>NC_064844.1:33480000-34105000 GCF_024166365.1 Elephas maximus indicus | reverse complement strand
AGTGCAGGTCTACTCTGACTCGCTTGAGGTCACCATGAGTCAGAATCCATGCGAGGGCAACTGCTTTTCCAAATTGGGGGAGTACTCAGGCCTCAATCCAGATCTTTGATCTTTTTCATTGTTCTTTCTACTGCTTTAAAAAAGCTGCCTGAATTATTCAGTGCTGTAGCGTTCTCTCTGCGGGTCTTGGTCTTAACTCTTCTGACAGCTCTAACTTACATGTATTGGTTTTCATTGCCTACATGCACTTGAAGATTTCCTAAGGTGTGCATGTGGGCTTGAGAGGTGGGGCACTCAGGGTTGGGTTACCCCTGGGGCACTTTGGAATTTCCCAGTAATGACAGGAGGGTGGGTGGGCAGATGCTGATTGGGCTGCATGCCACACTGCCTATGACTTAAGATCTAACTCGGCTTCTTCCCTAACTCAGGAGCTATGGCTGTGCCAGGGGGTATTAGGAGAACAGAAGAAATTGGCCACATGTTATGCCTCTGGCCATTTTTACTCAGTTTATTTTAAAGTGAGCTGAATCCCTGGAAGAGTTTGTTAAAATGTTCTTTTGACCCTTGAGGGGGCAGGAGAGCAGTGGGATGCAGACCCCAAATTCTCATAAGACCAGACTTAATGGTCTAACTGAGACTGGAAGGACCCCGGTGGTCATGGCCCCCAGACCTTCTGTTGCCCCAGGACAGGAACCATTCCTGAAGCCAACTCTTCAGACGTGGATTGGACTGGACAATGGGTTGGAGAGGGATGCTAGTGAGGAGTGAGCTTCTTGGACCAGGTGAACACTTGAGACTAGGTTGACATCTCCTACCTGGAGGGGAGATGAGAGGGTGGAGGGGGTTAGAAGCTGGCGAAATGGACACGAAAAGAGAGAGTGGAGGGAGAGAGCAGGCTGTCTCATTGCGGGGGGTAGTAATTGGGAGTGTGTAGCAAGGTGTATATGGGTTTTTGTGTGAGAGACTGACTTGATTTGTAAACTCTCACTTAAAGCACAATAAAAATTATTAAAAAAAATGTTCTTTTGAATCAGAATCTTGGAGAGACTCAGGAATTTGTGCTTTTAATAAGCACTCCAGGTGATGCTGATGGAGGTGTCCACACTTCAGAGGAACAGTAATCCAGAAGGAACCCACTCCTTTGTATGGGAAATTAAAGGTCAAGATTAACACTTAACAATTTAGAAACACCTCAAGTCAGGAGCCCTCCAAACATTGGGTTAGCTCAATTTTGGAGAGTATGTATACAAAGATTGCTGGATTTTCTTTAACGAGTTGGAAATGTGCAAACTTGTAGATGACACGTAGGTAATTAGATAAAGTAGTTTTTTAAAAAAAGGTTTAAAATTTTGGAACAAATTGGGAGTTTTTTCCCCTATTACATATTCTATTTTTAGTTATATAATATTTTAAATACACAAATATATAGAAAATAATATATCCAATAGCTACCCATCAAGGTCATGTTTTAAACCCTGCCTGATGTGGTAATTAAGCACAGTGATTTATAGATAAGGGAGAGATTATGGTCTTCTCTGGCTCTAAATGCATGTTTTGCTAATAACATTTCTAGTGTTCTTAGTAGAGAGAAAATGGCATATAATATGTTGGTGTGACACAAATTGGTTGTTTTGGTATTTATGGAAAATACATCAGAGCCGTATTTGTGTGTGTGTATACAAGTACAGCTATTAATTTACGCTGTTTATTAGTATGTATGAAACATGTCATGTAGATATAGTCCTTGGATACTGAGACTCCATGCATACATTGCATTTAGACCCTCTGGCCACCCCCACCTCCCTTGCCTTTCTTGCCTCTCTCTTCTTCCTTCCCTAACTTGCTGTCAGTTTGGCTTGCCCTGACCCAGGGGCAGTGTTGTTCAGTGGTTAGCAGTTTAGTCTTTGGAGTTAGAATGCAGATCTTCTGTGTTGACATTAGAAGTCCCTAGGTGGTACAAACAGTTAACAAACTTGGCTGTTAACTGAGGGACTGGAGGTTCACGTCCACCTAGAGGTACCTTGGAAGAAAAGTCCGGTGATCTACTTCTAATAAATCAGCCATTAAAAACTCTATGGAGCTCATTTCTACTCTGAACACACATGGAGTCTCCATGAGTCTAAATCAACTCAGCGGTGACTGGTTTATCTTTGTCAACACTTCCTTACTGCTTGATTTTGGGCAGATAACTGTGAGACCTGGGATAGGGCTAAGTCACCCCATTCACAAAACATGTCCCCACTGTCATTCAGCGATTGTTGAGGTGTTGAATGGGGTAATATATGAAAAATGTTTGAAGAACAGGGTCCAGGCTCAGCGGTGCTCCACCTACCTGTTTCAGATCGCCTCCTCCTGGGCCTCCCTGTCATTTACACACCTGCATTTATGTCTCAGGTCCCCTGGTGAGAATCATGGCTCCCTCTTCCACATTCCCCGAGTATTCCGATTTCACTCTTCCTCAGCTCTGGGCATGGCCTGGCCACGTGGAAGAGGAGTCTGTGCCCTGGTCAACGTGGGGCTTCTTGAGAGCAGGATGTTCTTTGTGTGGTTTCAGCACTCAGGCTCCGTGCTTTGCCATAGTGGGTCTGCCTCAAAAATGCTAACTGAACTGAACCAGGTTGAGTGAACTAGCATCTCTGATTTTGCTGTGTTGTAAATGCTGTCATCTAAATACTATATAAATCCACTTCTTTTCCTTGTTTACTCTCACTCCTTGGCAACAATTTCCATTCATTTTTCTTTTCCACATTTTCTTTGTGTGCTTCTCCTTGCCCAGCAGACAGGGCTTATTATGACAGCTTTCTCAAGGGCATACCACCTTATTCTGTGCCCTCCTGCTTTCTCTCTGTAGGCAGCCCTGGCATGGCCCAAAGTTTAAGACAACTTTTCCTTTCTCCCTGCCAATTTTAGAATCTTTCTGCTCAACATCATCTCATAGAGATTTGGGACTAAGTAAAATGAATGTTGTATGATTTTCCCTGTAATTTTAGATCCCCAAATACTGCTCTTGGCCAACTACACTATTCCCTGTGGCTTTTTCACTCCACCATATTTGAGTAATATTGTTGGCATGGATGTAAGTAAACAGTTTGTGAAATGTCATTCTTTGTAAATTAGGAGATGGATGGGCTGGTTTTTGAGTACATGTTCTTAGTTCTGCTGAGCCAGAAGAAAGATGAGTTTGGTCAGTGGATGAGAAGACAGATTGGAGGAAGTACTGAGATGTTGATGTGCTTAGTGACAAAAGGGATCAGTTTTTCAGAGGTGAGAGCCAAGTAGTTGAAGGCGAAACGTCAGAGGCATTTTGGTAATTAATTAAGGCAGACTCCTCACAGAGGAGATTCAGTGTAGTCTGTAAAAAGCTACCAGAGGATATCATGATAATAAAGTAAAGAAAACATAATAATAAGGATCCTTTGTCGACTTAAAAATGCTTTTGTTTCTTATAGGATCACTAAACAATTCCAGTCTGGCTTTTAATTTTATACGAACTTCATTTTATTATTACTTTTAATTAACAGGTAGAATCTCCATCCTTTTTCACATAAGTATTTAAACACCATCTCAAGCAGATAGTTACCAATTAGCATTTTCAAAATATCTTTTGTTGTTAAATAAACTCCAACTCATGGTAATCCCGTGTATAACACTGCCCCATCCCACACCATCCTCATGGTCACCAGCAAGCTTGAGTCCATTGTTACCTTCCAATCTAGGAGCCTGTCTTCCTATCAGACAATGTTCTTTATGATTCATAGGGTTAACGGTTAAGTGCTTGGGTACTAACCAAAAGGTCAGCGATTGGAACCCACCAACAGCTCTGCAGAAGAAAAGATACAGCAATCTGCTTGCATAAAGATTACAGCTTAGGAAACCCTATGGGTCAGTTCTGTTCTGTCCCCTAGGGTCGCTTTGAGTTGGAATCGACTCAGTGGCACACAACAACAGCAACAGTTTTTGGAAATACATCACCAGGCCTTTGTCCCTAGTCTGTATTAGTCTGTAAGGTCTGCTGAAACCTGCCCACCATTGATGACCCTGCTGGTGTTCATTGTAAAAACTCTGTAAACTATCTAAGACATATTACCTCAACTTGATAAATTTTTTACTGTATCGATTCAAGGGATGGGAGATTTCTCCCGCTGCCTCTGCCATTAGCTGTGAAACTTCAAGTTAACCCCTCTGAGACTTTTCTTTTTCCCAGCGAATTCAGGTCATTGTTGTGAATACCAGGCTAGCAAATCCTTTTCTTTCTTAACACTTGCATGTTGTATCACAGACATGTTTATATGTCTGGCTTCCCAGCATGAATGTGAGCTCTGTGAGGATAGGGATCATACTGTATATGTATTTTTATCCTTCATACCTGGAAGGCACAAAACAAAACTTTATGGAATCAGTGGCTGAATGGATTCATTTGTTGAACTTTCACCAAGCTCCTGTGTACTAGGTACTGGTGTACAGGAGATGCTAACTATTATAAACTGAAAAAACCCCACCGTCATTGAGTTGATTCTGACTCATAGTGACTACGTAGGACAGAGTAGAACTGCCCTATACATCTTTCTCCCACAGAGCAGTTGGTGCATTTGAACCACTGACCTTTTGGATAGCAGTGGAGCACTTAACCACTGTGTTACCATGGCTCCTTGGTAAAGTAGTATACAGAAAATAAAACAGAGTAATAGGCTAGAGAGTGTTGGTAGTGGGGGAGAGTGGTCAGGGAAGGTCTGTGTGAGGAAGTGACATGAAAGAGCTATGTGATATGAAAGGGCCTGAGGAAGATCATTTCAGGCTAATAGAACAGATAGTGGAAAGGGCCTGGTAGGAACAGGCCTGGCCTGTTGCAGGAACAGCGAGAAGGTCAGTATTGTTAGGTTGTCATTGAGGGCTAGGGTAATAGGTGATAACAGAAAAGGGAGACAGGCTGGATCCCAAGTTAGTTCTTATAGGCTGTGTAAGGAAATTCATAAGATCATAAGAGGACCATACACTTTATAAATGAAAGTGGATTTTACTATTAAGGACTACAATAGAAGATACACTTTGGTATTTATCAGCATTTTTCTGTAAGGCATGGAAAAATTAAGTTTTATGTAGAAAATTCTTTAAATCGTCTTTGTTACTTTTTTTTTTTTTTTTATAAATGAGAAAACTGCATATAGAACAGTGAAGTGACTTACCCTAGGCCACACATAGTTATTGTCATAACCTGATACCTGCATGGTGCCCAGATTGCCAGACCTGTCCTGTGCTGATTGGACCTTCCCCGCCACATGCCTCTGCTGAAGTCTCAGAAAGAGGCTGACTTAAGGCAAAAGTTTGAGAGTTAAAAAAGAAAAGTCCCTAGTCATGGCCTGGTAAAAGACAGATTAGTGGGGATCCTCAGGTGGTACTAGAATTAAAAAAAATAACATTTTAAATCCTTTAAAAACTAATAATAAAAACCTTAATCTGATGATCATAGAAGATATGCAGGGAGTAATTACGGTGTATTAAAGTGACATTTTAACTTTTTCAAAATATGTTTGAATGCTGTTCTGAGGTTTTGTCAGTCCCTCCTGGCATCTAATTTAGAAATCAGGTTAACCCAGAGAAGCTGAGGCTGCCTTAGGTCTCCACAGCCTCTGCTGAGTGTCTTGGGTGTCATTCACCTTCTCTGGGCTCTTTGGCTCTTGTTGGTAAAAAAATAATAATGCCTGTCAGCCATCTCCCCTTTTGTAGTAAAAAATCAAATAAAATGATTCTCTGGGCTCTTTTGCTCTTGTTGGTAGGTGAGGATAATAGTACCTGTCAGCCATCTCCCCTTTTGTAGTAAAAAATCAAATAAAATGATTCTCTGGGCTCTTTGGCTCTTGTTGGTAGGTGAGGATAATAGTACCTGTCAGCCATCTCCCCTTTTGTAGTAAAAAATCAAATAAAATGAGGTTCATAAAAACGCTTCATGGAAGAGCCATATAAACATAAGGTGATATCATTAATAGGGGTTTTCTAGTTGTTTGGTGAAACATTTTTAGTTGTTTGTGGAAAATTGTTCTAAATGTGTTGGTATATTTCTTGCTTTGAAAAATAGAATGCCTAATGTGCTTTAATGGGTTTTAGATGATTAAAGATCTGGTGTCTCAGGCCTTTACATTAATCGTCAAGTTTATTGATGGTTTGTGGTGTCTGAGACTCCTCCTGGAAGCTGGTTTGAAAATAAGCAAAATACCTTAACACTGCCTCCCCCCCTGCCGCCCCCGTGATTTGCCTTATTCTCTTAAAAGTAGAGTGTAGGAAAGGAAAAAAAAAAATCCTTCTTTGGAGAGAGCTCTGTTTCTTTCTTTCTCCTTACGATAGTGAAAAGATTATATTAACAGTCCAAAATTGTTAGCAGTTGGAGGCAAAGTGATACAGATCCTACGTAAATTCAGGAGACCTGGTAATGTAGTGGTTAAGAGTTACTCCTGCTAACCAAAAGGCTGGCAGTTTGAATTCACCAGCTGGTCCTTGGGAACCCTGTGGGGTGGTTCTCCTCTGTCCTATAGGGTCACTATGAGTTGGAATTGACTTGATGGGAATGGGTTTGGTTTTTTGGCTAGGTAAATTAAAGGCAGGGACTGTGTTTTTGTTTTACTTTTTATCCATTAAGAAGTTGACCTACACAGCAATAGACCCTAAGTGAGGTTTCTTGATTAATAAGGATTACAAGTCACATTATGTGTCTGAGTGAAAGATCAGCTGAAATTCTTTTAAATTAATGGAAAGTGAGATTATGCTATTAAACAGTTCTGTTTGTTACAAGAGAATGTATAGAGAACCAACTTCCCTGTGTAACAATTTGTAATGCTCAGATTTGAGTTTTAAGCCCTTTCTCTGGTAACATTTCCTCATTCCTTCCTTTAATGCAGCCTGGCTTAATGGCATTTCACAGAGCTTTAGCTCAAAAGTGTGGTCCTGGAATTTGAGCAGCAGTATCACTTGGGAAAGAAGCTTGGGAACTTGTTAGAAATGCAGTTTCTCAGGCCCCACTACAGACGTACTGAATCAGGAACTCTGGTGATGGGCCCAGCAATCTGTGTTTTCTTAAGCCTTCCGTGGGATTCTGATACAGCAGGAGATCCATTGCCTCCTCCATGCCTCGCCCCCTTCAGAGATGAGTGTATATGAGGTTGGGGCAGGGGGAGAGGGGTGAGGAGTAGGTCTGAAAAAGGAGTCTGCTCCTTTGGGCTCCAGGCCTTGGGGATTAGAGGCTTATGTTTTCTCTTCCCTCCCCTCATTTCTGCTTAAGAATGAGTTTAACCAGACTAGTTGCCGTTGAGTGAATTCCGACTCATGGCAACCCCATGTGTACCAGGGTAGAACTGTGCTCTTTTTATCCCCCAAGTTATTTATTTATTCTAAATTTTATTTATTTTGTTGTTGTTGAGACTATACGCAGCAAAACATACACCAATTCAGCAGTTTCTGCGTATACAATTTGGTGATACTCGTTACATTCTTCGAGTTGTGCATCCATTCTCACCCTCCTTTTTTGAATTGTTCCTCCCTCATTAACATAAACTTACTGCCCCACAAGATTCCTATCTAAAAAAAAAAAAAAATTCGAAGAGTGGGAATTTCCCAACACCTAATTATGCTCATGCAGAACCTGTACATGGACCAAGAGACAGTTGTTCAAACAGAACAACGGGATACTGCATGGTTTAAAATCAGGACAGGTATGCGTCAGGGTTGTCTTTTTACCATACTTGTTCGATCTGTATGCTGAGTAGATAATCCGAGAAACTGAACTATATGATATATAATCAGTATCAGGATTAGAGACAGACTCATTAACCTGTGATATGCAGATGATACAACCTTGCTTGCTGAAGGTGAAGAGGACTTGAAACAGATGAATATCAAAGACTACAGCCTTCAGTGTGGATTACACCTTATATAAAAAAAAAAAAACTTTTTTATAAAGAAAACAAAAATCCTTACTACTGGGCTAGCAAGCAACATCATGATAAACAGACAAAAGATTGAAGTTGTCAAGGATTTCATTTTACTTGAATCTGCAGTCAACACCCATAGAAGCAGTAGTCAAGAAATCAAATGACATATTACGTCAGGAAAATCTGCTGCAAAAGACCTTTGAAGAGGTTAAAAAGCAAAGATGTCACCTGAGGACTAAGGTGAGTCTGACCTAAGCCATGGTATTTTCAATATCTTCATATGCATGCAAAAGCTGGACAATGAATAAGTAAAACCGAAGAAAAATTGATGCCATTGAATTATACCATTGTCAAAGAATACTGAATATACCATGAACTGCTGGAAGAATGAACAAATCTGTTTCAGAAGAAATACAGTCAGAATGCTTCTTAGAAGCGAGGATGGCGAGACTTTGTCTCACTTTCGGTGTGTTAACAGGAGGGACCAATCCCTAGAGAAGGCCATAATGCTTGATAAAGTACAGGGTCAGTGAAAAAGAAGAAGACACTCAACAAGATGGATTGACACAGTGACTGCAACAGTGGACTCAAACACAGTAATGACTGTGAGGATGGCGCAGGACTGGGCATTGTTTCGTTCTGTTTTACATAGGGTGGCTATGAGTTGGAGGCAACTCAGTGGCACTGAACAACAACAAGAACTACAAGGTTTGAAGATCATCTCAGGGCAATAGTTTCAGGGATTTATCCACCCTCCATGGTTCCAGGAAGTGTAGAGTCCATGAGACTTTGAAATTCCGTTCTGCATTTCCCCCCCTTTGATCAGGATTCTTGTATGGAATCTTTGATTAAAATGTTCCATAATGATAGCTGGGCACCATCCAGTTCTTCTGGTCTTATGGCAAAGGAGACAGTTGTTCCTGGAGGCAGTTAGTCATGTATTCTATATCCTCCTTCTATTCTTGACTCTTCTTCCTTTGTTGCTCCAGGTGAGTACAGACCAATCATTCTGCCTTGGATGGCTGCTTGCAGGCTTTTAAGACCCCAGGCACTACGCAAAGAACTAGGAGGTAGAACAGAAGCACTGGACACATTGTTAGGCCAAATTAATGGAGATGTCCCATGAAACCATGACCTTAACCCTCCAAACCAAGGAACCAAATCCCAGGAGGTGTATGGTTGTACATAAACACCCTCAGCAGCTACTTTTTTTTGTTGGTGTTATAAATATATCTATCACACAAATTTTGCCAATTCAACTTTTTACAAGTGTACAACTGACAGCAACTACAACAGTGGGCTGTGCATTGCTACCCTTAATCAATGCAATTTTTCTATCACTGTCAACCCCCATTTTCCTCCTCCCTCCCATCCCTGGTAACCACTAATAAACTTCGGTCCATATACATTTGCCTTTTCTTGTCTTTTCATATAAGTGAGGTCATCCCATATTTGTCCTTTTGTGATTGGCTTATTTCGCTTAGCATAATGTCCATCCATTGGTAGTTTAATAGTGTGTTTAAGTTCTATATGTTTGTGTATTTTCCAGGTTCCTTTCTGCTGTTGATTTCTAGGTTCAGTTCATTGTGGTCAGAGAAAATACTTTGTATGATTTCAGACTTTTAAAATTTATCAAGACTTGCTTCGTGACCTAAAATTTAGTCCATAGGGTTCTAAATGGCTGATGTTTCAGAAGTAGATCAATGGGACGTTCTTCCATGGCATCTGTAGTAGATTAATTACTTTTGCGTGTGATCTTTCTAGCCATGGTCTTGTAACTCCGACCCAAGTGATTGTGTGATAGGGTAATTTTAGCCTTCCGAAGGGATCAGTCAGATTTGCCTTAAAAGAGAGCCAATTCTAGAACAGAGAGGAGGAGTCTACCACCATGGAAGTAGAGACAAACAGGAGAGACCCAGCAGCAGAGACCAGCAGGGAGAGATGGCATGGTGGGTCTCCTGGCCCACAGAGAGAGCAAGCTGAATGTCTTTGGGTAGAGACTGAGGGCCAGGAAGAGGAGGGCCTATGAGCACCACTGGAAAGAGACTATCCTGATGAAGGAACTGTATCTTGAGTGTTCCTCCCTGATAAACCCCATAATTGTATGGTCTGTGAGTTCTGTGTGGCCATTGCAGTGAATTATCGAACACAGGTGTCAGAATTAGGAAAGATGGTGGAGAGGAGAGCTTGTCTGGACTCCACCTCATTGGAGTCAGCCTTGCGCTGTTGATCTTGGTTTTCCTTCTCCCATGTGGGTTGGATAAGGTCAGATACTGCCCCCACGCTGTTTTTATATCCCTCTGGGTGGACTCGAAATTCCAGCCTTTTGGTTAGCAGCTGAGTACGTCCATTAACCATTTGATCATCCAGGTACACCTAAGGATGAGTTTATGTGTACAAAACTCAGTGAAATGAACCAGTTTTCTCAGTCTCAGATGATGACCCTGGAACTTGACTTAGTGTAGCCATCCGTGCATATTACACACTCTGTACCATATGCTTATTAAGGACACCCAGAGACATATTTGCTATCCTGTGACTTTGCTTTTAAAATGTAAGGTTTATACCGTTAGGCCTTCTCATTTCTGTTCAGTACTTCTACATGGAAGATACTTTACCCATGTTTCTTCACATTTTTTAAAAAATAATTTTTATTGTGCTTAAAGTGAAAGTTTACAGATCAAGTCAGTCTCTCACACAAAAACCCATATACACCTTGCTATACACTCCCAATTACTCCCCACCTAATGAGAAAGCCTGCTCTCTCCCTCCACTCTCTCTTTTTGTGTCCTTTTCGCCAGCTTCTAACCCCTTCCACCCTCTCATCTCCCCTCCAGGTAGGAGATGTCAACCTAGTCTCAAGTGTCCACCTGATCCAAGAAGCTCACTCCTCACCAGCATCCCTCTTCAACCCATTGTCCAGTCCAATCCATGTCTGAAGAGTTGGCTTTGAGAATCGTTCCTGTCCTGTGCCAACAGAAGGTCTGGGCGACATGACCACCGGGGTCCTTCTAGTCTCAGTCAGACTATTAAGTCTGGTCTTATGAGAATTTGGGGTCTGTTTTTTTTTTATTCCACTGCTTTCCTGCTCACTCAGGGGTTCTCTGTTGTGTTCCCTGTCAGGGCAGTCATTGGTTGTAGCCGGGCATCATCTAGTTCTTCTCGTCTCAGGATGATGTAGTTACTGGTTCATGTGGCCCTTTCTATCTCTTGGGCTCGTAATCACCTTGTGTCCTGTGTTCTTCATTCTCCTTTGATGCAGGTGGGTTGAGACCAATCGATGAATCTTAGATGGCCACTTGCTAGCGTTTAAGACCTCAGACTCCGCTCTTCAAAGTGGGATGCAGAATGTTTTTTTAATAGATTTTATAATGCCAGTTGACTTAGATGTCCCCTGAAACCATGGCCGCCAGACCCCTGCCCCTGCTATGCTGGCCTTCGAAGCATTCAGTTTATTCAGGAAACTTCTGTGCTTTTGGTTCAGTCCAATTTTGCTGACCTCCCCTGTATTGTGTGCTGTCTTTCCCTTCACCTACAGTAGTTCTTATCTACTATTTAATTAGTGAATACCCTTCTCCCACCCTCCCTCCCCTTCCCCTCTCGTAACCACAAAAGAATGTGTTCTTCTCAGTTTAAACTGTTTCTCAAGTTCTTATAATAGTGGTCTTATACAATATTTGTCCTTTTGCAACTGACTAATTTCACTCAGCATAATGCCTTCCAGGTTCCTCCATGTTATGAAATGTTTCACAGATTCCTCACTGTTCTTTATCAATGTGTAGTATTCCATTGTGTGAATATACCATAATTTATTTATCCATTCATCCGTTGATGGGCACCTTGGTTGTTTCCATGATTTGCCATTGTAAACAGTGCTGCAGTAAACATGGGTGTGCATATATCTGTTCGTATTAAGGCTCTTATTTCTCTAGGATATATTCCAAGGAGTGGGATTGCTGGATGGTATGGTAGTTCTATTTCTAACTTTTTAAGGAAGCACCAAATCGATTTCCAAAGTGGTTGTACCATTTGACATTCCCACCAGCAGTGTAGAAGTGTTCCAAACTCTCCACAGCCTCTCCAACATTTATTATTTTGTGATTTTGGATTAATGCCAGCATTATTGGAGTGAGATGAAATCTCGTTGTAGTTTTGATCTGCATTTCTCTAATGGCTAATGATCGTGAACATTTCATCATATATCTGTTAGCTACCTGAATGTCTTCTTTAGTAAAGTGTCTATTCATATCTTTTGCCCATTTTTTAATTGGGTTATTTGTCTTTTTGCAGTTGAGTTTTTGCACTATCATGTAGATTTTAGAGATCAGCTGCTGGTCAGAAATGTCATAGCTCAAAACTTTTTCCCAGTCTGTAGGCAGTCTTTTTACTCTTTAGATGAAGTCTTTGGATGAGCATAGGTGTTTTTTTTTTTTTTTTACCCAGTCACCTAGTTTTTCTTCTACATTCTTAATAATGTTTTCTATACTGTTCATGCCATGTATTAGGGCTCCTAACATTGTCCCTATTTTTTCTTCCATGATCTTTATCGTTTTAGGTTTTATATTTAGGTCTTTGATCCATTTTCAGTTAGTTTTTGTGCATGGAGTGAGGTATGGCTCTTGTTTCATTTTTTTTTTTTTTATTAACTTTTATTAAGCTTCAAGTGAACGTTTACAAATCCAATCAGTCTGTCACATATAAGTTTACATACATCTTACTCCGTACTCCCAGTTGCTCTCCCCCTATTGAGTCAGCCCTTTCAGTCTCTCCTTTCGTGACAATTTTGCCAGCTTCCCTCTCTCTCTATCCTCCCATCCCCCCTCCAGACAAGAGTTGCCAACACACTCTCAAGTGTCCACCTGATATGATTAGCTCACTCTTCATCAGCATCTCTCTCCCACCTGCTGACCAGTCCCTTTCATTTCTGATGAGTTGTCTTCAGGGATGGTTCCTGTCCTGTGCCAACAGAAGGTCTGGGGAGCATGGCCGCCGGGATTCCTCTAGTCTCAGTCAGACCATTAAGTATGGTCTTTTTATGAGAATTTGGGGTCTGCATCCCACTGATCTCCTGTTCCCTCAGGAGTTCTCTGTTGTGCTCCCTGTCAGGGCAGTCATCGATTGTGGCCAGGCACCAACTAGTTCTTCTGGTCTCAGGATGATGTAGGTCTCTGGTTCATGTGGCCCTTTCTGTCTCTTGGGCTCTTAGTTGTCGTGTGACCTTGGTGTTCTTCATTTTCCTTTGCTCCAGGTGGGTTGAGACCAACTGATGCATCTTAGATGGCCGCTTGTTAGCCTTTAAGACCCCAGACGCCACATTTCAAAGTGGGATGCAGAATGTTTTCATAATAGAATTATTTTGCCAATTGACTTAGAAGTCCCCTCAAACCATGTTCCCCAGACCCCCGCCCCTGCTCCGCTGACCTTTGAAGCATTCATTTTATCCTGGAAACTTCTTTGCTTTTGGTCTAGTCCAATTGAGCTGACCTTCCATGTATTGAGTGTTGTCTTTCCCTTCACCCAAAGCAGTTCTTATCTACTGATTAATCAATAAAAAACCTTCTCCCTCCCTCCCTCCCCTCTTCGTAACCACAAAAGTATGTGTTCTCAGTTTTTACTATTTCTCAAGATCTTATAATAGTGGTCTTATACAATATTTGTCCTTTTGCCTCTGACTAATTTCGCTCAGCATAATGCCTTCCAGGTTCCTCCATGTTATGAAATGTTTCACAGATTCCTCACTGTTCTTTATCGATGCGTAGTATTCCATTGTGTGAATATACCACAATTTATTTACCCATTCATCCGTTGATGGACATCTTGGTTGCTTCCAGCTTTTTGCTATTGTAAACAGAGCTGCAATAAACATGGGTGTGCATATATCTGTTTGTGTGAAGGCTCTTGTATCTCTAGGGTATATTCCGAGGAGTGGGATTTCTGGGTTGTATGGTAGTTCTATTTCTAACTGTTTAAGATAACGCCAGATAGATTTCCAAAGTGGTTGTACCATTTTACAGTCCCACCAGCAGTGTATAAGAGTTCCAGTCTCTCTGCAGCCTCTCCAACATTTATTATTTCGTGTTTTTTGGATTAATGCCAGCCTTGTTGGTGTGAGATGGAATCTCATCGTAGTTTTAATTTGCATTTCTCTAATGGCTAATGATCGAGAGCATTTTCTCATGTATCTGTTGGCTGTCTGAATATCTTCTTTAGTGAAATGTGTGTTCATATCCTTTGCCCACTTCTTGATTGGGTAGTTTGTCTTTTTGTGGTTGAGTTTTGACAGAATCATGTAGATTTTAGAGATCAGGCGCTGGTCGGAGATGTCATAGCTGAAAATTCTTTCCCAGTCTGTAGGTGGTCTTTTTACTCTTTTGGTGAAGTCTTTTTTTAGATGAGCATAGGTGTTTGATTTTTAGGAGCTCCCAGTTATCTGGTTTCTCTTCATCATTTTTGGTAATGTTTTGTATTCTGTTTATGCCTCGTATTAGGGCTCCTAATGTTGTCCCTATTTTTTCTTCCATGATCTTTATCGTTTTAGTCTTTATGTTTCGGTCTTTGATCCACTTGGAGTTAGTTTTTGTGCATGGTGTGAGGTATGGGTCCTGTTTCATTCTTTTGCAAATGGATATCCAGTTATGCCAGCACCATTTGTTAAAAAGACTATCTTTTCCCCAATTAACTGACACTGGTCCTTTGTCAAATATCAGCTGCTCATACGTGGATGGATCTATGTCTGGGTTCTCAATTCTGTTCCATTGGTCTATGTGCCTGTTGTTGTACCAGTACCAGGCTGTTTTGACTACTGTGGCTGTATAATAGGTTCTGAAATCAGGTAGAGTGAGGCCTCCCACTTTCTTCTTCTTTTTCAGTAATGCTTTGCTTATCCGGGGCTTCTTTCCCTTCCATATGAAATTGGTGATTTGTTTCTCTATCCCCTTAAAATACGACATTGGAATTTGGATCGGAAGTGCGTTGTATGTATAGATGGCTTTTGGTAGAATAGACATTTTTACTATGTTAAGTCTTCCTATCCATGAGCAAGATATGTTTTTCCACTTAAGTATGTCCTTTTGAATTTCTTGTAGTAGAGCTTTGTAGTTTTCTTTGTATAGGTCTTTTACATCCTTCGTAAGATTTATTCCTAAGTATTTTATCTTCTTGAGGGCTACTGTGAATGGTATTGATTTGGTTATTTCCTCTTTGATGTTCTTTTTGTTGATGTAGAGGAATCCAAGTGATTTTTGTATGTTTATTTTATAACCTGAGACTCTGCCAAACTCTTCTATTAGTTTCAGTAGTTTTCTGGAGGATTCCTTAGGGTTTTCTGTGTATAAGATCATGTCATCTGCAAATAGTGATAACTTTACTTCCTCCTTACCAATCCGGATACCCTTTATTTCTTTGTCTAGCCTAATTGCCCTGGCTAGGAGTTCAAGTACGATGTTGAATAAGAGTGGTGATAAAGGGCATCCTTGTCTGGTTCCCGTTCTCAAGGGAAATGCTTTCAGGTTCTCTCCATTTAGAGTGATATTGGCTGTTGGCTTTGCATAGATGCCCTTTATTATGTTGAGGAATTTTCCTTCAATTCCTGTTTTGCTGAGAGTTTTTATCATAAATGGGTGTTGGACTTTGTCAAATGCCTTTTCTGCATCAATTGATAAGATCATGTGGTTTTTATCTTTTGTTTTATTTATGTGATGGATTACATGAATGGTTTTTCTGATATTAAACCAGCCTTGCTTACCTGGTATAAATCCCACTTGATCATGGTGAATTATTTTTTTGATGTGTTGTTGGATTCTATTGGCTAGAATTTTGTTGAGGATTTTTGCATCTATGTTCATGAGGGATATAGGTCTGTAATTTTCTTTTTTTGTAATGTCTTTACCTGGTTTTGGTATCAGGGAGATGGTGGCTTCATAGAATGAGTTGGGTAGTATTCCATCATTTTCTATGCTTTGAAATACCTTCAGTAGTAGTGGTGTTAAGTCTTCTCTGAAAGTTTGGTAGAACTCTGCAGTGAAGCCGTCCGGGCCAGGGCTTTTTTTTGTTGGAAGTTTTTTGATTACCCTTTCAATCTCTTTTTTGTTATGGGTCTATTTAGTTGTTCTACTTCTGAATGTGTTAGTTTAGGTAGGTAGTGTTTTTCCAAGAATTTATCCATTTCTTCTAGGTTTTCAAATTTGTTAGAGTACAATTTTTCATAGTAATCTGAAATGATTCTTTTAATTTCATTTGGTTCTGTTGTGATGTGGTCCTTCTCGTTTCTTATTCGGGCTATTTGTTTCCTTTCTTGTATTTCTTTAGTCAGTCTAGCCAATGGTTTATCAATTTTGTTAATTTTTTCAAAGAACCAGCTTTTGGCTTTGTTAGTTGTTTCAATTGTTTTTCTGTTCTCTAATTCATTTAGTTCAGCTCTAATTTTTATTATTTGTTTTCTTCGGGTGCCTGATGGGTTCTTTTGTTGCTCACTTTCTATTTGTTCACGTTGTAGGGACAGTTCTCTGATTTGGGCTCTTTCTTCTTTTTGTATGTGTGCATTTATCGATATAAATTGGCCTCTGAACACTGCTTTTGCTGTGTCCCAGAGGTTTTGATAGGAAGTATTTTCATTCTCCTTGCAGTCTATGAATTTCCTTATTCCCTCCTTGATGTCTTCTATAACCCAGTCTTTTTTCAGGAGGGTATTGTTCATTTTCCAAGTATTTGATTTCTTTTCCCTAGTTTTTCTGTTATTGATTTCTAGTTTTATTGCCTTGTGGTCTGAGAAGATGCTTTGTAATATTTCGATGTTTTGGACTCTGCAAAGGTTTGTTTTATGACCTAGTATGTGGTCTATTCTAGAGAATGTTCCATGTGCGCTAGAAAAAAAAGTATATTTTGCAGCAGTTGGGTGGAGAGTTCTGTATAAGTCAATGAGGTCAAGTTGGTTGATTGTTTTAAGTAGGTCTTCCGTGTCTCTATTGATCTTCTTACTGGATGTCCTGTCCTTCTCTGAAAGTGGTGTGTTGAAGTCTCCTAGTATAATTGTGGAGGTGTCTATCTCACTTTTCAATTCTGTTAAAATTTGATTTATGTATCTTGCAGCCCTGTCATTGGGTGCATAAATATTTAATATGGTTATGTCTTCCTGATCAGTTGTCCCTTTTATCATTATATAGTGTCCTTCTTTATCCTTTGTGGTGGATTTAAGTCTAAAGTCTATTTTGTCAGAAATTAATATTGCTACTCCTCTTCTTTTTTGCTTATTGTTTGCTTGATATATTTTTTCCATCCTTTGAGTTTTAGTTTGTTTGTGTCTCTAAGTCTAAGGTGTGTCTCTTGTAGGCAGCATATAGGTGGATCGTGTTTCTTTATCCAGTCCGTGACTCTCTGTCTCTTTATTGGTGCATTTAGTCCATTTACATTCAGCATAAATATAGATAAATAAGTTTTTAGTGCTGTCATTTTGATGCCTTTTCATGTGTGTTGTTGACAATTTCATTTTTCCACATAGTTTTTTGTGCTGAGACGTTTTTCTTAGTAAATTGTGAGATCCTCATTTTCATAGTGTTTGACTTTACTTTAGTTGAGTCGTTACGTTTTTCTTGGCTTTTATCTTGAGTTATAGAGTTGTTATACCTTTTTGTGGTTACCTTATTATTTACCCCTATTTTTCTAAGTAAAAACCTAACTTGTATCGTTCTGTATCGCCTTGTATCACTTTCCATCTCCAGTTCAATGCCTCCTGTATTCAGTCCCTCTTTTTGATTATTGTGATCTTTTACCTATTGACTTCCATGATTCCCTGTTATGTGTGTCATTTTTTTATTTTTATTTTTTTTATTAATCTTAATTTGTTTTTGTGATTTCCCTATTTGAGTTGATATCAGGACGTTCTGTTTTGTGTCCTTGTGTTGTGCTGATATCTGATATTATTGGTTTTCTGACCAAACAATATCCTTTAGTATTTCTTGTAGCTTTGGTTTGGTTTTTGCAAATTCTCTAAACTTGTGTTTATCTGTAAATATCTTAATTTCGCCTTCATATTTCAGAGAGAGTTTTGCTGGATATATGATCCTTGGCTGACAGTTTTTCTCCTTCAGTGCTCTGTATATGTCGTCCCATTCCCTTCTTGCCTGCATGGTTTCTGCTGAGTAGTCTGAACTTATTCTTATTGATTCTCCCTTGAAGGAAATCTTTCTTTTCTCCCTGGCTGCTTTTAAAATTTTCTGTTTGTCTTTGGTTTTGGCAAGTTTGATGATAATATGTCTTGGTGTTTTTCTTTTTGGATCAGTCTTAAATGGGGTTCGATGAGCATCTTGGATAGATATCCTTTCGTCTTTCATGATGTCAGGGAAGTTTTGTGTCAGGAGTTCTTCAACTATTTTCTCTGTGTTTTCTGTCCCCCCTCCCTGTTCTGGGACTCCAGTCACCCGCAAGTTATCCTTCTTGATAGAGTCCCACATGATTCTTAGGGTTTCTTCATTTTTTTAAATTCTTTTATCTGGTTTTTTTTTCAGCTATGTTTGTGTTGATTCCCTGGTCCTCCAGATGTCCCTTGTTTCATTTTTTTGCAGATGGATATCCAGTTATGCCAGCACCATTTGTTGAAGAGACTGTCTTTTCCCCATTTAACTGTTTTGGGGCCTTTGTCAAATATCAACTGCTCATATGTGGATGGATTTATGTCTGGATTCTCAATTCTGTTCCATTGGTCCATGTATCTGTTGTACCAGTACCAGATTGACTACTGTGGCGGTATCATAGGTTCTAAAATCGGGTAAAGTAAGGCCTCCCACTTTGTTCTTCTTTTTCAATAATGCCTTATTTATCCGGGGCCTCTTTCCTTTCCATATAAAATTGGTGATTTGTTTCTCCATCTCATTAAAGAATGTCCTTGGGATTTGGATTGGAATTGCATTAAATGTGTAGATCACTTTTGGTAGAATAGACATTTTTATAATGTTAAGTCTTCCTATCCATGAGCAAGGTATGTTCTTTCACTTAAGGTAAGTCTCTTTTGGTTTCTTGCAGAAGTGTACTGTAGTTTTCTTTGTATAAGTCTTTTACATATTTGGTAAGATTTATTCCTAAGTATTTTATCTTCTTGGGGGCTACTGTAAATGGCATTGATTTGGTGATTTCCTCTTCGATGTTCTTTTTGTTGGTGAAGAGGAATCCAACTGATTTTTGCATGTTTATCTTGTATCCTGAAACTCTGCTGTACTCTTCTGTTAGTTTCAGTAGTTTTCATGAGGATCCCTTACGGTTTTCTGTGTATAAGATCACGTCATCTGCAAATAGAAATACTTTGACTTCTTCCTTGCCGATCTGGATACCCTTTATTTCTTTATGTAGCGTAATTGCTCTGGCTAGTACTTCCAGCACAATGCTGAATAAGAGTGGTGATAAAGGGCGTCCTTGTGTGATTCTCGATCTCAATGGGAATGTTTTCAGACTCTCTCCATTTATGATGATATTGGGTGTTGGCTTTGTATAAATGCCCTTTATTACGTTGAGGAATTTTCCTTACATTCCTATTTTGCTGACAGTTTTTATTATGAATGAGTGTTGAACTTTGCCAAATGCCTTTTCTGTATCAATTGATAAAATCATGTGATTCTTGTCTTTTGTTTTATTTATGTGGTGGATTACATTAATTGTTTTTCTAATGTTGAACCATGCCTGCATACCTGGTATGAATCTCACTTGGTCATTGTGAATTATTTTTTTGATATGTTGTTGAATTTTATTGGCTAGAATTTTGTTGAAGATTTTTGCATCCACATTCGTGAAGGATATAGGTCTCTAATTTTCTTTTCTTGTGGTGTCTTTACCTGTTTTTGGTATCTGGGATATGTTGGCTTCATAGAATGAGTTTGGTAGTATTTCATCCTTTTCTGTGCTCTGAAATACCTTAATAGTAGTGATGTTAACTGTTCTCTGAACGTTTGGTAGAACTCTGCAGTGAAACCGTCCGGACCAGGGCTTTTTTTTGTTGGGAGTTTTTTGATTACCTTTTCAATCTCTTCTTTTGTTATGGGTCTATTTAGTCATTCTACCTCTGTTTGTGTAAGTTTAGGTAGGTAGTGTGTTTCTAGGAATTCATCCATTTCTTCTAGGTTTTCAAATTTGAGTATAGTTTTTCATGGTAATCTGATATGATTCTTCTAATTTCAGTTAGGTCTGTCGTACTATCGCCCATCTCATTTCTTATTTGGGTTATTTGCTTCCTCTCCTATTTTTCTTTTGTCAGTTTGGCCAAATGTTTATCAATTTTGTTGAGTTTTTCAAAAAACCAGCTTTTGGTCTCATTAATTCTTTCAATTGTTTTTCTGTTTTCTATTTCATTTAGTTCAGCTCTAATTTTTATTATTTTTCTTCTTGTGCCTGTGGGTTTCTTTTGTTGCTCTCTTTCAATTTGTTCAAGTTGTAGGGATAGTTCTTTGATTTTGGCCCTTCCTTCTTTTTGGATGTGTACATTTATTGATATAAATTGGCCTCTGAGCACCACTTTTGCTGTGTCCTAAAGGTTCTGACAAGAAGTGTTTTCGTTCTCATTGGATTCTCTGAATTTCTTTAGTCCATCCTTAATGTCTTGTATAATCCAGTCTTTTCTGAGCAGGGTATTGTTCAGTTTCCAGGTGTTTGATTTCTTTTCCCATTACTGATTTCCACTTTTATGGCCTTATGGTCAGAGAAGATGCTTTGTAATATTTCAGTGTTTTGGATTCTGCTAAGGCTTTCTTTATGAGCTAATATGTGTTCTATTCTAGGTAATGTTCTATGCGCGCTAGACAAGAAAATATAGTTGGTTGCTGTTGGGTGGAGTGTTCTGTATATGTCCACAAGGTCAAGTTGGTTGATTGTGGCATTTAGATCTTCCATGTCTTTATTGAGCTTCTTTGTGGATGTCCTGTCCTTCACCGAAAATGGTGTGTCAGAGTCTCCTACTATTATTGTGGAGCTGTCTGTCTTACTTTTCAATGCTGATAGAGTTTGTTTTATGTATCTTGCAGCCCTGTCACTGGGTGTATAAATATTTAATATGGTTATATCTTCTCGTTGTATTGTCCCTTTAATCATTATATAGTGTCCTTCCTTATCCTTTCTGATGGATTTAACTTGAAAGTCTATTTTGTCAGAAAGTAATATTGCCACTTTTGCCCCTTTTTGATTGTTGTTTCCGTGACACATTTTTTTCCCCATCCTTTGAGTTTTAGTTTGTTTGTGTCTCTAAGTCTAAAGTGTTTCTCTTGTAGGCAGCATATAGACGGATCATGTTTTTTAATCCATTCTGCCACTCTCTGTCTCTTTATTGGTGCATTTACTCCATTTACATTCAGGGTCATTATGGATAGGTATGAATTTAGTGCTGTCATTTTGATGTCCTTTTTTGTGTGTTGACAGCTTCTTTTTCCCACTTGATTTTATGTGCTGAGTAGATTTTCTTTGTATGTTGTCCTTTTCTCATATTTGTTTTTGATTTTGTTTCTGCTGAGTCTGTATTTTTCCCTTGTGTTTTATTTTGATGAGTAGGATAGTTTGTTTCCTTTGTGGTTACCTTATTATTTACCCGTATTTTTCTTACTTTATAACTGACTTTTATTTCTTTGTATCTCCATATCTTCCTGTCCATATGGAAGGTGTATGATTATTTTTCTTAGTCCCTCTTTATTATTTTAATGTTGTCTTCTTTTATATAATAACATTGCCATTACCCTGTGTTGGGCTTTTTTTTTTTCATCTTGCTTTTTTTTTTTTTTTTTGCATTTCCCTATCTGGGCTGACTTCTGGTTGCTCTGCCCAGTGTTCTAGCCTTGGGTCGATACCTGAAATTATTGATTTTCTCACCAAGGAACTCCCTTTAGTATTTCTTGTAGTTTTGGTTCGGTTTTTACGAATTCCTTCAACTTGCGTTTATCTGGAAATGTCTTAATTTCACCTTCATATTTAAGAGGCAGTTTTGCTGGATATGTGATTCTTGGCAGGCAGTTTTTTTCCTTCAATTTTTTAAATATGTTCCCATTGCCTTCTTGCCTGCATGGTTTCTGCTGAGTAGTCAGAGCTTATTCTTATTGGCCCTCCCTTGTACGTGACTTTTCTTTTATCCCTTGCTGCTCTTATAATTGTCTCTTTATCTTTGGTTTTGGCAAGCTTGATTATAATATGTCTTGGTGACTTTCTTTTAAGATCTACCTTATGTGAAGTTCAATGAACATCTTGGATAGATATCTTCTCATCTTTCACAATATCAAGGAAGTTTTCTGCCAACAAATCCTCAACAATTTTCTCTATTTTCTGTTATCCCTCCCTGTTCTGGCACTCCATTTACTCGTAGGTTATTTCTCTTGATAGAATCCCACATGATTCTTAAGGTTTTTTCATTTTTTAAAAATCTTTTATCTTATTTTTCTTCAAATATATTAGTGCCAAGTGATTTATCTTTGAGTTCAGAAATTCTAGCTTCTACTTGCTCAATTCTGTTCCTCTGACTTTCTATTGAGTTATCTAATTCTGTAATTTTATTGTTAATCTTCTTCTTTTTTTTTTTAATCTGCATATGGATTTTTCCAGCTTGTTAAACTTTTCATTATGTTTGTGAATAATCTTTCTGATTTCTTCAGTTGCTTTTTCTGTGTGTTCCTTGGGTTGTTCTATATATTGCCTCATTTCCTTCCTGATGTCTTGAAGGGCTCTGTATATTAAACTTTGTATTCTGGCTCTGGTAATTCCAGGAATGCACTTTCATCTAGAAGATCCCTGGATTCTTTGTTTTGAGAGCCTGTTGAGGTGATCATGGCCTGTTTCTTTATGTGACTTGGTATTGACCTTTGTCTCCGAGCCATCTATAAGTTATTATATTAGTTTATGCTTGCTTACTGTGTCATAGCTGCTTGCTTTGTTATACCCCTATGGGTTGCTTGAGTGAGCTAGCTTGATTTTTTTCACCTTTGGAGCTCTGAAGTCCTGTCCCCAGCTGGATAGAGCTGTTATCAGGTATATCAGTCTAGGAGTCCATTAAGTTTTCTTGTATGAATTCAGGTTTCCAGGTAGCTGATATCGAGTGTGTGGTACAGGCTCTGTCCTACAGTCTTAGAGGGGTAGGGGTGATTGGCGTATATACCCATATCTGATTGCAGCATGGGGTCACACTCAACAGGCAGGGGGCTGGGTACCGACCCCCAAGTGTCTCTGAGGAAAACGCGTCTCTGTTCCCTAGAGCGTGCTGGTGGGTGGGCTCTACAGAAGGACCATGGCCACTGAAAATTTTTGATGTAAGGACTGGGAGGTACCAGTTATCCCTGGACCCTGTCTCGGGTGGCTGGGCGACCCAAGTGGAGCCACCAGTCCTTAGGTCCCTGTTGTGGGTAGGTGAGGACTTTGTTTAATAGGCAAAGCAATGTCAAACGTCAAACACCACCCCTCTGCCGCACCTCTGAAATGGTTGGAGTTTGCCAACAAGGGTCTGTTCTCCCGAAGTAGGCCCACACAGGCCCATGCAGACGGGAAAGGTGCTCAAAGTCCATGGACCGTTTATGCCTGCATAGGAGCCGCTTCTGTTCTGAGCTCCCCCAGTTAATGGAGGTAGCAAGTTATCTTTTCCCATGACTTGGAAATTTTTTCCTTCCCCAGGGCCGGCAGGACGGCTCCAGGAGCTCACCGGCATCTATCTCAGGCCTAGGGATTCAGCTGCTGAAGCTGGGTTGGGGTGGGGGTGGGGTGCGGTAAAATATATGCAAGTACTTAGCTTTTGCCGAGAGCGTCATTCTGCTCAGGTTCTGGAGGTGTGAGTGGGCTGTGTGGCTGACTGCTTCTTCCTGAGGAAACTGCCGCCAAATGCTAGGACCAGCCCGCCTCCTCCGCCCCAGCTCGAGGAATGGTGCCTGAGGACTCCCCGCGATTCAGGTCCGGTAACTCCTCTCCGCTTCTGAACGGTCTCTTCCTTCCCCCTGCCCCTCAGTTCGTTGTCTAAGCTTGCCTTTGATGCTTAGGGTTCTCAGGTTGTCACAAATACACTCGTTTCACTTGTTTTTCCGGGTCTTTGTTGTAAAGAGGGCTCAACGGAAGCTTCTGTCTATTCTGCTATCTTGGCTCTGCCTTCTTCACATTTTTTTCAAGGTCGTGTTTATCATGGTGTGTTGCCCAGATCCCCACCATCAGAACCTCCTGTGGGAGGTGTTACAAATGCTGGTTCCTGGGTCTAGCTCCAGACCTACTGAATTAGAACCCCTGGGCGGGTATATCCTATGGCCCTCATTTTAACAAGCACCCAGCTTCTAGTCTACTCTGAAGTCTGAGAACCTTGAGTTTAAAGTATGTATGCTGAAAAAATGTCAAAGGCCAGAGGTGATGAGAAGAGTTTTACAGAATTAATGAAAGTTGCCAATTAGCGAATGTGACATTTTATTTCTGAGGCAAGTACCATTAACTCATTTTCAGAATGGCTTAAAAGTAAAACAGAGAGCAAGCCCTTGTCCAGAACAAGCCTTCAGCCTGGGCAGGGACATGCTTCCTTGTGTGGAGATCAGAAAGTTTAGAGGGAGAGGGGACAAGGCATTGCTAATCGGACGTTCCTTGGGGTCATGTTGACTCAGTCCTGGAAGTTGCTGGAGGAATGCATGAAATGTTTGGAAACAGCCCAGTTAAGAATTTCAGCAATGGCACACACTTTTTTGTGTGTGTATGTGCTCCAAAGGTTTTATTTTCTTCTATTTTACTTATTTTGTTGTTGATATTGTTGAGACTGTACACAGCAAAACATACACCAGTTCAGCAGCTTATGTGTATACAATTTAGCGATACTTATTCCATTCTTCGAGTTGTGCGACCATTCTCACCCTTCTTGTCTGAGTTGTTCCTCCCCCATTAACATAACCTGACTGCCCCCAAAGGTTCCTATCTGATCTTTCCAGTTGCTGTTGTCAGTTTGATCCCACATAGGTAGTTCTTAAAAGAGCATAATGCTCAAGGTGGATTTTTTTTTACTAGTGAAGCTAAACTATTGTTCGGATTTAAGAAGACTTCAGTGGATATTTTTGGTTTAAGGTTTAAAGGCAATAGTTTCAGGGCTCCATAGGGTTTTTTTTTTTTTTTTTTTTTTTTATAATAATTTTTATTAAGCTTCAAGTGAACGTTTACAAATCCAATCAGTCTGTCACATATAAGTTTACATACATCTCACTCCCTACTCCCACTTACTCTCCCCGTCTTGAGTCAGCCCTTTCAGTCTCTCCTTTCTTGACAATTTTGCCGGCTTCCCTCTCTCTCTATCCTCCCATCCCCCCTCCAGACAAGAGTTGCCAACACAATCTCAAGTGTCCACCTGATATAATTAGCTCACTCTTCATCAGCGTCTCTCTCCCACCCGCTGACCAGTCCCTTTCATGTCTGATGAGATGTCTTCAGGGATGGTTCCTGTCCTGTGTCAACAGAAGGTCTGGAGAGCATGACCGCCGGGATTCCTCCAGTCTCAGTCAGACCATTAAGTTTGGTCTTCTTATGAGAATTTGGGGTCTGCATCCCACTGCTCTCCTGCTCCCTCAGGGGTCCTCTGCTGAGCTCCCTGTCAGGGCAGTCATCGATTGTGGCCGGGCACCAACTAGTTCTTCTGGTCTCAGGATGATGTAGGTCTCTGGTTCATGTGGCCCTTTCTGTCTCTTGGGCTCTTAGTTGTCATGTGGGCTTGGTGTTCTTCATTTTCCTTTGCTCCAGGTGGGTTGAGACCAATTGCTGCATCTTAGATGGCTGCTTGTTAGCATTTAAGACCCCAGACGCCACATTTCAAAGTGGGATGCAGAATGATTTCATAATAGAATTATTTTGCCAATTGACTTAGAAGTCCCCGCAAACCATGTTCCCCAGACCCCCGCGCTTGCTCCGCTGAGCTTTGAAGCATTCATTTTATCCCGGAAACTTCTTTGCTTTTGGTCCAGTCCAATTGAGCTGACCTTCCATGTATTGAGTGTTGTCTTTCCCTTCACCTAAAGCAGTTCTTATCTACTGATTAATCAATAAAAAAACCCTCTCCCACCCTCCCTCCCTCCCCCCCTCGTAACCACAAAAGTATGTGTTCTTCTCAGGTTTACTATTTCTCAAGATCTTATAATAGTGGTCTTATACAATATTTGTCCTTTTGCCTCTGACTCATTTCGCTCAGCATAATGCCTTCCAGGTTCCTCCATGTTATGAAATGTTTCAGAGATTCGTCACTGTTCTTTATCGATGCGTAGTATTCCATTGTGTGAATATACCACAATTTATTTACCCATTCATCCGTTGATGGACACCTTGGTTGCTTCCAACTTTTTGCTATTGTAAACAGAGCTGCAATAAACATGGGTGTGCATATATCTGTTTGTATGAAGGCTCTTGTATCTCTAGGGTATATTCCGAGGAGTGGGATTTCTGGGTTGTATGGTAGTTCTATTTCTAACTGTTTAAGATAACGCCAGATAGATTTCCAAAGTGGTTGTACCATTTTACATTCCCACCAGCAGTGTATGAGAGTTCCAATCTCTCCGCAGCCTCTCCAACATTTATTATTTTGTGTTTTTTGGATTAATGCCAGCCTTGCTGGTGTGAGATGGAATCTCATCGTAGTTTTAATTTGCATTTCTCTAATGGCTAATGACCGAGAGCATTTTCTCATGTATCTGTTGGCTGCCTGAATATCCTCTTTAGAGAAATGTGTGTTCATATCCTTTGCCCACTTCTTGATTGGGTTGTTTGTCTTTTTGTGGTTGAGTTTTGACAGAATCATGTTGATTTTAGAGATCAGGCGCTGGTCGGAGATGTCATAGCTGAAAATTCTTTCCCAATCTGTAGGTGGTCTTTTTACTCTTTTGGTGAAGTCTTTAGATGAGCATAGGTGTTTGATTTTTAGGAGCTCCCAGTTATCGGGTTTCTCTTCATCATTTTTGGTAATGATTTGTATTCTGTTTATACCTTGTATTAGGGCTCCTAGGGTTGTCCCAATTTTTTCTTCCATGATCTTTATCGTTTTAGTCTTTATGTTTAGGTCTTTGATCCACTTGGAGTTAGTTTTTGTGCATGGTGTGAGGTATGGGTCCTGTTTCATTTTTTTGCAAATGGATATCCAGTTATGCCAGCACCATTTGTTAAAAAGGCTGTCTTTTCCCCAGTTAATTGACACTGGTCCTTTGTCAAATATCAGCTGCTCATACGTGGATGGATCTATGTCTGGGTTCTCAATTCTGTTCCATTGGTCTATGTGTCTGTTGTTGTACCAATACCAGGCTGTTTTGACTACTGTGGCTGTATAATAGGTTCTGAAGTCAGGTAAGGTGAGGCCTCCCACTTTCTTCTTCTTTTTCAGTAATGCTTTGCTTATCCGGGGCTTCTTTCCCTTCCATATGAAATTGGTGATTTGTTTCTCTATTCCCTTAAAATATGACATTGGAATTTGGATCGGAAGTGCGTTAAATGTATAGATGGCTTTTGGTAGAATAGACATTTTTACTATGTTAAGTCTTCCTATCCATGAGCAAGGTATGTTTTTCCACTTAAGTATGTCCTTTTGAATTTCTTGTAGTAGAGCTTTGTAGTTTTCTTTGTATAGGTCTTTTACATCCTTGGTAAGATTTATTCCTAAGTATCTTATCTTCTTGGGGGCTACTGTGAATGGTATTGATTTGGTTATTTCCTCTTCGGTGTTCTTTTTGTTGATGTAGAGGAATCCAAGTGATTTTTGTATGTTTATTTTATAACCTGAGACTCTGCCAAACTCTTCTATTAGTTTCAGTAGTTTTCTGGAGGATTCCTTAGGGTTTTCTGTGTATATAATCATGTCATCTGCAAATAGTGATAACTTTACTTCTTCCTTGCCAATCCGGATACCTTTTATTTCTTTGTCTAGCCTGATTGCCCTGGCTAAGACTTCCAACACGATGTTGAATAAGAGCGGTGATAAAGGGCATCCTTGTCTGGTTCCCGTTCTCAAGGGAAATGCTTTCAGGTTCTCTCCATTTAGAGTGATATTGGCTGTTGGCTTTGCATAGATGCCCTTTATTATGTTGAGGAATTTTCCTTCAATTCCTATTTTGGTAAGAGTTTTTATCATAAATGGGTGTTGGACTTTGTCAAATGCCTTTTCTGCATCAATTGATAAGATCATGTGGTTTTTGTCTTTTGTTTTATTTATGTGATGGATTACATTAATGGTTTTTCTGATATTAAACCAGCCTTGCATACCTGGTATAAATCCCACTTGATCAGGGTGAATTATTTTTTTGATGTGTTGTTGGATTCTATTGGCTAGAATTTTGTTGAGGATTTTTGCATCAATGTTCATGAGGGATATAGGTCTATAATTTTCTTTTTTTGTAATGTCTTTACCTGGTTTTGGTATCAGGGAGATGGTGGCTTCATAGAATGAGTTGGGTAGTATTCCATCATTCCATAGGGTTTTTAATGGCTGATTTCTCGGATGTAAGTTACCAGGCCTTTTCTTCTTAGGTGCCTCTGGGTAGACTCCAACCTCCAACTTTTCAGTTAGCAGTGCATGTGTTAACAGTGTGCACCACTCAGGGACTCTGGATAGCTTCTTCAAAATGCAAATCTCCTCCAGGATCATCTCCTACTTAAAACTCTCCCTAGAGTTTTCTTCACATTTAGGAAGAAGGCAAGGGGGCGCAGAGGGGTGCTCACGTCTCCACTCTGACACACCAGCTTTTTCTCAGTCTCCTTTATTCACCTCACTTGTCCTCACCACACAGTCTCTGCTTCTGCTGTTCCCTCTGCCTGGAACTCCCCACCCACCCCACCCCTGCCTTGCCTCATTGGTGCTTTCTCATTTTTCAGGTTTCAAACCATATCATCTTCTCCAGAGCCTTCCCTGACCTCTCAACTAGGTCAACCCCCCCACCCCCCGGGTGCTCTTGGCACCCAGCACCCCTCTCCATAGCCCTTGTCAGAGTTGCATGTGTTTGTGAGGTTTCCTTGTGTGGTTATTGGATGAGTACCTGCCTCCCACACTAGATCTTAAGCTCCAGAAGGGCAGGAACTGGGATGGAATTTCATTTTCCCTCCATTGTCTCCATGGCATGTGGCACAGTGCCAGGCAAACAATGTTGTTGTTGTAGATTGCCAGGCCTTTCCTTTTTTTTTTTTTTTTAATTTTTATTGTGCTTAAGTGAAAGTTTACACATCAAGTCTGTCTCTCATACAAAACCTTATCTACTCCTTGTTATGTACTCCTAGTTGCTTTCCCCTTAATGAGACAGCACATTCTTTCTCTCCACCCCGTGTTTCTGTGTCCATTCAGCCAGCGTCTGTCCCCCTCGGCCTTTACATCTCCCCTCCAGACAGGAGCTGCCCAGATAGTCTCATGTGTCTGCTTGATCTGAGAAGCCCACTCCTCACCAGTATCATTTTCTGTCTTGTAGTCCAGTCCAGTCCCTGTCTGAAGAGTTGGCTTTGAGAATGGTTCCTGTCTTGGGTTAACAGAAGGTCTGGGGACCATGACCTCTGGGATCTCTCTGGCCTCAGTCAGACCATTAAGTCTGGTCTTTTTACTAGAATTTGGGGTCTGCATCTCAGTGCTCTTCTGCTCCTTCAGGGATTCTCTGTTGTGCTCCCTGTCATGGCAGTCATCGGTTGTAGCTGGGCACCTTCTACTTCTTCTGGTCTCAGGCTGATGTAGTCTTTGATTTATGTGGCCCATTCTGACTCTTGGGCTCATACGTACCTTGTGTCTTTGGTGTTCTTCATTCTGCTTTGCTCCAGGTGGGTTCAGACCAATTGTTGCATCTTAGATGGCCGTTTGCTAGCGTTTAAGACCCCAGATGCCGCTCTCCAAAATGGGATACAGAATGTTTTCTTAATAGTTTTTATTATGCCAGTTGACCCAGATGTCCTCTGAAACCGTGGTCCCCAAACCCCTACCCCTGCTACCCTGGCCTTTGAAGTGTTCAGTTTATCCAGGAAACTTCTTTGCTTTTGGTATAGTCTAGTTGTGCTGACCTCTCCTGTATAGTGACACACTTTTTATTATGTTTGTATTTAGGAAAAGAATTGCCTATTGTAAGGCTAAGATTCTTTGTAGAAAGAATTCAAGAAGGAGTTGGTTTTTCCTGAAAAATAGGGACTATTTTCTTCATTGTGTATCTTTTTTTTCTTTCTACAAAGTACATTAATGCAAAGACACTGCCTGATTATAGAAGAAAAACAATCTTTAAAAAATATGAGGTGCTTTCCTGGTAGAAAGGTAATTTTGTTTTGGAAAGCTTGTTTGAATCATTGGTTCTTGTGGTAATAGTTATGCCTAGTTAAAATTAGCTAATACTTTATCTTCTCTTCTCAATGCTAGCATGTAACTATTTCCAAATACCTGCATGTTACTTTTCATGAACCAAAAACCAAACCAAACCCAGTGCTGTTGAGTTGATTTCGACTCATAGCAAACCTATAGGACAAAGTAGAACCGCCCCACAGAGTTTCCAAGGAGCGCCTGGCGGATTCGAACTGCCGACCCTTTGGTTAGCAGCTGTAGCACTTAACCACTACACCACCAGGGTTTCCCTTTTCATGAAGCATCCATATTTTTAAATACCATGTAGACAAGACTGTAATTCTAGAAAACGGTGTTAAATTTTTGAAAAGAACCAAATTTGAGGAATTATTTAAAAATACAAATTTATAAGAAAAACACACATTTTTAAGAAACTTATCTCAAGAAGAAAGGCCTAGTGATGTATTTCTGAAATATCAGACATTGAAAACCCTTTGGAGCACAGTTCTACTCTGACACACGTGGGGGTCACCATGAGTAGGAGTTGGCTTGACAGCAGCTGGTTTGGTTTTTGATTTTTAGTCTCAGATGGGTAAACATTTTTTTTCCTTAAACAACTGCTAATAGTTTTATAGCTGAGTTATTTTTGTGCACATGTCCTTAGGGGTCTGTTTCTTATTTTCACTTCAACCTTTCATTTTATTTCACCAACTTTACAAAGTACCTACTATATTGGAGGCCTTGTGCTATGGGCTAAAAAGACTAGTAAAAAAAATAATCCCCTTCCTGGTTTTGGTTTTACTGGGTTGGTCTGCAGAGCTTACAGTTCAGTGGAAGGATCAAGATAATTATAACACTAAGAATGTGGCAAACACACCCTAAGGTGACCCCAAATGAGCCATACCCTTGTATAATCCCGTCCCCTTGAGTATGGACAGAACCTGTGACTTGCTTCTAGCTGGATAAAATATAGCAAAGGTGATGGGATGTCACTTCCTTGATTAAGTTATGCTGTACACGACTGCCATAGCAGACTGGACCGAGAGGTTCCCTGTTTTCTTTGCTGAAGTAAGCTGCCATGTTGTGAACTGCCTCAGGAGGGGATCACATGGCAGGAAACTGTGGGCAACCTCTAGGACCTGAGGCAGCCTCCAGCTGACGCCTAGTAAGCTGAGGCCCTTAGCTTTGTGGCTATATGGAAGTAAATTTTGCCAGTAGCCTGCATGATCTTGGAAGAGGATTCTTCTCCATTTGAGCCTCAGATGAGACTGCGGCTAGCTGATACCTTGATGGCAGCTTTGAGAGACCTTGAAGCACAGGACCTGGTAAAGCCATGCCAAGACTCCTGACCCACAGAAACTGAGATAATAAACGTGTGTTGTCCTAGACTATCAAAATTGTGGTAATTTGTTATCCACTAATAGAAAATGAATACAAGAAAGAACATGTAATTCCAGAAGAGTGGCCCAGACCCAGAGCTCATTCATTGATCTAACAAGCATCTATTTAAACACATTCTGTGTATCATCCACTTGCCCAGCAACTGGAAGTACAAAAATGAATAAAATATGGTCATATCTTAAGGTGACTCTCAGTCTGGAGTAATGGGGGTTTGAGGGAGGGAGGATGCTGTCTTTGGAGAAATGCTAGAGTAAGAAGTGTTTAAGATGGGTTTTTGAGGATAGAGAAGATTTGGACTTGGGGGTCTGTTTGGTAGAAAGGCCCTTCGTTCAGGTAATGGATGGTGCTGGCTGTATAGTTTGGCTGGGAAATGTGTTCTTTGGTTACACTTTGGAGGATTTGGATTTGCTTTAACTACAAATATTTATTGAAGTACAGAAGAACACCATTTCAGTAGAGTAATAAGGCAAAATCATGAATTAAAGCATGGAGGTCTACGGTCAAAGTAGAAAACATTAAATTTTACTTTAAGAATAAGAAAATTGTAAATCATAAGGCATCTGAAGCATGCTCTGATAAATCTTCCCTTTTATTGAAGTCCTCAATTGGATCATTGGATCATAAAGCCAGACTCTCGGAACACTGGATAATTTTCTTCTAAGAAACTTCTTTTATGGCCTTTTTCCCTATAGAGTAGGATTTGGGGTAATGAAGATACCACCTTGCATTTGTTAAGTTCTTAGCATTTTAGGATGCTCAAGGGAGGCCCACCAGGGAGCCTCTTTTTTTTTTTTTTAAATAATATTTTATTGTGCTTTTTTTTTTTTAAGGTGAAAGTTTTCACAGCAAATCAGATTTCCATTTAATAATTGCTACACAGATTATTAGGTGATATTGGTTACATTTTTTACAGTGTGTCGTCATTCTCATTCATTCTGTTTTGGTGATACCATTTCTAGTACTCTAGTTTCCCTACACCCTAACCTTCTCGTCTTTGCTTTAGAGTAGTTTTTGACCAATTGGACTCATATAGATGATTTTTGAAAGGAGCTTATTACTTATGGAGGATATTCTTTATTTTATGACCCATTCTGTTATTTAGCTAAAAGGTGACCTCAAGGATAATTTTGGTTTATGGTTTAAAGAGTATCGCAGGGCAACAGCCTTGGAGAGTTCTCTAGTCTCAACTGGTCCAGTGAGTTTGGACTTTTTAAGAATTTGAGTTCTTTTCCACATTTTTTTTTCTCCCCTTCTATCAGGATCCGTAGGAGTCCTGGTGGTGCAGTAGTTAAGCACTGAGCTACTAATCAGAGGGTTGGCAGTTTGAACCCACCAGCTACTCCACGGAAGAAAGATGTGGCATTCTGCTTCTGTAAAGGTTACAGCCTTCGAAACTCCATGGGGCAGTTCTACTCTGTCTCGTTGGGTTTCTGTGAGTTGGCATTGACTTGACGGCAGTGCTTTTGGGGGTTTATCAGGACTCATCTATTACAGCCCTGATCAGAGCAGTCCGTAATGGTAGCCAGGCACCATCCAGTTCATCTTGTGTCAGGGTAGATGAGGCCGTGGTTCATGTAGACTGTTAGTCCTGTAGACTACTTTCTTCTCTGAGTCTTTGGTTTCCTTCTTTCTCTTTTGTTCTAGTCAAATAGAGACCAAGAATTGTATTCCTCCAGGGAACCTCTTCAAAGATGTCATTTTCAGGAAGTACCTCTCATGATAGAATGTGGTGTCAGTGACAGGGTGACTCCAAGCTCAGATTCCTGGGTGTGTCAGTACAAAAAGACGCTAGTGTGTGTCTTCTGCCATACGTACCTGAACAAGCATATGACTGGTTCTGCTGTATTACTAGTGATCATCTCATTCTACTGCTGATATTATAAATGGTTTTGATCAAGCCTCTCTCTCTCTCTTTTTTTCTTTTTTGCAACTGAATACATTTCAAGTTTTCCTTTCATCTTTCCTTCCGACATTTCTCATCACTCAGTTTGATAATAAAAACATGGCTTTGAAGGGCCCTCTGATCTTGTGAAATCTCCTCTCCTGATGGTCTTTCAAAAGAGAAGAGCAACTCTTCTCTCTGGCATGTTTTGGCTGAGCTGTACCTGCAGGTGGTGGGCTTCATTTGGGGCCTCTGGAGTCAAGATTAGACAACTGAAAGGGTATTCAAGAGCCGTATCTTCTCAGCCTCCCATTTTATAGAGAAGAGCAGTAAGGGTCAAAAGAAGAGAAGTGACTTCCCTGGCTCTGCTGAACTCTGATTGCCTGTTTCTGCAGAAAGGTTAAAAAAGTTATGCTTATCGGAAATGAATCCCTCAGACACCAGAGGAATGCAAATAATAAAAATTAGAGCAGAATTAAATGAAATAGGGAATAGAAAGCCAGTTGAAAGAATTAACAAGACCAAAAAGCTGGTTCTTTGAAAAGATCAAGAAACTTGAGAAACCATTGGCCAAACTGACAAAAGAAAAACAAGAGAGGAAGCAAATAACTGAAATAAGAAATGAGATGGGTGATATCACAACAGACCCAACTGAAATTAAAAGAATCATAACAGATTACTATGAAAAAGTGTACTCTTAAGAAATATGGAAACCTAGAGGAAATGAACAAATTTCTAGAAACACACTACTTCTACCTAAACTAATGCAGAGGGTAGAACAACTAAATAAACCTGTAACAAAAGAAGAGATTGAAAAGGTAATTAAAAAAACTCCCAACAAAAAAAACCCCTGGCCATGACGGCTTCACTGGAGAATTCTACCGGCCTTTCAGGGAAGAGTTAACACCATTACTACCAAAGGTATTTCAAAGCGTAGAAAAAGATGGAATACTCCCAAACTCATTCTATGAAGCCAGCATAACTCTGATACCAAAACCAGGTAAAGACACCACAAAAAAAGAAAATTACAGACCAATATCCCTCATAAACATAGACGTAAAAATCCTCAACAAAATTCTAGTCAATAGAATTTAACAACATATCAAAAAAAGAACCCATCATGACCAAATGGGATTCATACCAGGTATGCAGGGATGGTTCAACATTAGAAAAACAATCAGCATAATCCATTACATAAATAAAACAAAAGACAAGAACCACATGATCTTATCAATTGATGCAGAAAAGGCATTTGACAAAGTTCAGCACCCATTCATGATAAAAACTCTTATCAAAATAGGAATAGAAGGGAAATTCCTCACCATAATAAAGGACATTTATACAAAGCCAACAGCCAATATCATCCTAAATGGAGAGAGTCTGAAGGTATTCCCATTGAGAATGGAACCAGACGAGGATGCCCTGTATCACCACTCTTATTCAGCATTGTGCTGGAGTTCCTAGCCAGAGCAGTTAGGCTAGAAAAAGAAAGAAAGCGCATCGAAATTGGTAAGGAAGAAGTAAAAGTACCTCTGCTTGCAGATGACATGATTTTATACATAGAAAGCCCCAAAGAACCCACAAGAAGATTACTGGAACTAATAAATTTCAGCAAAGGATCAGGATACAAGATAAACATACAAAAATCAGTTGGATTACTCAATACCAACAAAGAGAACATTGAAGAGGAAATCACCAAAACAGTACCATTTACAGTAGCCATCAAGAAGATAAAATACTTAGAAATAAATCTAACCAGAGATGTAAAAGACCTATGCAAAAAAAAGTACAAGACATTACTGCAAGAAACCAAAAGAGACCTACATAAGTGGAAAAACATACCTTGCTGATGGATAAGAAGACTCAACATTGTGAAAATGTCTATTCTACCCAAAGTGATCTAGAGGTACAGTGCAATCCTGATCCACATTCCAATGGCATTTATTAATGAGATGGAGAAACAAATCACCAACTTCATATGGAAAGGGAAGAGACCCCAGATAAGTAAAGCATTACTGAAGAAGAAGAACAACAAAGTGAGAGGCCTCACACTACCTGGTTTTAGAACCTATTATACCGCCACGGTAGTCAAAACAGTCTGGTACTGGTACAACAACAGATACAGAGTCCAATGAAACAGAATTGAGAATCCAGACATAAATTCATCTACCTATGAGCAGCTGATATTTGACAAAGGCTCACAGTCCGTTAAATGAGGAAAAGATAGTCTCTTTAACAAATGGTGTTGGCATAACTGGATATCCATCTGCAAAAAAATGAAACAAGACCCATACCTCACACCATGCACAAAAACTAACTGAAAAATTGATCAGAGACCTAAATGTAAAATTTAAAATGATAAAGATCATGAAAGAAAAAACAGGGACAACACTAGGAGCCCTAATACATGACATAAACAGAATACAAAACAATACTAACACTGCACAAACATCAGAAGAGAAACTGGATAACTGGGAGTTCATAAAAATCAAACACCTATGCTCATCCAAAGATTTCATCAAAAGAGTAAAAAGACAACTTACACACTGGAAAAAAATTTTTGGCTACGACATATACGATCAGGGTCTAATCTCCAAAATCTACAAGGTACTGCAAAACCTCAACAACAAAAAGACAAATAACCCAATTAAAAAATGGGCAAAGAATATGAATAGGCACTTTACCAAAGAAGACATTCAGGTGGCTAACAGATACATGAGGAAATGCTCACGATCATTAGCCATTAGAGAAATACAAATCAAAACTACAATGAGATAGCATCTCACTCCAACAAGGCTAGCATTAATCCAAAAAACATTAAATAATAAATATATATATTTTTTTTATTGGAGAGGTTGTGGAGAGACCAGAACACTTATACACTGCTGGTGGGAATGTAAAATGGTACAACCACTTTGGAAATCGATTTGGCGCTTCTTTTTAAAAGCTAAAAATAGAAGTACTATAAGATCCAGCAATCCCACTCCCTTGCAATATAGCCTAGAGAAATGAGAGCCTTCGCACAAATAGATACATGCACACCCATGTTCATTGCTGCACTTCACAATAGCAGAAAAATGGGAACAACCTGGGTGCCCATCAGTGGATGAATGGATAGATTATGGTATATTCACACAATGGGATATTATACAATGATAATAAAGAACAATGAGAAATCTATGAAACATGTCATAACGTGGATGAATCTGGAAGGCATTATGCTGAGTGAAATTAGTCTCAAAAGGACAAATACTGCATAAGGCCACTATTATAAGAACTCAGGAAAAGGTTTAAACACAGAAGAAAACTTTGTTTGATGGTTACGAGGGTAGGGAGGGAGGGAGGGTATTCACTGACTAGATAGTAGACAAGAATTATCTTAGGTGAAGGGAAGCACAACACACAGTACGGGGGAAGCCAGCACAACTGGACTAAACCAAAATCTAAGAAATTTCCTGAGTACAACCAAATACTTTGAGGGACAGAGTAGCAGGGGTGGGGGTCTGGGGACCATGGTTTCAGGGGACTTCTAGGTCAATTTGCATAAGAAAGTTTATTAAGAAAATGTTCTGCTTTCCACTTTGGTGAGTGGCATCTGGGGTCTTACGAGCCATCAAATGGCCTTATGAGATGTGTCTATTGGTCCCATCCCACCTGGAAGAAAGGAGAATGAAGAACACCAAAGACACAAGGAAAATATGAGCCCAAAAGACAGAAAGAGCCACATAAACCAGAGACTCTATCAGCCTGAGACCAGAAGAAGTAGATGGTGCCCTGCTACAGCTGATGATTGACCTGACAGGGAACACAACAGAGTCCCTGATGGAGCAGGAGAAAAGTAGGGTGCAGAGCTCATATTCTAGTAAATACAGGAGACTTAATGTTCTGACTGAGACTGGAGGAACCTTGAAAGACATGGCCCCTGAACTCTGCTAACCCAGAACTAAAACCATTCCCAAAGCAACCTCTTCAGAAAAAGATTAGACTGGACTATGAGACATAAAATGACAGTTGTGAAGAGTGCTTCTTAGTTGAAGTAGAAACATGAGACTACATGGGCAGCTCCTGTCCAGATGGGAAATCAGAAGGCCAAGAGGGACAGGAGCTGGTAGAATGGATGTGAGAAATCAGGGGTGGAAAGGAGGAATGTGCTGTCACATTATAGAGAGAGCAACTGGGGTCACATGACTATGTGTGTATAAACGTTTGTATGAGAAACTAATGTGAGCTGTAAACTTTCACTTAAAGCACAATAAAAAAAAAATTATGTGTATTATTTCCCTGTTGTTGTTAGGTGCTGTCATGGATTGAATTATGTCCCCCCCAAAATGTGTGTATCAACTTGGTTAGGCCATGATTCCCAGTATTCTGTGGTTGTCCTCTATTTAGTGATTGTAATTTTATGTTAAAGAGGATTAGGGTGGGATTGTAACAGGGCCCTTACCCAGGTCACATCCTTGGGATATGGCCTGCACTACCTTTTATCTCTCAAGAGATAAAAAGGAAAGGGAAGCAAGCAGATAGTTTGGAACCTCATACCACCAAGGAAGCGCCGGGAGCAGAGTGCGTCCTTTGGACCTGAGGTTCCTGTGCTGAGATGCTCCCAGACCAAGGGAAGTCTGATGACAAGGACCTTCCTCCAGAGCTGATGGAGAGAGAAAGCCTTCCCCAGGAGCTGACGGCCTGAATTTGGACTTGTAGCATACTAGACAGTGAGAGAATAAATTTCTTTGTTAAAGCCATCCACTTGTGGCATTTCTGTTATGGCAGCACTGAATGACTAAGACAGGTGCCATGGAGCAGATTCTGACTCATAGCCACCCGGTGTACAACAGAATGAAACACCGCCTGGTCCTGTGCCATCCTCACGATTGGTCTTATACTTGAGCCTATTGTTGCAGCCACTGTGTCAATCCATCTTGTTGACGGCCTACCTCATTTTCGCTGGCCCTGTACTTTACCAAGCATGATGTCCTTCCCCCAGGGATTGCTCCCTCCTGATAACATGTCCAAAGTATGTGAGATGAAGCCTTACCATTCTTCTAATGAGCATTCCAGCTGTACTTCTTCCAAGACAAATCTGTTTGTTCTTCTGGCAGTCAATATTCTTTGCCAATACCATAATTCAAAGGTATCAGTTCTTCTTCGGTCTTCCTTAATTCATCGTCCAGCTTTCGCATGCCTATGAGGAGATTGAAGACACCACAGCTTGGGCCAGGAGCACCTTAGTGACATCTTTGCTTTTCAATATTTTAAAGAGATCTTTTGCAGTAAGCTTGCTTAGTGCAATGTGTTGTTTGATTTCTTGACTGCTGCTTCCATGGGCATTGACTGCTGATCCAAGTAAAACGAAATCATTGACAATGTCAGTATTTTCTCTGTTTATCTTGATGTTGCTTATTGGTCCGGTTGTGAGGATTTTTGTTTTCTTTATGTTGAGGTGTAATCCATACTTAAGGCTGTGGTCTTTTATCTTCATCAATAAGCGCTCCGAGTCCTCTTTGTTTTCAGCAAACAAGGTTGCGTCATCTGCATATTGCAGGTTGTTAATGAGTCTTTCTCCAATCTTGATGCCACGTTCTTCTTCATATAGTCCAGCTTCTTGGATTATTTGCTCAGCATACAGATTGAATAAGTATGGTGAAATGATATAACCCTGACACACACCTTTCCTGACATTAAACCATGCAGTGTCCCCTTGTTCTATTTAAATGACTGCCTCTTGGTCTGTATACAGGTTCCTCATGAACATAATTAAGTGTTCTAGAATTCCCATTCTTCACAATGTTATCTGTAATTTGTTACAACTCACACAGTCAAATGTTTTTGTATAATCAGTAAAACACAGGTAAATACCTTTCTGGTGTTCTCTGCTTTCATCCAAGATCCATCTGACATCAGCAGTGATATCCCTAGTTCTGCATCCTCATCTGGCTTGAATTTCTGGCAGCTGCTTCTTGTTGTACTGCTGCAACCATTTTTGAATGATCTTCAGCAAAATTTTTCTTGCTTGTGATTATTGTTCTGTAATTTCTGCATTCTGTTGGATCACCTTTCTTTGGAATGAGCACAAGTATGGATGTCTTCCAGTGGGTTGGCAAGGTAGCTTTCTTCCAAATTTCTTGGCATAGACAAGTGAGCACTTCCAGCGCTGCATTTGTTTTTTGGAAACATCTCAGTTGGTATTCTGTCAATTCCTGGAGCCTTGTTTTCCCCCAGTGCCTTCAGTGCAGCTTGAACCTCTTCCTTCAGTACCATCAATTCTTTGTCATATGCTACCTCCTGATTTTACCTCCTGAAATGGTTGAATGTTAACCAGTTCTTTTTGGTACAGTGGCTCTGTGCATTCCCTTCAATATTGTTTTGATGCTTTGTGCATCATGTAATATTTTCCCCATAGAATCCTTCACTATTACAACTTGAGGCTTGAATTTTTTCCATCATTTATTTTAGTTTGAGAAATGTTGAAATGTTCTTCCCTTTTGGGTTTTTGTCTCCAGGTCTTTGCACGTTTTATGATTCATCTTTGATAATAATGTGTCAAATACATTTAAAGCTGATTTGAAAAAAAAAGTGCTATGTAAATATCAAACTCATACTCTGTAATTAGTAGTGTACTTTGTATAAGATTTCTCATTTTAATTTTGTTAAATGAGCATTGATACAAGTATTCATATTTAAGGCATAGAAAAGCAAAGCTGTTTTCAGCTGGAATGCAGGAAGATCCCCGTCCTTTTGAACAAGTGGTGTTCCATTCATGAGTTGTTTGTATTCCTTTTCTTTGTGGTGCGTTTACCTGGTTTTGGTATCAGGGTTACGCTGGTTTCATCGAATGAGTTGGGGAGTATTCCATCCTTTTCTATGCTCTAAAATACCTTTAGTACTAGTGGTGTTAACTCTTTTCTGAAAGTTTGGTAGAATTCTCCAGTGAAGCCATCAGGCCAAGGCTTTTTTTTGTTGGGAGTTTTTAAATTACCTTTTTAATCTCTTCTTTTGTTATAGGTTTATTTTGTTGTTCTGCCTCTGTTTCTGTTAGTTTAGGTAGGTGTGTGTTTCTAGAAATTTGTTCATTTCGTCTAAGTTTTTTAATTTGTTAGAGTGCAGTTTTTCATAGTATTCCGTTATGATTCTTTTAATTTCAGTTGGGTCTGTTTTGATATTGCCCAGCTCATTTTTTATTTGGGTTATTTGCTTCCTCTCCTGTTTTTCTTTTGTCAGTTTGGGCAGTGGTTTGTCCGTTTTGTTGATCTTTTCGAAGAACCAGCTTTTGGTCTTGTTAACTCTTTCAATTGTTTTTCTATTCGCTATTTAATTTAATTCTGCTCTAGTGTTTATTGTTTGCTTTCTTCTGGTACCCGAGGGCTTCTTTTGCTGCTCTCTTTCTACTTGTTCCAGGTGTAGGGATAATTCTTTGATTTTGGCCCTTCTTTTTGGGTGTGTGCATTTATTGCTATAAACTGACCTCTGGCAGGAAATGTTTTTGTTCTCGTTTGATTCTATGAATTCCTTTATTCTGTCCTTAATTTCTTCTGTAACCCAGTAGCTTTTGAGCAAGGTGTAATTCAGTTTCCATGTGTTTGATTTTTTCCCTTGCTTTTTCTGCTGTTGATTTCTACTTTTATGGGTTTATGATCAGAAAAGATGTTTTGTAATATTCTCGTGTTTTGTATTTTGTTAAGGCTTGCTTTATGACCTAATATGTGGTCTGTTCCGGAGAATGTTGTGTATGCATTGGAAAAGAAAGTATACTTGGCTGCTGTTGGGTAGAGTGTTTTGTATATGTCTGTGAGGTCAAGTTGGTTGATGGTGGCATCTAGACCTTTATTTAGATCTTTATTGAGCTTCTTTGGATGTTCTGCCTTTCACCAAAAGTGGTGTGTTGAAGCCTTCTACTATTATTGTGGAGCTATTTCTGTTCTCAGTGCTGTTAGAGTTTGTTTTACGTATTTTGAAAAAAAATTTTTTTTTTCATTGGATATATATTTATTATAGTTACAGCCTCCTGGTATATTGACCCTTTAATCATTATATAATTTCTTATCCTTTGTGGTGGATTTTACTTTAAAGTCTATTTTGTTAGAAATTAGTATTGCCACTCCTGCTCTTTTTCGATTGTTGTTTGTTTGATATATTTTTTTCTATTCTTTGAATTTTAGTTTGTATCTTTAAGTCTAAGGTGTGTCTCTTGTAGGCAGCATATAGATGGATCGTGTTTTTTAATGCATTCTGCCACTCTCTCCTTATTGGTGCATTTAGTCCTTTTACGTTCAGTTTAATTATTGATAGTTATGAGTTTAGTGCTTTCATTTTGACGTTTTTTTTTTGTGTGTGCATGTTGTTGACAGTTTCTTCTTCCTAACTTAATTTTCTGTGCTGAGTAGTTTTTCTTTATATATTGTTTTTTCCTCTTTTTCAGTGTTGCTTTTGTATTTTTTGAGTCTTTATGCTTTTCTTGTTTTTTATTTTGGTGTGTAGGATTGTCTGTTTCCTTTGTGGTTACCTTAATATTTACACCTATTTTTCTAAGTTTAAACCAGTCTTTTATTTCTTTATGTTGCCTTGACTTCCTCTCCATATGAAAGATCCATGACTGCATTTTTTAGTCCCTCTGTTTTGATTTAATTTTGTCATCTTTTACATAATAACATCTCTATTTCCCTGTTTTGAAAGTTTTATCTTTGATTTATATTTGTGATTTCCCTATCTGGGTTGATATCTGGTTGCTCTGTCCTGTTTCTAGTCTTGGGTTGTTACCTGATGTTACTGATTTTCTAACTGGAGGACTCCCTTTAACATTTTCTTGTAATTTTGGTTTGGTTTTGCAAATCCCTTAAACTTTTTCTCTGGAAATGTCCTAATTTCACTTTCGTATTTGAAAGACAGTTTTGCTGGATATATAATTCTTGACTGGCAGTTTTTTTTTTTCTTCAAGGCTTTATATATGTCACCCTATTGCCTTGTTGCCTGCATGGTTTCTGCTGAGTAGTCTGCGCTTAGTCTTATTGACTCTCCTTTGTAGGTGACTTAAAATTCTCTCTTAATCTTTGATTTTGGCAGGTTTGATTATAATATGTCTTGGTGACTTTCTTTTGGGATCTGCCTTGTGTGGGGTTCGATGAGCATATTGGATAGATATCTTCACATCTTTCATGATATTAGGAATATTTTCTGCCAACAGATCTTCAACAATTCTTTCTGTATTTTCTGGTATTCTTCCCCCCTCCTCCCCCATTCTGGTACTCTAATCACTCATAGGTTATTTCTCTTGATGGAGTCCCACATAATTCTTAGGGTTTCTTCATTTTTTAAAATTCTTTTTTCTGATTTCTCCTCAAATATGTTTGGATCAAGTGCTTTATCTTCAATCTAATTCTGACTTCCGTTTCCTCAATTCTGCTCCTTTGACTTTCTATTGAGTTGTCTAATTCTGAAATTTTATTGTTAATCTTCTGGATTTCTCTTTGCTGTCTATTTATGGATTCTTACAGCTTATTAAATTTTCATTGTGCTCTTCTCTAATCTTCTGAAGTCCCTGTATCTCTATGTCTGTGAGTTCCTTGGCTTATTCTGCATTTTGCCTGATCTTTCTGATCTCTTGAAGAGTTCTGTATTCTACCTCTGGTAGTTCCAGGAAGTTCTCTTCATCCAGATTTCTTGATTCTTTGTTTTGGCAGCTCGCTGAAGCCATCATGGTCTGCCTCTTTATGTGACTTGATATTGATTGTTGTCTCCGAGCCATCAATAAGGTATTGTATTTATTTATTTTATGTTTGCTTACTGTGTCCTAGCTTCTTGTTTTGTTTTGATATGCCCAAATAGGCTGCTTGAGTGTGCTAGTTTGATTATTTGTGCCTTTGAAGCTTTGATGTCCTGTCACACAAGTGGTTAGAACTGCTACTGGGTATATGAGCCCAGGAGTCCGTTTACTTTTCTTGTATGGATTCAGCTCAGGTGTCCAAGTAGTTAGCCACCAAGTGTGTGATGCAGGCTTTCACCTGCAGCCTTAGATGAGCAGGGGTGATTGGTGTAGGCACAGGTATCTGGCTGAGCAAGGCAGGGGACTGACAACCACCCCTGCGTGTCTGTGAGGACAGTGTGTCCCTGTTCCCTAGGGCACCTGTGTGGGTGGGTTTTGCAGCCAGACTGTGGCACTCGGTGCTGTTGGCTGTAAGGACTGGGAGGCACCACTTGGGCCCCTGTTGAGGGTGGCTAGGTGGCGTGGGCGAAGCTACCAGTCCTCAGGCCCCTGATGTGGGTAGGTGAAGACCCTGCTTCATAGGCAGAGCAGTGTCAGACGTCACAGCCCTGCCTCTCCACCATGTAGTCGAAACAGTTGAAGTTAGTCCTCAGGTATATACCCTGTTGTATAGTGCTAATGAGGGCCTACACTGTTGAAATGCACCCATACAGGTCTGTGAAGTGGTAAAAGGCATTCAAAGCCAGTGGACCTCTTATAATACCTATGCTTAGGCAAAGGAGCTGTTTCTGCCCTGAGTTCCCAGCTTAGGGGAGCTGGCAGATTATTTTTCCCCACAATTGTTAATTTGTTCCTTCTCCAAAGCTGGGCAGATGGCTTAGGGCATGCAACATGTCCTACTTCCAGCCCAGGGAAAGTGGCTATCACTGAAGCTGGCTTGGAACCTGGTGCAGAGTGGGGAGGGGTTATTTAAATGGGAGGGAGTTTTTCCCGAAAGGGTGTTTTTTGGTTGACACGGTAGATTGGACTCAAGTACTTATCTTTTGCCGAGAGTGCTGCTTTTCGATGACTTCTGGAGGTGTCAGTCAACTCTCCGCTGCTCAGTCTCTCCTGATGTGGAAAACATGTCCTGAATGCCACTGCTTGCCTCACCACGCCTGCGCCACTGGATCAGGCGTGTGGTGTGCTGATTTCCACCAGGTCAGGTCTGGCAATTCCTCACTGCTTCTGAACCATCTCTCTCTTCCCCTGCTGCTTAGTCCAATTTCTCAACTTTGCCTTTGATATTCAGGGCTCATAGATTGTCATCTGACTACTCTGCCATCTTGGTCTTGCCTCCTCTGTGTTCCTTTTCTGAGTAATGGTGCCAGGCCCTGTGTTAACTGCTCCACATGGGCAGTTGTAGGAAATCCCCACAACAAGACCATAATTAGCTACCATGCTGACCTCCATTTTTATAGATGAGTGGGTTTTCTAGAGAAGCAAAACCAGTGAAGCGTGTATATATATACACAGAGAGATTTATCTCAGTGAAATGGCTCATGTGGTTGTAGAGGCTGGCAAGTCCCAAGTATATGGGTCAGAGGTCAGACTGGAGGCTTCTCTTGACTCACATAGCTGTAGGGGCTGATGAACCCAAGATCTACAGGTCAGATGGCAGGCTGCTGGCTCAAGTGTCAAGAACCAGAGGTCAGATCTTGACGAGCTGAATGCAGGATCCAGAGCAAAGCAAAGGCCAGTGAGCTTTGCCAGAATATCCACCTATATTGGATGCAGGCCACCCCCCCCCCCCAAGGAAAGTCCCTTTTAACTGATTGGCTACTCCTAGTAGATCTCATCATGGAGGTAGTTACATAATATTGGATGTGATCGTGGAGGTGACACAACTGTCGAACTACCTCATCACTGCCAAACTACTGAGAATCACGTCCCGACCAAGTTGACACAGCATTAACCATCACGATGAGCCAATTGAAGTTAAATTCCCACAGCTAACTCAAATCCAGATCTAGCTTCTCTGTATTAGTATACAGTCACACATCTGGCCATTTCTCCCATCCAAGCAAAGTGAACAACCTGGTGCACTGCTTAAAATTTTACCCTTTTGGAGGATTTCCCTTCCTCATTGTCCTTCAGGAGGACCTAGCAAGGGACTGTAGCGCTGCCTCTGTCCATTTTCGAGTGGTGCCTGCATATCATGCAGAACCATTTTTAAACCAGGCACAAGTTTTTTCTTCCTCGGTCAGTTGATCATAAGGAACTACCCATGAGTTGAAAGGTGCAGACTGGGAGTTGAAAGATGACATGACAGGAGTGGAGACCGTGGGCATTTGGGTCGCTTCCTCATGCAACTTATTTGCGCCTTCAGGTCCTGCTTGGGCTCAATCTCGTATATAATCATTAACTTCCACTTAAAGATTCAGCACCAATGTGCACATTTGACTGTATGGCTACATGGGTCAGAGGACACCCAGTTCATGAAGGGCAGCTCAGGCTGCATGGTGACTTGGTGTCCCATGGTTAAGTATTCAGTCTCTACTAAGGCCCAGTAAAAAGCCAAAAGCTGTTTCTCAAAAGGAGAGTAGTTATCTGCAGAGGATGGCAGGGCTTTCTCCAAAATCCTAAGGGGGCTGTGTTTCACCAAGAAGGGCCTGTCAAAGACTCAAACAGCATTTCTGTCTGCCACTGAAACTTCAAGCACCTTTGGATCAGCCAGATCATATGGCTCACGTGGCAGAGTGGCTTTCATGGCAGCCTGAACCTGTTGTAGAATGTTCTCTTGGTCTAGGCCCTAATCTAAGCTAGCAGCTTTTAGAGTCACTTGATAAATAGGCTGGAGTAGCACATCCAGATGAGGAATATGTTGCCTCCAAAATCCAAAGAGGCCCACTAGGCATTTTGTCTCCTTTTTAGTTGTGGGAGGGGCCAGATGCAATAATATCCTTCACTTTAGAAGGAATAACTCAACATACCTCACACCAGTGGACCACTGGACCCGTAGAAATTTCACTGAGATGGAAGGCGCCTACATTTTTGTTGGATTAATGTCCCACTGTCTAGCATGTAAATGTTTTATCAGTAAGTCCTGAGTCATTGAGACTTCTTCTTTACTAGGTCCAATTAACATAATGTGATCAATGTAATGGACCAGTGTGATGTCTTGTGGAAGGGAAAGGCAGTCAAGGTCCCTGCAGACTTAATTATGACATAAAGCTGAAGAGTTGATATAGCTTTGAGGTAGGACACTGAAGGTGTATTGTTGGCCTTGCCAGCAGAAGGCAAAATGTTGCTGGTGGTCCTTAGAAACCTCCATTAGGTGGAGGTAGTAATGGTTTTGTTAGCAGAAGTGATTCAGTGGAATTTAGGGGCTTAGTGTCTCCAGCTTCCTGATTATCTGCCCATGCGCCTCCATCCCAAGTTTTAGTATCCCATTTCCTCCTGATCAGTGACCTCATTTTAGCGTCAAACACCATTCGTGGTTGGGAATTCAGTTGGCATTGTAATTCAGCAACTCTGGGTTTGGTTTTTGGCGATATCAGCTCTGTTACTACAAGAAATAAGGCTTTCTTTGAGGGTACAAGTGGTAAACTTTGAAATCATTTATGTGGCACTTGAGCTTTAACTCTGAAACACTGAGCTCATCATTTTTTTCACCACTTTGTCTAGCAAAAGTAGGACCAACCAGCTTCCTTATACTTCTCATTCTGGCAAAATTGTAGGAAGGTATCAAACATGCGATCACCCAGAACCTTGCCTGTCACCGATACTTGATCTATTGGTGGTAATATTTTGCGTATTTCTTTTGCCACCTCATTGCATGGATTAGCGGTACTCTCTTTTCAACATCTTGTAAGACTAACCAGACTTGAAAACTTATTTAGAAAACTCCTTTTTACAATTTTGTTTCTCTAGAACCACTCTTGGTACCAAATGTCTTAGCCTGGGTTCTCTAGACAAGCAACACCATATGTGTGTGTAAACCTTGGTGGTGTAGTAGTTAAGTGCTATGGCTGCTAACAAAAAGGGTGGCAGTTCAGATCCATCTTGGAAACTCTATGGGGCAGTTTTACTCTGTCCTATAGGGTCAATGTGTATTGGAATCTACTTGATAGCAACGAGTTTTTTTGTTTTTATATATATATATATACACCATGTGTCTGTCAGATGGAAACCCTGGTGGCATAGTGGTTAAGTGCTACAGCTGCTAATCAAAGGGTCAGCAGTTCGAATTCGCCAGGCACTTCTTGGAAACTCTATGGGGCAGTTCTCTGTCCTGTAGGGTCTCTATGAGTCGGAATCGACTCAACGGCAGTGGGTTTGGTTTTTTGGTTTTGGTCTGTCAGTTTGTTGTACTGTGGTGGCTTGCATGTTGTTGTGATACTGAGAGTTTTGCCACTGGTATTTCACATACTAGTAGGGTCACCCCCTTGGTGGACAGTTTGCAGCTGGGCTTCCAAAATAACAGAGACTGGGAAGAAATACCTGGTAGTCTACTTCTGAAAAAAATTGGCCAGTGAAAACCTTATGAATAGCAGCACAACGTCGTCTGATATAGTGTCAGAAGAGGAGCCCCTCAGGTTGGAAGGCACTCAAAATATGACTGGGGAAGAGCTGCCTCCTCAAAGTAGAGTCTACCTTACTGACGTGGATGGAGTCAAGCTTTTGGGACCTTCGTTTAATTATGTGGCACAACTCAAAATGAGAAGAAAGAGCTGAAAATATTCATTAAAAATCAGAAGCTGGCATGTATGAAGTATGAATTTTGGAAAATCGGAAGTCATAAAAAATGAAAGGGAATGCATAAACATTGATATCCTAGGTTAGTGAGCCAAAATGAACTGGTATTGGCCATTTTATATCATACAATCATATGGTCTACTTACAGGAATGATAAATTGAAGAGGAATGGCATTGCTTTCATCATCAAAAAGAACTTTTCAGAAAAGAAAATAAAACACTTGGAAACTGAACAATACCCTGCTCAAAAAATACTGGATTATAAAAGATATTAAGGATGGGATAAAGAAATTCAGAGAATCCATTGAGAATGAAAACACTTCCTATCAGAACCTTTGGGACACAGCAAAAACGGCAGTCAGAGGCCAATTTATATCAATAAATGCACACATCCAAAAAGAAGAAAGGACCAAAATGAAAGAATTATCCCTACAACTTGAACAAATAGAAAGAGAGCAACAAAAGAAACCCATAGGCACCAGAAGAAAACAAATAATAAAAATTAGAGCTGAACTAAGTGAAATAGAAAACAGAAAAACAATTGAAAGAATTAACAAGACCAAAAGCTGTTTTTTTGAAAAGAATCAGCAAAATTGATAAAGCACTAGCCAAACTGACAAAAGAAAAACAGGAGACGAAGCAGATAACCCGAATAAGAAATGAGTTGGGCGATATTACAACAGACCTAACTGAAATTAAAAGAATCATATCAGTATGAAAAACTATACTCAAACAAATTTGAAAACCTAGAAGAAATGGATGAATTCCTAGAAACACACTACCTACCTAAACTAACACAAACAGAGGTAGAACAACTAAATAGACTCATAACAAAAGAAGAGATTGAAAAGGTAATCAAAAAACTCCCAACAAAAAAAGGCCCGGGGTCTGGGTGGCTTCACTGCAGAGTTCTACCAAACTTTCAGAGAAGAGTTAACACCACTACTATTAAAAGTATTTCAGAGCACAGAAAAGGACGGAATACTACCAAACTCATTCTGTGAAGCCAGCATATCCCTGATGCCAAAACCAGGTAAAGACACCACAAGAAAATTATAGACCTATATCCCTCATGAACGTAGATGCAAAAATTCTAGCCAATAGAATTCAACAACATATCAAAAAAATACTTCACCATGACCAAGTGGGATTCATACCAGGTATGCAGGGATGGTTCAATGTTAGAAACACAGTTAATGTAATCCACCACATAAATAAAACAAAAGACAAGAATCACATGATTTTATCAATTGATGCAGAAAAGGCATTTGACAAAGTTCAACACTCATTCATGATAAAAACTCTCATCAAAATAGGAATAGAAGGAAAATTCCTCAACATAATAAAGGGCATTTATACAAAGCCAACAGCCAACATCACCCTAAATGGAGAGAGCCTGAAAGCATTCCCATTGAGATTGGGAACCAGACAAGGATGCCCTTTATCACAGCTCTTATTCAACATTGTGTTGCAGGTCCTAGCCAGAGCAATTACGCTAGATAAAGAAATAAAGGGCATCCAGATGGGCAAGGAAGAAGTAAAAGTATCTCTATTTGCAGATGGCATGATCTTATACACAGAAAACCCTAAGGAATCCTCCAGAAAACTGCTGAAACCAATAGAAGATCTCAGCAGAGTGTCAGGATACAAGATAAACATAGAAAAATCGGCTGGATTCCTCTACACCAACAAAAAGAACATCGAAGAGGAAATCACCAAATCAATGCCATTTACAGTAGCCCCCAAGAAGATAAAATACTTAGGAATAAATCTTACCAGGGATGTAAAAGACTTATACAAAGAAAACTACAGTACACTTCTGCAAGAAACCAAAAGAGACTTACGTAAATGGAAAAACATACCTTGCTGTGGATAGGAAGACTTAACATTATAAAAATGTCTATTCTGCCAAAAGCGATCTATACATTTAATGCAATTCCAATCCAGATCCCAATGACGTTCTTTAATGAGGTGGAGAAACAAATCACCAACTTCATATGGAAGGGAAAGAGGCCCCAGATAAATTAGGCATTATTGAAAAAGAAGAACAAAGTGGGAGGCCTTACTTTACCTGATTTTAGAACCTGTTATACCGCCACAATAGTCAAAACAGCCTGGTACTGGTACAACAATAGATACATGGACCAATGGAACAGAATCGAGAATCCAGACATAAACCCATCCACATATGAGCAGTTGATATTTGACAAAAGCCCCAAAACAGTTAAATGGGGAAAAGACGGTCTTTTTAACAAATGGTACTGGCATAACTGGATATCCATCTGCAAAAAAATGAAACAAGACCCATACCTCACTGCATGCACAAAAACTAACTCAAAGTGGATCAAAGACCTAAATATAAAATCTAAAACAATAAGGATCATGGAAGAAAAAATAGGGACAACATTAGGAGCCTAATACATGGTATAAACAGTATACAAAACATTATTAAGAATGCAGAAGAAAAACTAGATAAGTGGGAGCTCCTAAAAATCAAACACCTATGCTCATCCAAAGACTTCACCAAAAGAGTAAAAAGACTACCCACAGACTGGGAAAAAGTTTTTAGCTATGACATTTCTGATCAGCGCCTGATCTCTAAAATCTACATGATACTGCAAAAACGCAACTGCGAAAAGACAAATAACCCAATTAAAAAATGGGCAAAAGATATGAATAGACACTTCACTAAAGAAGACATTCAGGCAGCTAACAGATACATGAGGAAATGATCACTATCATTAGCCATTAGAGAAATACAGATCAAAACTGCAATGAGATTTCATCTCACTCCAACAAGGCTGTCATTAATGCAAAAAATGCAAAATAATAAATGTTGGAGAGGCTGTGGAGAGATTGGAACACTTCTACACTGCTGGTGGGAATGTCAAATGGTACAACCACTTTGGAAATCGATTTGGGGCTTCCTTAAAAAGCTAGAAATAGAGCTACCATACGATCCAGCAACCCCACTCCTTGGAATATATCCTAGAGAAATAAGAGCCTTTACACCAACAGATATATGCACACCCATGTTTATTGCAGCACTGTTTACAACAGCAAAAAGATGGAAGCAACCAAGGTGCCCATCAACAGATGAATGGATAAATAAATTATGGTATATACACACAATGGAATATTATGCATCAATAAAGAACAGTGAGGAATCTGTGAAACATTTCAAAACATGGAGGAACCTGGAAGGCATTATGCTGAGTGAAATTAGTCAGGTGCAAAAGGACAAATATTGTATACGACCACTATTGTAAGAACTTGAGAAATAGTTTAAACTGAGAAGAACACATTCTTTCGTGGTTACAAAGGGGGGGGGGTGGGAGAGGGGCATTCACTAATTAGATAGTAGATAAGAACTACTTTAGGTGAAGGGAAGGACAGCATACAATACAGGGGAGGTCAGCACAAGTGTACTAAACCAAAAGTAGTTTCCTGAATAAACTGAATGCTTCGAAGGCCAGCGTAGCAGGGGCAGGGGTCTGGGGACCATGGTTTCAGGGGACACCTAAGTCAATTGGCACAATAGAATGTATTAAGAAAACATTCTGCATTCCACTTTGAAAAGTGGCGTCTGGGGTCTTAAACGTTAGCAAGCAGCCATCTAACATGCATCAATTGGCCTCAACCCACGTGGATCAAAGGAGATTGAAGAACACCAAGGACACAATGTAATTACGAGCCGAAGAGACAGAAAGGGCCACGTGAACCAGAGACTACATCATCCTGAGACCAGAAGAACTAGATGATGCCCGGCTACAACCGATGACTGCCCTGATAGGGAACACAATAGAGAGGGAGCAGGAGAGCAGTGGGATACAGACCCCAGATTCTCATAAGACCAGACTTAATGGTTTGACTGAGACTAGAAGGACCTGTGGGTCATGGCCCCCAGACCTTCTGTTGGCCTAGGATAGGAACCATTCCCGAAGCGAACTCTTCAGACATGGATTGGAGTGGACAATGGGTTGGAGAGGGATGCTGGTGAGGAGTGAGCTTCATGGATCAGGTGGACGCTTGAGACTATGTTGACATCTCCTACCTGGAGGGGAGATGAAAGGGTGGAGGGGGTTAGAAGCTGGTGAAAAGGACACGAAAAGAGAGAGCGGAGGGAAAGAGCGGGCTGTCTCATTGCGGGGGAGTAATTGGGAGTGTGTAGCAAGGTGTATATGGGTTTTTGTGTGAGAGACTGACTTGATTTGTAAACTTTCACTTAAAAAAAGCAGAATAAAAAATATATACATCTATAAAAGAACTTTTGAAAATCTATGCTGGAGTGCAGTGATGTCAGCGATAGGATATTTGTAGGCCTACAAGGAATGCCAGTTAATATGAGTATTATTCAAATTTACACACCAATCACTAAGGCCAAAGATGAAGAAATTGGAGATTTTTACGAACTTCTGCAGTCTGAAATTGATCAAACACACAATCAAGAGGCATTGATAATTACTGACCATTGGAATGCAAAAGTTGGAAAGAAAGAATAAGGATAAGTAGTTGGAAAATATGGCCTTGGTGATAGAAACTATGCCAGAGGTTGCATGATAGAATTTTGCAAGACCAACAACTTCTTTATTGCCAATTCCTTTTCAGCAGCATAAGTGGAGACTATACGTGTGCATGTCACCAGATGGAATACACAGGAATCAAATCACTCATTTGTGCCAAGAAATTTGGAAGACAGCTACTGGGCCAGGTGACTGGAAGAGATCCACATTCGTGCCCATTCCAAAGAGAAGTTATGTAGCAGAATGTGGAAATTATAGAATGATATCATTAATATCACAGGCAAGTAATATTTTGCTGAAGATCGTTCAGAAGTGGTTGCAGCAGTGCATCAACAGAGAACTGCCAGAAATTCAAGCTGGATTCAGAAGAGGATGTGGAATAAGGGATATCATTGCTGATGTCAGATGGATCTTGGATGAAAGCAGAGAATAGCAGAAATATGTTTACCTGTGTTTTATTGACTATGCAGAGGTATTCAACTGTGTGGATCATAACATTATGGATAACATTGTGAAGAACGAGAATTCCAGAACACTTGATTGTGCTCATGAGGAACCTGTGCATAGATGAAGAAGCAGTTGTTCTAACAGAACAAGGGGATACTGCATGGTTTAAAATCAGGAAGGGTGTGTGTCAGTGTTGTATCCTTTTATCGTACTTATTCATTATTCAATCTGTAATGCTGAGCAAATAATGTGAGAAGCTAGATTATATGAAGAAAAATGTGGCATTAGGATTAGAGGGAGGCTCATTCAACAACCCGCAATATGCAGATGATACAACCTTGCTTGCTAAAAACAAAGAGGACTTGAAGCACTTACTGATGAAGATCAAAGACAGCCTTAAGTATGGATTACACTTCAATATTAAGAAAACAAAAATCCTCCCAACTGGATCAATAAGCAACATCATGATAAACAGAAAATATTGACATTGTCAATGATTTCATTTTATTTGGATCCACAATCAATGCCCATGGAAGCAGCAGTCAAGAAATCAAAGGACGCAATGCATTGGGCAAATTAACTGCAAAATATCTCTTTAAAATGTTGAAAAGCAAAGATGTCACTTTAAGGAGTAAGGTGCTCCTGATCCAAGCTGTGGTGTTTTCCGTCGCCTCATATGCTTGTGAAAGCTGGACGATGAATAAGGAAGACTGAAGAAGAATTGATGCCTTTGAATTATGGTGTTGGCAAAAATATTGACTATATCATGAGCTGCCAGAAGAACGAACAGATTTGTCTTGAACGAAGTACAGCCAGAATGCTCATTGGAAGCAAGGATGGTGGATGGCAAGACTTCATCTTACATACTTGGAACATGTTATCAGGAGGGACCAGTCCCTGGAGAAGGACATCATGCTTGGTAAAGTAGAAGGTCGGTGAAAAAGAGGAAACCCTCAACAGGATGGATTGACACAGTGGCTGCAACAATGGGTTCAAGTATAACAATGATTGTGAAGATGACGCAGGACCGGGCAGTGTTTTGTTATATTGTACATAGGTTTTTCATGAGTCGGTACTGATCTACAGCACCTAACAACCACAACAACATACATGTGAATGTCACCAGATAGAATACACAGGAGTCACATTGACTGCATCTGTGGAAAGAGACGATGGAAAAGTTCAATATCATAAGTGAGAACAAGGCCAGTGGACAACTGTGAAACAGACCATCAGTTGCTGATATGCAAGGTTAAGTTGAAGTGGAAGAAAATTAGAACAAGTCCACTAGAGCCAAATTTTGGTCTTGAGTGTATCCCACCTGAATTTAGAGACCATTTCAAGAATTTTTTTTTTTATGGGTTCTCAAGAATAGATTTGACACATTGAACACTAATAACCCAGTACCAGACGAGTTGTGGAATGACAACAAGAACATTGTACGTGAAGAAAAGCAAGAGGTCATTAAAAAGACAAGAAAGAAAAAAAAGACCAAAATGCATGTCAGAAGAGACTCTGAGAGTTGCTTTTGAACTTAGAGTAGCTAAAGCAAAAGGAAGAAATGATAAAGTAAAAGAGCTGAACAGAAGATTTCAAAGGGCTGCTTAAGAAGAGAAAGTTTTCTAATGAACGTGCAAAGACCTGGAGTTAAAAAACCAAAAGGGAAGAACACACTTGGCATTTCTCAAGCTGAAAGAACTTTAGAAAATATTCAGGACTCAAGTTTAATACTGAAGGAGTCTATGGGGAAAATATTAAATGACACAGGAAGCATCAAAAGAAGATGGAAGGAATACTCAGAGTCACTGTACTAAAAAGAATTGGTCAACATTCAAGCATTTCAGGAGGTAGCATATGATCAAGAACGTATGATACTGAAGGAAGAGGCCCAAGCTGCACTGAAGGCACTGGCCTAAAACAAGGCTCCAGGAATTGATGGAATATCAATTGAGATGTTTCAGCAAATGGATGCAGTGCTAGTGTTGCTCACTTGTCTATGCCAAGAAGTTTGGAAGAAAGATTCCTGACCACTCCACTGGAAGAGATCCATATTTGCATCCATTCCAAAGAAAGGTGACCCAACAGAATGCAGAAATTGTGGAACAATATAGCATTAATATATCTTTGTGACAAATGGGGATTCCGGAGCATTTAATTGTGCTCCTGAGGAATGTTTACTTAGACCAAGAGGCAGTTGCTGGAACAGAGCAAGGGGATATTGCATGGTTTAAAATCAGGAAAGGTGTGGGTCAGGGTTGTATCCTTTCACCATACTTATTCAGTTTGTTTGCTGAATAAATAACCCGAGATCTGGACTGTATGAAAAAGAACATGGCATCCAGATTGGAGGAAGTCTTATTAACAACTTCGATATGCAAATTACACAACATTGCTTGTTGAAGGTGAAGGGTACTTGAAGCACTTACTGATCAAGATCAAAGACCATAGCCCTCAGTATGGATTACACTTCAAAATAAAGAAAACAGAAATCCCCACAACTGGACCAAAAAGTAACATCATAATAAACAGAAAATACTGAAGTTGTCAAGGACTTTATTTTTGTTAGATCCACAGTCAACGCTGACGGAAGCAGCAGTCAAGATATCAAATGACATATTGCATTAGGCAAATTTGCTGCAAGATATCTCTTTAATAAAGTGTTAAAAAGCAAAGATATCACTTTAAGATAAGGCGCACCTGACCTAACTGGTGTTTTCAGTCACCTCATATGCGTATGAAAGCTGGACAAAGAGTTGATGCCTTAAATTATGATGTTGGTGAGGTATATTCAGTGTACCATGGACTGCAGAAGAACGAACAGATCCGTTGTGGACGAAGTACAGCTGGAATGCTTATTGGAAGCAAGGCTGGCGAGACTTTGTCTCATGCACTTTGGACATGTTATCAGGATGGACCAATCCCTGGAGAAGGACATCATGCTTGGCAAAGTACAGGGTTAGTGAAAAAGAGGAAGATCTTCAATGGGATGGATTGACAACAATGGCTGCAATCATGAGTTCAAGCATAACAATGATTGTGAGGATGGCATAGAACTGGGCAGTGTTTATAGTTGTACGTGCTATGAGTTGGAAGCAGCTTAATGGTGCACACACACATACAAACACAAACATACACTCACACAAAGGAGCGCTGGCGGCACAGTGATTAAAGCAACCGACTCCTAACCGAAAGGTCAGTAGTTCCAAACAGTCATCAGCTCCATGGGAGAAAGATGTGGCAATCAGCTTTTCTAGAGATTTACAGCCTTGGAAACCCTATGGGATTGCCGTGAGTCAGAATTGACTCCATGGCAGTGGGTTTGGCTTTTGGTTTTATATATATGTAATCGAAGGCATCGACTCGACGGCACTGGGTTTGGTTTTTTTTTTGGTATATGAAGAGAGATTTAGCTCAAGGAAATGGCTCATGTGATTGTAGAGGTTGGTAAGTCCCAAGTCTGTGGGTCAAATGTCAGGCTGGAGGCTTCTCCTGACTCACATAGCTGCAGGAGCTGATAATTCTAGGATCCAGAGCTCAGACGGTACGTTGCTGGCTCAAGGTCCAGGAACTGGAGGTCACATGTTGATAAGCCGAATGTAGGATCCAGAGCAGAGCTTTGCCAGAAGATCCAAATATATTGGATGCAGGCCCGCCCCCCCCCCCGCCCTGCCCAGAAACTCCCTTTTAACTGATTGGCTACTCATAGTAGATCTCATCATGGAGGTAATTACATTATGTGAGATCTCATCATGGAGGTGATTACATCATTAAACAACTATCAAACTGCATTGTCACTGCCCAATTACTGAGACTCATGGCCCAGCCAAGTTGACCCACAATGTTAACCATCACAGTGAGCTAATTGAAGTTTAATTCCCACAGCTGATTCAAACCCAGATCTCTGTATTCCACTGTCTCATAAGGAAACTCAGTCCAGAGGCCAAGAGTGGTGCTTACCCTAATTTAGAGCCCAATTTACCAACCTAGAGATGTTTCTTTGGGAAAATAATCTTTAAGTTTTCATTTAGGATTACAGGTTAATCCTAACGGGGTTAGGGGAGGTGAGTGGGGCGGTCCTGCAGGCAGGCATGGAAGTGCTGAGGGTGGGAATGGAGAATATCAAGGGTGGATGGGGCTCTGTGTAAACCTCCAGGGACACCTCTTGGTTTTGTATTAGTCCTTCTGGAAACCACAGGGAAGACCTGAGTGTTCTGCTTTCTATTCCTTCCATATGTGGCTTTTAATTGACTTCTTTCCCCCTCTTGCCACTACAGTGTAGAAAGCTTCTGTGCCTGTTTCTGAAGGAAGGGTATGGCTAATTTGAAGCTTTCAGAGGGTGTTTTCTCCTTTTAATTACAGCTGAAAAAAGGTCTACCTTATGGAAAAAACAAACAAATAAAAGACCCATTTGCCGTGGAGTAGACTCTGACTCATGGCAACCCCATGTGTGTCAGAGCAGAACTGTGCTCCAGAGAATTTTCACTTGTTGATTTTTTGGAAGTAGATGACCAAGCCTTTCTTCTGAGACGCCTCTGGGTGGGCTCCAACTACTGACCTTTTGTTTAGCAGCTGAGCATCTCAGCTATTTACATCTGTCAGGGACTCTTACCTCATGGTAGCTACTCAGTAAATGTCTTTTAAATTAACAAATGAATAAATCTGTCACCTCTTTCTCCTTGCCTCCCTCATTGGCCCATAGTATTAGGTGATAAAGGTGAGTCTTATGTACATGAAAGATTGATTTGTCTGTATTCCTGAGGAAAATCCAGACTCTAAGCAACTGGGGCAGAAGATCAGACAGAGGTTTTTAGGATGATGTGGGTGGAGAAATGAATTGACTGGAGGATGATGGAGAGGTGACCAGGGCTGAGTGGAGCTGGTGTCTTCAGGGTGTGAGTGGGAGAAGGGTGGACTCAGAGGCTGTGTTAGGCAGAACTTTTTTGGTTGTGAGTCAGACATACACTTCATACTGTTGAGTTGATTCCGACTCGTGGAGACCGCATGTGTTTCAGAGTAGAACTGTGCTCCATAGGGTGTTCAAGGCTGTGACCTTTTGGAAGTAGATCATCAGGCCTTTCTTCTGAGGCACCTCTGGGTGGATTCGAACCTCTAACCTTTTGGTTAGCAGCTGAGCACATTAACTGTTTGCACCACCCAGCAACTCCAGCTGAAGAAAAAGAGGTTGTTTATGGTACATAGCTGGGAGGCCTAAAGGTTATGCTGGTTTAAGGCCTGATTGGACTCAGGGGCTCAAATGGTGATTTCAGGACTAGAATTCGCTTCATAGTTTGCAGGGCCTATTGCAAAATGAAAACGTGGGAGCCCTTGTTCAAAAATAGTTAAGAATTTCAAGGCGGTGACAATAGATCATTAAGTCATCTGTGGAGCCCTATGTGAGCACGTAGGCACACACCCACGAAGCTGGCCCCAGCCAGGACCCTGTCTCTTTCAATCCCTGAACCTGCTGGTCTCTGATTGTCTTTATTCTCAGTCAGACTTTCCCCATGTAACAGCAAAATGACACCAACAACCCCAAACCTCCATTGTCCTTAGACCTTAGGATCCCACAGAAAGATGAAATACTGTACCTGTCTGGATACCTCTGATCAGAGTCTCAGGGAGAACTGTGATGGGAAGTGGGTTGTGTTCCCTGAACTAGTCGCTGTGGCCAGTGCTTTGTCTCTGATTGTCAGGGTTGTTGTCATGGGGGTGAAGGAGGAGGCAGGGCCAGCCCCACTTAAATCTCATGGACCAAGTGGGCACATTTTAAAGAATGGGAGTGGAAAGAATCAAGGAAGGGATGCTGGATGGACAAAACTGCATGTCAGTTACAGTGGGGGAGGTGGGAGGCAGAAAAGTAGCCCCACAGCATCATCCATCCTGGAACCAGAGCAGAATGTCAGAGGAAGGGGTACCAATTGAAGATGTGGTTCCTAAGAGCAGACAAGTTGAAGAGCTAAAGAAAGAAGGGAAGGGAGAAGAGGATGAAATCCTGGCGTGGAATCAAGAAGGATGGAAAGGAAGGGAAGTCCTTTGGGACCTCTGGACGATAGTCTAGAGTGGCTTTCCTTGGTTGTCATTCACGTTGAAGGAGTTGTGTCATTGGGGCCAGCCTGTAGTCAACTGGGCAAGATATGAAGCTCACATTGCAGTTTAAAAATTCTTGTAGTTTTTGAGGATGAGCATCGAGCAGCTTCCCTTCAGCCTACTTCCTCTGGGAGGTAGAAGGAGATCTGGAGTCATTTCTCTGCCACTTATTTTGTGATCATGGGCTAATTATTTTACTTACTAAAGTCTCAGTTCTGTCATCTGTGAAATGGGGATCTTGAAAATTCCCAAAGAATTGATGAGGACTAATAAGGTACTTGATAAAAGGTGTGAAGTAGGAGCTTAGTAAACACTAGCTGTTCTTATCACTATTACTTGTCTCTGTGGTTTCAGGAAAAGAAGGCGACTCCGTGCGACATCCATACATTGCACATTCCTCTAGAATACCTATAAAACCCAAAACGAATGTTGTCAAGTCGATTCCCGCTCATAGCGACCCTATAGGACAGAGTCGAACTGCCCCCATAGAGTTTCCAGGGAGCACCTGGTGCATTCGAACTGCTGACCTTTTGGTTAGCAGCTGTAGCTCTTAACCACTACACCACCAGGGTTTCCGGAATACCTATAGCCATATTTAAAATGTAGAACTGGACAGCTCTTTCGTGGTGGGCAGAAAAATGCCCCGCTCCCCCCCCCCCCCCCAAAAAAAATCATGTCCTATTCCCTGGAACCTCTGATGGGACTGTTATGTTAAGGACGTTCAGATGAGGAGAGTTTCCTGGATTACCCAGGTGGTCCCCAAATGCAATCACAAGTGGTATTTTAAGAGGTAGAGGCAGAGAGACTTGATGTGCTCTTAAGAGAAGGCAATGTGAAGATGGAAGCAGACATTGGAATGACACTGGCAGTCACCAGAGACTGGAAGAAGCAAGGAACGGATTATTCCCTAGATACCTGAGGCTCCAAAACTGTGCAAGAATACATTTCTGTTGTTTTAAGTCATCTAGTTTGTGGTAATTTGTTATAGCAGCCACAGGAAACTAGCACTCCTTTTTGATGTGGGCCTTGATTATTTGCTTCAGTCCTTGTGTTTACTGTGATATTGCACTTGCCAGTATTTCCTCTTTAACCCTTTCATGAACCAGTTATTTTCTGCTTTGAATTTTTTGTTGATACCATGTGTTTTCATTACGGGAAGCATGCTGAATCATTGAGTGTGTCTGAATTTTTGGTAGGTGGTAGGTATTTTTTTTTCTTGTTTCATCCCACAAGCCTACCCTAAGTGTTTAGTGGTGCATATTAGTACCACTTATTGTACTCCAGAGTCCCCACCGGGGTCTATTGGTTCATATGTGTCAAACCAGAAAACCAAACCCATTGCCACTGAATCAATTCCAACTCATAGTGATCCTATAGGACAGAGTAGAACTGTCCCATAGGGCTTCCAAGGAGCGGCTGGTAGATTCAGACTGCCAGTCTTTTGGTTTGCAGCTGAGCTCTTGATCATTGTGCCACCAGGAAAAATTTTCAAAACTTCTTTTTCCTACCAAAAATTCAGACATCTCATACAATACCCTGTAAAAACAGTGATTTGTGGCACGTGCCTATTTCTTTGGTTTTAAACAGTCATAAGGGCCCCTGCCTTGAGGCAGCATTACGCTGTCAGTGATGCAGCAGCTTCCCAATAAACCTTCAGAGGCAGAAAGAGTACTTGGTACCTGTGGTTAAGTGCTATGGCTGCTAACCAAGAGGTTTGAATCTGCCAGGTGCTCCTTGGAAACTCTATGGGGCAGTTCTCCTCTGTCTTATCGGGTCGCTATGAGTTCAAATCGACTCAACAGCAGCAGGTTTTTGGTTTTTGATAATCTTGCTTCATTAACCACAGGAAAAGATTAGGATTTAAAACCCATAGAAAAATTCAGATCGCAAAATGGATGACAACCATACAGTACTGGGAATAATGGTCTATCCAAACTGACACATAAATTCCAGGGACACAGTTAATCCATAACATCCCCCAAATGCTAAGACTTCCTTTTCATAGTTTTCAGAACAGAATTTAATACTTTGGTGCTGCTGTCAAACTTTGAATTCCAAAATGATGACACAATTTTGGTCTTTCATTGAGACAATAAGATCATTCCAGAAAGTGGGTGTTTGAACTTTAAATGATGACAATAAGCACTGAAACATTGCTGTAGCTGGGCCCCTTGTTGAACTCTAGATTCATTCACTTCTCAGAAATCAATGTTAAAAGGTAATTTAAAAATGAGGGTATAATCATGACTCTTATATGGATATGAGATTTTATTTAACTTTTTAGCAAGGGAACCAGTGAGATGTTACAAATGGTTTAAAGGACTGCTGAGGTGAATTTATAAATAGGTGCAAAATGGGTCTATCCACAGGACAATGATCAATTGAATTTGCTTTTTCATGGTGAAGAATCATTTGCTTTGGAGGCAGAGCCAACGTGGCACTATAGACAGAACCACCATGCCGTCCCTCCTCAGCAAAGACCTGAAAAACTGAGTAAAAAATCCTGCAACCCTAAGATTTACAGTATGGAACTAGAGAGATTAATCGGTAAATGACAACAGTGTCAGGACAATAAAAGAGGGCATAAATGGTGTGGGTATAGAACTTTCAAATGAAGAGGAAGTCAAGGTGATACCAAGTAATAAAAGACTGGTTCAAACTTAGGAAGACATGGATAAATTTCAAGGTAACCGCAAAGAAAGCTAACAAACCTACTCATCAAAATAAGGAAGAAAAACAAAGTTTCAGTAAACACAAAATCTATGAAAATGAAAGAAATGAGAAACAACAACTACAGCAACAAACAAAAGGAATTCAGCACAGGAGAGCAAGAGGAACAAAGAAAATGTTAGCACCACAAAAACAAACAAACAAAAACACTACAAAATGACAGCAGTACACTCACACCTATCAATAATTACACTGAACATAAATGGCCTAAATGCACCTGTAAAGAGACAAAGAGTGACAGAATGGATAAAAAACAGGACCCATTGATATGCTGTCTGTAAAAGACACATCTTAGAACCAAAGACATAAATTTATTAAAAATCAAAGGACAGAAAAAATATATCAAGCAAACTGCTACCAAAAAAAGAGCAGGAATGGCAATACTAATCTCAGATAAAACAGACTTTAAAACAAAATCTACTATAAAAGACAAAGAAGGACAGTATATAATGATAAAAAGGGACATTCCACCATGAAGACATAACCATAATAAATATCTATGCACCCAATGACATGACCCAAAAGACATTAAACAAACTCTGCAGAACTGAAAAGGGAAATTGACAGATCCACAGTAAGAAAGAATAGGAGACTTCAACACACCACTCTCAATAAGGACAGAACTTCTAGAAAGGACCTCAGCAAAGATACAGGATATCTAAAGGCCACAGTTAACCAACTTGACCTTATAGACATACATAGAACACTCCATCCAACAGCTGCAAAGTATTCATTCTTTTCCAGTGCACATGGAACGTTCTCCAGAATAGACCACATCTTAGGCCACAAAGCAACCCTTAACAAAATTCACAACATTGAGATAATACAAAGTATCTTCTCTGATCACACCACCATCAGCATAGATATTAACAACAGGCACAACAAGGAAAAAAAAAAATACATGGAAACTAACACCCTGCTTAGAAACCACTGGGTAATAGAAGAAATCAAAGATGGAATAAAAAAATTCCTAGAATCAGAATGAAAACACATCATACCAAAACCTTTGGAATGCAGCAAAGGCAATACTCAGAGGTCAATTTATAGCAATAGATGCACACATCAAAAAAGAAGGTACAAAATTAAAACATTAGTTATACAACTCTAACAAATAGGAAGAGAACAGCAAAAGAAGCCCACAACCACCAGAAGAAAGGACATAATAAAGATCAGAGCAGAAATAAATGAAATAGAGAATAGAAAAACAATAGAAGGAATCAACAAAACCAAAAATTGTTTCTTCGAAAGAATCAACAAAATTGACAAACCATTGGCCAAATTGAGAAAGAAAAACAGGAGGGGACACAAACAACCCAAAAAGAAATGAAATGGGAACGTTACTGAAATAAAAAGGATCATAGTACAGAGTACTATGAAAAACTACACTCCAACAAATTTGAAAACATAGAGGAAATGGACAAATCTGTAGAAACACACTACCTACCCAAACCAACAAACTGAAGTTCTGAACAGACCCATAACAAGGGAAGGGATTAAAAAGGTAACCAGGGATGTAAAAGACCTATACAAAGAAAACTACAAAACACTACTGCAGGAAACCAAAAGAGAACTACATAAATGGAAAAACATACCATGCTCATGGATAGGTAGATGCAACATTGTGAAAATGTCAGTTCTACCCAAAGCAATCTATAAATACAATGCAATCCCGATCCAAATACCAACAGCATTCTTTAAAGAGAAGGAAAAACTAATCATTAACTTTATGTGGAAAGGAAAGAGGTCCCAGATAAGCAAAACATGGTTGAAGAAGAATAAACTAGGAGAACTTAACAACACCTGACCTCGGAACCTACTATATAGCTACCATAGCCAGAACAGCCTGCTACTGGTAAACAACAGATACATCGACCAGTAGAACAGAATTGAGAACCCAGATGTAAATTGATCCATCTACTGTCACGTGGTCTTTGACAATGGCCCCAAGTCCATCAAATGGGGAAAAGACAATCTTTTTAACAAATGGCGCTGGCAAAACTGGATGTCCATGTGCAAAAAAATGAAGCAGGACCTGTACCTCCCATGATACACAAAAACTAATTAAAAATGGATCAAAGACCTAAATATAAACCCAAGAACTATAAAAATCAGAGAAGAAAAAATAGGGTCAGTGCTAGAGGCTGTAATACATGGCATTAACAGGATACAAACCATAACTAACAACACACAAACTCCAGAAGATAAGCTAGATAACTGGAATCTTCTAAAAATTAAACACTTACGTTCATCAAAAGACTTCACCAGAACAGTAAAAAGAGAACCTACAAACTGGGCAGAAATTTTTGGCTATAACAAATCTGACAGAAGTCTAATCTATAAAATCCACAGGGAAATCCAACACCTCTACAACAAAAAGACAGTCCAATTAAAAAATGGGCAAAGGATATGAACAGATACTTCACCAAAGGAGACATTGAAGTGGCTAACAGGCACATGAGGAAACGTTCACGATCATTAGCTATTAGAGAAATGCAAATCAAAACTATAATGAAATACCATCTCACCCCAACATTATAGGCACTGATCAAAAAAACTGAAAATAACAAGTGCTGGAGAGGCTGCAGGAAGATTGGAACTCTTATGCATTGCTAATGGGAATGCAAAATCGTACAACCATTTTGAAAAACGATATGGCACTTCCTTAAGCTAGAAATAGAAATACTATATGATCCAGTAATCCCACTGCTAGGAATATATCCTAGAGAAATAAGAGCCATCACATGAGCAGATATATGCACACAGATGTTTATTGCAGCGTTATTCACAATAGCAAAAAGATGGAAACAGCCTAGATACCCATCAAAAGATGAACGGATAAACTATGGTACATAGACACAATGAAATACTACACAGTGATGAAGAACAATGATGCATCTTCAAAACATCTCACAACATGGATGAATCTGGAGGGCATTATGCTGAGTGAAATAAGTCAATCACAAAAGAATATATGAGACCACTGTTATAAAAACCCATGAAAAGGTTTATATACAAAAAGAAACAATCTTTGATGGTTATGATGAAGGGGAGGGGTAGGGATGGAAAAACACTAAAAACCCTAAGACAGTAGTTAGACGGTAACTCTGGTGAATGGTGAGACAGCATGCAATACTGGAGAAGCCAACACAGCTTGTCCAAGGCAGGGTCATGGAAGCTCCATAGACGCACCCAAACTCCCTGAGGGACCGAATTGCTGGGCCGAGGGCTGTGGGAACCATGGTCTCGGGTAACATCTAGCTCAACTGGCATAGCAGAGTTTATAAAGAAAATGTTCTATATCTTACTTTGGTGAGTAGCGTCTGGGGTCTTAAAAGCTTGTGAGGAGCCATCTAAGATACTCCACTGGTTTCACCCTGTCTGGAGCAAGGGAGAATGAAGAAAACCAAAGACACAAGGGAAAGATTAGTCCAAATGCTAATGGACGACAAGTTTTACAGCCTCCACCAGACTGAGTCCAGGACAACTAGATGGTGCTCGGCTATCACCACCAACTGATTTGACAGAGATCACAGTAGAGGGTCCCGGACAGAGCTGGAGAAAAATGTAGACCAAAATTCTAACTCACGCACACACAAAAAGACCGGACTTATTAGTCTGACAGAGACTGCAGAAACCCCAAGAGTATGGCCCCAGACACCCTTTTAGCTCAATAATGAAGTCACTCCTGAGGTTCACCCTTCAGCCAAAGATTAGACAGGTGAAAAAAAAAAATCATTTGCTTTATTTTCAGTTTCCTACAACTTACTGAGTTGTACATTGCTCAAAGACAATGAAAGACAGAGATAGCCTGGAAGGATTCCCTAGACTGGACACTCAGTAATCTTTTTTTTTTTTTTTCCATTTCAAAGTTTTTCCTAATAGTATATGTTTTACCTCTGATCCAGTTCTCCATGGGATAGCATCGTGGTCATGTGGATAAGGGAAAATCCAGGTACAGAGCGTGCCAGTCATGGAGATGTCTCGGGAAGAAGTCACTTTTTCCTCTCAATATTGGGAACTTGGTAGTTACATAGATTTCTGAGGAGCCAGTTACAGCGCAGACCCATTGTCAGGGCAAGGGGCAAATAGAGTATTGGTTAAGAGAGCAAACTTGGATTTGATCCTGGCTCTACTACTTATGGGCTCTATGTTCTTCCTGTGCCTCAGTTTTTTCATTGACAAAATGGTGATTATAATGATACCTACCTCATAGGGTCACCACTCATTTGTCAGTTTGTCACATTGTGGTGCTTCACGTGTTGCTATAATATTGAAAGTTATGCCACTGGGATTTCAAATACCACCAGGGTCACCCATGGTGGATAGATTTCATCAGAGCTTCCAGACTAAGACAGACCAAGAAGAAAGGCCTCACGATCTACTTCGAAAATCAGCCAATGAAAATCCTGTGGATCCACAACAGAATATTGTCCAATATAGTGCTGGATGAACCCCTTAGGTTGGAAGGCTCTCAAAGTACACGGTGGCCACAACAGTGGACTCGAGCATACCAACGATGGTGAAGAATCCGTAGGACCAGGCAGTGTTTTGTTCTGTTGTACATCGGGTCAGCATAAGTTGGAGCTGACTTATCGGCAGCCAAAAACAACAACCTTACAGGTGGTAAGGAAGATAGAATTAGTGTATTATCTGTAATGTACTAAACCAAACCCGCTGCCATTGAGTCGATTCTAACTCATAGCGACCCTGTAGGACAGAGTAGAGGTGCACCATAGGGTTTCCAAGGCTGTAAATCTTTATGGTCCACTAGAGCCAAAATACGACCTTGAGTATATCCCACCTGAATTTAGAGACTGTCTGAAGAATAGATTTGACTCATTGAACACTGGTGACTGAAGACTGGACAAGTTGTGGAATGACATCAAGGACATCATACATGAAGAAAGCAAGAGGTCATTGAAAAGACAGGAGATAAAGAAAAGACCAAAATGGATGTCAGAGGAGACTCTGAAACTTGCTTTTGAACGTCGAGCAGCTAAAGCAGAAGGAAGAATTGATGAAGTGAAAGAACTGAACAGAAGATTTCAAAGGGCAGCTTGAGAAGACAAAGTATTACAATGACGTGCAAAGAGCTGGAAATGGAAAACCAAAAGGGAAGAACATGCTCTGTGCTTCTCAAGCTGAAAAAACTGAAGAAAAAAATTCAAGCCTCGAGTTGCAGTAGTGAAGGATTCCATGTGGGAAAATATTAAACGACACAGGAAGCATCAAAAGAAGATGGAAGGCATATACAGAGTAATTATACCAAAAAGAATTAGTCAATGTTCAACCATTTCAAGAGGTAGCATATGATCAGGAACCGATGGTACTGAAGGAAGAAGTCCAAGCAGCTCTGAAGGCATTGGCGAAAAACAAGGCTCCAGGAATCGATGGAATATCAGCTGAGATGTTTCAACAAACAGATGCAGCACTGGAGGTGCTCACTCATCTGTGCCAAGAAATATGGAAGACAGCTTCCTGGCCAACTGACTGGAAGAGATCCATATTTATGCCTAGTGCCAAGAAAGGTGATCCAACCGAATGTGGAAATTATAGAACAATATCATCAATATCACACGCAAGCAAAATTTTGCTGAAGATCATTCAAAGACGGCTGGAGCAGTATATCAACAGGCAACTGCCAGAAGTTCAGGCCGGTTTCAGAAGAGGATGTGGAAGCAGGGATATCATTGCTGATGTCAGATGGATCCTGGCTGAAAGCAGATAATACCAGAAGGATGTTTACCTGTGTTTTATTGACTATGCAAAGGCATTTGACTGTGTGGATTATAACAAATTATGGATAACGTTGCGAAGAATGGGAATTCCAGAATACTTAATTGTGCTCATGAGGAACCTTGACATAGATCAAGAGGCAGTTGTTGGGACAGAAGAAGGGGATACTGATTGGTTTAAAGTCAGGAAAGGTGTGCGTCAGGGTTGTATTCTTTCACCACACCTATTCAATCTGTATGCTGAGCAAATAATACGAGAGGCTGGAGTATATGAAGAAGAATGGGGCATCAGGATTGGAGGAAGACTCATTAACAACCTGAGTTATGCAGATGACACAACCTTGCTTGCTGAAAGTGAAGAGGACTTGAAACACTAACGAAGACCAAAGACCACAGCCTTCAGTATGGATTGCACCTCAACATAAAACAGAAATCCTCACAACTGGACCGATGAGCACCATCATGATAAACGGAGAAAAGATTGAAGTTGTCAACGATTTCATTTTACTTGGATCCACAATCAACAGCCATGGAAGTAGCAGTCAAGAAATCAAAAGACAAATTGTATTGGGTAAATCTGCTGCAAAGGACCTCTTTAAAGTATTGAAGAGCAAAGATGTCACCCTGAAGACTAAGGTGCGCCTGACCCAAGCCGTGCTATTTTCAATCACATCATATGCATGTGAAAGCTGGACAATGAATAAGGAAAACCGAAGAAAAATTGATGCCTTTGAATTGTGGTGTTGGCAAAGAATATTGAATATACCATGGACTGCCAGAAGAACGAATAAATCTGTCTTGGAAGAAGTACAACCAGAATGCTCCTTAGAAGCAAGGATGGCGAGACTGTCTTACTTACTTTGGACATGTCAGGAGGGATCAGTCTCTGGAGAAAGACATCATGCTTGGCAAAGTACAGGGTCAGTGGAAAAGAGGAAGACCCTTAACGAGGTGTGTTGACACAGTGGCTGCAACAATGGGCTCAAGCATAACAACGATTTTAAGGATGGCAAAGGACCGGGAAGTGTTTCCTTCTGTTGTGCATAGGGTCGGTATGAGTCGGAGCCGACTGGATGGCACCTAACAACAACAACGGTAACAAATCTTTATGGAAGCAGACTGCCACATCTTTCTCCTTCGGAGTGGCTGGTGGGTTCAAACCACCAACCTTTTGGTTAGCAGCTGAGCACATTAACCACTGTGCCACCAAGGTTCTAAGTAATATACTAGTACCTGGCATTTACCAAGCACTAGGTATTACGGAGCCCTGGTGGTGTAATGGTTAAGCATGTGGCTGCTAACCAAAAGGTCAGCAGCTTAAATCCACCAGCAGCTCCTTTGAAACCCTACAGGGCAGTTTTACTCTCTCCTGTAGGTTGCTATGAGTCGAAATGGACTTGACGACCGATGGGTTTTGTTTTGTTTTTTAGGTAAGTAAGCTCCTACTAATTTCTAACCAAGAATAATAATAACGAAGTGGAAGTTCTGCATTTTACTACTATTTTGGGAGCTGCTTTATTGATTCCATGTTTATTGCGCTTCACCAGTATTCTTTGTAAATGCAGTTGGCTGAGATCTCTGGCCTACAACCTCATACTCTTTCTTGTCCGTTGGTTATTATGGTGATCTCTGGCATTCTGTGGGACTGAAATACTTCTAGAGCTCACATTTAATTTCCAAATTTGAATTTTTATATCAGATTATATGAGGACAAAGTATAGGGTATTTAAAATACTTTTTTTTTCCAACGTGATGTTACTTTCAGTAACTTTGCTATAAAATACCAATGGATTTCCATTTTAAAAATTTCCTTAGAAACACATAGGGTGAGTTTTCAAACTTAAGACTATTTGGTTGGAGTCATTATTCTTGACTGTTATCTTGCTTGCGTGAAGACTGGTTTTACAGAATGGCTGTAACTAAGTAGCCACATTTTAACAAATTGGTGTGCTTTTCATGTATATTTCTAAAATACCGTTTTTGATGACTGTTTTATAAACTGTTAAATAAATGAATGCATGTTGGGGAGTGATCTTCAAATTACCTAATATGACCGACCACACAGAATTATAGGGAAGTTGTGTGGAGAAAAGTTATGTTTCATTAGTATTTTCATGACTCTGTTTGGTATTATGATTCTACCTTTGCAGCAAATCCTTATCTGTGTAGGAGACGGTTTAAATTAACTAACCTTTTTGGTGATACATAAAGGCAGATGTAAAAGTTTTCTGTGAAGAAATTACTCAACGCTTTAACTTTTTACTACCACCTTCTGTCAGTTTGTCATGCTGTGGAAGCTTTCGTGTTGCTGTGATGCTGGAACCCTGTGCCATTGATATTTCAAACACCAGCAGGATCACTCATGGTGGACAGGTTTCAGAGGAACTTCCCAGACTAAGACATGGAAGAAAGGCCTGGTGATCTGCTTCCAAAAATTAGGCAATGAAAACCCCATGGATTACAACAGAACATTGTCCTACTTGTGTGCTTTGGACACATCATTAGGAGGGATCAGTTGTTGGAGGAAGACGTTACGTTTGGTGAGGTAGCGGGCCATCGAGTGTGAAGGAGACCCTTGGTTAGATGGATTGGCATAGTAGCAGCAACAATGGACTTGAACATGCTGGCAGTTATGAGAGTGATATAGGACCTAGCAATGTTTTTTCTGTTGTACAGAAAGTTACCATGAGTTGGAGTCGATTTGATGGCAGTTATCTTTCTTCACTCTCTCTCAACTGTTTAAGGCTGATGGGTGCCCTTCCTGTGGATATTTCCTCTCACAGGTAAACACTTTATGTTCAACGATTCTAGTAGTTGCTACCCTGGCTCACAGTAGGATTACACAATTATTAAAGATAGCTGTAGCAAAGTTTTGAGAGTGTGATGACAAAATTTTGCCTTGAGAAGAAGAAAGTGTTTTTCTTTTGCTTGAGTTTCTTACTCATTTCACTTTTTACCTCCTATCACAGACCTTGTTGCTAAAAGTTACAGTACAGAAAACATAATGTCCTGTTGCCTTGCCTTTTTCTTATGATATTTGCCTACATAAATACCTGCAATTACAGAGGGTTCAAGTCAATACATATTTTTAATGGACCTGAGGTGCCCAGAATTGGATGAATCATAATTTTTTGTTCAATACATGCTGTTATGATTGCAGATAAACTTATGATTCTAACTCCTGGAATATTTTTCTTGAACTATATTTGTAACACGTCTTTTTCACTAAATTTTGAAAAATAATTGCCACCTGAACTATCTAACTTTGCAGATTTGGGAGGTGTTTTAAAATCACACATAGACTTTCATGATAAAAGTAAGAGCTTGGAATCAAAGGATGACATCATTGGCTTCTTTGACTTTTTTTTGCCATTGCACAACTTTGGGGTTATGTGACACATTGATATCTGGTTAAGTGGCATGGGGTAAGGTTTTAGTGAACTGTTCTCAGTAGTTACAACGTGACACAACAGTGGGCATCTTTACAACAGGAAGGTGGTGGTTTAGAATCCTGTTTGAAAATAGTCTAGGAAGTCAGTCATCTAATCCACCTACCCCCTCCTCACTCCAACCCAGGAATCCTCTGGGTACCTCTGACAGAGGACACTTAACCTGTACTTGAATCCTTCTAGGGACACAAACTGTATCCCTTATGAAAACACTTTTCTTTCATGAACAACTGTAATTGTGAAAAATAAAATTGGTTTTGTTGAGCTTAAATATACTTCCCTATAACTTGTACTCATTTGCCTCATATTGTCGGTGTCTGTCCACTTGACAAAAGGAGTCCTCATACACATAAGGAATTCTTTAAAATATTGGTAGAGGTAGGATGATTACATATAATTTCTGACTCTTTTGTTTTCTCAGGATGCTTCATCTTGGTAGCATTTTACAATGTTTGATCAGTTTACTAAGTATTGAGTATCAGTGAGGCATTCTCCTCAGTGCGAGGATGGAAGATGAGGGGACACAAAGACCAGTTGGTTCCTGCCATTAGAGAGTTTAGCACAGTGAAAATGGATCAGTAAAGCACACAGTTTTGTATGAGAGGGAAATAAATTGAGGGCCATCGGGGTTAGAAGAGAGAGATCGTTATCAAAAAAGAGTGCTGTCTTTTTGTTCTGTTGAAGACCACTAGATGAAAATTCAGCTGGGTTGTAAAAGTTGCATAGCAGAATTCAGAGAAAAATTGAGATGGGTGGTAGGATGTTTTTGCAGATTGAGATTGGGGAAAGGTGTTCTGAGTGGAAGGACAATTGTGAACAAAAGCCCAGTGGTGGGAAGCATAAGCTGTGTTCAGAGGACAGGGAGTGCTCTTGTTTGCTCAGTTTATAGAATGCTGGTTGAGGAAGGGAAGGTGGTAAAGATGAAACGGTAGGTTGAACCAGGAGCTTGAACAGGCTTGATTTTTGGGCTGTTATTGTCCAGTGGTACCACCATCCCATTGCAAGAGCATACACCTGGATTCGAATCCATTTATTGTCACTGAGCCTCAGCTCCCTAATCTGAAAATGCACATTTGTGCCCATTGTAAGGATTCCAGAACATGTACATGAAAGATCCAGCACCCTGCCTGGCAGCTAGCAGAGTTCTTTATTGAGGCAGAACCTGCAGCTCGATTCTGGGTGTTCTGCTGCTTGAAGGGGCCTATACACCCCAGTCAGAATCTCTGTGCTACATTCACAAGTTATGGCCCAAAGAGGGGCCTTCAACAAGGAGTGTGTGTGTGTGCATGTTCATGAGTGTGCATGTTGGTGCATGTGTATGTGTATGTGTGTGTGTGTAGGGGAGCTATGGGTGACCATAACTATCCACCTATGGATAAACCATAGGTGGGTGGTATCATTACTGAAATTGATATGCTTTGAGAAGCAGGGGGTGGTGACAAGAGCATATCCTGCAGTGGGGTACAGGATAATTTGTTGTGGAAGGCTTTTTCAGAGGTGGCTTCTCCGGGTAGAAAGGAAGGTGTGAATTATAGTGGTGACTGTGGGGAATGGAAAAGAGCGACCAAGACACTGATGGAGGAGGTGGAAGCAACAGGACTGGAAACAGATTTAATGCTTAGGGCAGGGAAGAAGAGGAGAGAGAGGTCACCTTGAATTATTGTGGGGGAAGGAGGGTTAGGAAAAAGGTGGTGAGTTCATGCTGGGCATGTGCAGGTGGAGGTGCTCACTGGCAGGCCTCCCAGGGTAGGTGTCCACAGCAGCTGGAATGAGGAGGCTGGGCCTGGGGAGTGAGCTGTGGAGGTGGGAACAGCCAGCATGGGGTGGGTCATGGATTCTAAGGGAGTGGAATCCCAGGCAGTCCTGGCATGAAAAAGGAGCCAGAACAAAAAAAGTCAGGGAAAAAGGACCCAGAACAAAAAAGGGGCTTACTTAAAGGCAAAGAAAGAAGTGAATTCAAGAGACAGTAAAAGAAAAATTGGCAGAGACAGCTTGACAGATGATTCCTGGTATCTTAGAGTTATTAGGAAAAAACAAACAAAAACGATCTTCAAGTTGTTTTTACACGTACAGACACACACATGCACGCTCAAATATACAAGTTAAATCCAAACACCATCTATTACTTAGGCCTGTTAGTTTCCTCAGAAAAACCCTCCAGGAAATCTCTGCTCTCCCAGAGAATGTGTCTATATTTAGAAGAGCTTAAAGAAAGTCCATTGTTAAGTTTTAGCTTAGTGGGTAACAAACCGCTGTAGAAATGTAACCCAAACATCGGCTGCATTGAGGAGACAGTGGGAAGAGTGCTGCCTTTGTTCTATGGAAGACCACTAGGTGAAAACGTGACCCTGGCTTTCTGAGTATGTCTTCCTGGCATGGTGACCCCAGGGAATCTGCTGTGCTGGAAGGGACTGGCCTCACCCCCTGAAACTAAGGACCAGAGCATTGCGACTGGCTCAGGGTCACATAGCTCGTTTGAGGCAGAGCCTGTGTCTGGATGCTGGGTGTTCTGTTGCTTGAAGGGGCCTGTTCATCCCAGCCAGAATCTCTGTGTTACATTCACAAGTTATGGCCCAGACAAAGAGGGGCCTTCAACAAGAAGTGTGAGTGTTCATGAGTGTGGGTGTGTGTAGGGGAGTTGTGGGTGACCATCAGCCATAGTGCTTGATTGTGGGAAAGAGCAGAGGACTCGAGGGATTATTGTAATGCCCTAGTAATTGTTAGAAGAGCTTTCTAACAAGTGTCCTGCATAGGGAGGTACTAACACATGAAGGATGAACTCCTTGCATTTGAGGTCTTTAAGTCGACCTGCTCAAGTTAACAATGGTTAATGTTCAGTAAGAACTGACTGTGCCAGGCACTGTTGCATTGTGTTTTCCGTGGATCATGTCTTATTGCATCCTTCTAATGTCTTTATGAGATGGCCACTCTCATTATATTGATTTTACAGATGAGGAAGCTGAGGCACCAAGAGGTTAAGTAACTCGCCCAATGTGATAGAACCAGTAAGTGGCAGAACCAGGGTTACAGCCATCCATTTTGACCCAGAGCTTAACGTCTTGGTTCTCAACCTTGCTGCACATTAAAATCTCTTGGGAAGATTTTAAAACCCCCAATCTCAGGTTGAATCCCAAACCAGTTGAATCAGACTCTCTGAAGGTGGGACTTTGGCATCAGTGTTTTTAAGAAGCTCCTTAGATGATTCCAACACACATAGCAAAGTTGAGAACCACTGAAAACTGGATACCTGGTTGAGATATTGTAGGGCCCAAACCAGCCGCTACTGAGTCGATTCCGACTTATAGCGACCCTATAGGACTGAGTAGAACTGCCCCATAGGGTTTCCAGCTTGGTTAGCAGCCAAGCTCTTGCTTCTCAAATGGTCATGTGTATATAAATTTCCTGGACCTCTTGTTAAAATGCAGATTCTGATCTGGAAGGTCTAGGGTGAGGCCTGAGATTCATTTTAACAAGACCCCAGGGTGGCTTGTGAGAAGCCCAGCTCTAGACAGGGGTTTTCTGCCGTGGTTGCACATTACAATCCAAGAGACCTTTTAAGAGTATCAATGCCCAGTTCCCACCCAGTGCCATTAAAGGAGAAATCGTGCTGGTGGAGCTTAGGAGGCTAGTTTTGTAAGTTTCTTAGCTGATTCTAATTGAACAACCTGTGCTGGGACTGCTAGTCTGAGTGTGCTACCTAGTTGTCAGAAGCCCTTTGCTCACACTATTGGAGAAAGCTGTGCAAAGGGGTCAGTGCCCTAGGCCAGGACTGCTCTCTTTCCTCCCTCGCTCCTCCTCCATCCCTGGATGTGACCTGACGGATAGGCTCCAAGAGGAAAGGCTCAGGGATGGACAGAGACAACTCTGACTTAAAAAGAGTAGGATGAATAAGCCCCTTTTATCTTCAGATAAGGAGTCCCTGGGTGGCGCAAATGGTCAAGTGTTTGGCTACTAACCAAAAGGTTAGAGGTTTGAGTCCACCCGGAGGTGCCTCCAAAGAAAGGCCTAGTGATCTGCTTCCAAAAAATCTGCCTATGGAATACAGTTCTACTTTAATACACGTGGGTCACCATGAGTTGGAATCCATCGCACAGCAACAGATTATTTTCAGACAGGGACAGACAGTGTCATGGGGGGTGTGGGAGTTGGAGGAATGGAGTCCATGGTCTGGCTGCAGGCAGCGGGGATTCTCAAACTTGCTGAGCATAAGAATTACCTCAACCATGCAGATTCCTGGGCTCTACCCCAGAGTGTCACTATCATTAGGGCTTGGGAACAGCCGAGGAATTTGTAATGTTAACAAGCTCCCAAATGATTCTGGTATGAGAGTTCAGGGCCTCTGAGACAAACACTGCTCAAAGGCTGTGATCCAGCTGACCATCAGGATTACCTGGAGAAACTAAAAAATACAGGTTCCAGGCCCAGTTCCCAGCTCTTCTTATTTAGTAGAAATAATGGGGCTCAGGAGCCCTCATGGAAGCCCTGGTAGCGTAGTGGTTAAGTGCTACGGCTGCTGTCTAAAAGGTCGGCAGTTCAAATCTACTAGGCCCTCCTTGGAAACTCTATGGGGCAGTTCTACTCTTTCCTGTAGGGTTACTCTGAGTCAGGATTGACTCGATGGCAATGGATTTTTTTTTTGGAGCCCTGGTGGTGTAGTGGTTAAGAGCTCAGCTGCTAACCAAAAGGCTGGCAGTTCAAGTCTACTAGCCACTCTTGGGAAACCCTACGGAGTAGTTGTACTCTGTCCTATAGGGTCGCTATGAGTTGGAATAGACTCGACGGCAATGGGTTTGTTTTTTTGTTTGGGTGGTGGGGCCCAGGAATCAGAATGTTTAATAAGTAGCCCAGGCTTTTCAAACTGTGCTCTCAGAAGCCCTCAGGAATCCACCAGAGTATATCAGGGGCTCCCAAGGGGGAGAAGGAAGAGGAGAATCAAGAGGAGGGGACTCAAACAGATACCGTTACTCTGTAAAATTGCTTTTGAAGGAAAGAGTCCACTCTTTAGAAAAATTTTGAAAACTAGCCATGGCTGTCCGTTGATAAAGGTGCTCTCTGAAGTTGGTAGTGTTCTGAGTTTTTGAGCTGCCCTTCCAGAGAACTGCTCCGCCCTGTGACTTTCAGTTCTTGAGCTGCCTGGCCCATGTGCTAATTGTCTGGAATGATTCTGCCCCACTGATCTTTTAGCGCTGCCTTTTGCCCCAAGGGAACACAGCTCACCTTACTGCTAAGGGAATGACTAGTCACTCCAGCTTTGCCTTTGCACAGATCTTGCTTAGACAGTGACTGTCACACATGACCCTGTTCTTAGCATTTTTGTGCATCAGAATCACATGGAGAACTTGTTAAAGCATGGCATTCTGGGCACCAACCCAGAGTTTCTGAGTCAGTATATCTGAGGTGAGAAATAAGTTGCAGTTCCAGTTTGATTCCAGGTGATGCTAATGCTGCCTTAAGATTAAATAACACTGGATACACCTGGGGCCTAAGTCCTCCTGCTAGATATATTTTCTCATTGGTTAGTCCTTCTTTTGGTGTTAAGTGTATGATGAGGAGAGGAAATGTCTTTTCTGAAGAATAAAAAGTAGCTGGGTTGAAGAAATCTATAAATTAAGATTATGGCTCAGTCCCATTAAGCACTCATTATGCTTCACTATGTGGCCTGCAGCCTAGAGACTGTTTATGACATTGTTTCTGCAGGAAGGTGCTTGCACAGTGTGTGCCCTTTGCAACTTTTAGCCACTGCCTGCAGGGATTGTGACTGTGACAAGGATCTGGTCAGACGAGAGTGTGACAGACCATCCCTGAATGCTGGCTATCAGAAAGGCAAATGTTTTCCCTAACCTGAAGCAAGTAAAACAAAGATAAAAGTGCTAAGAGTTGGGTGGTCACTTCTAGGGCAGTGAATCTGTTCTGTATGATACTCTAATAGTGGACATATGACATTATGCATTCGTCAAAACTGATAGGACTGTACAACACAAAGAGCGAACCCCTCATGTGAACTAGGGACTTGAGTTAATAATAATGTGTCAATACTGGCTCATCAGTTGTTATCACATATACCACAGGAATGCAAGATGTTAATAATAAAGGGAACCCTGTGTGATTGTGTGTATGTATGTGGATATATGGGAGCTCTCTGTACTTTCTGCTCAGTTTTTCTGTAAACCTAAAACAGCTCTATCATAAAGTCTATTAATATAAAACAAAAGCTTTCTGTGATGATAGATGGCACAAAGCATGTTTTGCCGAATAAGTTTAGAGAAAAAAGAGCCAAGAAAATAAGCCAGAGACCTTACAAAAGAAAAGACACAAGTGTCCCCCACTCTTGCATAGAGCTGGGCATGGTGGCAAGGCAGAGATGTCCTCCAAGTGGCCGAGCAAATGCAGACTCCTGGTCTCTCCTGAATGGCTCAGAGGCTGTCAGAGTTTTGCTCAGGTACTGTACCAGTCACTAGTGTGAAATCTACTGGGATTTTTCCCCTCAGGTGTTGAGTGTTTTGACTGGCAAATGAATGTCATTATTGTTACATTAAGAAAAAAACTGAGACGTTGAGCTTTTTAACCCCTGTAGTGGTTCAGCTCTGTGGTAGAATGTATTTAATTTCAGTATTCAGTGCACCTGGGTGACTCTGATGCTTTTGAAAAAATGAAAAGGCTTAGTTAATAAGGTGATTACGTTGTGCAGGCGAATGCACAGGTCTGTGGATGGTGAGAAGAAAATGTGTGAGTTCAGTGTTCATAGGGGTGGGGTCAGGCAAAACCACTTCTTTTCCATTTGTGAGGATGGATTCGGGAGCTGAGAATTAGGTAAGTACTTCCAGGTGAGCGTGAACACAGGCGCTGATAGGCACCGCTTAGAGAGTACCCAGGAAGCTTAGGACCTGGCCTCTTCTCCAAAGTGCTCTCTGGCTGGATTTTCCAGCCCTCTTTGTCCTGCCGAGTTCCTGGCTGGTGCACTAGGCTGCTAACTAAAAGGCTGGCTGTTCGAGTCCACCCAGAGACACCTTGGAAGAAAGGCCTGGTGATCTGCTTCCAAATAATCAGCCATTGAAAACCCCATGGAGCATTCTGACATACATGGGGTCACCATGAGTTGAAATCAACTTGATGACAACTGGTACTATTTTTTAAAACAGTTTTTACATGTATCATTTAGTGACATTGATTACATTCTTTGAGTTGTATAACCATTCTGAATCTCCATTTCATTGTGTTGGTTTTGTACGTTGTTGTAAGGTGCCATTGAGTTGGTTCCGACTCACAGTGACTCTATGTACTACAAAATTGCCCGGTCCTGTGCAATCCCTACAGTAGTTGTTATGCTTGAGCCTATTGTTGTAGCTACCGTGTCAGTCTGTTTCATTGAGGGCCTTCCTCTTTTCCTCTGACCCTGTACTTTATCAAGCATGATGTCCTTCTCCAGGGACTGGTCCCTCCTGACAGCATGTCCAAAGTATGTAAGATGAAGTCTTGCCATCCTAGCTTCTAAGGCGCTTTCTGGTTGTGCTTCTTTGAAGACAGTTTTGTTCATTCTTTTCTCAGTCCATGGTATATTCAATATTCTTCGCCAACACCACAATTCAAAGGCGTCAGTTCTTTGATGTTCCATATTCATTGTCCAGCTTTCACATGCATATGATGCGATTGAAAATACCATGACTTGGGTCAGGCACACCTTAGTCTTCAAAGTCACATCTTTGCTTTTCAACACTTTAAAGAGGTCCTTTGCAGCAAATTTGCCCAGTGCAATGCGCCTTTTGATTTCTTGACTGCTGCTACCATGGGTGTTGATTTTTGATCCAAGTAAAATGAAATTCTTGACAACTTCAATCTTTTCTCCATTTATCATGATGAGGCTTACTGGTCCAGTTATGAGGATTTCTGTTTTCCTTATGTCGAGGTGTAATCCATACTGAAGGCTGTGGTCTTTGATCTTCATCAGTATGTGCTTCAAGTCGTCTTCACTTTCAGCAAGCAAGGTTGTGTCATCTGCATATCGCAAGTTGTTAATGAGTCTTCCTCCAATCCTGATGCCCCATTCTTCTTGTAGTCCAGCTTCTCGTATTATTTGCTCAGCATACAGTTTGAATAGGCATGGTGAAAGGACACAAGCCTCATGCACAACTTTCTTGGTTTTGTATAGATGCCCTTTATTATGTTATTTACCTTCTATACCTATTTCATTGAGCGTTTTTATCAGAAATGGGTGTTGGACTTTATCAAATGCCTTTTCTGTGTTGATTGAGATGGTAATGTGATTCTTTTGTTTTATTTGTGTGGTGGATTACTTGATTGATTTTTCTAATGTTGAACCATTCTTGCATACCTGGTGTGAATCACACTTGGTTGTGGTGTTTTTTTTTTTTTTTTTAACGGTGCTGAAAACTCTTGGGTGGGATTTTTGTATCTACATTCATGAGAAATTTTGTTTTGCAATTTTCTTTTTTTGTGGTGTCTGTGCCTGGTTTCGGTATCAGGGTTATGCTGGCTTCACAGAATGAATTTGGAAGTATCTCTTCCTTTTCTGTAGTCTGTCATTTTCTCTTTTCAGTGCCTTTAGAGTTTATGGAAACCCTGGTGGCATAGTGGTTAAGAGCTACAGCTGCTAACCAAAAGGTCAGCAGTTCAAATCCACCAGGCACTCCTTGGAAACCCTGTGGGACAGTTCTACTCTGTACTTTAGGGTTGCTATGAGTCATAATCAACTTGATGGCAATTTTTTTTTTTTTTTAGAGTTTATGTATTTTGGAGCCCAGTCATTGGTCACATAGATATTTATTATGGTTATGTCCTCATGGTAGATTGTCCCTCTAATCATTTCACAATGTCCTTCCTTGTCTTTTATGGTGGATTTTGTTTTAAAGTCTATTTTATCTGAAACTAGTATTGCCACTCCTGCTCTTTTTTGGTTGCTGTTTGCTTGCTCTGTATTTTCCCATCCATTGATATTTAATATATTTATGTCCTGTTTCTAAGGTGTCTCTCTTATAGACAGTGTATTGATGGGTCTCATTTTTTTTTTAATCCATTCTGTCACTCTTTTGTCTCTTTGTGGGTTTATTTAAGCCATTTACATTCAGTGTGATTACTGATAGGTGTGAGTTTATTGCTGTCATTTTGTAGTGCCTTTTTTTTTTCTTTTGGTGATGCTGATGTTTTCTTTCTTTCTCTTACTCTCCTGTGCTGAAGTCTTTTTGTTTGTGGATTTTTTTCCCCTATTTCTTTCATTTATATGGATTTTAAGTTTATTGAGACTTTATATTTTTCTTCTTTATTTTGATGAGTAGGTTTCTTAGCTTTCCTTGTGTTACCTTGAAATTTGCCTCATTTACCTAAGTTTAAAGCAATCTTTTATTTCTTGATATTGCCTTGGCTTTCTCCCCATTTGAAAGTTCTTTACCTCCACCATTTATTCCCTCTTTTATTGTTCTGACATTGTTGTCATTGATACATTAATCTTTCTGGTCCCCTGTTGTAAATCTTGTAGGTTTGCTTTATCCTTGAGAGGTTTTTTTTTTTTTTTACCTAGATTGGTATCCGGCTGTTGCTCTGCTATGTCCTAGATTCAGGTTGTTGTCTGATGTTGGTTCTCTAACTGAAGGACTTCCTTTAATAATTGTTAACATTAGGGATTTGAATTCTCTGTCAGGTAGTTCTAGTGCCTTTTCTTCTACTGGAAAGTCATCTGGTGTTTTATTTTGGATGCCTACTGGAACCGTCCTGTCCTCTTTTTTTTTTTTTTTAAATATGTTTTGATATTGTCTGCTGTCTTCGGGATATTCAGTAGTTATTTTCTTCGCTTCTTGATTGTAGATTTACTTGTTTTGTCCTGCTTTTTTGTTTTATGTCTGAGCAGGCGGGCTGTGTGTTGTTTGTTGTTTGCTCACCTGTAGTCATAATACTTTTCATCTACCTGTCCAATGCACAGGGCCAGTCAGTTAGCTATGGTATGGCAGGGTAGGTCCAGCTGAAGTGGAGGGGCTGGGATGGGTTGTTTGTAGCATGTACTAGGGCCGACAGGGCGGGCCAGGAATCAGTGCTGGGCAGGTTCCAATAGGCTGTGGCTGTGCTCCTCAGGGGCATTATGTTCAGTGCACAGTGCAGGCAGGAAAGATGGGTGAGGTTGTGATGTGTGGATGTAATAGGGTATGGGAAAGAGGAGAGAGAAGAGAGAGAAACAGGAGCTAAAAACAAGAAAAGAAAGAAAAAAAAGGAGCTTGCCTTTGAAGTGGAGAAAAAAGAAACTGAGAAATGGAGAAAAGCAAAAAGGAAAAGAAAAAGGGAAAAGGAGCAAAAAAAAAAAAACTAGATAAAAATTTGGAAAAGGAAACAAAAGCCCCCCAGGAGTCCTGGAGTCCCACCGGGGAAGGTGGCTCCCAGGCTGCGCAGTATAGCCTGGCTTCAGGGGGTATAGATGTCACACAGCACCAGGTATTCAGGAGACAGGAAAAGAAGAAAAGTGTAGAGAAACGAGAACTGAGAAATGAGGAAAGACAGAAAGAAAAAAAGAGAGATAAGAGAAAGAAAAAAAGAGAGATAAGAGAAAGAAAAAAAAAATGCCCCAAGGGATCCCACCTAAGCAGCTTCAGAGACTGGGGGAGTGGCTCCTAAGCCATGCAGTACAGCCCAGCTAGAATGGGCCCCCACGCTTTGAAAAGAAAAAGAAAACAAAACAAAACAAAGCAAAGCAAAACAAGGCAAAAAAAAAAAAAAAAGCCCCAGGGCTCTTACCAGTGTGCCGGTGGAGTGGTTCCCCAGTCAAGCGTGGTTTCACAGCCTTTCAAGAAGAAGCAAAGATGGCACACGGAGCTAGCCAGGTGTTCTAGAGACAGGAGGGGGAGGTGGTAGGAGGCACAGAAGAAACCAAAAGAGACAGAACCAACACCAGCTCAGGAGCCTGGTCATCGTGGGCAGGGTGAATCCAAGCATCCTGAGGCCAAAGCAGTTGCCTCCCAGCTAAGAGACTGCAGCTGGTGGGAAGCAGAGGAGGCCGAAGGGGAGAGGGAGAAGGGGAGGGGAGCGTTAGGAAAGCATTTATTGCTCCTTACTGGGTGCTCTGTCTCCTGCTGGGAACTTTGTGAAGCTGCCCTGTCCCCCGATCTCTGACATAGGCGGGGTGAATCCAAGCAACACGGATGCTACACTTCCTGGCTGGCCAAGCCATTGCAGCCAGCCAGCAAGCTTGAAGGTAGAGCAGCAGGGAGAAAAGAGGGGGTGGGAAAGTGTGTATCACTGGTTACCGGGTGCTCTGTCTCCTGCTGGGAGTTGTGCGAAGCTGCTTTCCTATGCTCCCTGTCTGCCTATCCCCAGCAGTAGTCCAAGACTGTGGATCCATGCTATGTTAGCAGTGGGGCCTTCTGCACGTATCTCTCCTGACTCTCTGTCCTCTGTCAGTTTCTTACTCCATTCGGTGCTTGGCTGAGTTCTTTATCTCTTCAATTGACATTTCAGGTTCCAGGAATGATGTTTGTCTCTGTTTTACTTAGTATTTCGTGTCTTTGCTGTAGAGAGACTGTGTGGTGCTTCTGTCTGTGGCACCATGTTGGCTGGAAGTCCCTTTAATAATTCTTGTAAGTTTGGTTTGGTTTTTACGTATTTCATTAATCTCTGTTTATCTGGAAATGTCCTGATTTTGCCATCATATTTGAGTGAGTTTTGCAGGATATATTATTCTTGGTTTTGTATCCCACATTGTTCTCAGGTGTCATGGATTGAATTGTGTCCCCTAAAATATGTGTCAACTTGGTTAGGCCATGATTTCCAGTATTGTGTGGTTGTCCCCCATTTCGTGATTGTAATTTTTCTGTGTTGTAAATTCTAATCTCTGCGTGTGGTTAATGAGGAAAGATGTCGAATAGTATTAGGGTGAGATTGTAACCCTTACTCAGGTCACATGTCCGATCCAATGTAAAGGGAGTTTACCTGGGGTGTGGCCTGTACCACCTTTTGTCTTACAAGAAATAAAAGGAAAGGGAAGCAAGCAGAGAGTGGGGAACCTCATACCACCAAGAAAGGAACGCCGGGAGCAGAGTGTGTCCTTTGGACCCAAGGTTCCTGCATGAAGAAGCTCCTAGTCCAGGTGAAGATTGATGACGAAGACCTTCCTCTAGAGCCGACAGAGAGAAATAAAGCCCTCCGCCGGAGCTGACACCCTGAATTTGGACTTCTGGCCTACTAGACTGTGAGAGAATAAACTTTTCTTTGTTAAAGCTATCCACTTGTGGTATTTCTGTTACAGCAGCACTAGATGACTAAGACGTCAGGGTTTCTTCATTTTTCTTACTTCTTTACTCTGATTTTTCCTGAAAGTGGCATCCAAGGATTTGTCTTCAATTTTGCTGATCTAGTGTTCTGTCGTTTCAAATTTGCTCCTAAAACCTGTTGCACTGTCCATTTCTACAGTCTTGTTTATCTTTTGGATTTCTAGTTGCTGCTTTTGTATGATTTCTAGTTGTTTATTTTGACATTTTGTTCCTTTTTTATTTTCCTGAATTCTGCCATTGCTTTGTCCATGTTTTCCCTGATTTTGTCTGTTTTTTCCTTATTTTTGTCTTCGTTTCCCTTCTTCTCTTGGAGAGCCCTGTGTATTAGAATTCTGAATTCCGTATCAGGTAGTTCCAGTGCCTTTTCTTCTATCAGAAGGTCCTCTAGTGTTTTATTTTGGAGCCGTGGAAACCCTGGTGGTGTAGTGGTTAAGCATTACAGCTGTTAACCAAAGGGTCAGCAGTTCAAATCTACCAGGCACTACTTGGAAACTCTCTGGGACAGTTCTGCTCTGTCCTGTAGAGTCGCTGTGTGTCTATGAGTTGCAGTTGACTTGATGGCAGTTTTTTTTTTTTTTTGGGTTCTGGAGCCATCATCTTTTTTTTTTTTTTAAATATGTTTTTATATTGTGTGCTGTCTTTGGGACATTTGGGAATTTTCATTTATTGACTATAGATTCGTTTTTTCGTCATGCTTTTTTGTTTTATTTGGTTATGTCTGCGCAGGTGGGCTGGGCATCCTTTATTGCTTGCTCATCTGTCGGCAGTGTACCTCTTACCCCTTTGTCCATGTGGGCCGGGCCAGTCTCTCAGTTATAGTGTAGCATGGCAGGTCTGCCAGGGGGGAGGGGCAGGGATGGGTCTTTTGTGGCCTGTACTGGGGCTGATGGGGCAGGGCTGTGGGCAGAGCAGGATGGGGTCTGGTGGTCTGTACCTGTGTTGCTGGGAGTTGTGGCACTTGGCACATGGTGCAGAGAGGTAGGAGGGAAGGGAGATGATGTGATGTGTGGAATTGAGTAGGTGAGAGAAAGGAGAGAGAAATAGAAGGAAGAAAAAGTAAATAAAATGGCATGCAGTAGGATTTTGCATGTGGTGCATCGGCAGACCTGGTCAGGCCATGTGCTAGCGGCTTTCTTGCTGAGTGATGTGGCTTGGCCTGTCAAGAATGAGAGTGGGCTGCCCATGGGGCTAGGTGGAGAGATGAAAGTAAAGAAGGGAAAGAGAGAGAAGAAAGAACAACAGGAACAACACAAAAATAAATATGGTACTGGGGGAACCAGCCATTGGGGGTGGGGTGGAATTGGGGAGCGGTGAGCTGATATCTCTCTCACCAAGCAGCACTGCATGATCTGTCAGGAATGGGTGGAGGCAACATAGGGCCTTGAGGGTTGGAGATGGGGAAAGAAAGAAAAATAAAAATATGGCACTGAGAGAGCTGGCCTATGGGGGGTGGCGCAGACCTGGACTCTAGCCGAGTGGTGCAACAGAGCCCTTTGAGATGGGGGGTAGGCGCATGGGGCTAGGTGGGTGGGAGAAAGAAAAGGAAGGAAGGGGGAGAGAGAGAAGAAATAACAACAGCAAAAAAAAGAAGAAACAACCAAGCCAAAAAAAAAAAAAAGTGCTGAAGGAGTCTACTAGTGGGCGTAGCACAGACCTGGGGAGGCCATGTGTCAGTGGCTCTCTAGCCAAGCAGTGTAGCATAGCCCATCAAGAAGAGGTGGGCATGACACACGGGGCTAGCTAGGTTGGAGAAAGGAAAGGCAGGAAGGGAGAGGGAAGAAGCAAAAAGAAAAAAAAATAGCTCTGAGGGAGCCTGTTGGTGTGGTGGCATGGACCTGGGGATGTTGTGTGCTGGTGGCACTTTAGCTGAGTGATGTGGCACAGCCTGTCAAGAAGGGGCAGGGTGGCATGCAGGGCTAGGTAGGCGGGAGAGAGAAATAAAAAAATGACGCTGAGGGAGCCTGCCTGTGGGGTGGCATGGACCTGGGGAATCTGTGTGCTGGTGGCTCTCTAGCCAAGCAGTGTGGTACAGCCTGTCAAGAAGGGGTGGGAATGGCACATGGGGATAGGTGGGCAGGAGGAAGGGAAGGAAGAAAGGCAGAGTGAGATAAGAAACTGAAAAAAAAAAATGACACCGAGGGAGCCTACTGGTGGGGTGGTGCGGACCTGGTGAAGCTGTCTACTGGTGGCTCTCTAACCAAGCAGTGTGGCACAGCCTGTTAAGAAGGGTTGGGTACAGCACACAGGGCTAACTGGGTTAAAGAAAGGAAATAAAGGAATGGAGAAGAAGAAAAGAACCCCCCTTCCAAAAAAAAAAAAAAAAGCAGTGAGCTGGTGTCTCTCCGACTGAGTGAGTGTGGCCCATTGGAAAGTGACGGAGGCCTGTTACAGGGAAAAAGTGTGGGGGTTGAGAAAGCATGTATCCCTGGTTGCCGAGTGCTCTGTTACCTTTTGTGAGCTCCGTGAAGTTGCTTTCCTGTATTCCCCATCTGTGTTCCTTGGTGGCTGTAGTCCAAGATGTCGAATCCGTGCTGCATTAGCTAGTAGGAGACCGCCATTCTGTAATTCTCCTCATTCTCTGTTCTCTCCCATGTTTTCATTCTATTCTGTTCTTCATGGAGTTCTTTATCCCTTCATTTGAAGCTTAGGGTTCCAGGATTGACGTTTATATCTGTTTTACTTAGTTTTTCGGGTTTTTGGTGTAGAGGGATGGCATGGTGCTTCTGTCTGTAGCACGATGTTGGCTCCACTTCCCCTCTTCATAGACTTTTTTGAGCTTTATGATAAGGTGTTTGATGGCATCGCCTTACATGGACACAGTAAATTTAAGTAAAGTTCTTAGGTTTTAAATAGTATTCAGTGTGGCTAATATCGTTAAAGATGAGTATTTTTCTGTAACCTGGTAACTTGGCCAGGAAATTGTTAGAAAGCTAGATTTATGTTTGGTCATATTCAGAGCTTGAAAATGCAGTTATGGAGGCCAGTTCTGGGTCTTCTCACTGCCTCATAGGATTCAGGAGGTTATTAATTGCATCTATGTTGGTTTTTATTTTGAAGGCTTGAGTGTAAAACCACCGTTGTAAAAATTAATGCAGGGAGCTCAGCATGGTAGAATTAGCAGAAGCACTGGGCTGAAGTATGACCTTTTTTCAAGAAGACTATTTCAATTACCTATTCCTGCAAGACAGATTACCCCAATACTTAGTGGCATAAAATAACAAGAATCACTTATTTGTGATTTGTGCAATTTGGGCAGAGTCCAGGAAGGACAGTTTGTTCCATGTGGCATCAGCTTGGGCAGCTTGATTGAAATGGAGGATTTACTTCCAAGATGGCTCACCCACATGGCTGGCAAGATGGTGCTAGGTTGAGAACTCAGCTGAGGCTGTAGGCTGGAGACCTTAATTCCCTTTTATACAGTCCTTTCCACATGGTTGCTTGGGCTTTTTCAGAACATGGCATCTACGTTCCCAAGAGGGCGGAGGTGGAGCTGCCTGGCCTTCTTAATGCCTGGGCATGGAGGTCTTAGGATGGCATTTCTCTTGCATTTCATTGGTCAAGACACTTACAGGCCCAGCTCAGATTCAGGGGGGAGGGAACATAAGCTCTGCCTTTGGATGCGAACAGCAAAGTGAGCTAATAATTCTAGGGAGGGCTGGAATTATCTGGGGCCATCTTAGGGACCACAAAGAACCAAAATAGTAGATCTTTTCTCTCATTCCTCGCTCTCATTCCACAGACGCTTGCCTCTATCCATAGTATGAGTTGATAATGACAATTAATGGGAAGAAATCTAAGAAAAACATTTAAAAAAATGGGTACTAGGAATACATATTCTTAATTCTTTAGGTGATTGTAGCTTGAGAGTAAATTACACCTGCTACATAGTCAGTGTGTTAAATAAACTTCTGAAAGAGTCATGATTATGGATGCATTTTTTACACTTTATTAAAATTGTTACTTCCATAATTGTGTAAAATGTCCTTATTTCCGTTTCTTGAATTATACTTTTCCAGAATTGATTAGCAGAAAATTTAACAGTTCTATTTTAAAAGAAAGCAGAGTTCACTCAAATTACTATTAACATAAGCCAATTATTCATTGCTTATTTCAAACAATAAAATCTCTGTGCTGATTTATTTTCTCAGAAAGCAAAAACTAATAATTTGGGGATAGAAAACCACCTGTTTACATCATCATCCATAATTTAATAAGTTTGGACAGTGTTTTCAAACAGAAGGAAGAAGTTATTTATTTTAAAGTTGACAATTTCAACAAAAAGATAATCTTTGTTAATTTCTGCTCTTAATATTTATATAAATTGCCGTTTGTTCATTGATGAATTACTTTTTCCTTCTGAGATCACCAGAGATTACAGAAGGGATCTTAGAGGTCGACTGATAAAAAATATTTAATGAATATGGAAACCTAGGATATAAATACAGTAGAAGGATAAAAGAGGCATTTTGTTTTTTTCTAAATTTTATTAATTTTGTTGTTGAGAATATATACAGCAAAACATACACCAATTGAACAGTTTCTACTGGTAGAGCAGTGGTTAGATGCTCAGCTGCTAACTGAAAGGTCGGTGATTTGAACCCCCTAGGCACTCAATGGGAGAAGGATGTGGCAGTCTACTTCCATAAAGATCACAGCCTTTGAAACCCTATGGGGTGGTTCTACTCAGTCCTATAGGGTCACTATGAGTCAGAAGTGACTTGACAGCAATGGGTGCTTTTTTTTTTTTAATAATTTTTATTGTGCTTTAAGTGAAAGTCTACAAATCAAGTCAGTCTCTCACACAAAAACCCATGTACACCTTGCTAAAAAAAACACACTCCCAATTACTCTCCCCCTAATGAGACAGCCTGCTTTCTCCCTCCATTTTCTCTTTTTGTGTCCTTTTCGCCAGCTTCAAACCCCTCCACCCTCTCTTCTCCCCTCCAGGCAGGAGATGCCAACCTAGTCTCAAGTGTCCACCTGATCCAAGAAGCTCACTCCTCACCAGCATCCCTCTCCAACCCATTGTCCAGTCCAATCCATGTCTGAAGAGTTAGCTTCGGGAATGGTTCCTGTCCTGGGGCAACAGAAGGTCTAGGGGCCATGACCACCGGCGTCCTTCCAGTCTCAGTCAGACCATTAAGTCTGGTCTTCTGAGAATTTGGGATCTGCATCCCACTGCTCTCCTGCTCCCTCAGGAGTTCTCTGTTGTGTTCCCTGTCAGGGCAGTCATCGGTTGTAGCCGGGCACCATGTAGTTCTTCTGGTCTCAGGATGATGTAGTCGCTGGTTCATGTGGCCCTTTCTGTCTCTTGGGCTCGCTTTTTTTTTTTTTTTAATGTTCAATTTAGTGACATTGATTACATTTTCTGTGAGTTGTGCAACCATTCTTACCCTCTTTTTAGAGTTGTTCCTCCAATTAGCATAAACTCACTGCTCTGTAAGGTTCCTATCTAATCTTTCAAGTTGCCCTTGTCAATTTGATCCCATATAGATAGTTCTTAAAAGAGCATAATGCTCTAGGCAGACCCTTTTTTTTTTTTTTTTTAACTAATTAAGCTAAAATATTGTTGGATTTTAAGAAGACTTCAGGGGATATTTTGGCTTAAGGTTTAAAGATTATCTCAGGGCTATAGTTTCAGGGGTTCATCTACTTACTATGGCTCCAGAAAGTCTAGGGTCCATGAGAATTTGAAATTCTGTTCTGTATTACCTCCCGTTTGATCAGGATTCGTCAATGGAATTTTGATCAAAATGTTCAGCAGTGGTAGCCAGGCACCATCCAGTTTTTCTGGTCTCATGGCAAAGGAGGCAGTTACTCATGGAGACACTTAGCTGTGCATTCCATATCCTCTTCCTATTCCTGACTCTACTTCCTCTGTTGCTTCAGGTGAATAGAGACCAATTGTTGTACCTTGAATGGCTACTTGCAAGCATTTAAGACCCCAGGCACTAGGCAATGAACTAGGAGGTAGAACAGAAGCACTGAACACATTATTAGGCCAGTTAACTGGGAAGTCCCATCAAACTATGACCCTAAACATTCAAACCAAGTAACCAAATCCCATGAGGTGTTTGGTTGTACATAAGCAGCCTCAGCAGCTACTCTTATTTTTTGTCATTGTAAATTTTTCTGTCACACAATTTTTGCCATTTCAACTTTTTATAGGTGTTTAACTTATTGACAGTAATGACAATGATCAGCTGTGCAATCCTACTCTTAATCAATGCAGTTTTTCTGTCATAGTCAGCCTCCTTTTTCCCCCTCCCACCTGCCATGGCAACCACTAATAAACTTTGGTCCATATTATATAAGTGAGGTTTTATCATATTTGTCCTTTTGGGATTGGCTTATTTCGCTCAGCATAATGTCCATTCATACTGTAGCATGTATCAAGACTTCATTTCTCCTACTGGCTGAGTAGTATTCCATTGTGTGTATGTACCACATTTTGTTTATCCACACTTATTGGTGGGAATTTAGGTTGTTCCTACCTTTTGGCTATTGTGAATAGTGCTGCAGTGAACATTGGTATTCAAGTCTCTTTTTGAGTCTCTGCTTTCAAGTCTTTTGGGTATATATCTAGGAATGGAATTGTTGGGTCACGTGGTAGTTTTAGTTTTTTTGAGGAATTGCCACACTGTTTTCCGCAATACTGTACCATTTTGCATTCCCACCAGTGATGGATAAGCATTTCAATTTCCCCACATCCTCGTCAACATTTGTTATTTTCTGTTTTTTTTTTTTTCATCTTAGTCATCCTACCCACAGCCCACTGCTATCAAGTTGATTCTGACTTGTAATGACTCCGTGACTCTATAGGACAGGGTAGAACTGCCCCATAGAGTTTCCAAGGCTGTAAATCTTTACAGGAGCAGACTGCCACATTTTTCTCCCACAGAGCAGATGCTGGGTTCCAACTGCAGACCAGTGTGCGGATGGGGCTCCTTTTGTTATTGTTAGGTGCTGTTGAATCGGTTCCAACTCTTGGCAACAGAATGAAATGCTGCCCGGTCCTGCACCATCCTCACAATTGTTGTTATGCTTGAGCCCATCATTGCAACCACTGTGTCAATGAGGGTCTTCTTCTTTTTCAGTGACTCTCAACTTTATCAAGCATGATATCCTTCTCCAGTGACTGGTTTCACCTGATAACATGCCCAAAATATGTTAGACGAAGTCTTGCCGTGTTTGCTTCTAATGAGCATTCTGGTTATACTTCTTCCAAGACAGATTTGTTTGTTCTTTTGGCAGTCCATGGTATATTCAATATTCTTTACCAACACCATAATTCAAAGGCATCAATTCTGCTGTCTTCCTTATTCGTTGTCTAGCTTTCGCATGTATATGAGGAGATTGAAAACACTATGGATTGAGTCAGGCATACTTAGTCCTTAAAGTGACATCTTGCTTTTTAACACTTTAAAGAGGTCTCTTGCAGCAGATTTAACAATGTGATACGTCATTTTTTTTTTAATTGTGCTTAAGGTGAAAGTTTATAGCTCAAGTTAATTTCTCATACAAAAATTTGTATTGTTTTTTGACATTAGTTGCAATCCCTACAATGTGAAAGCACACTCCCCTTTTCCACCCAAGGTTTCCTGTATCTATTCAACCAGTTCCTGACCATTCCTGCCTTCTCATCCTGCATTTGGACAGGAGCTGCCCATTTGGTCTCGTATATCTAATTGACTTAAAAAGCACATTCCTCACGTGTATTATTTTTTGTTTTATAATCCTGTCTAATCTTTGTCTGAAGAGTGGGCTTCAGGAATGGTTTCAGTTCTAGGTTAACAGTGCGTCTGGGGGCCACAGTTTCAGGGGTTCCTCCAGTCTCTGTCAGAGCATTAAGTGTTTTTATGTGAATTTGAATTCCGTTCTACATTTTTCCCCTGCTCTGTCTGGGACTCTCTGTTGTGTACCCTGTGAGAGAAGTAATTGGTGGTAGCCCAGCACCATCTAGTTCTTCTGGTCTTGGGCTGAATGAGTCTCTGGTTCGTGTGGTCCTTTAGTCCTTTGGGCTGATATTTCCCTGTGTCTTTCGTTTTCTTCATTCTCCTTTGCTCGAAGTGGGATGGGACTGATTGATGTATCTTAGATGGCTGGTCCAAAGCTTTTAAGACCCCAGACGCCACACACCAAAGTGGGATGTAGAATATTTTCTTAATAAACTTTGTTATGCCAGTTGACTTAGATGTTCCCTGAAGCTGTGGTTCTCAGGCCCCAGCCCTAGCTAGTTGGTCCCTCAAAGTGTTTGAATGTGTCCAGGAAACTTCTTAGCTTTTGCTTTAATCCAGTTGTGCTGACTTCCCCTGTATTGTGTGTTATCCTTCCTTTCCTCAAAGTTGATCTTTGTCTACTATCTAGTTAGTGATTTCCCTTCTCTCTCCCTCCCCACACTCGTAATCATCAAAGAATGCTTTTTCTTTGTTTAAACCTTCTCTTGAGTTTTTTAAATAGCGGTCTCATGTAACATTTGTCCTCTTGTGACTAATTTCACTCAGCATAATGCCTCCAGATTCATCACTGTTGTGAGATGTTTCATCATTGTTCTTTATCATTGCATATGTTCCATTGTGTGTATGTACAATAATTGGTTTATCTATTTTTCAGTTGATGAGCATTTAGGTTGTTTTTATCTTTTTGCTATTGTGAATAGTGCTGCAGTGAGGAGGAGTGTGAATATCTCTATTCTTGTGACAGATCTTATTTCTCTTGAATATATTCCTATGAGTGGGATTGCTGGATCTTGTGGTATTTCTATTTCTAGCTTTCTAAGGAAGTGCCAAATCATTTTCCAAATGGTTGTACCATTTTACATTCCCACCAGCAGTGCATAAGAGTTCCAATATCTGTACAACCTCTCCAACATTTGTTACTTTGTGTTTTCTGGATTAGTGCCAGCCTCGTTGGAGTGAGATGGTATCTCATTGTAGTTTTGATTTACATTTCTCTAAGTGCTAATAATCGTGAGCATTTTTTTTCATGTGTCTTTTAGCTGCCTGAATGTCTTCTTTGGTGAAGTGTCTGTTCATATCCTTTGCCCATTTTCTAATCGGATCATTTGTCTTTTTTACAGATTAGATTTTACAAATTAGACCCTTAATCAGATATGTCATAGCCAAATTTTTTTTCCTAGTCTGTAGGTTCTCTTTTTACAGTTTTTTTTTAATTGTTCTTTAAAAGAAACTTTACGAATCAATCTCTCAGAAAAGATTTTTTATACACCTTGCTATGTACTTCTAGTTGCTTTCCCCTAATGAGACAGCACACTCCTTCTTTCCACCCTGTATTACCTGCATCCATTCAGCCAGCCTCTGTCCCCCTCTGCCTTCTTATGTAACCTCCAGACAGAAGTGGTCCACATAGTCTTATGTGACCACCTGAGTCAAGAAGCTCACTCCTCACCAATATCATTTTCCATCCACAGTCCAGCCCAATCCCTGTCTGAAGAGATGGCTTTGGGAATGGTTCCTGTCTTGGGCTAACAGAAGCCTGGGGACCATGACCTCTGGGGTCCCTCTAGTCTCAGTCAGACCATTAAGTCTGTTTTTTTTTTTTAAAATGAGAATTTGAGATCTGCATCCTACTGCTCTTCTGCTCCATCAGGGATTCTCTGTTGTGTTCCCTGTCAGGGCAGTCATTGGTTATAGCCAGTCACAATCTAGTTCTTCTGGTTTCAGGCTGATGTTGTCTCTGATACATGTGGCCCTTTCTTCCCCTTGGGCTCATAATTACCTTGTGTCTTTGGTATTCTCCATTATCCTTTGCTCCACATGGGTTGAGACTAATTGATGAATCTTAGGTGGCCGCTTGCTAGCGTTTAAGACACGAAAGTGGTATGCAGAATGTATTCTTAATAGGTTTTATGGTGCCACTTGACCTAGATATCCCCTGAAACCATGGTCCCCAAACCCCTGACCCTGCTACTCTGGCCTTCGAAGCATTTGGTTTATTCAGGAAACTTCTTTGCTTCTTTGGTTTAGTCCAGTTGTGAATTGTGTATTGTCTTTCCCTTCCCCTAAAATGGTTGGTTTTTATCTACTATCTAATTAGTGAATACCCTTCTCCCTCCCTCCCTTCCCACCCTTGTAACCATCAAAGAATATTTTCTCCTCTGTTTAAACTATTTCTCGAGTTCTTACAATAGTGATCTATATAGCATTTGTCCTTTTGCAACTAATTTTACTCAGCATAATGCCTTGCAGATTCCTCCATGTTATGAAATGTTTCACAGATTCATCATTGTTCTTTACTGATGTGTAGTATTCCATTGTGTGAATATACCATAATTTATCCATTCATCCATTAATGGGCACCTTGGTTGCTTCCATCTTTTTGCTATTGTAAACAATGCTGCAGTGAACATGGGTGTGCATATATCTGTTCGTGTAAAGGCTCTTATTTCTCTAGGATATATTCCAAGGAGTGGGATTCCTGGATCGTATGGTAGTTCTATTTCTAGCTTTTTAAGGAAGTGCCAGATCGATTTCCAAAGTGGTTGTACCATTTTACATCCCCACCAGTGTTCCAGTCTCTCCACAACCTCTCCAACATTTATTATTTTGTGATTTTGGATTAATGCCAGCCTTGCTGGAGTGAGATGGAATCTCATTGTAGTTTTGATTTGCATTTCTCTAAGGGCCAATGATCGAGAGCATTTCCTCATGTATGTCTTAGCTGACTGAATGTCTTCTTTGGTTAAGTGTCAGTTCATATCCTTTACCCAATTTTTAATTGGGTTGTCTTTCTGTTGTGGAGTTTTTACAGTATCATGTAGATTTTAGAGATCAGACACTGATTGGAAATGTCATAGCTAAAACCTTTTTGCCAACCTGTAGGTAATCTTTTTACTCTTTTGGTGAAGTGTTTGGATGAGCATAGGTGTTTGATTTTTAGGAGCTCCCTGTTATCTAGTTTCTCTTCTGGTGTTTGTGCATTGTTAGTAATGTTTTGTAGTCTGTTTATGCCATGTATTAGGGCTCCTAGCATTGTCCCTATTTTTTCTGTCATGATCCTTATCATTTTAGATTTTATGTTTAGGTCTTGATGCATTTTGAGTTAGTTTTTGTGCATGGTGTGAGGTATGGGTCTTTTTTCATTTTTTTTGCAGATAGATATCGAGTTATGCCAGCACAATTTGTTAAAGAGACTACCTTTTCCCCAGTTAACTGACTTTGGGCCTTTGTCAAATGCCAGCTGCTCATATGTGGATGGATTTATGTCTGGGTTCTCAGTTCTGTTCCATTGGCCTATGTGTCTGTTGTTGTAGTAGTACTGGGCCATTTTGACTACTGTGGCAGTATAATATGTTCTAAAGTCAGGTGCTGTGAGGCCTACCACTTTGTTCTTCCTTTTCAGTAATGTTTTACTTTTCTGGGGCCTCTTGCCCTTCCATATGAAGTTGGTGATTTGTTTTTCCATCTCATTAAAAAATGTTATTGGAATTTGGATTGCAGTTGAATTGTATCTATAGATCACTTTTGGTAGAAGAGACATTTTTACAATCTTGAGTCTTCCTATCTGTGAGCAAGGTATGTTTTTCGTGAGCAAGGTATGTTTTTCCACTTATGTACGTCTCTTTTGGTTTCTTGCAGTAAGTAGTGTCTTGTAGTTTCCTTTGTATAGGTCTTTTACATCTCTGGTTAGATTTACTCCTAAGTATTTTGTCTTCTTTGGGGCTACTGTAAATGGTATTGATTTGTTGATTTCCTGTTCAGCGTTCTCTTTGTTGGTGTAGAGGAATCCAACTGATTTTTGTATGTTTTTCTTGTATCCTGATACTCTGCTGAATTCTTCTTTTAGTTTCAGTAGTTATCTGGGTTGATACCTGGTGCTCTGTCCTGTGCATAAGATCATGTCATCTGCAAATAGAGTTACTTTTACTTCTTCCTGACTAGTCTGGATGTCCTTTATTTCTTTATCTAGCCTCGTTGCTGTGGCTAGGACCTCCAGCACAATGTTGAATAAGAGTGGCAATAAAGGACATTGTTGTCTGGTTCCTGTTCTCAAGGGAAATGCCTTCAGACTCTTCCCATTTAAGATGATGTTGGCTTTTGGCTTTGTATAAATGTCCTTTGTTATGTTGAGGTTCTGAAAGGTAGTGTTTTCATTCTCATTGGATTCTATGAATTTCTTTATTCCATCCTTAATTTCTTCTACAACCCAGTCATTTTTCAGCAGGGTATTGTTCAGTTACCAAGTGTTTGATTTCTCTTCCCTGCTTTTTCTGTTTTTGATTTGTACATTTATGGCTTTATGGTCAGAGAAGATGCTTTGTAGTATTTCGATGCTACGGATTCTGTTAAGGCTTGCTTTATGATCTCATATGTGGTCTGTTCTAGAGAATGTTCCATGCATGTTGGAAAAGAAAGTATACTTGGCTGCTGTTGGGTGGAGTGTTCTGTATGTGTCTATGAGGTCAGGTTGGTTGATTGTGGCATTTAGATACTCCGTGTCATTACTGAGCTTCTTTTTGGATGTTTTGTACTTTACTGAACGTGGTGTGTTGAAGTCTTCTACTATTATTGTGGACCTGTTCATCTCACTTTCAATGCTGGTAGATTTTGTTTTATGTATCTTGAAGCCCTGTCATTGGGTGAGTAAATATTTAATGTGGTTATATCTTCCTGGTATGTTGTCTCTTTAATCATATAGTGTCGTTCCTTATCCTTTGTGGTGGATTTAAGTTTAAAGTCTATTTTGTCAGAAATTAATATTGCCGTTCCTGCTCTTTTTTTGATTGTTGTTTGCTTGATATATTTTTCATCCTTTGAGTTTTAGTTTCTTTGTGTCTTTAAGGTGTGTCTCTTATAGGCAGCATACAGACGGATCATGTTTTTTTTATCCATTCTGCCACTCTCTGTCTCTTTATTGGTGCAGTTAGTCTATTTACTTTTAACGTAATTATGGATAGGTGTGAGTTTAGTGCTGTCATTTTGATGTCTTTTTTTGTGCCTTGACACTTTCTTTTTCCCATTTAATTTTTTGTACTGAGTAGTTTATATATTGTCTTTTCGTCTTATTCGTTGTTGTTTATTTTGTTTTTGCTGAGTTTTTATGTTTTTCTTGTATTTTATTTTGATGTGTAGGATTGTTAGTCTCCTTTATGGTTACCTTAATATTTATTCCTATTTTTCTAAGTTTAAACCTAACTTTTATTTGTTTACATTGCCTTGACTCCCTCTTCATATGAAAAATCTATGACTACATTTTTAGGTCCCTTTTTATTGTTTTAATGTTGTTATCTAGTACATAATAACATTGATGTTTCCCTGTTTTGAGTATTTTTTTATCTTGATTCATTTTTGCAATTTCCTTATCTGGGTTGATATCTGGTTGCTCTGTCCTATATTCTAGTCTTGGGTTGATAGCTGATACTATTAATATTTTAACCAGAGAACTCACTTTAGTAGTTCTTGTAGTTTTGGTTTGGCTTTTACAAATTTCCTAAACTTCTGTTTATCTGGAAATGTCCTAATTTCGCTTTCGTATTTGAGAGACAGTTTTGTGGGATATATGATTCTTGGCATGCAGTTTTTTCCTTCGTTGCTTTATATAACTCATTGCGTTACCTTCTTGCCTGCATGGTTTCTGCTGAGTAGTCTGAGCTTATTCTTATTGACTGTCCTTGTAGGTGACTTTTCATTTATCCCTAGCTGCTCTTAAAATTCTCTCTTTATCTGTGGTTTTGACAAGTTTAAGTGTAATAGTCTTGGTGACTTTTTTTGAGGTCTGTCTTATGTGGGGTTTAATGAGCACGTTGAATAGATACCTTCTCATCCTTCAGGGTATCAGGGAAGCTTTCTGCCAACAAATCTTGAACAATTCCCTCTGTATTTCCTGTTATCCCTCCCTGTTCTGGCACTCCAGTCACTTGTAGGTTATTTCTCTTCCTAGATTCCCACATGATTCTTAGGGTTTCTTCATTTTTTAAAATTCTTTTATCTGATTTTTCTTCGAATATATTGGTGCCAAGTGTTTTATCTTCAGTCTCACCAATTCTGCCTTTCATGTCCTCAGTTCTCCTCCTCTGACTTTGTATTGAGTTGTCTAATTCTGTAATTTTATTTTTAATCTTCTGAATTTCTGATTGCTGTCTCTCTATGGATTCTTCCAGCCTATTAAATTTTTATTATGTTCTTGAAAAACCTTTTTAATTTCTTCAACTAATTTATTTGTGTGTTCCTTGCCTAGTTCTGTGTTTTTCCCGATGCTCTTTCTGATCTCTTGAAGATTTCTGTATATTTTGTATTCTGCATCTAGTAATTCCAGGAAGACATCTTCATCTAGTTGATTCTTTGATTTGAGAATTTGTTGAAGCGATCATGGTCAACTTTTTTCTGTGATTTGCTATTGACTCTTGTCTCTGTGGCATTTATAAGTTATTATATTAATTTATGTTATTGTATCCTAGCTTCTCGCTTTGTTTTGTTTGATATGCCCACATAGGCTGCTTGAGTGAGCTAGCTTGATTATTTGTGCCTTTGAAGCTCTAATGTTCTGCCACCAGATGGCTAGAGCTGTTACCTGGTATATGAGCCTAGGAGTCTATTCACTTTTCTTCTATGGATTCAGCTCAGGTGTCCAGGCAGTTGATCATCAAGTGTGTCGTACAGGCTCTGTCCTACAGTCTTAGAGGGGCAGGGATGATGGGTGTAGGCACAGGTCTCTGGTTGCAGCAGGGGGTTATTCTCTGTGTGCAGTAACAAGAGCCCACACAGGTCTGTGCATGGGTGAAAGTATTCAAAGTCCGCAGACTCTTTGTGCCTGGACAGGAGCCTCTTCTGTCCTGAGCTCCCTAGCTTAGTGGAGCTGGCAGATTATCTTTTTTCCCAATTGTTAATTTCTTAGTTTTCCAAGGCCGGGATAATGGCTCAGGACATGCAGTGGGACCCATCTCAGGCCCAGGGAAATCGACAGCCACTGAGGCTGGCTGGGGGGCTGGAGGTACAGTAAAATAAATGCAAGTACTTAGCTTTTGCTGAGAGTGCTGTTCTTCTCTGGTTCTGAAGGTGTGAGTAGACTGTGCGGCTCGCTGTCTCTCCCTGAGGAAACCGCATCCTGAAAGCTGCTGCCAGCCCTGCTGTGGTCGCTTAAGGGGATTGTGCCTGAGGGGTGCTGGTTCCGCCTGAGTCAAGTCTAGCAACTCATTGCTGGTTCTGAACTGTCCCTCCCTCCCCCTGCTGCTCAGTCCAATTTCCTGTCTTTGCCTTTGATGTTCAGGACTTCCAGGTTGTCATATATATAATTGTTTCACTTGTTTTTTTGCATCTTTATTGTAAGAGGGATCATTGGAAGTGTCTGACTAGTCCACCATCTTTGCCCCGCCTCTTATAAAGTGTTTTGATAAGCCTGTGTTTGATTTTTACGAGCTCCCAGTTATCTAGTTTCTCTTCTGGTGTTTGTGCATTGTTGCAGTTTTTATACTATTTATGGCATGTATTAGGGCTCCTAGCATTGTCCCTATTTTTTCTTCCATGGTCTTTACCATTTTAGATTTTATATTTAGATTTGTGATTTATTACGAGTTAGTTTTTCTGTACGATTTGAGATATAGGTGCTGTTTCATTTTTTTACAGATAGATATCCAGTTATGCAGCGTCATATATTAAAGAGACTGTCTTTTCCCCAATTAATCGACTTGGGGCCTTTGCCAAATATCAGCTTCTCATAGGTGGCTGGATTTACACCTGGGCTCTCGATTCTGTTCCGTTGGTCTATGCATCTCTTTTTGTACCAGTACCAGGCTGTTTTGACTACTGTGGTATTATAATATGTTCTAAAATCAGATACGGTGAGCCGTCCACTTTGTTCTTCTTCAGTGATGCTTTACTTATCCAGGGTCTCTTCACTTTTCATATGAAGTTGGCAATTTGTTTCTCCACCTCTTGAAAAAATGTCTTTGAAATATGGATTGGGATTGCATAGTATGTATAGTTCGTTTTGGGTAGAATAGATATTTTCACAGTGTTCAGTCTTCCTATTCATGAGTGTCGTATGTTTTTCCACTTAATGTAGGTCTGTTTTGGTTCTTGCGGTCAACCCGTTGTTTTCTTGTTTGCATGGTTTCTGCTGAGTAGTTAACGCTTAGTCTTACTGGTTCTCCTTTGTAGGTGACTTTTTGTTATCCCTAACCACCCTCAAGGTTCTATCTTTGGTCTTATCAAGTTTTTTTATGATATGCCTTGATGAGTTTCTTTTGGGATCTTCCTGTAGGGGTTTCGTTGAACTTCCTGGATAGATATCTGCTCGTCTTTCCTTGATATCAGCGAAGTTTTCTGCCAGAAAATCATCAACAATTCTCTTTGTGTTTTCTGTCCCCTCCCCCACCCCCATTCTGGGACTTTGATCACTCGTAGGTTTTCCTCTTGATAGTGTCCCAGATGATTTTTAGGCTTTCTTCATTTTTTAAAATTATTTTTTTCTGATTTTTCCTCAAATAAATTGGTGTCGAGGAATTTATCTTCAGTCTAATTCTGACTTCCATTGCTTCAGTTAATTTCTATGATCTTCTATTGAGTGTCTAATTCTGAAATTTTACTGTTAATCTTTTGGATTTCTAGCTTCTGTCTCTTTGTGGATTCTATCCACCTGTTAATTTTGTCATTTTGTTATAATGTTTTCCTGCATTTCCCTGTTGCTTTGTCTGTGTGTTTTTTGGTTTGGTCTGAGTTTTGTCCGATCTGTTTCCTGATCTGTTGGAGAGCTCTATATATTAGTCTTTTGAATTCTCTCTCAGGCAATTTCATTAGCTTATCTTCCTCTGGAAGGTTTCCTGGTTCTTTATTTTGGTTGCTTGCTGGATCTATCTTGTTCTGCTTCTTTATGTGGTTTGATATTGACTGTCGTCTCCTAGCATGGTGTTGTGGTGGTTAAGAGCTATGGCTGCTAATCAAAAATGTTGGCAGTTCGAATCCACCAGCCGCTCCTTGGAAACCCTGTGGGGCAGGTCTACTCTGACCTGTAGGGTTTCTGTAGTGTTGCTATGAGTTGGAATTGCAAAACATGTTGGCATAGCGGTTAAGATTTTGGCTGCTAACCAAAAGATTGGCAGTTTGAATCTACCAGCTGCTCTTTGGAGACCCTATGGGGTAGTTCTACTCTGTCCTATAGGTTTGCTATGAGTCAGAATAGACTTGATGGCAGTAGGTTTGGTTTTTTTGGGTTGTCTCTGAGGCATCAACAAATAATTTTTTTTATTGTATGTTTGTTCACTGTGTCCTAACTTTTTGCTTTGTTTTGTTTTGATATGCCCAAGTAGACTGGCGTGTGAGCCAGTTGGGTTATTGGCATCTTTGAAGCTCTCAAGTCCTGTCTCCAGGAGGTCAGAGCAGTTACTAGGTGTGTGAACCCAGGAGTCTGTTCATTTCTCTTGTGTGGGTGCAGCACAGGTGTCCAGGTTGTGGGTCACCAAGTGTGTGGTGCAGACTCTCACCTACAGTCCTAGATGGGCAGGGCTTCTTAGGGGTGTTTGGAGTAGGCACAGGTATCTGGTTGCTGTAGGGGGTATGCGTGGAGCAAGGCAGAGGACTAATGGTTATTTCCAGGGTATGCCCTGTGCCCTAGAGCATGTAGTAGGGGCAGTATTGCAGCCTGTTCTCGGGTACCTGGTGCTATTGGCTGGAGGGACTGGGAGGCGCCACTTATTCTCAGACCCCTTTTGTGGGTGGCCTGATGGAGTGGGTGGTACCGCTAGCCCTCAGGCACCTGGTGTGAGTGGGTGAGGCTCCTGCTTAAGGGTCCAGGTCGTACCAAATGCCATGAATCTGCAGCTCCCCCTTGGCTACTGCAGTTGAAAATAGACTTCAGGTGTATGCCCTGCTGTTTTATGCTAATGAGAGCATACAGTGTTGATTTGGTCCACATAAGACTAGGGAGGGGTGAAGGGCGCTGCAAGTCTGTGGACCCCTTATGCCAATGGCTGAGCAAAGGGGCAGGGCTTCCCCACCTGCCTGAGTTCCTGGCTTAGGGGGGTGTGGTGTTTTTTAAAGCTGACAGGCTGGTTTGGGCACAGATAGCCCTAAGTTCCTGGCTTAGGAGGCATGGCAGTTGTTGAATACTGCGGAACTGGTGTTGGAGTGGAGCAGGGTGGTGGGTGAGTAAGGAAGCACTTCTTCGTTGTGAAACTCGTGGGGGAGGGACTATTTTGCCCCCATGCAGTAGGTTAGACGCTTGCACTTACCTTTTGCAGGTCCATTATCACTTCCAACCGGCTCCAGAGGAGTGTGTAGACTAGCCGCTGCCTGGCCTCACCTGACATGGTGAGTCGCGTCCTGAATGCTTCTGTTCACCTTAGCTCACATGCTAGCTGACCCAGCCAGCAGGGCGCTGGTGACCTTGCGACTGGCACTTCTCTACTTTTGAAGTGTCTCTCCTTCTCCCTGCTGTTCAGCCCAACTCTTCAGCTTTGTCTTTGATGTTCGGTGCTTCTAGATTGTCATATATAATCAATTCACTTGTTTTTTCAGGTCTGCTTTGTAAGAGGGATCACAGAAAGCATCTGACTAGATAAATGAACAAATCATAACATGTTAAGAATAAGTTTCAAAGTAAAAATAATGAAAATTCCAATAAAGTACAGTTATCATAAAGCCTAGTGTATGATGCTACTTCACGTATTGTTTAAACTGTACAAATTACAGCCTTAAAAATTTAGTTAGGTTTAAACTAGCCCTTAAGTGAATTAACACTGGGTTTTCAAAACAAGTATTGTTGATTTTTACTATTCAATAAAAGTAATGCAGATCGTTTAAGAAACTCTGGAAGGCAAAAGATGATACAGATAAAAAATTAATAAGTTGTATAATTCTTTCACTTGTAGGTAGATGTCAGAATTTAGGCATCTTTTCTTTCAGCCTCATTCACTCATCCATGCATTCAACAATTATTTACGAGTATCTTCCATGAGCCAGATGTTGTTCTAGGCACAAGGGAAAAAGCAGCGAACAAAATAGTTTCCCTCTTCATGGAGCTTATATTTTAGTAGATGAAACAGGAGGTGAATAGATACATATATATTATAATGTCAGTGGCAATAAGTCCTTTGAAGAAAAATGAGGAAGAGTAAAGAAATAGAAGCAGAGAGGCTGCTGTTTTGGAGAGGATGTGATATGGATTGAATTGTATATCCCAGAATACGTGTTGGGACCCTAACCACTATACCTGTAGATGTAATCCCATTTAAGAGTAGGGTTTTCTTTGTTATGTTAATGAGACCATGTTAGTGTAGAATGTGTCTTAAACCTAATCACTGTTTGAGATATAAAAAGAGCAGCATAGACATAGAGAGAAGCGAGCACAAGTGGGGAAAGATAGATGCCATGTGGAGATTGCCAAGGAACTGAGGAACGTGGGGCCTAGAGAACCTGAGACAGGTATCTTCCCCCGGAGCCTACAGAGAGAGAACCTTCCCCCAGAGCCAGTGCTCCACTTCTGGCTTCTAGCCTTCTGATCTGTGAGGAAATGAATTTCTGTTCTTGAAAACCACCCATTTGTGGTATTTCTGTTACAGGAGCACTAGGAAGATAAGTCAGGGTGTCCCAGGGAAGGCCAAGTGATGGGAGTGAGGGAACCTGTGAATATCTGGGAGAAACCTTTACTGGTGGGGAAATAGCCAGTGCAACAACCTGGCAAGGGAAGTGTGTCCAAGGAACAGCTAGGAAGACATGTGACTGAAGTGCTAGGAGTGACATGGGAGGGGAGGTAGAGACTTGAAAGCTGTAGAGGTATAGGCTTTGGATTTCACTGAGTGAGATAGGAGCCTTTGAAGAGTTTGTTTTAAGAGGATCCATCTGACTACCCTGGTGAGAATAGACTGTATGGGACAGACAGCCAGGAGAAGGGTTTAGATATTAGAGGTGGTGAAGAAATGGATGTATCTAAAGGTAGGGACAACAGGATTTGGGGATTAGTTAGATGGTGGAGCATGAGAGAAACAGAACAGCCAAATATAACCATAGCTTGGTGAGCCATTTAATGAATGGTTGTGCCTTTTAGGGAGATGAAGGCTAGGGAGGAGCAGGTTGTGGGGTTTGGGGTATGGAGCGGGGGTCAAGACATGTTACGTTTGAGAAGTTTGTGAGTTGTCCACGTGGAGGTATGGATGAGGCAGTTGGACCTGGGAATCTGGAATTAGACAAGAAACAAGGCCAGAGATCTAAATTTGGGCAGACTAGATGGAAATCAAAGTCAGGGGACTGAATGAGATCACCAGGAGAAGGGTCCAAGGACCAGGCCCTGGGAAATTTCAATATTTAGAGGTTGGAAAGAGAAGGAAGATCCAGAAGGAGACTGAGAAAGGGGTTGGCGGTGAAATAGAAAGAAGGCTGGCAGAGTGTGACATCTTGGGAGCCAAATGAAGAAAGGGATGAGAAAGGAGGCCTGATCAATCGTGGCCAGTGCTGCTGCCTGGTCCAGAAGGGAGGGGACAGAGAACACTCACTGGATATGGCAGCCTGGAGGTCATTGGTGATGTTGGTAAGATTAGAGTTGGTGGAAAGGTGGGGGTGCAAGGCTAATTGGAGTGAGTTCAGGGGAGAGAAGGGACTTTTGTTTGTTACTTGGCATTACATCAAAAACATTACTCCCTGTCCTTAAAATCTGTTTTAAATATTGTTTTTAGTGACTGTATAACATTCCATGGTTTTTACCTAATCCCTGTTGTGTTCTGGATAGGATGTTTATAACTTCACTGCTGCATTGATCATAATACTGCAATGTAGATACTTGAATATAAAAGTTCCTAGATGCAGAATGACAGACACAACAGGCATGGATGTTTTTAGGGCTTAATCCTAAAATGTGGCCAATTGCTTTAGAGAAGGTTTGTTACCAGTACACGTTCCCTTCGGCAGTGTAGGAGCGGGCTTGTCTTGCTGCACATATGCTACTCAATCTCTCTTGTCTCTATTCCATTTATTACTAAATTGACTTGAACATCCACAACCGTGTTAAGTTACAGTGGTGTTGGTGAGCATCAGTGTTTTGTTCTTGATTTATAGGATCAGTGCATATTGTACATATACATTTAAGAATATATCATAATCCCCCCTCCCTCCTTAAACCTGAACTCTTATGGAAAGTAATTCCTGAATCAGTAGAGTTTATTTTAGTTTTGCTGCTTAATGACTTTGTGGCAAGTTTCACCACAAACATGGTGCCCTACACTCTGGGGCTAGCCCTGTGTGTTATTTATTTCTTTCAGTTTCCAAACCTCATTGTGAAGTTCATGGGTTCAGGGAGGTCTTTCCTAACTCCCTGAATCCCGCTGGGATTGGCCTCATTGCGCACACCATTTTTCTCTTTCAGAAAGGCTTCTAACACTTATAATCACCGTTGCTGCCGGCCTTGCCAGCCAGACTGTGAGCTCTGCAGGGCAGAGATGGTGGTTTAGTGTCTGCAGTTTTAGCCACACAGCCTATGGCGGTACCTTGTGAAAAGTTGACTGCAGAATTGTCACTGAGTAGTTTGTTGAATGAATGACTAAGGCATAGTCTAAGTGGCAGCTTGCACAAGGGCACCCATCTGAGGGGGTTCACGCTCAGATCTATGTGACTCCAGAGCCCAGTTCTGCCACACACAGGCATGTCTCTATCAGGAGGTAAGTTTGGGCAGGGAAGCCAAGAGTCACATTTTTATCTTCACCTGGGGCGCAGCTCCTCAAGGAAACAAATCGTTTCTAAGAATTCACACATATTTGTCAATTGGCCAATTAGGGCCCCTTTATATCTCCTTCCTTCTATATCTGTATTATTACAATACCAAAAAAAACCAACACAAAAGGGTTGCCGTGAGGCAACCCCAACTCATGGTGACACTGTGTGTGTCAGAGTAGAACTGTGCACCATAGGGTTGTCAGTGCCTGATTTCTCAGAATTAGATTGCTAAGGCCTTTTTTCCCAGGTGCCTCTGGGTGGACTTGCACTTTTTGGTTAGCAGCTGAGTGTGTTAACCATTTGCACTACCCAGGGACTCTATTACAGCACACAATTATTATTATTTTTATTTTTATTGAGCTTTAAGTGGAAGTTTACAGATCAAGTTGGACTCTCATACAAAACTTTATATACACCTTGCTGTGTACTCCTAATTGTTCTCCCCCTAATGAGAAAGCACACTCCTTCCCTCCTCTCTCTCTTTTTGTGTCTATTTGGCCAGCTTCTCACCCCCTCTACCTTCTCATCTCCCCTTCAGACAGGAGATGCCAGCATAGACTCGTGCCTACTTGATCCAAAAAGCTCATTCTTCACCAGTATCATTGATATCTCATAGTCCAGTCCAATCCCAGTCTGAAGAGCTGGCTTTGGGAATGGTTCCTGTCTTGGGCTAACAGAAGGTCTGGGGACCATGACATCCGGGGTCATTCTAGTCTCAGTCAGACAACTGAGTCCAGTCTTTTTATGAGAATTTGAGGTCTGCATCCCACTGCTCTCCTGCTTGATCAGGGGTTCTCTGTTGTGTTCCCTGTCAGGACAGTCATCTGTTGTAGCCGGGCACCATCTAGTTCTTCTGGCATCAGGCTGATGTAGTCTCTGGTTTGTGTGGTCCTTTCTGCCTCTTGGGTTCATAATTACCTTGTGTCTTTGGTGTTCTTCATTCTCCCTTGTTCCAGGTGGGTTGAGACCAATTGATGCATCTTAGATGGTCTCTTGCGAGCATTTAAGACCCCAGACTCCACTTTCCAAAGTGGGATGCAGAATGTTTTCTTAATAGGTTTTGTTATGCCTATTGACTTAGATGTCCCCTGAAACCATGGATGTCTAAACCCCTGCCCCTGCTACGCTGGCCTTTGAAGTGTTCAGTTTATTCAGGAAACTTCTTTGCTTTTGGTTTAGTCCAGTTGTGCTGACCTCTCCTGTATTGTGTGTTGTTGTTCCCTTCACCTAAAATAGTTCTTATCTACTATGTAATTAGTAAAAACCCCTCTCCCTCCCTACCTCCCTTCTTCCTTCCCCCCACTCGTAACCGTCAAAGAATATTCTCTTCTCCGTTTGAACTGTTTCTTCAGTTCTTATAATAGTGGTCTTATACAATATTTGTCCTTTTGCAGCTAACTGATTTCACTTAGTGTAATGCCTTCCAGATTCCTCCATGTTATGAAATGCTTCACGGATTTATCGTTGTTCTTTATTGATGTGTAATATTCCATTGTGTGAATATACCATAATTTATTTATCCATTCATCTGTTGATGGGCACCTTGGTTGCTTCCATCTTTTTGCTATTGTAAACAATGCTGCAGTGAACATGGGTGTGCATATATCTGTTCGTGTGGTGGCTTTTTTCTCTCTAGGATATATTCCAAGGAGTGGGATTGCAGGATCGTACAGTAGTTCTATTTCTAGTTTTTTAAGGAAGTGCCAAATCGATTTTCAAAGTAGTTGCACCATTTTACATTCCCATGAACAGTGTTTAAGTGTTCCAGTCTCTCCACAACCTCTCCAACATTGATCATTTTGTGTTTTTTGGATTAATGCCAGCCTCGTTGGACTGAGATGGAATCTCATTGTAGTTTTGATTTGTATTTTTTTTTAATGACTAATGATCATGAGCATTTCCTCATGTATCTCATAGCTACCTGAATGTCATCTTTAGTGAAGTGTCTGTTCATATCCCTTGCCCATTTTTTAATTGGGTTATTTGTCTTTTTGTAATTGAGTTTTTGCAGTATCATGTAGATTTTAGAGATCAGACGCTGATCAGAAATATCACAGCTAAAAACTTTTTCCTAGTCTGTAGGTAATCTTTTTACTCTTTTGGTGAAGTCTTTGGAAGAGCATAGGTGTTTCATTTTTAGAGCTCCCAGTTACCTAGTTTCTTTTCTACATTGTTAGTAATGTTTTGTGTACTGTTTATGCCATGTATTAGGGCTCCTAATGTTGCCCCTATTTTTTTTCTTCCATGATCTTTATTGTTTTAGATTTTATATTTAGGTCTTTGATCCATTTTGAGTTAGTTTTTGTGCATGGAGTGAGGTATGGGTCTTGTTTCAGTTTTTTGCAGGTGGATATCTAGTTATGCCAGCACCATTTGTTAAAAAGACTGTCTTTTCCCCATTTTTTTCCCCATTTAGCTGACTTTGGGCCTTTGTCAAGTATCAGTTGCTCATATGTGGATGGCTTTATGTCTGGATTCTCAATTCTTTTCCATTGGTCTGTGTATCTGTTGTACCAGTACCAGGCTGTTTTGACTACTGTGGTGGTATAGTAGATTCTAAAATCAGGTAGAGTGAGGCCTTCCACTTTGTTGTTCTATTTCAGTAATGCTTTACTTATCCAGGGCCTCTTTCCCTTCCATATGAAGTTGGTGATGTGTTCCTCTGTCTCATTAAAACATGTCGTTGGAATTTGGATCGGAATTGCATTGTATCTATAGATTGCTTTTGGTAGAGTAGACATTTTTACAATGTTAAGTCTTCCTATCCATGAGCAAGGTATGTTTTTCATTTACGTAGGTCTCTTGCAGTAGTGCTTTATAGTTTTCTATGCGTCGGTCTTTTACATCTCTGGTAAGATGTATTCCTAAGTATTTTATGTTCTTGGGGGCTACTCTAACTGGTAGTGATTTGGTGATTTCTTCTTCCGTGTTCTTTTTCTTGGTGTAGAGGAATTCAACTGATTTTTGTGTGTTTACCTTGTATCCTGATACTCTGCTGAGCTCTTCTATTAGTTTCAGTAGTTTTTTTGAGGATTCTTTAGGGTTTTCTGTGTATAAGATCATGTGATCTGCAAATAGAGATACTTTTACTCCTTCCTTACCAATCTGGCTAGATTATTTCTTTATCTAGCCTAATAGCTCTGGCTAGGACTTCCAGCAGGATGTTGAATAAGAGTGGTGATAAAGGGCATCCTTGTCTGGATCCCCATTTCAAGGGGAATGCTTTCAGACTTTCTCCATTTACGATGATATTGGGTGTTGGCTTTGTATAAATGCCTTTTATTATGTTGAGCAATTTTCCTTTATTTCTATTTTGCTGAGAGCTTTTATCATGAATGGGTGTTGAACTTTGTCAAATGCCTTTTCTGCATTGGTTGTTAAAATCATGTGGTTCTTGTCTTTTGTTTTATTTATATATGATGGATTACATTAATTGTTTTTCCAGTGTTGAACCATGCCTGCATACCTGGTATGAATCCCACTTGGTCACGGTGAATTATTTTTTTGATTGTTGTTCAATTCTTCTATCTAGAATTTTGTTGAGGATTTTTGCATCTAAGTTCATAAGAGATATAGGTTTATAATTTTCTTTTTTATTTTGTGCTGTCTTTACCTGGTTTTAGTATCAGGAATATGCTGGCTTCGTAGAATGAGTTTGGGAATATTCCATCATTTTCTGTGTTATGTTACCTTTAATAGTAGTGGTGTAAACTCTTCTGTGAAAGTTTGGTAGAACTCTGCAGTAAAGCCATCCAGGCCCGGGCGTTTTTTTTTTTTTGTTGGGAGTTTTTTTATTACCTTTTGAATCTTTCCTTCTGTTATGAATGTATTTAGTTGTTCAACCTCTGTTTGTGTTAGTTTAGGTATGTAGTGTGTTTCTAGGAATTCATACATTTCATATAGGTTTTCAAATTTGTTAGAGTACAATTTTCCTAGTAATCTGATATGATTCTTTTAATTTTAGTTGGGTCTGTTGTAATATCGTTCATCTCATTTCTTATTTGTGTTATTTGCTTCCTTTCCTGTTTTTCTTTTGTCAGTTTGGCCAGTGGTTTATCAATTTTGTTAATTTTTTCAAAGAATCACCTTTTGGTCTTATTAACTCTTTTACTTGTTTTTCTGTTTATTTTATTTAGTCCTGCTCTAATTGTTATTATTTCCTTTCTTCTCGTGCCTGATGGCTTCTTTTGTTGCTCTCTTTCTACGTTTTTCAAGTTGAAGGGATGATTCTTTGATTTTGGCCCTTTCTTCTTTTTGTATGTGTGCATTTATTGATACAAATTGACTTCTGAGCACTGCTTTCGCTGTGTCCTGAAGGTTCTGATAGGAAGTGTTTTCATTCTCATGGGATTTTATGAATTTCTTTATTCCATCCTTGATGTCTTCTATCACCCAGTCTTTTTTAGCAGGGTAGTGTTCAGTTTCCAAGTGTTTGATTTCTTTTCCTTCCTTTTTCTTTTATTGATTTCTGATTTTATGGCCTTATGGTCAGAGAAAATGCTTTGTACTATTTCGATGTTTTGGATTCTGCTAAGGCTGGCTTTATGACCTAGTATGTGGTCTATTTTAGAGAATGTTCCACGTGCACTGGAAAAGAAAGTATACTTGGCTGCTGTTGGGTGGGGTGTCCTATATATGTTGATAAGGTCGAGTTGGTTGATTGTGGCACATAGATCTTCTGTGTTTATTGAGCTTCTTCCTGGATGTCCTGTCCTTCATCGAAAGTGGTGTGTTGAAGTCTCCTACTATAATTGTGGAGCTGTCTATTTCACTTTTCAATGCTGATAGAGTTTGTTTTATGTATCTTGCAGCCCTGTCATTGGGTCCAAAAATATTTAATATGGTTATATCCTCCTGGTATATTGTCCCTTAATCATTTTACAGTGTCCTTCCTTATCCTTTCTGATGGATTTAACTTTAAAGTCTATTTTGTCAGAAATTAATATTGCCACTCCTGCTCTTTTATGATTGTTGTTTGCTTGATATATTTTTTCCATCCTTTGCGTTTTAGTTTGTTCGTGTCTCTAAGTCTAAGGTGTGTCTCTTGTAGGCAGCATATAGATGGATCGTGTTTTTGTATCCATTCTGTCAGTCTGTCTCTTTATCGGTGCATTTAGTTTAACATTCAGTGTAATTATGGATAGGTATGAGTTTAGTGTTGTCCTTGTGATGTCTTTTTTTGTGTGTTGTTGACAGTTTCTTTTTCCCAATTAATTTTTTGTGCTGAGTAGTTTATATATTATCTTTTTTTCTTCTTCATTGTTGTTGATTTTGTTTCAGCTGTGTCTCTATTTTTTTCTTGTATTTTATTTTGTTGAGTAGGATAGTTAGTCTCCTTTGTGGTTACCTTTATATTTACCCCTGTTTTTCTATGTTTAAACCAAATTTTTATTTCTTTATATCGCCTCGTCTTCCTCTTCTTGTGAAGGATCTGTCACTACATTTCTTTTTCCCTCTTTATTATTTTAATGTTGTGTTCTTTACATAATGACATCACTGTTTTCCTGTTTTGCTCTTTTTTTTTAATCTTGATTTATTTTTGCGATTTCCTTGTTTGGGTTAACATGTAATTGCTCTGTCCAGTGTTCTAGTCTTGGGGTGGGTACCTGGTATTATTGATGTTCTAACCAAGGAACTCCCTTTAGTATTTCTTGTAGTTTTGGTTTTTATGAATTCCCTCAACTTCTGTTTATTTGGAAATGTCCTAATTTCTCCTTCATATTTGAGAGACAGTTTTGCTGAATATAAGATTCTTGGCTGGCAATTTTTTTCCTTCAATTTTTTATATAAGTCACCCCATTGCCTTCTTGCCTGCATGGTTTCTACCGAGTAGTCTGAGCTTGTTCTTATTGACTGTCCTTTGTAGGTGACTTTTTGTTTATCCCTAGCTGCTCTTAAAATTCTCTCTTTACCTTTTGGTTTTGGCAAGTTTGATTATAATATATCTTGGTGACTTTCTTTTAAAATATACCTTATGTGTAGTTGGATGAGCATCTTGGAGTGATATCTTCTGATCTTTTACGATATCAGGGAAGTTTTCTTCCAACAAATCTTCAACAATTCTCTTTATATTTTCTGTTACCCATCCCTGTTCTGGTACTCCAGTCATTCATAGATTATTTCTCTTGATAGAGTCCCACATAATTCTTAAGCTTTCTTCATTTTTTAAAAATTCTTTTGTCTGATTTTTCTTCAAATATATTGGTGCCAAGTGCTTTATCTTCACGTTCACCGATTCTACCTTCCACTTCCTCGATTCTGAACCTCTGACTTTCCATTGAGTTGTCTGATTCTGTAATTTTATTCTTAATCTTCTGAATTTCTGATTGCTATCTCTCTATGGGGTCTGGAAATCATATTAAATTTTTCATCATGTTCTTGAATAACCTTTTTAATTTCTTCAACTGTTTTATCTGTGTGTTCCTCGTCTCATTCTGCATATTGCATGTTCTCCTTCGTGATGTCTTGAACAGCTCTGATTATTAATCTTTTGAATTCTGCATCCGATAATTCCAGGAAGGCAGCTTCATCCAGAAGACCCTTTGATTCTCTTTTGAGAGCTTTTTGAAGCAATCATTGTCTGTTTCTTTATGTGGTTTGATACTGACTTTTGTCTCCGAGCTGTCTATAAGTTGTTATATTAGTTTATTTTATGCTTGCTTACCGTGTCCTAGTTTCTTGGTGTGTTTTGTTTTGATATGCCCAAATGGGTTGCTTGAGTGAGCTAGCTTGATTATTTTCTCCTTTGGAGCTCTGATGTCCTGTCACCAGATGGCTAGAACTGTTATTAGATATATGAGCCTAGGAGTCCATTTACTTTTCTTGTATGGATTCATCTCAGGTGTTCAGGTAGTTGGTCATCAAGTGTGTCGTATAGGCTCTGTCCTATGGTCTTAGAGGGGTAGGGGTTATTGGTGTAGGTACCGGTATCTGGTTACAGTAGGGGGTCATGCTCTCAGCAAGGAAGTGGGTTGACAGCTGTTCCCTGAGTGTCTGTGAGGAAAGCATGTCCCTGTTCTGTAGAGTGCACAGGTGGGTGGGTTCTGCAGGTGGACCATGGGCACCTAGTGATTTTGGTTGTAAGGACTGGGAGGTACCAGTTATCCTTGGACCACTGTCACAGTGGCTTAGCGATGTGAGCGGAGCCACCAGTCCTTAGGCCCCTGATGTGGGTAGGTGAGAACCCTGGTTAATAGGCAAAACGATGTCAAACATCAAACACCCGCCTCTCCACTGCACAGCTGAAACAGTTGCAGTTTGCCAACAAGGGCCTATTCTCCTGACGTAGGCCCACACAGGTCCACGCAGGCCTGGACAGGAGCCACTTCTTCCCTGAGCTCTCCCAGTTAGTGGAGGTGGCAGATTATCTTTTCCCCCTGTTGTGAATTTATTTCCTCTCTCCGTCCAGGAGCATGGCTTAGGGTGCTCATATGTGCCTATCTCAGGCCCAGGGAAATCAACAGACACTGAAGCCAACTTGTGGGAGGGAGGCATGGTAAAATACATGCAAGTACTTAGCTTTTGCCGGGGGCGCTGTTCTTTTCTGGGCCCGGAGGTGTGAGTATGCTATGCGGCTGGCTTCTTCTCCCTCTCAGGAAACTGTGGCCAAACGCTACTACCAGCCTGCCACAGGTGCTCCCGAGAATGGTGCCTGAGGGATCCCAGCGATTCAGGCCTGGTAACTCCTCTCTGCTTCTCAGCCTACTCTCCCTCCCTCTCCCGCTCAGCCCATTTTCTAACTTTGCCTTTGATGTTCAGGGCTCCTAGCTTGGCATAAATATAATCATTTCATTTGATTTTTGGGGTCTTTGCTGTAAGAGGTATCACGGGAAGCATCTGGCTATTCCTCTGTCTTGGCCCTGCCTTTCCAGCACAGAAATATTTGATAATTTTTTTCTAAACTTGGCTGTCTGCCGTTCTGAACTCCGACTCCCTGAGATCAGGAAACTTGTCTCCATGTGTTTATCCTCAGTTCTTGGCACATTGTCTAGCATATAAGGGGTGGATGAGGGCTCAGAAATGTTTGAATAAAGGAGTGGATAAACTCAATATGGATGGTATCAAAACAAGTTTAAAGATTATTTAGAAATATATTGTCTTCTTTTCAGTGAACTATAAAGATGTCAGTCATAACAGTATATGTGCTTTACTGCCAGAACACTCCTTAGAAGCAAGAATGGTTAGACTTTGTCTCACGTACTTTGGACATGTTATCAGGAGGGATCGGTCTCTGGATAAGGACATCATGCTTGGTAAAGTCGAGGGTCATCGAAAAAGAGGAAGACCCTCAACGAGATGGATTGACACAGTGGCTGCAACAATGGGCTTAAGCATAACCACAATTGTGAGGATGGTGCAGGACTAGGCAGTGTTTCATCCTGTTGTACTTAGGGTTGGTATGAGTTGGAACTGACTCAATGGCACCTAACAAGAACAGCAGTTTATTGTCTGTAAGATTCAAGATTTGTCAGAAACTTTATTTATCATACATAGATACTAGCATTAGTGTACAAAGTGAATTGTACTATTATTAGACTTAGAGAAGGTACTTAATGAATGAATGAGTGAATAAATAACAGAATAGTATTGTGTTTTTATTCACTAATATTATCAATTGTTTTAAACCTGTGGAATCACATTTATAATTTCAGTTTTGAATGGGTATGTAGTACCATATTTAACTTAACCTTTGGATTCTTTTGAATTTTTCATTGGTATAAATAATACAGGTATGGACAGCTGGACATGTTTATACACATAGCTTTTTCTTCTTTTCAATTATTAGGATAAATTTCTCTAAGTGCAGTTGTTGAAGCATTTGAAACATTGTTGAACTGCCTTTCAAAAGGCTTGTATCATTTTACTGCCACCTTTCCAGCATTTTGCATTATTATTTTACAATTTTTTAAAAATTAAATAGGCATAATAATGTATCTCCTTGTTTTAGTTTGCGTTTCTTTTCATGCCTTCATTAATTTGGACATTTCCCCACAAGTTTGTTTACTAATTGTATTTTCTTTTGTCTTAGTTGTCTGTTTCTGCCCTTTCTTCTTTTATTTATTTTTCTATTAATTTTTTAAAAAGAACTTTAATGGGTTCTTTTTATGTATTAAATATTAATCCTTGATAGTATTGACTAAAAGTATTTTTTCCTGGTTTAATTTTTCCCTTCTTACTTTGGTATTTTTAATTACATACTAAATGGTTATATAGTCTAAACTGTGTATCTTTAACTTTGTTTTCTTTTTTTAATTGAGCTTTTGTGAAACTTATAAAACTTATAAAATTTTGTAAAAGAAACTTCAGAAAAGGCAAAACAGAACCTTGATAAACTGCTGGTTGTTTTTCATTATGTGACTTACGATTTAATTATACTATACTCTGTGAATGATTTCACACTTTTTGATGGCATCAAGAGGAGCGTATTTGGCCCCAGCTGACTACTGCCTATTTTAGATTAAATCACATGGCAATGTACTACTCATACTGAGCTTAGGGTTAGAGAACCTCAACCCTCTAGAACCCAGCTTCTGAGGAATTAGGCAGATGGGGGCCAAGTACTTGACATGAAAACATTAAACTTCTGAATAAAGCCGTGAGGTTCTGCATAGAACCTTTGTGACTTGTATTCCATGTAATTTGTACTGTGGTCAACTATTCAGTTAATCTGCTTGATTAAATTGTCACTTGAGAGTAGACTGGAAGAAGCAAACAGGGTAGGAAAGGGTGATGGAGAACGCCTGTGCTACTTGATAGTCTGGCTTAGAGGGAGATAAGAGAACAATAAAATGTGTGCACGTGTGCACACGCATACACCCCTGCATCCCTGAATCATTTCATGTGGATTTTCATAATGATCAAAAACCTGTAAGGGTTACTAAATGCGTTGGTTCTTGGTGGGGTGTGGTTTACCCATCTAGAAGATCCCATTATGTGGAATCCTTCATTATTCCACAAGATTGGATAAAACAGTATTGGGATGCTATGTTAATTTTTTTTTTCTTCAGGGATTTTGGAGGAAGCTGACCCAGAGATGTTTACAATGGAAATACAGCATTTATTTGAGTTTGGTGCAAGGAGCAGACAGATTTGAGTAGACTAAAATGTGTGACCTCATGCGATGTTTCTTGTGATCTGATTCCACTTAGTGTTATTGAATAACTTCAAAGGGCAGCTGGGACTTACCATGAAGACGCACACAGCAAAGCGGTTTCTCACCTGCTGTCTCTGATTGCAGAAGACACAGTTAGACTCACATTTCTTCCCAGGACACATGCAGTAGACATACTGCAGCTTGTTAGGAGAGAAAGCCAAGGGACAGAGTGACGTTGTTTGCCCCATGTGAGCTGGGACAAGTTTTAAATATAACTAGGGGTACTTTTTTAGATTTAAAAGGAATAGAGGCTGAGCTTCAGGGCGTGGGTTGCTTCCTAAAAATAAATTCACTGAACTTCTAAAGAACATTAGAATCAGCTTGTCAAACTAGACTGTTGCCATTGAATTCGTTCCAACTCATAGTGACCTTATAGGACAGAGTAGAACTGCCCCACGGGGTTTCCAAGTCTGTAATCTTTATGAAAAAGAGGCCTGGTGGATCAGTGGTTAAGTGCTTGGCTGCTAACTGAAAGGTTGGTAGTTTGAACCTACCAGCCGCTGGAAGAAAGATGTAGGCCATCTGCTTTTCTAAAGATCATAGCCTTGGAAACTCTATGAGGCAGTTCTGCTCTGTCCTATAGGGTCAGTATGAGCCGGAATTGACTGAGTGGCAGTGGTAGACTGCCAGATCTTTCTCCCATGGAGCAGCTTGTGGGTTCAAACCACTGACCTTTCAGTTAGCAACTGAGTGCTTAACTGTTGTGCAGCCAGGGCTCCTTTGTCAAACTAGAGAAGGATTCAAACGTGTAAGAAACTTGCGAGTATTTACTGTTTGGGGAAAAAAACTGGGAATTTAATCAAATTTGACTGGAGCCATCAACGTGTTTTCAGAAGACCATAGGACGTAAGTGGATTTTGGTGCCTGACCTGGTCTCTGAGGTCTAGCCCTCGGTCAGCTTTCTGCAAACCCAGCATTTGCAGATTGTTATTGTGGTAATTTTCACCACCTTTGCCCGGTCCCCACCCGCACTCATCACCTCTTCACCCTGTGATCAAGGAGTGAGTTTCATGTATCTTTAATTTTCAGTTGCCTTTTGTTGGGATATTAAAAATATCTTAATTTTGAAAAAAAGTATAAAACATACAGAAAAGTACAAAGAATGTAATAATAAGCACCTGTATATCTACTAAATACCCACGATTAATAGTCTCTGCTGATTGTATTTCCTACCATCTTTCATTTTAAGCTCAGGGAATTTACAGCTCACAGGGGCTGGGTGGTTGTTCTTTGCCTGCCCTCATGAATTTCACCCCTATGTGTGTGTGTGTGTGTGTGTTGGGGGTGGGTGCTGTGCTTGTGTGCAGATCTCTTTTCTCCAGTGCTGGGCTCTAAACATCCCAGCTGCCTCAGCCTCCCCTCTCTTCAGCTCTGCAAAACCATCATACTGACTTGGTTCTCCTCTGGGCACTGTGGCTTGGATCGTGCCTCCTGCAGAGGGTGAGGGTGACTCACCTGCTTTGTTTCCCTTCTGTAGCCCTCAGAGTCCTGCACTGCTGACTGTCCAGAGCCTGAAAACATTTTTTTGAAAAATTTTTATTGTGCTTTAAGTGAAAGTTTACAAATCAAGTCAGCCTCTCATACAAAAATTCACATACACTGTATACTCCTAGTTGCTCTCCCCCTAATGAGACAGCACTCTCCTCTCCACCCCGTATTTCCATGTCCATTCAGCCAGCTTCTGTACCCCTCTGTCCTCTCATCTCCCCTCCAGATAGGAGCTGCCCACATACTCTCATGTGTCTACTTGATTCAAGAAGCTCACTCCTCACCAGTATCATTTTCTATCTTATAGTCCAGTCCAATCCCTGACTGAAGAGTTGGCTTTGGGAATGGTTCCTATCTTGGGCTAACAGAAGGTCTGGAGACCATGACCTCCAGGGTCCTTCTAGTCTCAAACCATTAAATTATGAGAATTTGAGGTCTGCATCCCACTGCTCTCCTGCTCCATCAGGGATTCTCTGTTGTATTCCCTGTCAGGGCAGTCATCGGTTGTAGCTGGGCACCATCTAGTTTTTCTGGTCTCAGGTTGATGTAGTCTCTGGTTTATGTGGCCCTTTATGTCTCTTGGGCTTGTAATTACCTCCTGTCTTTGGTGTTCTTCATTCTCCCTTTCTCCAGGTTGGTTGAGACCAATTCATGCATCTTAGATGGCTGCTTGCTAGTGTTGAAGACCCTAGATGCTACTCACCAAAGTGGGATGCAGAATGTTTTCTTAATAGATTTTATTATGAAACCATGGTCCCCAAATCCCCTCCCCTGCTACGCTGGCCTTCAAAGCATTTGGCTTATGCAGGAAACTTCTTTGCTTTTGGTTTAGTCCAGTTGTGCTCTCTCCTGAATTGTGTGTTTCTTTCCCTTCACCTAAAATAGTTCTTGTCTAGTATTTAATTAGTGGATACCCTCTCCCTCCCTCCCTCCTCACACTCGTAACTGTCAAAGAATATTTTCTTCTGTGTTTAAACTATTTTTCGAGTTCTTGTAATAGTGGTCTCATAAAATATTTGTCTTTTTGCACCTGACTAATTTCACTCAGCATAATGCCTTTTAGATTCCTCCATGTTATGAAATGTTTCACAGATTCATTGTTGTTCTTTGTTGATGCATAGTATTCCATTGTGTGAATGTACCATTATTTATTTATCCATTCATCCACTGATGGGCATTTTGGTTGCTTCTGTCTTTTTGCCATTGTAAACGGTGCTGCAGTGAACATGGGTGTGCATATATCTGTTCATGTAAAGGCTCTTATTTCTCTAGAAAGAATTTTCTTTTTTTGTGGTTTCTTTACCTGGTTTTGGTATCAGGGTTATGCTGGCTTCATAGAATGAGTTTGGGAGCATTCCATCCTTCTCTGTGGTCTGAAATACATTTAGTAGTAGTGATGTTAACTTTCTCTGAAAGTTTGGTGGAATTCTCTAGTGAAGCTGTCAGGGCCGGCCTTTTGTTTTTGATGGGAGTTTTTTTTTTTATTACCTTATAAATCTCTTCTTTTGTTATAGGTTTATTTATTTGTCCTACCTCTGTTTGTATTTTACCTCTGTTTGTGTTACCTTAGGTTGGTAGTGTGTTTCTAGAAATTTTTCCGTTTCCTCTAGGTTTTCAGTTTTGTTAAGAGTACAATTTTTATACTATTCTGCTATGACTCTTTTACTTTCAGTTGGGTCTGTTGTGATATTGCCCATCTCAGTTATTATTTGGATTATTAGATTTCTCCCCTGTTTTTCTTTTGTCAATTTGGCCAATGATTTATTGATTTTGTTGAGGTTTCAAAGAACCAGCTTTTGGTCTCGTTAACTCTTCTAGTTGTTTTTCTGTTCTCTATTTTATTTAATTCTGCTCTGATTTTTTTTATTTGCTTTCTCCTGGTTCCTGAGGGCTTCTTTTGCTGTTCGCTTTCTTTTTGTTCGAGTTGTGTGGTTAGTGTTTTGATTTGGCTTTTCTTTTTTGGGTGTGTGCATTTATTGCTATAAATTGACCTCTGAGCACTGCTGTTGCTGTGTCCTAGAGATTCTGGTAGGCTGTGTTTTAATTATTATTTGATTTTGGGAATTTCCATATTCCGTTCTTCGTTTCTTCTCTAACTGAGTAGTTTTTGAGCCAGGTGTTGTTCAGTTTCCATACATTTGATTGTTTTTCCTTGCTTTTTCTGTTATTGATTTGTACTTTTATGGCTTTATGGTCAGAAAAGATGCTTTGTAATAGTTTGATGCTTTGGATTCTGTTTAAGGCTTGCTTTATGGCCTGATATGTGGTCTGTTCTGAAGAATGTTTCATGTGTATTGGAAAAGAAAGTATACTTGGCTGCTTGTCGGGTGGAGTGTTCTGCATATGTCTGTGAGGTCAAGTTGGTTGTTTGTGGTGTTTAGATCTTACGTGTCTTTATTGAGGTTCTTTCTGGATGTTCTGTTCTACACCAAAAGTTGTGTGTTGAAGTCTCCTACTATTATTTTGGAGCTATTTATCTTTTCAGTGCTGTTAGAGTTTGCTGTATGTATTTTGGAGCTCTATCGTTGGGTGCATAAATATTTATTATGGTTATGTCTGGGTGTATTGACCTGTTAATCATTATGTTGTGTCACTCCGTAGCCTTTGTTGTGGATTTAACTTTAATGTCTGTTCTGTCAGAAATTAATATTGCCACTCCTGCTCTTTTTTGATTGTTGTCTGCTTGATGTATTTTTTTCCATCCTTTGAGTTTTAGTTGATTTGCGTATTTAAGTCTAAGGTGTGTCTCTTGTAGGCAACATTTAGACAGATCGTGTGTTTTTATCCATTCTGCCACTCTTTGTTTCTTTATTGGTGCATTTAATCCATTTACATTCAGCATAATTATTGATAAATATGAGTTTAGTGATGTCATTTTGTTGTCTTTGTTTTGTGTTGTTTACAGTATCTTTGTCCCACTTAGTTTTCTGTTCTGATTCATTTTTCTTTATGTATTTTCTGTTCATCCTTTTCATTGTCATTGATTCTGTATTTGTTGAGTGTTTGTCTTGTTTTTTATTTTGATATGCAGGATTGTCAGTTTCCTTTGTGGTTACTGTAATATTTATCCCTATTTTTCTACATTTAAACCAAACTTTTATTTCTTTATATTGCCTTGACTTCTTCTCTGTATGAAAGATCCATGACCACATTTTTTAGTTCCTCTCTTTTGATTTAATTTTGTCATCTTTTGCACAATGAACGTCTCTGTTTCCCTGCTTTGAATGTTTTAGTTTTGTTTTATTTTTGTGATTTCCCTATCTGGGTTGATATCTGGTTGCTCTGTCCTGTGTTCTAGTCTTGGGTTGTTATCTCATGTTACTGATTTTCTAACTGGACGACTTCCTTTAGTATTTCTTATAATTTTCGTTTGGTTTTTGCAAATTCCTTACACTTCTTTTTCTCAGAAAATGTCCTAATTTCACCGTGATATTTGAGAGATAGTTTTGCTGGGTATATAATTCTTGGTTGACAATTTTTTTCTTTCAAGGCTTTATATATATTATTCCAGTGCCTTCTTGTCTACATGGCTTCTATGGCGTATTCAGAGTTTAGTCCTGTTGATTTTCCTTTGTAAGTGACTTTTTGTTTATCCTTAGCTACTCATAAAATTCTTACTTTATCTTTGGTTTTGGCAAGTTTGATTATAATGTCTTGGTGACTTTCTTTTGGGATCTACCTTGTGTGAGGTTCGATGAACATCTTGGATAGATATCTTCTCATTTTTCCTAGTATCGGAGATTTTCTGCCAACAGATCTTCAGCAGTTCTCACTGTGTTTTCTTTTATCCCTTCCTGTTCAGGTACTCCAATCACTTGTATGTTATACCTCTAGGTAGTGTCCCACATAATACTTCGTGTTTCTTAGTTTTTTGAGAATTGTTTTATCTGATTTTTACTCAGATACACTGATGTCAAGTGCTTTATCTTCAGTCTCAGTAATTCTGACCTCCATTGCCTCGATCCTTTTCCTATAACTTTGTATTGAGTTGTCCAGTTCTGAAATTTTATTGTTAATCTTCTAGATTTCTGTTTGCTGTCTCTCTGTGGATTCTTGTAGTCTGTTGTATTTGTCATTATGCTCTTTTATAATTTTCTTAAGTTCCTCTGTTGCTTTTTGTGTGTGTTCCTTGGCTTGTCCTCCATTTTGCTTGAACTCCTTCCTGATCCCTTGAACTGTTTTGTATATTAATCTTTTGTATTCTGCCTCCTGTAATTCCAGGAAGTTCTCTTCCTCTGGAAGATTTCTTGAGTCTTTGTTTTGGGAGCTTGCTGAAGCCATCATGATCTGCCTCTTTATGTGATTTGATATTGACTATTGTCTCTGGGCCATCAATAACTTATTATATTTATTTAATGCTTACTTAATGTGTCTTAACTTCTTGTTTTGTTTTGATATGCCCATATAAGCTGCTCATGTGAGCTAGTTTGATTATTGGCTCCTTTGAAGCCCTAACGTTCAGTTACCAGGTGATTAGATCTGTTACTAGGTATGTGAGCCCAGGAATCCATTTATTTTTCTTCTCTGGTTTCAGCTCAGGTGTCCAGGTAGTTGGTCACCAAGTGCATGGTGCAGGCTATGACTTACAGTCCTAGTTGTGCAGAGGTGATTGGTGTAAGCACAGGTATCTGGCTGCAGTAGGGGGACACGTGCTGACCGAGACAGGGTGATAGCTGCCCCTGAGTGTCTGGGAGGAAAGCATGTCCCTGTTCCCTAGAGCACATAGGTCAGTGGGTTTTGCATCAGACTATGAGCACCCAATGCTGTTGGCTGTAAGGGCTGGGCAATATCACTTATTCTGGTGGCTAGGTGGGGTGGGTGGAGCCACTTGTCCTCAGTCTCCTGGTGTGGGTAGGTGAGGACCCTACTTAATAGGCAGAGCAGTGTCAAATGCCACAAACCTATCTCTCCACCATACAGCTGATACAGTTGAAGTTAGGCTTCAGTTATATACCCTGTTGTAATGTGCTAATGAGGACCTCTGGTGTAGAAATGGGCCCACACAGGTCTGTGCAGGGGTGAAAGGCATTCAAAGTCCGTGGACCCCTCATGCCTGTGTCTAGGCAAAGGAGCTCTGCCTGTCCTGAGTTCCTGGCTTAGGGGAACTGGAAGATTAATTTTTCCTGTTTGTTAATTTGTTCTATCTCCAAGGCCCGGAGAATGGCTCAGGTTGCGTGATGAGTCCTACTTCTGGCCCAGCGACGTGGCAATTGCTGAAGGTGGCCTGGGACCTGGTGCAGAGTGAGGTGGGGGCAAGTAAATGGGAGAGAGGTTTTTCTGAAAGGGTTTTTTAAAAAATCTGTGCGGTAGGTTAGACATGTACTTATCTTTTGCCGATTGAGTGCGACTTTTCACTGGTTCTGGAGGCTTGTGTAGACTCTCCGCTGTTCTGACTCTCCCATTGTGGAAAATGTGTCCAGAACACCCCTGCTTGGCTCACGACTCGTGCCAGCCGATCTGGCCTGCAGGATGCCAGTTTCCGCCCATCATGTCTAGCAACTCCTCGGTGCTTCTGAACTGTTTCTCCCTCCCCTTGCTGCTCAGTCCGATTCCTCAACTTTCCCTTTGATGTTCAGGGCTCCTAGATTGTCATTTATAATCGATTCACTTGTTTTTTTCTGGTTTTTGTTGTAAGAGGGTTTGACTACTCTGCCATCTTGGTCCTACCTCTGGGCAGGTCTCTCGCAAATGATTTTATTTCTTATTCTTTTTTGAAATAGCATGAGGTAGCTAGCTAAGTACATTTTGAAGGGCATCCATAGTTCCAAATGCTTTTCCTTCTACTATTTACTGGTGATGGTCTAAGTAGCTCATCCTAATTTTTCTTTTAGGAACAGAGTGTGGCAATAGCATTACCATGGTTTTTGTGGCTTCTTTTTTTTTTTTTTAATAGTATTTTATTGTGTTTTTGGTGAAAGTTTACAAAGCAAATTAGCCTCTCACTTAACAATTGCTATACATATTGCTCAGTGATACTGGTTACATTTTTCACAGTGTGTCAGCATTCTCACTTTCTTTTTGGTTGTTCCATTTCCATTGATCTAGCATCGTTACCTCCCCTCACATTCTCATCTTTGCTGTATGTAAATGTTGACTATTTGGTCTCATATAGATGATTTTTTAAAGAAGCACAGTACTCATGGATGATATTGTTTATTTCCTCAGGTGATTTCAATGTGTAGCAAAGCTTGTGACTCACCCACTGATAATAATCTTGCTGTAGCCTCTGCTCATTGTGCTGGCCCACAGCTGGCCAGGCAAATGCAGAAACAACTGATGGGGAAAAAAATGTAGGTGCTTCTGTGACATTTATTTATAATATTCCACATTTCAAAACTTTCGTTCTAACAGTTTTCTCATCAATGCCTACAATTTTAGCATTGTCAATGAAGTGTTATTGTAGTTATGTGCTGTCGAGTCGATTCCGACTCATGGCGCCCCTATCAGACAGAGTAGAACTGCCCCATAGGGTTTCCAAGGAGCAGCTGGTGGAGTTGAACTGCTGACCTTTTGGTTAGCAGCCATCCCTTAACAACTGCACCACCAGGTCAGTGAAGTAGGTGGGGACAAATATATAGACTTTTGGAAGGGACCCAGAGTCCTGAGAATTTGGTCAGTGATAAATGTTGCCCTTTTTGCATTAAAAATAAAAGGGCAAGGTAAAGCAGACACCTGTATCATAGCCCAGAATTCAGCAAAAATAAAAACAATTGTAGTATGGAAACACTAAGCTTGCGATTATAAAAATATAAATCCTCATACTCTTGCTGGTGGAAAACTGTCATAGTGTCCAAATGTTGTATGTCAGTAGCTTTCAAACTGGAGCATGCATCAGAAACACTTGGAGGACAGCCACAGATGTAGCAGGTCTAGGGTGGCTGGCACAGGAATGGGCAGTGTTCCCTTGTGGTGTAGCTAGGGTTGCTGTAAATCGGAACCAGCTCCATGGCACCTAACAACAACAGGGCGGCCTGAGAAGTTGCATTTCTAATGTGTTCCTAGGTGATGCTGCTGCTGCTGCTGTTGGTCCTGGCACAACTCAGTGAGAGCCACTGATCTTCACAGGTATATGAGGACCACTACTATAAATTTTTTTTTTTTTTTACTATATAGTCCATATTGCAGAGAAAAGGGGGTCCCTGGGTGACACAAATGGTTAAGCACTCTACTACTAGCTGAAAGGTCGGAGGTTCAGACCCACCCAGAGGTGCCTTGGAAGACAGACCTGGTTATCTCCTTCTACAAGTCGCAGCCTTGAAAACCCTATAGAGTAGTTGTACTCTGCACACATGAGTCTGCCATGAGTTGGAATCAACTGGTCGATGACTAACAATATTTGCAGGAATATGGCTTGATAAAATGTGATCCCAGAACATGGGTTTTGTTTTTCAGGGTGTGTGGTCAGGCAAGGGGCTTGTCCTGGCATTAGGGAGTCTGTCCCTACCAGTTCCAGCCAGTCCTTCCTAATTCTGCATGCTTCAGGGGCTCCTGCCTGTGTGCAGCTGGGGGTACAGGGGAAGGAAAATTGACTTCTCATTTGCATTATTGCTCTTTAAAAATCTACTGCAAAAGGTTGGTGTTGTATATAGTCATGCTGTTACATAATGTGGAGTCCCTGGGCGCTTTCAGTGAAGCGCCCAACTGCTAACTGAAAGGCTGGAGGTTGGAGTCCACCCAGAGTTACCTCGGAGGAAAGGCCTGATGATCTACTTCGGAAAAATCAGCCACTGAAAACCCTGTGGGGCACAGTTCTACTCCGACACACCTGGGGTTGCCATGAGTCAAAGTCAGCTCGATGGCAACTGGTTATTACATAATGTTCTTTTTCTTCTGCTACATTTGTGACGTTAAAGTTTAAAGGTTTTTCTCTTTTATTGTTCTCTCCTCTACCCCCCTCACCCTACCAGATTTAAAATTTGAAGAATTAAAAAAAAAAAAAAGCCATTACCCTTTTACAGTTCTTATTTATCCGCAGGGACTGTTGCACTCCTAACAGCAAGTTCTTGTTGCACCTTCACCTCTGTAGCACCTTTTAGGAGCTGCTCAGTGTAACCTTCCTGGTAGATTAGTGGCCATTTGTAGTACAGTGGGGAGGAGAGGTGGAAATCATTCTCAGATGTTAAACTGAAGCGTGTTTCTAATTGAAAGCATGAGGAGAATGTATACATGAAAGGGCCTGGGGGTGATCTCTGGCAGAAGCTCAGTTTCTAGAGCGGGGTCCCTGCTTGTGATCGCTTCTGTTCTCTCTGGGTAGAGGCCATTTCCATTCCTGTGACATTTAATAAATAGTGGTGGCTCAGGAGGGACCTGATCACCTCAGATTCTACAACAGAGTTTGCTTCGTGGCCTAGGAAAGCTCTGTTAAGTTAGGATCCTGCACTCCAGAAGATCATAGCTTTTGAATTTGAATTCTAGAAACATAATATGGAAGGGCCTGGGGGAACATGCAGCTGCTGCCCTCCCCATTCCCTCAAACACTGACACTTGTAGAGGCCAAGGTTAAGTGACTTACCCCAAGGTTACCTAATGAGCTGGCTGATTTTTTTTTTAAGAATCTTTCCCAACTTATCAAAAATTTGTCAGCCTGTGTTCCACTGGAGGGCCATTTCTTATCATTATTTGCTGTAACTAATAGGAATCATATTGTAAGAAAGTAAGGAAAATTTCTTTTTTATGGAAAATCAATAGGTTTCAGGGATTTTGGGCCTTAGTTGATAGCATCCTGTGGTTTACAGCCTTCATCTGTTTTGTAATTGTTTTGTGGACCAAATCTTGCAATGAAATTTATGGGAGATTTAATAATATGACTTGCCTCAGAACTAAGAGTTGAAGTCAAAGCTCAACTGATAGCAAAGGGTAGGCATAATAAATGTATTTGAACAAATAAAGATGGGACTGAAGGAATCGTGTCCACAGCCCAATGATATTTATCTAATAAAACTTAAGTCAGTAACACTTCAACTTCCATGGAACCTGTTGTTGTGTGCCATCGAGTTCATTCCATCTCATAGCAACCCTAATGGACAGAGTAGAACTACCCCCATAGGGTTTGCTACGCTGTAATCTTTACAGGAGCACATTGCCACATCTTCTTGTCTTGGAGCCACTGAGTGGGTTTTAACTGCCAAATTTTTGGTTAGCAGCTAGCTGCTTAACCGTTGCGCCACCAGGGCTCCTTCCACGAGATCCAGCCTATGCTAAAAGCCAGGCTTACCTTACCATGACCTATAGCCCTGCTGCCTTTAAAACTCTGCCCACAAACATGGTGATTCAGTAAGAATGCTGAATAGGTGTTCAGTGTACATGCATCCTAGCAAACAGAGAAAAGGAGTTTTTTTTTTTTTTTTTTTTTGCCTTTCACTGTAAAACTAGGGATGGTGTACAGTGCACTCATATTTTCTACAAACTAGCAGGTGTATGTTGGGCGAATCGCCATCTTTCTGCCCTTGGTAAAAAGAGACAGTGGACTAAATTTCTAAAACAGCCACTCCAAGCTCTGATAGGAGACCAGTTCTTGGTGTTGGGGATTAGACTTGGGCTTTTATTTTATTTTATTTTTTTTGGTGCCAAGTCTTGTTTGGATACTCAAAGTTTAAACTTCAGCCATAGAACGTAACTTAAATAATGGCAGAGCATTTTCTTAAGACTTTGTCTTGTGTTTCTGAGGCATTTCTGGAGGTAGCTCTTTTGGGTTCAAATTCTATTTACTAAAAATCGTGTGACCTTTTGCAAATTACTTAACCTCAGTGTCTGTTTCTTCATCTATAAAATGGACAAAATGAAGTATCTACTTAAAACAGTTATTGGGGAGTTAAATTAGTTAATATATATTAGAACAGCACCTGGGCACACAGGTAGATAGCTGCTATCGAATTAACTCCAACTCATGGTGACCTTAGGTACCCCAGAATGAAATGTTGCCCAGTCCTGTGTTATCCTCACAATTACTGGTATATTTAAGTTCATTGTTGGGGCTGTTGTGTCAGTCCATCTCACTGAGGATCTGTCTCTCTTGCCCTCTCTGACCCTCTGTTTCACCAAATATGATACCTGTTTCAGCAATTGATCCTTCCTGATGATGTATCCGAGGCAAGAGAGAGTCAGACAGGTTTTTCATTGGCCAGGCCTTTATGCCTAGTCTGGCTTAGTCTAAAAGCTCCTCTGAAACCTGTTCACCATGGGTGACCCTCCTGGTATTCAAAATACCAGTGGCATAGCTTTCAACATCATAGCAACACACAAGGCACCGCAGTATGACAAACTGACGGGTGATGGGCCTGGCACATAAAATAAATATTAGCAATCATCATCATTATTATAGAGTCTTACAGCATGGTTTTATTTTATTGGGGGAAAATCCTGATGTTACTGCTACCACTTTGGAGGAATTAGTGAGGTATAAGATACTTAACTTCAAAGCTGTGTCTTGTATTGTCTTTCTGCAGCAAACTGTGTTCCGCCATGCCAGAATGGAGGGATGTGTCTCCGACCTCAACTCTGTGTGTGCAAGCCAGGGACAAAGGGCAAAGCCTGTGAGACAACAGCCATTCAAGATACCTTGTCCACTGCAGTCTCTGGAGGGCAGGACCCCGGGGCTGCTTCCAGTTTGGTCCCTCCTGAGCAAGCATCAAAGCACACTTCATCTAAGAAGGTAGACACTCTACGAAGAGTCAGCCCTGTGGCCCAGATGACCCTGACCCTCAAGCCAAAGCCTGCAGTAGGACTCTCCCAGCAGATACATTCTCAGTGAGTTTTTAAAACTTGCTCTAGCTCAAGAGTATCTTAATTATTCTCTGGGATGCATTGTTTTAATCTCTCCCTTTTTTCTCCAAATTGCAGGAATCACTTGGATAATAATGTTTTTTTTTTTTTCCCCTCTAAGGATTTACATGTTATTGTGACATATCAAGTCTCATATATATTTGATATGTGCGTTGTGCGCTTAGCTTCTGCGGGAAAAATTTACCGTAAGCATAAACCATAGAAATAGTGAGGATCCTAGGACTCAACCTTGGGAGGAAATGTGGAGAAATAAAGATAGTTATTTGATGGTGGTGGAATTGCGAGTTTAAAAGAATTGTTTTTCTGGGGCGGGGCGGGGGGTGCTGTAGAGTTTTGATTTTTTAAGATATTTGACAAAGGTAGGAACTCAGCTTTGCTCAGAGAAGATGTTCAAATGAAAGTAAACCTTTGGGCAGTAAAAATTTTTCAACCTCAGTAGCAGGTTAAGTGTATCTTTTAATAACACCGTGTTTACTTCCCAGTTGCCATGCAGGCCCATCTTTGGTGAATGAATTAGCCTTCTATTTATGGAAATGTGTTTTTTTCTTAGTGTTAGGAAGTGCTATTCTGAACCAAATGATAACTCACGGATAGGAAAGATTATCTTTGCCCTCCTGTGGGCCACATTAGACGCAGTCCCTGAGCTGCACGGGGTCCTTACACAGCTTGTCTCCATTTAATTATCTCCTCTATATGGGCAACAAGATGCAGAATTTTCTGCAACTATCACTTGTCATTTGTCTAGGAATGTAAAATACAGGAAGTTCCCAATTTAAAAATTGGCTTGACCCAACGGTTCATTTCTAAGTCACTTGTTTGGAATTTAGAATGCGTTTCTCCCCAGAGAGACAGCTTCTACATGGTGATTAGTATCCCATCATCCCACAGAAGTTATTTAAACTGTTACTGTAGGTGGCATTATCCTAATTTGTACTTCTCCTTTGATTAGACCACCTATGGTTCTGCTGAGCAGTGTTCTTAGAACTTTTTTTTTCCCCTCATTAATCTTATTCTTCCTATTTTTCTCTTTTTAAATTTTTATTGTGCTTTAAGTGAAAGTTTACATATCAAGTTGGACTCTCATACAAAAATTTATAAACACCTTCCTATATACTCCTAATTGTGCTCCCTCTAATGAGACAGCACACTCCTTCCCTCCTCTATTTCTTTTCGAGTCCATTCAGCCAGCTCTGACCCTCTCTACCCTTTCATCTCCCCTTCAGACAGGAGATGCTAACATGGTGTCGTTTGTCTACTTGATCCAAGAAGCTCATTCTTCACCAGTATCATAGTCTATCCCATAGTCTAGTCCAATCCCTGTCTGAAGAGTTAGCTTTAGGAATGGTTCCTGTCTTGGGCTAACAGAAGGTCTGGGGACCATGACCTCTGGGTTTCTTCTAGTCTCAGTCAGACCATTAAGTCTGGTCTCCTTATGAGAATTTGGGGTCTGCATCCCACTGCTGTCCAGCTCCCTCAGGGGTTCTTTGTTTTGTTCCCTGTCAGGGCAAGTCATCGGTTGTAGCCGGGCACCACCTAGTTCTTTTGGTCTCAGGCTGATGTAGTCTCTGGTTTATGTAGCTCTTTCTGTCACTTGGACTCATAATTACCCTATGTCTTTGGTGTTCTTCATTCTCCTTTTGTCAAGGTGGGTTGAGACCAATTGTTGCAACTAAGATGGCAGCTTGCTAGCGTTTAAGACCCCAGACGCCACTCTCCAAAGTGGGATGCACCTTGGTTGCTTCTGACTTTTTGCTATTGTAAACAGTGATGGAGTGAACATGGGTGTGTATATATCTGTTCATGTAAAGGCTTTTATTTCTCTAGGATATATTGCAAGGAGTGGGATTGCTAGATTGTATGGTAGTTCTATTTTTAGCTTTTTAAGGAAGTGCCAAATAGATTTCCAAAGTGGTTGTACCATTTTACATTGCTACCAGCAGTGTATAAGTGTTCCAGTCTCTGCACAACCTCTCTAACATTTATTATTTTGTGTTTTTTGAATTAACGCCAGCCTTGTTGTAGTGAGATTGAATCTCATTGTGGTTTTGATTTGCATTTCTCTAATGGCTAATGATTGAGAGCATTTCCTCATGTATCTGTTAGCCACCTGAATGTCTTCTTCAGTGAAGTGCCTGTTCATATCCTTTGCCCATTTTTTAATTGGGTTATTTGTGTTTTTGTAGTTGAGTTTTTGCAGTATCATGTAGATTTTAGAGATCAGACGCTGATCAGAAATGTCGTAGCTAAAAAATTTTTCCCAGTCTATAGGTAATCTTTTTACTCTTTTGGTGAAGTCTTTGGATGAGCGTAGGTGTTTGATTTTTAAGAGCTCTCAGTTATCTAGTTTTTCTTCTGCATTGTTAGGAATGTTTTGTATACTGTTTATGCCATGTATTAGGGCCCCTAACATTGTTCCCTGTTTTTTCTTCCATGATCTTTATTGTTTTAGATTTTATATTTAGGTCTTTGATGCATTTTGAGTTGGTTTTTGTGCACAGCGTGAGGTATGGGTCTTGTTTCATTTTTTTGCAGGTGGATATCTAGTTATGCCAGCATCATTTGTTAAAAAGACTGTCTTTTCCCCATTTAGCTGACTTTGGGCCTTTGTCAAGTATCAGCTGCTCATATGTGGATGGTTTTATGTCTGGATTCTCAATTCTCTTCCATTGGTGTTTGTATCTGTTGTTATACCAGTACCAGGCTGTTTTGACTACTGTGGCAGTATAATAAAATCAGGTAGAGTGAGGCCTCCCACTTGGTTCTTCTTTTTCAGTTGTGCTGAACTCAGTCTGGTGGAGGCTGTGGTAGTTGTGGTTCATTAGTCCTTTGGATTAATCTGTCCCTTGTGCCATTGGTTTTCTTCATTCTTCCTTGCTCCGGATGGGTGGGACCAGTGGAATATCTTAGATGACTGCTCACAAGCTTTTAAGACTGTAGACACTACTCATCAAAATAGTCCATCCTGCTGTTTTTGAAGATTGCTTTAGGAATATCAGGGATCTCTTCAGTCTTTGAAGGTGTTTGGTGGGGAATGAGATGGTCTCTGACAGAGCTTTATGGTTGAATAGCGACAAATATCCTCTGTACTTCATTAGTGCCTAACAAGTGGGTATCACTTGTCCATGGCTGGCTTCTTGGTCAGGAATTGGTATGGAAAGACTCTGGCATAGTCATTGCTGTAGTTGGTAATTTCATTCAGGTTTTGTGGGCCACACCATGGGTACTCCATAAGCTGAGGAAAAGGTCAGATGATGTTCATCTCCCTGTTTATAAATTTTGGTAGTCACTTTTCTGATTCTTGGAAATTGTATTCCATTTTATAATACTGAATTCCTTATAAAGTCCATGTTAGCACTTCAGGCTACATTCGTAATTGCCATCCTATTGATGCTGTTCCTGTGCAGCTGTCAATGTATTCATTCAAGAATTGCCTCTGTTATATCCCAGGTGCATCTCCAGTGTCTGTCTTCAGTTTTGCATGTAGAAAGGTATTATGCTTATAAGCTACGGCTGGGAGAATCCACAGAGGAGCAAAAATCAAAACTGTTTAGCTTTCCAGAGCTTTTTCATCACCTGTAAGTATTATTATTCATAAATAGGCATTGAATTTTCTCTTAAAAGCTTTTTTGTAACTCTCAGTGCTGCTAAATGAGGCAGCCTAGACTTGTGTAGCGTCTGGCTTCGTTCTAGATAATCATGATGAACGTTATAGGCGCTGTCATGAATTGAACTGTGTCCCCCGAAAATATTTGTGAACTTGTTCAGGCCATGATTCCCAGTATTGTGTGGTTGTCCTCCATTTTGTGATTGATATAATTTTTCTGTGTGCTGTAAATCCTGATCTCTACCTGTGGTTCATGAAGCAAAATTAGATTATGCTAAAGAGGATTAGGGTGGGATGTAACACGCTTGCTCGGGGTACATCCCTGATCCAGTGTAAAAGGAGTTTCCCTGGGCTTTGGCCTGTACCACCTTTTATCTTACAAGAGATAAAAGGAAAGGGGAACGAGCAGAGAGTCGGTACCTTACACCACCAAGAAAGTAGCGTGGGAGCAGAGTGTGACCTTTGGACCTGGGGTGCCTATTCAGAGAAGCTCCTAGTCCAGGGGAAGATTAATGACAAGGACCTTCCTCCAGTGCTGACAGGGAAAGTCTTGCTTTGGAGCTAATGCCCTGAATTCGGACTTCTAGCCTACTAGACTGTGAGAGAATAAACTTCTGTTTGTTAAAGATATCCACTTGTGGTATTTCTGTTAACAGCAGCACTAGATGACTAAGACACCGTCCATGGAGTAACAAGGTGGAGGTCAAAAGAGGGATTTTTCAGCTGCTGATGTCTTTGGTTGTTTAGGGAACATTGGTACTAATGACTACTGCTTTGCCAAATGTAAACCTGTTATCTATATTGTATAAGGAAGAAGTACTTTTGTAGGATACAGTGTACCCAGTTCCTTCTCTTTGAGCTTGAGAAGGGAGCCTGGTTTTACTCAAGATAGGAATGTCAGATCTATCTGGAGAGCTCACATGTATCCAGTCTTTTTCTTCCCTGGTGATGGCTCTTGAGCCTGTGAGAAGTATTTCTCATCTGACTATTCTTCTGTAAATGAAATGGTTTGTGTACTGACATTTGAATGAATGAATTGTCAGAGGAGTAGCTGCGTGTTGACAGTACACCTGGGGTTGAAGCACCCATGCCTTCAGCTCAAGCATTTGTAACAGTACAATTTGGCTGCCACATGAGACCCATGAGCTTTAGGCTGTGCCTGCATTATTGATGCCAGACATGAGAATGCTTTTTAGACTGACTTTGGGTGTTGTGCAAATTGAAGTAAAAATTTTCCTTTACTTTTGGGTATGTTTGACATTCCATAGATATTCCCCATGAATACTTCCAAGATGCCTCTCGGGTTGCACTAATTACTGTTCCCTTGTTTCCCTTGGCATCCAAGTTTATGTTTGAGCAAAGCGTAGACTAAATTTTTGTAGCAGAGTTGCCTGGGATCAGCATAAAGAACTTAGACAGTGTGAGCCCTATGTAATGGAGTTGAAAAGTATACCTCAAAATATGCAGTATATAGGAATTAAAAAGCAAAGTTAAATACTGTATGTGGCAAATATGCTTAGGATATTCAGGATTAGTATATTTTCACTGAAGTTCTCACAGTTAAACACGTGTGTGGGTATATATATATATATTTTTTTTTTTTTTTCCAATTTTTATGTTCTCCAGAGGTATTAGAGACGATCTAGCAGAAGTAGCTGATTCTGTGGTTTCAGAGGCAAGAGCTTCTAAGTGGAAAGAATGTCTCCTTAAGCACTGTGGAGAAGAGAAACCCTAGATTTGCAAATCCAGGAAAAGACGCCGTGTTTTTTAGGACACCTCTTTTTGGATGTTTATGTGTGTCTGTGTGACAGCAAGAGAAACCAGAAAAACGGGATGGAATTAAATAGTGGATTGGAGAATGTTACTATAACCGTTGGTGTTAGGTGGGATGAGGAGTGGGATGGGGAGGCGCTGACTGTCCCCTATATCCCAAGAGCTTAAGACCTTATAAAGTATGAGAGGGTGAAGTTCAAACTTGTATCTATAATTAGAGGGCTTTTTTTTTTTTTTTTTTTTTAATTCAGCCTGACCTTGCCCTGCCTCTTCTTACAAGCTTTCACTGACTTCCTGATGCTCTGAGGTTAAAGATCAAAGTCCTCCTTGCTTATGATTCCCTGGTTTCCCCTTGAGCTGCTTCTCCTGGCTGACCCCATATAATCACTGGGAAGCTCCTTGATCCTGCCCAGCTCAGTTTACCCAGCCCTTTTGCCCGTACAATTCTCTGTCTTCATCACCTTTGCCTCTTCCCATCATACTCCTCTCCCCCTGTTTAACACCTGCTAATTCTGTGGATCTCAGTTTCCGCAGGGAAGCATTCCCTGATCCCTGAAAGATGTTCTCATAGCACCTCGTCCACTCCACCTCTTCGCTGAGTTCATTTCATTTTGTGTGAGTATGTGATTTACCCTGCCCGGCACAGTATTTGCTTGCTGAATGAATAAATGAAGGTGATATGACATGACTGCTTTGAATCCAGAAGTCTGACCAAGCAGGAATGGAAATACTAACCCATCATTAGGGTTGGTGTCACCCAGTGCAGTAATTCATGGTGTCACCTCCCATGCTAATTTCCACAATATTGTAACTAAAACACCAGAGAATCTGACAAAATCAGCGACTATAAAAACACCGGCAGCAACGAAAACAACAGTGCGTGCTTGTAGCTCATGCAGGCAAAACCACGTGAAGTGTCATTGTAATTGGGTAATAATGACAGCTCTGCCTAAAAAAAAAAAAAATTTTTTTTTTCTACTAAAGTGCATTAAAAAAAAAAGAAGGTTCAAAAGGAAATTAGCATAGAGTTTTAACCTTGTAGGTATATTGATACATGGAAGACGGGCTTACAAAAATTTTTTTGTTGTCATAACTATTGGGATGTTTTTATTAAAAATAATTAATTTCTACTGAAACACTGCACAAAAATTTTATAGACAGCCATTTTGGTGTTATCCCCTCTCACAGTGTCGTCTGGTATGGTCTCTACCCCCAGCACCCCTCTAGGGATGCCACTGTATTAACTCATTTTCTAAGCTGCCTCAGTTTCCCCAAACTGATGAGACCAGTTCAAGGAGTCACTGATAGAGTAAACCAGCTTACTCAGTCACCTCTTTAGTCCCATTCAGCATTCCAGGGCAGTAGTTCAGCTATGGCATCCCACCCTTTTATGGTACCTATGGATCCTACTTCTTGTATATCTCTGGATGGTGAGAAGGTTTTTCGTTCTTCAGCCCCCCATTTAATTCTCTGGGTCTTCCATTTTTGACCTTGCAATGCTGAGTCTTCTTGCTCCTTTTACTTCCTTGAATGCCTCTGATGGACAAACAAAAGGGTTACACAGAACCCAGGCTATCGTCTCTTGGGAAAATTACTGAAACTGAAACTATAAATCCAGTTTATGATCTTGAAACTTTTAGTGCTCATCAGTATTTAATTAAATATTAATTGATTTGAACCTTGACACAAGATTAGCTAAGTGCTCACAGAAGACAAACAGGGACTTTCAAGGCAAACTTTTAATTATTTTTTGCTTAAGAGTTCTTAGGATTCCATAGTTATATAATTGATGGAGTTATTGTATCAATGTTTGTATCTTTGGGTAGAATTCGTCCTTGGTACTTGTTCCATTTTAAAGTTCTTACTATTTGAGCATAATGGAAAATAGAACAAGAATGTACTAGCTACAATTTATTTATTTTCATCTAGAAATCTCCCAGATTTTTCAACCAGTGCAGATCAAGAAGTTTTATAACGCCAGGGTGCTGTATGCCTTGTCCAAGAAGGCAGTTGTAGAATTCTCACCTTCATGTGGGAGGGCCCAGGTTTGATTCCTGGCCAATATACCTGATGCACAGCCACCACCCATCTGTCAGTAAAGGCTCACCTGTTGCTGTGATGCTGAACAGGTGTCAGTGGAGCTTCCAGACTTGAGAGACTAGAAAGAAAGGCTTGGAAATCTACTTCTGAAAATCAGCCAATGAAAACCCTGTGGACTATAATGGTCTGATCCACAGCCTTTCACAGGACCTGGCAGCATTTTGTTCTGTTGTACACAGGGTGGCTATGAGTTGGAGGCTGACTCAATGGCAGCTAACAACAACAACAACATGCTTTGTCTAAGTCACACAGAAAGGCTGCAGCAAAACTGTGAGTTGAGCCTAGGCTTCCTGACTTCTTATTCCATGTTCTCTTTGTGGTATTTTACATGTCATTGTATGATCGTTTACATGTGAAAAATAATAAAAAAAAAGATTTTGTACAGTATTTTTGAAGCCTAAAATATAAATAAAAAGAATAGAGGAACAAAAAATTTAAGTTGTTTTTATAAATTCTCCAGTTAACTACTGTTGTTTGAGAAAATGTTCCTTTTAAAAATAATCTGGATTCACTTAATCGAAGTGTATTCTACTTCCTGAGGAAAATGTGACAAGTTCTTCATTATAGTAAGTTACCAGTATAGAAGCTATATCCAGCTATTAAAAAATTATCTGCTTAGTCTGCTGCATACACAATTTATTTTTTTAATTACTATTTTATAGCTTTTATGACATAAGCATCACACTTACTGCTTTCAAAGTGCTTGCTTTTATTCCTTTTCTGATGTTGGTGTTTTGCCACCTGCTGGATGTGAAGGTTTGATGAATAGATTCTTAGAGTGAGACATCATTCTTTCTCCACTTGTTCAAAGCCTCCTTATGCGGCAGCTAAACCTTCCTAATTATATTTCTAGGAAGGATATTCTTAACTCAAGCAGGAAGATGACATAGACATTTTGAAAAGATTTTGATGCATTTTACTCTGAGGAAAGAAATTTGAAAGGAAGCACTCCATTTCCCATTTCTCACTCCCTGGCACAACCACCTTTTCCCCATCCTCTATTTATGTAGCTTTTTTTCTTTTTCTTTCTGGTCTTTTTCATTCCTGTAGCTCCTATTGATCTCCTAGCTTAACTGAACTATTTTGAAGGAGTTAAAAAAAAGTCTTAAAAAGCCCATTTTCATAAAATGAGGCAAAAAACTTAATTGTCTTAATGTCTTGAAAGGTAACCTGTGACTCAGAATACTTGGAAAATGTAGTGTGCATGTTATAAATACTTTAAGTAAGGTTTAACACTTTGCCATATCCTGGATTAATTTTTCACTGCGATGTTGCTTTGTATTAATTTAATGTAGTAATTTCCAAATGAAAGTAAATATCTTAAGTCAGTGACATACATATATTAGGTTCTTTCAGATCCTTAATATTTGAGACAGACTAAGTGTGGTTACTGTCAAATAAGATTTTGTTGAATCAAATAAATTACAGTCAGTGAAGTCTTAATGTTTTTAAATATTTCTAGAAAATGTGATCTTATCAGCTCACATATTAATGTTAATTTCATTTCTTTGGTAAGGTTGAACATTTTTTGTATGTTTTTTAGATTTTTGTATTTTGTGTGAATAATTATTAATATTTTTCACATTTTTATTTTATCTTATAAGTCTTTAGAAGATATAAAATTATTGTATTTTATAAATTATTTGTAAGAGCGCTTTTAATTTTGTCAAATAAAATGTCAAAACATATTTGTCAAACATTTCAGGAACTCTCAAAGGAGTGGATGTATGCGAAGAATATTATCAGTGTGAATTGAATATTACTCCAAAATTTGGGTGAAAAATCTTATTTCAGACTTTAAAAAATTCCCATTTGCCCACGAGGACAAGAATACAATCTTTATTAAAATCTTGGTAGTTATGTAATAATTTGCTCATTGATTTGGTAATTTGTTTCACATTACTTAGACATAAATCTTCATGTGTTATTGAATCATCTATAGCTTTCAAAGCCTAAATAGTTCTCAGTGCATTTCTAACTGGTTAACTTTTCTCAAGATCACTATATGCAGAAAGAAGCTGACAGCACAAATGTTCAATTTACTATAGTAGATTTATTCATTCCTTCAGCAAGTATTTGTTGAGTGCCAATCACAAGCCAGAAACAATAGCAAATAATACAGGATAATACCTAATTACTAAATTATGTGGTTTTTTTTTTATTATTATTATAAATTCTAGAGGAGGATAAGGAAGGGGAAGATGGATGGGAGCTGGGGGAAGGGAAAACTTACCAGTGTCTGGATGACTTGGAAAAGTGAAGGAGAGGCTCGCCTTTAAGTAAAGGAAATAAGATGGAAGACATGGTGGGAATGAATCCTCTTGTTTCCATGGGATGGGGGGGAGATTGACCTATTTAGGGGGATTGAAGGAAAGCAGAAAGTAAGATTGGGTGGGTAGGTCCAAATGATGGAAGGCCTTGAAAATTAGGCAGAGGATCTTTTTTCTTAATTTGAATTGTCAAGAACAACAGGGATATATGTGTAACAAAACATTTACCATTTCAACATTTTTCCATGTAAACTTCAGTGACATTAATTATGTTTATCATATTGTACAACCATCACCACTATTTAATTTCCAAAATTTTCCATCACCCTTGGTGAACTCGGTGCCCCTTGAGTGACAGCTCTCCCTTTTCCCCTCCCTTCCACCCCTGGTGACATAGTGGTTAAGTGCTACGGCTACTAACCAAAAGGTTGGTAGTTCGAATCCAGCAGGTGCTCCTTGGAAACTCCGTGGAGCAGTTCTACCCTGTCCTATAGGGTGGCTATGAGTTGGTATTGAATTGACAGCAACAGGTTTAGATTTTTGGTTTTGGTTTCCACCCCCTGTAACCTCTAATAAAATTTGGTCTCTGCATTTGCAAAATTCTAGATATTTCATGTAAGTGGGATCATATGATATTTGTCCTTTTGTGACTGGCTAACTTATTTCACTCAATAGAATGTTTTCAAGGTTCATTCATGTTGTAGCATGTATAGGATTTCATTTCTCTTTATGACAGAGTAATATTCCATTGTATGTGTGTACCACATTTTATCAATTCATCTTTTGATGGGTATTTAGGTTTTCCACCTTTTGGCTATTGTGAGTGGTGGTGCAGTGAACATTGGTGTGCATATATTGTTTGTGTTCCTGCTTTCAGTTCTTTTGGTTATATACCTAGGAGTGGAATTGCAGGATTATATGGTAATTCTGTGTTTAACTTTTTGAGGAAGTTCTAAACTGTTTTCCACAGTGGCCGAACATCAGCGATGGATCAGAGTTGCAGTTTCTCCTCATCCTTGCCAACATCTGTTGTTTTCCATTTTATTTATTTTTTTGTCATAACCATCTTAGTGAGGGTGAAGTGATATCTCACTGTGGTTTTTATCTGCATTTCTTTAATGACTAATGAGGAGTCGCCGAGTGGTACAAACAGTTAAGCACTCAACTGCTAATCAGAGGTTGGAGATTTGAACCCACCCAGAGGTGCCTTGAAAGAAAGACTTAATGATCTGCTTCTGAAAGGTCACAGCCTTGAAAGTCCTCTGGAGCAGTTCTACTCTGTACACATGGGGTGGCATGATGTACACATGGGGTGGCCATGAATCAGAATTGACTTCAGTGGTAACTGGTTTGGTTTTTTGAATGACTAGTGATGTTGAGCATCTTTTCATGTGCTTGTTGTCCATTTGCATTTCGTCTTTAGTGAGCTGTATATTCAGGTTCTTTTAGGAAGAGGATCTTTGACTGGGACTGTCAGAAATGGAGAAAAAGCTGTAATAGCTATTAAGTAAGTGTAGCACCAGTATCATTTTCTATCCCATAGCCCAGACCAATCCTGTCTGAAGAGTTGGCTTTAGGAATTGTTCCTGTCTTGGGCTAACAGAAGGTCTGGGGACCATGACTTCCAGGGTCCTTCTAGTCTCAGTCAGACCCTTAAGTCTGGTCTTTTTATGAGAATTTGAGGTCTGGATCCCACTGCTCTCCTGCTCCCTCAGGGATTCTCTGTTGTGTTCCCTGTCAGGGCAGTCATTGGTTGTAGCTGGGCACCATCTAGTTCTTCTGGTCTCAGGCTGATGTAGTCTCTGGTTTATGTGGCCGTTTCTCTCTCCTGGGGTCATAATTACCTTGTGTCTTTGGTGTTCTTCATTCTCCGTTGCTCCAGGTGGGTTGAGACCAATTGATGCATCTTAGATGGCCACTTGCTAGTGTTTAAGACCCCAGATGCTACTCATCAAAGTGGGATGCAGAATGTTTTCTTAATAGATTTTATTATGCCAGTTGACCTAGATGTCCCCTGAAACCATGGTCCCCAACCACTATCCCTGTTATGCTGGCCTTTGAAGCATTCAGTTTATTCAGGATACTTCTTTGCTTTTGGTTTAGTCCAGTTGTGCTGACCTCTCCTGAATTATGTGTTGTCTTTCCCTTCACCTAAAATAATTCTTGTCTACTGTCTCATTGTAATTTTGATTTGCATTTCTCTTTTTAATGGCTAATGATTGAGAGCATTTCCTCATGTATCTGTTAGGTGCCTGAATGTCTTCTTTAGTGAAGTGCCTGTTCATATCCTTTGCCCATTTTTTAATTGGGTTGTATGTCTTTTTCTTGTTGAGTTTTTGCTGTATCATGTAGATTTTAGAGATCAGACGCAGACGCTGATTGGAAATGTCATAGCTAAAAACTTTTTCCCAGCCTGTAGGTGGTCCTTTTACTCTTTTGGTGAAGTCTTTGGATGAGCATAGGTGTTTGATTCTTAGAGCTCCTGGTTACCTAGTTTCTTTTCTGGTGTTTGTGCATTGTGAGTAATGTTGTGTATAGTGCTTATGGCATATACTAGGGCTCCTAGCATTGTCTCTATTTTTTCTTCCATGATCTTTATTGATTTAGATTTTATATTTAGGTCTTTGATCCATTTTGAGTTGGTTTTTGTGCATGGTGTGACATATGGGTCTTGTTTCATTTTTTTGCAGGTGGACATCTAGTTATGCCAGCACTATTTGTTAAAAAGACTTTTTTCCTTATTTATCTGACTTTGGGCTTTTGTCAAATATCAGTTGCTCATATGTGGATGGATTATGTCTAGATTCTCAGTTCTGTTTCATTGCTCTATGTGTCTGTTATTATACCAGTACTAGGTTATTTTGACTAGTGTGACGGTAAAATATATTCTAACATCAGGTACTGTGAGGCCTCCCACTTTGTTCTTCTTTTTCAGTAATGCTTTACTTATCCAGGCCCTCTTTCCCTTCTATATGGAGTTGATGATTTGTTTCTCCATCTCATTAAAAAATGTCATTGGAATTTGGATCAGAGTTGCATTGTGTCTATAGATCAGTTATGGTAGAATAGACATTTTTACAATGTTGAGTCTTCCTATCCATGAGCAAGGTATGTTTTTCCACTTATGTAGGTCTCTTTTGATTTCTTACAGTAGTGTCTTATAGTTTCCTTTGTATAGGTCTTTTACATCTCTGGTAAGATTTATTCCTAAGTATTTTATCTTCATGGGGGCTACTGTAAATGGTATTGATTTGTTGATTTCCTCTTTGATGTTCTCTTTGTTGGTGTAGAGGAATCCAACTGATTTTTCTATGTTTATCTTATATCCTGATACTCTGCTGAACTATTAGTTTCAGTAGTTTTCCTGAGGCTTCTTTAGGGTTTTCTGCGTATAAGATCATGTCATTCGCAAATAGAGGCACTTTACTGCTTGCTTACCAATCTGGATGCCCTTTATTTCTTTATCTAGCCTAATTGCTGTGGCTAGGACCTCCAGCACAGTGTTGAATAAGAGTGGTGATAAAGGGCATCCTTGTCTGGTTCCCATTCTCAAGGGGAATGCTTTCAGACTCTCTCCATTTAGGATGATATTGGCTGTTGGCTTTGTATAAATGCCCTTTATTATGTTGAGAAATTTTCCTTCTATTCCTATTTTGCTGAGAGTTTTTATCATGAATGAGGATTAGACTTTGTTAAATGCTTTTTCTGCATCATTTGATAGATCATGTGGTTCTTGTCTTTTGTTTTATTTATATGATGGATTACATTGATTGTTTTTCTAATGTTGAATCATCCTTGCATACCTGGTGTAAATCCTGCTGGGTTATGGTCAATTATTTTTTTGATATGTTGTTGAATTCTATTGGCTAGAATTTTAATGAGGATTTTTGCATCTAAATTCATGAGGGATATAGGTCTGTAATTTTTTTTGTGTGTGGTATCTTTACCTGGTTTTGGTATCAGGGTTATGCTGGCTTCATAGAATGAGTTTGGAAGTATTCTGTCCTTTTTTATGCTATGAAATACCTTTAGTAGTAGTGGTGTTAACTCTTCTCTGAAAGTTTGGTAGAACTCTCCAGTGAAGCTGTCTGGGCCATGTTTTATTTTTTTTATTGTTGTTGTCAGGAATTTTTAAAGTACCTTTTCAGTCTCTTCTTTTTTTATGGGTTTATTAAGTTGTTCTACCTCTGTTTGTGTTAGGTAGGTAGGTAGTGTGTTTCTAGAAATTCATCCATTATTCTTCTAGTTTATTAAAGTACAGTTTTTCATAGTTACCTGATATGATTCTTTTAATTTCAGTTGGGTCTGTTGTGGTATCACCCATGTCATTTCGTATTCAGGTTATTTGCCTCCTCTCTTGTTTTTCTTTTGTCAGTTTGGCCAATGGTATATCAAGTTTGTTAATTTTTTTAATGAGCCAGCTTTTGGTCGTGTTAACTGTTTCAGTTGTTTTTCTGTTGTGTATTTCATGTACTTCTGCTCTGATTTTTATTAGTTACTTTCTTCTTGTGCCTGAGGATTTCTTTTGTTGCTCTCTTTATTTTTTTCAAGTTGTGGGGATAATTCTTTGATTTTGGCCCTTTTTTCCTTTTGGATGTGTGCATTTATTGCTATAAATTATCCTCTGAGCACTGCTTTTTCTATGTCCTAAGTGTTCTGATAGGAAGTGTTTTCATTCTCGTTAGAGTCTATGAATTTCTTTACTCCATTCTTAACTTCTACTATAATCTGATCCTTTTTGAGCAGGATGATGTTCAGTTTCCAAGTGCTTGGTTTCTTTTCCCTAGTTTTTCTGTTACTGATTTCTACTCTTTTGGCTTTGTGGTCAGAGAAGATGCTTTGTAGTATTTTGATGCTTAGCATTCTGTTAAGCCTTACCTTATGACCTAATATATGGTCTATTCTAGAGAGTGTTCCATGTGCATTAGAAAGAAACTGTACTTGCCTGATTGTTAGGTGGAGCGTTCTGTATATGTCTGTGAGATCAAGTTGGTTGATTGTGCCATTCAGATCACTGGTGTCTTTATTGAGCTGTTCCGTCGTTCATGGAAAGTGGTTTGTTAAAGTCTCCTACTTTTATTGTGGAGCTGTCTATCTCATTTTTCAGTGCTGTCAGAGTTTGTTTCATGTATCTTGAAGCCCTGTCATTGAGTGCTTAAATATTTAATATGGTTGTATCCTCCTGGTATATTGCCCATTTAATCATTATATCATGTCCTTTGTGGTGGATTTAACTTTACAAAGTCTATTTTGTCAGAAATTAATGTTGTCACTCCTGTTTTTTTTTGATTGTTGTTTGCTTGATAGATTTTTTTTCCATCCTTAGAGATTCATTTTGTGTCTTTAAGGTGTGTCTCTTATAGGCAGCATATAGATGGATTGTGTTTTTTAATCCATCCTGCCACTTTCTGTCTCTTTAGTCCATTTACATTCAGCATAATTATGGATAGGTATGAGTTTTTTTTTATGAGTTTAGTGCTGTCATTTAGATGTCTTTTTTGTGTGTTGTTGACGTTTTCTTTTTTCTACTTAATTTTTTGTGCTGAATAGTTTATATATTGTCTTTTCCTCTTATTCGTTGTTGTTGATTTTGTTTTTGCTGAGCCTGTATGTTTTTCTTGTATTTTATTTTGATGTGTAGGACTGTTAGTCTCCTTTGTGGTTACCTTAATATTTACCCCTATTTTTCTAAGTTTAGACCAAATTTTATTTCTTTATATCGCTTTGACTTCCTCTCAGTATGAAAGATCTTTGACTACATTTTTTAGTCCTTATTGTTTTAATGTTGTCTTCTTTAACATAATGACATCACTGTTTCCCTGTTTTGAACATTTTTTTAAAATCTTGATTTGTTTTTGTGATTTCCCTATCTGTGTCGTTATCTGGTTGTTCTGTCCTGTGCTCTGATCTTGGGTTGATATTTGATATTATTGATTTTCTAACCAGGGAACTCCCTTTAGTATTTCTTGTAGTTTTGTTTTGGTTTTTACAAATTCCCTTAACTTCTGTTTATCTGGAAATGTTGTAATTTCTCCTTCATCTCTGAGGGATAATTTTGATGGATGTATCATTCTTAGTTGGCAGTTTTTTTCCTTCATTTCTTTGTGTAAGTCATCCCATTCTCTTCTTGCCTGCATGGTTCTGAGTAGCCCAAGCTTGTTCTTATTGACCCTCCTTTGTAGATGGCTTCTCATTTATCTGTCACCACTCTTAAAATCCTATGTTAATCTTTGGTATTTTGAAGTTTGATTAGAACATGTCTTGGTGACTTTCTTTTGAGATCTACCTTATTTTGGGTTCAATGAGCATCTTGGATAGATATCTTTTCATCTTTTATGGTATTAGGGAAGTTTTCTGCCAACAAATCTTCAACAGTTCTCTCTGTTTTCCCTACCTGTTCTGGTACTCTAATCACTCGTGGGTTATTTCTCTCGATAGAGACCCAAATGATTCTTCGGGTTTCTTCATTTTTTTAAATTCCTTTTTCTGATTTTTCTTCAAATATATTGGTGCCAAGTGTTTTATCTTCAGTCTCACTAATTCTGCCATCCGTTTCCTCAATTCTTCTCCTCTGCCTTTCTATTGAGTTGTCAAATTCTGTAATTTTATTGTTAATCTTCTAAATTTCTGGTTACTGTTTTTCTCTATGGATTCTTGCAGCCTATTAAATTTTTCATTATGTTTTTGAATAACCTTTTTAATTTCTTCAACTGCTTTATCTGTGTGTTCCGTGGCTTGTTCTGCGTTTTGCCTGATGTCCTTCCTGAGCTCTTGAAGAGTTCTGTGTATTAATCTTTTGTATTCTTCGTCTGGGAATTCCAGGTGGATATCTTCATCCAGAAGATTCCTTGATTCTTTGATTTGTTGAAGCAGTCATGGTCTGCTTTTTTCAGTAATTTACTATTGACTGTGGCCTCTGAGGCATTTATATGTTATTGTATTAATTTATGTTTGCTTACTGTATCCTAGGCTCTAGCTTTGTTTTGTTTGATATGCCCACATAGGCTGCTTGAGTGAGCTAGCTTGATTATTTGTGCTTTTGAAGCTCTAACGTTCTGTTACCAGATGGCTAGAGGTGTTACCAGGTATATGAGCCTAGGAGCCTATTCACTTTTCTTCAATGGATTCAGCTCAGGTGTCCAGGCAGTTGATCATCAAGTGTGTGGTACAGGCTGTGTCCTACAGTCTTAGAGGGGCGGGGGTGATGGGTACAGCAGGTGGTCATGCTCTCAAGAGGGCAGGTGGCTGACAACCATTCTCAGAGTGTCTGTGAGGAAATCACGTCCCTGTTCCTAAGAACGCACAGGTGGGTGGGTCCTGTAGCTGGACCGTGGGCACCGAATGCTTTTGTGTGTAAGGACTGGGAGGCACCATGTATCCTTGGACTTGTGTTGCATGTGGCTAGGTGATGTGGGTGGAGCCACCAGTCCTCAGGCCCCTGATGTGGGTGAGGACCCTGTTTAATAGGCAGAGCAGCGTCAAACAGCAAACCCCACCTTTCCACAGCACAGCTAAAACAGTTGAAGTCAACTCTCAAGCACATACACCTTTGCAGTCTGGCAACAAAGACCTAATCTCCTGAAATGGGCCCACACAGGTGCATGTAGCGGTGAAAGTTATTCAAAGTTCACGGACTGTTTGTGCTTGGACAAGAGCTGCTTCTGTCCTGAGCTCCCCATGTTAGTGGAGCTGGCAGATTATCTTTTCTCCTAATTGTTAATTTAGTCCTCCTCCAGCGCCGGGAGAATGGCTCAGTATACACAGTAGGACCTATCTCATGCCTAGGGAAATCGAGAGCTAGTGAAACTGGCTTAGGGGAAGGGGGTGTGGTAAAATAAATGCAGGTACTTAGCTATTGGTGAGAGATGTTCTTTTCTCGTTACGGAGGCGTGAGTAGACCCTGTGGCTCACTGTCTCTCCCTGAGGAAACTGCATTCCGATCGGTACCGCCAGGCCTGCTGTGGTTGCTCTAGGGGATCATGTCTGAGGGTTCCTGCCAAATCTGGTCTGGCAACTCCTTGCTGCTTCTGAATAGTCTCCCCCTCCCTCTGCCGCTCAGTATGATTTCCTAACTGCCTTTCATGTTCAGGGCTCCTAGCTTGTCATGTTTTTTTGGGTTGTTATTGTAAGAGAGATCACTGGACTCGTCGGAATTCTTTGCCATCTTGGCTCCGCCTCCGGTCTTTTTTGATAACCCTCATTTTACCAATTATGATGTCTTTCTCCAGGGACTGATCCCTCCTGATAACATGTCTAAGAATATGAGATGTAGTCTCACCATCCTTGCTTCTATGGAGCATTTTGGTTTTATTTCTTTCAAGACAGATTCATTTGTTCTTTTGGCAGTCTGTGGTATATTCAGTATTCTTTACCAATACCAGAATTCAAAGACATCAGTTCTTCTTCGGTCTTCCTTATTCAGTAGTCTACCTTTCATATGTGTATGAGACAATTGAAAACACCATGGCTTGGGTCAGGGGCTCCTTAGTCCTCCAGGTGACATCTTTGCTTTTCAACACTTCAGAGTTCTTTTCTAGGAAATTTGCCCAATGCAATTAGTCTTTGATTTCTTGACTGCTGCTTACATGGGTGTTGATTGTGGATCCAAGTGGAATGAAATCCTAGACAGCTTCAGTGTTTTCTCTGTTTATCATGATGTTGCTTAGCGGTCCAGTTTTGAGGATTTTCGTTTTCTATGTGTTGAGGTGTAATCCACACTGAAGGCTGTGGTCTTTGATGTTCATCAGTAAGTGCTTCGTGGCCTCTTTACTTTCAGCAAGCAAGTTTGTGCCATCTGTATAACGCAGGTTGTTAATGAGTCTTCCTCCAATCCTGATGCCGCAGTCTTCTTCATATAGTCCAGCTTCTTGGATCATTTGCTCAGTATACAGATTGAATAAGTATGGTGAAAGAATACAGTCCTTAAGCACATTTCCTGACATTAGACCACACAGTATTCCCCTGTTCTGTTTGAATGATTGCCTCTTGATCTATGTGCAGGTACCAATTAAGTATTCTGGAATGCCCGTTCTTTGCAGTGTTATCCATAATTTGTTATGATCCACACTGTTGACTGTCTTTGCATGGTTTATAAAACACAGGTAAACATCTTTCTGGTATTCTCTACTTTCAGCCAGGATCCATATAACATCAGCAATGATATCTCTTATTCCACATCCTCTTCTGAATCTGGCTTGAATTTCTGGCAGTTACCTGTCAATATACTGCTGCAGCCACTTTTTTTTTTTTAAATTGTGTTTTAGTTGAAAGTTTACAAATCAAGTCAGTCTCATACAAAAATTTATGTATACCTTGCTATGTACCCCTAGTTGGTCCCCCCATATTGAGACAGCACACTTCTTCTCCACCCCGTATTCCCCTTGTCCACTCAGCCAGCTTCTGTTCCCCTGTGCCTTCTCATCTCTCCTCCAGACAGGACCTGCCCACATAGTTTCTTGTGTCCACTTGAGCTGTGAACCTCACTCCTCACCAGTATCATTGTCTATCTTATAATCTAGTCCATTCCCTCTCGAAGAGTTGGGTTTGGGAATGGTTCAAGTCTTGGGCTAACAGAAGGTCTGGGGACTGTGACCTCCGGGATTTTTCTAGTCTCAGTCAGACCATTAATTCTGGTCTTTTCAGAGAATTTGAGATCTCCATCTGTCTGCTCACCTGCTGCATCAGGGATTCTCTGTTGTGTTCTTTGTCATGGCAGTCATCGGTTGTAGCTGGGCACCATCTAGCTCTTCTGGTCTCAGGCTGGTGTAGCCTCTGATTTATGTGACCCTTTCTGTTACTTGGGCTCATCCTTAGCTTGTGTTTTTGATGTTACTCATTCTCCTTTGCTCCTCATTCTCCTTGGGTTGAGACCAATTGATACATCTTAGATGGTTGCTTGCTAGCGCTTAACACCCCAGATGCCACTCACCAAAGGGGGATGCAAAATTTATTTTAGTAGATTTTATTATGCCACTTGACCTAGATGTCCCCTGAAACCATGGTCCTCAGGCTCCCACCCGTGCTTCTCTGGCTTTGAAGCATTTGGTTGTATTCAGAAAACTTCTGTCTTTAAACTATTTCTTGAGTTCTTGTAATAGTGTCCACATATAATATTTGTCCTTTTGCAACTGAGTAATTTCACTTGGCATAATGCCTTCAAGATTCCTCCCTGTTATGAAGTGTTTCGCGGATTCATCATTTTTTTTTTTTTTTTAGATGGGTAGTATTCCATTGCCCCCATGTGTCTGTCAGTTTGTCGTAGTGTGGGGGCTTGCATGTTGCTGTGATGCTGGAAGTTATGCCGCGGGTATTCAGATACCTGCAGGGTCACCCATGGAGGACAAATTTTAGCTGAGCCTCCAGACCAAGACAGACTAGGAAGAAGGGCCCGGCAGTCTACTTCTGAAAACCATTAGGCAGTGAAAACCTTGTGAATAGAAACAGAACATTGTCTGATACAGTGCTGGAAGATGAGCCCTCCAGGTTGGAAGGCACTCAAAAGATGACTGGGGAAGAACTGCCTCCTCAAAGTAGAGTCGACCATAATGACGTGGATGGAGTAAAGCTTTCGGGACCTTCATTTGCTGATGTGACACAACTGAAAATGAGAAGAAACAGCTGCAAACATCCATTAATAATCGGAACCTGGGATATACTAAGTATGGATCCAGGAAAATTTGGAAATCGTCAAAAATGAAATGGAACACATAAACATTGATATCCTAGGCATTAGTGAGCTGATTTCTGGTCTCAGGCTGGTGTAGCCTCTGATTTGTGTGGCCTTTTCTGTCTCTTGGGCTCGTAATTACTTTGTGTCTTTGGTTTTCTTCATTCTCCTTTGCTCTAGGTGGGCTGAGGCCAATTGATGCGTCTTAGATGGCCGCTTGCTAGCGTTTAAGACCCCAGACTCACTCTTCAAAGAGGGATGCAGAATGTTGTCCTAATAGATTTTATTATGGCAATTGACCTAGATGTCCCCTGAAACTATGGTCCCTAAACCCCTGCCGCTGCTTTGCTGGCCTTTGAAGCATTCAGTTTATTCAGGAAACTTCTTTGCTTTTGGTTTAGTCCAGCTGTCCTGACCTCTCCTGTATTGTGTGTTGACTTCCCTTCACCTGAAATAGTTCTTATCTACTATCTAATTAGTGAATACCCCTCTCCCTCCCTCCTTCCCCACTCTCGTAACCATCAAAGGATATTTTCTTCTGTGTTTAAACTGTTTCTTGAGTTCTTATAATAGTGGTCTCATACAGTATTTGACCTTTTGTAGCTGACCAATTTAACTCAGCATAATGCCTTCCAGATTCCTCCATGTTATGAAATGTTTCATGGATTCATCATTGTTTTTCATCAATGCGTAGTATTCCATTGTGTGAATATACCATAATTCATTTATCCATTCATTCGTTGATGGGCATTTTTGTTCCTTTCATCTTTTTGCTATTGTAAACAGTGCCGCACTGAACATGGGTGTGCATATATCTGATCGTGTAAAGGCTCTCATTTCTCTAGGATATATTCCAAGAAGGGGGATTGCTGGATCATATGGTAGTTCTATTTTTAGCTTTTTAAAGAAGCACCAAATCGATTTCCAAAGTGGTTGTGCCATTTTACATTCCCACCAGCAGTGTGTAAGTGTTCCAGTCTCTCTGCAACGTCGCCAACATTTGTTTTGTGTTTTTTGGATTAATACCAGCCTTGTTGGAGTAAGGTGGTTTCTCATTGTAGGTTCGATTTGCATTTCTCTAATGCCTAATGATCGAGAGCATTTCCTCATGTATCTGGTAGGTGTCTGAATGTCTTCTTTGGTGAAGTGCCTGTTCATATCCTTTGCCCATTTTTTATTTGGGTTGCTTTTTTGTTGTTGAATTTTTGCCATATCATGTAGATTTCAGAGATTAGACTGTGACTGGAAATGTCATAGTTAAAACCTTTTTGCCAATATGTAGGTAATGTTTTACTCTTGTGGTGAAGTGTTTGAATGAGCATAAGTGTTTGATTTTTGGGAGCTTCCAGTTATAAAGTTCTTTTTTGGTGTTTGTGCATCGTTAGTAATATTTTATATACTGTTTATGCTATTTATTAGGGCTCCTAGTGTTGTCCCTATTTTTTCTTCCGTGATCTTTGTTGTTTTAGATTTTATATTTAGGTTTTTGATCCATTTTCAGTTAGTTTTTTTGTGCATGGTGTGAGGTATGGGTCTTATTTCATTTTTTTGCAGATGGATATCCAGGTAGGCCAGCACCATTTGTTAAAGAGACCTTCCCCCATTTAACTAACTTTGGGTCTTTGTGAAATGTCTGCTGTTCGTATGTGGGTAGATTTATATCCAGATTTTCAGTTTTGTTCCATTGGTCTTTGTATCTGTTGTTTTACCAGTACCAGTTTGTTTTGACTACTGTGGTGGTATAATAGATTCTAAAATCAGGTAGCGTGAGGCCCCCCACTTTGTTCTCCTTTTTCACTAATACTTTACTTATCATGGGCTTCCCTCCCTTCCATATGAAGTTGGTGATTTGCTTCTCCATCTCATTAAAAAATGTCATTGAAATTTGAGTTGGAATTGCATTGTATCTATAGATCAATTTTGGTAGAATAGACATTTTTATAGTATTGAGACTTCCTCTCCATGAGCAATATATGCTTTTCCAGTTAGGTAAGTCTCTCTTGGTTTCTTGCAATAATGTCTTGTTGTTTTCTTTGTATAGTGCAACTACTTTTGAATGATGTTTAGCTAAATTTTACTTACGTGTGATATTAATTCTATTGTTCGATAGTTTCCACATTCTTTTGGATCATCTTTCTTAGGAATAGGCATAAATATGGATCTCTTCCAGTTGGTTGGACAGGTCGCTGTTTTCCAAATTTCTTGGCATAGACGAGGAAGCACTTCTAGCACTGTATCGGTTCATGAAAACTTTTCAATTGATACTCCCTCAATTCTTGGAATCTTGTTTTTTGCCAATTCCTTCAGTGCAGATTGGGCCTTTTCTTCCAGTGTCATTGGTTCTTGATCATGTGCTACCTTATGAAATGGCTGAAAAACAACCAATTGTTTTTGGTATAGTGACTCTGTGTATTCCTTCCACCTTCTTTTGTTGCTTCCTGTGTCATTTAATATCTTCTGGATAGAATCCTTCAGTATTAGAACTTGAGGCTTGAATTTTTTCTTCAGTTGTTTCAGCCTGAAAAATGATGAGTATGTTTTTCTTTTTTGGTTTTCTATATCCAGGTCTTTGCACATGTCATTATAAGGCTTTACTTTGTGTTCTCAAGAGCCCTTTGAAAGCTTCTGTTTAGCTCTTTTACTTCATCATTTCTTCCTTTTTCCTTAGCAAGTTCCAGAGTCTCTTTTGACATCCGTTTTGTTCTTTTCTTTCTTTCCTGTCTTTTTAATGACTTCTTGCTTTCGTCATGTATGATGTCCTTGATGTCCTTCCACAACTCGTCTGGTCTTTGGTCATTAGTGTTCAATGTGTCAAATCTATTTTGAGATGGTCTGTCTAATTTCAGGTGGGATATACCCAGGGTCATACTTTGGCTTTCATGGGCTTGTTCTAATTTTGTTCAGTTTCATCTTGAACCTACGTATGAACAATTGTCTCTTTCCAGAGATGTAGTCGATTTGATTCCTGTGTGTTCCATCTGGCGAGGTCCCCACGTATAGTCACTGTTTATGTTGTTGTGAAAAGGTATTTGTAATGAAGACATCATTGGTCTTGCAAAATTCTGTCGTGTGATCTCCAGCATCATTTCTATAACTAAGATCATACCTTCCAACTACCCGTCTTTCTTCTTTGTTTCTAACTCTCTCTTTCCAATCAGTAGTAATTATCAATGCATCCTGATTGCATATCTGATCAGTTTCAGACTGCAGAAGTTGGGAAGAATCTTTAATTTCTTCATCTGTTACCCTAGTGGTTGGTGCGTAAATTTGAATAATAATGGTATTAATTGGTCTTCCTTGTTGTCGTGTGGATATTATACTGTCACTGAAAACATTGTACTTCAGGAGAAGTCTTGAAATGTTCTTTTTGATGTTACACGTAACAGCATTCTTCTTTAAGTTGTCATTCCCAGCATAGTAAACTAAGCCATTGTCTGATTCAAAAGTGGCCAATACCAGTCCATTTCAATTCACTAATGCCTACGATATTGATGTTTATGGATTCCATTTCATTTTTGATGATTTCCAATTTCCTTAGATTCATACTTTGTATACTGTACTTTCTAGTTATTAGAGCTTTTCCACATCAGCAGATGAAGGTTTCGAAAGCTAGACTCCATTCACGTCATTAAGGTCAACTCTACTTTGAGGAGGCAGCTCTTCCCGAGTCGTATTTTGAGTGCCTTCCAACCTGAGGGGAGAATATTCTGCTGCTATTCGTACAGTTTTCATTGGCTAATTCTTTTCAGAAGTAGACCACTGGGTCCATTTTACTAGTCTGTCTTAGTCTGAAAGCTCAGCTGAAACATGTCTGTCATGGGCAGCCCTGCTAGTATTTGAATACCAGTGGCATAGCTTCCAACATCAAAGCAACATGCATATGTTAAATTAAATGACACGGAATCGTATCAACTTCCGGAATGGGTAAGTGCCATATTCAAATGCTTCTTTTTCCATATTCTACTCTATCCCTGGATTCAAAATCACCATCCCATAATCAAAACCAGATAATATTTCCTTCCCTGTTGATTAAACCAACAGTCTTCGACACTGTTCCATAACAATTCGTCATGCTGTGTAAAGAAGTCAAGGATTATTTTTCTTCTTCTTCAAATGTTTGTCAGAGTCCAATTGTCTATGTTTCTTTCTTTGATGCCTGTATTAGTCATCTAATGTTGATATAACAGAAATACCACAAGTGAATGGCTTTAACAAAGAAAAATTTATTTCCTCACAGCAGTAAAGTAGGCCAAATGTCTAAACCAAGGGCATCAGCTCCAGGGGAAGGTGCGGGGACCCAGGGTCCAAAGTATGCACTGTGCTCCTGGCACTGCTTTCTTGGTGATATGAGGTTCCCGCTCTCTGTTTGAGTCCCTTTATTTTTATCTCTTGAGAGATGAAAGTTGGTACAGGCCACACCCCAGGGAAACTCCCTTTACATTGGATCAGGAACGTGACCTGCTAAGGGTATTACAATCCCATCTTAATCCTCTTTAATATAAAATTACAATCACAAAATAGAGCACAGCCACAGAATACTGGGAATCATGGCCAAACCAAGTTGATACGTACATTTTTTGGGGAACATAATTCAATTCATGACGGTGCCTTTATAGCATCTGCTATAACCACTCACGTTATCTCTTCCTCTCCCAACATAAGTCTCTGTGCGTTCCGTTATGTTTTCTCTTGCTATACTAGGACTGCTCTACTCACCTGTGTTCCTCCTTTTTCATGTGACTGAAATCCTACTTATGTCACAGTGTCTTTGATGAGCTGGAAATGGGCCCTTGGATGATCAAAACACATGGGTGTATAACAACCCACATGTTGCTTGGCTCTATGTTAGAAGTCTTTCTAGTTAGATTGCATTCTCATTAGTTATAATATTTAAAGTCAGTTAATATAAATAACTAAAAATAAAGTCTAAAAATTACATTTGTTGTGTGATATTAAATAATAAACAGTGCTATTTTTATTTTAGACTTATATCTGTTGTGTAAGTTAGCTATTAAGGCTTATGATTGCTAGGAAAGCTTGTTTGATTTTCTTTTGAAATATTCAGTCCAGTAACATGTTATTTGATCATCATAATAGTACAGTATTACCTTTTACAGAATCAGAAATACTTTTCAAACTGGTGAGGTGCTCCTTTTAAAAAACGTATACATCACCTTTATCTACAAATTAACTTAGGATTGTCTTAGGCTGGTTTCTCTGGAGAAGAAAAACCAGTGAAGTGTATAAATATGTAGCTAGATTTATATCAAGGAAGTAACTCACCCAGTTGTAGAGGCTGAGAAGTTCCAAGTCCATGGCTCAGGTTGGAGGCTTCTCCTGACACACATACCTGAAGAGGCTGGTGAATCCAGGATTGGCAGTTCAGAGAGCAGACCTTTGGTTCGCAGGCTGTGGAGGTCAACAAATCCCAAGATCGGCAGGTAAGGTGCTAGCTCAGGTCCCCAAAACTGGAGGTCAGATGTACAGGAACCAGCTGCAGGATACAATAGGAGCAAAAGCCAGTGAGCTTTGCCAGGAAGTCCGCCTACTTTGGATGCAGGCCACACTCCCAAGGAAACTCCCTGTCAACTAATTGGCTGTTCATAACAGATCTCGTTATGGTAGTGATTACATGATTACATAGCTGCCAAACTACATCATAACTGCAAACCACTGAGAATCATGGCCTTGCTAAGTTGACACACAACCTTCACAATCATAGGGACGTTCAGAAAAAAATAAGGATTTTATCCAGGTCTATTAGGAATTTTTTGGCAAGAAACCGGCAAGAGATGATTTGGGACTTTGAGTCTTACATGTGTTTATTGAGTACTTTCTGTGCCAGGCACTGTGTAGACGCTAAAGTAAATATTCTGTAGTTTTGATGAATAATGTGTATCTACTGTATCTTTTGCCATCGAGTCAATTCTGACTCATGGTGGCCCTATAGGACAGAGTAGAACTACCCCATAGAGTTTCCAAGGAACACCTGGTGGATTTGAATTGCCAGCCTTTTGGTTAGCAGCAGTAGCACTTAACCACTATACCCCCAGGGTTTCCTTTTTTTTTTTGGTGTATATTTTTTCCCCCTCCCTTTTGTTATTTCTAGAATGAGCAGTTAATTTAGTATTTCTTTCTTAAAGAGTTATTTCTTTTTTAGGCCAAAGGATATGTAATGTTGTTTCCTCTGTTGGCATTAAGTCTAATGTTTCTCCTGCTCAGCCAAGTCTTGCCCTGGTGTTAATTAATTAATTAAATAATTAAGTTACTGTATTATTATTTGTGCACACCTGGCGCCTTGTCTAAACTGTAGACGTAGTATCTGGGAGTACCTTTTCTGGTGGAGTAGTGGTTAAGTGCTACAGCTGCTAACCAAAAGGTCAGCGGTTCGAATCCGCCAGGCACTGCCTGGAAACTCTACGGGGCAGTTCTACTGTGGCCTATAGGGTCGTTATGAGTTGGAATTGACTTGACGGTGGTGGGTTTGGTTTTTTTGGAACTAGGCGCTGAGAGAAGGAAAGATAATTTCTTTTTTTTTTTTTGCCTGATCAAAACCACTGAGCAACAGTAGTGCAAAAATTCATAGCTACCGTAGAGTTTTGACAAAAGGGTTCAGCCCACCACAGAAAAGAGGCTTTTTGTGTGTGTGCTATTCTACAGGAACAGCGCTATCTGACAGCTAACTGGCTGCAGCTGGATGTGCTTTCTTTTTTTGTTACTAATTTGATTCTTTTTTTTCTTTTTTAATAATTTTTATTGTGCTTTAAGTGAAAGTTTACAAATCAAGTCAGTCTCTCACACAAAAACCCATATACACCTTGCTACACACTCCCAATTACTCTCCCCCTAATGAGACAGCCCGCTCTCTCCCTCCACTCTCTCTTTTCATGTCCATTTCGCCAGCTTCTAACCCCCTCCACCCTCTCGTCTCCCCTCCAGGCAGGAGATGCCAACATAGTCTCAAGTGTCCACCTGATCCAAGAAGCTCACTCCTGACCAGCATCCCTCTCCAACCCATTGTCCAGTCCAATCCATGTCTGAAGAGTTGGCTTCAGGAATGGTTCCTGTCCTGGGGCAACAGAAAGTCTGGGGGCCATGACTACCAGGTTCCTTCCAGTCTCAGTCAGACCATTAAGTCTGGTCTTTTTACGAGAATTTGGGGTCTGCATTCCACTGCTCTCCTACTCCCTCAGGGGTTTTCTGTTGTGTTCCCTGTCAGGGCAGCCATCGGTTGTAGCCGGGCACTGTCTAGTTCTTCTGGTCTCAGGATGATGTAGTTGCTGGTTCATGTGGCCTTTTCTGTCTCATGGGTTCGTAATTACCTTGTGACCTTGGTATTCTTCATTCTCCTTTGATCCAGGTGGGTTGAGACCAACTGATGCATCTTAGATGGCTGCTTGTTAGCGTTTGAGACCCCAGATGCCACTCTTCAAAGTGGGATGCAGAATGTTTTTTTAATAGGTTTTATTATGCCAATTTACTTAGATGTCCCCTGAAACCATGGCCCACAGACCCCTGCCCCTGCTACACTGGCCTTCGAAGCCTTCAGTTTATTCAGGAAACTGCTTTTGGTGTAGTCCAATTGTATTGACTTCCCCTGTATTGTGTGCTGTCTTTCCCTTCACCTAAAGTAGTTCTTATCTACTATCTAATTAGTGAGTGCTCTTCTCCCACCCTCCCTCCCTCCCCCCTCTCGTAACCACAAAAGAATGTGTTCTTCTCAGTTTGAACTATTTCTAAAGTTCTTATAATAGTGGTCTTACACAATATCTGTCCTTTTGCAACTGACTAATTTCACTCAGCATAATGCCTTCCAGGTTCCTCCATGTTATGAAATGTTTCACAGTTCCTCACTGTTCTTTATCGATGTGTAGTATTCCATTGTGTGAATATACTGTAACTTATTTATCCATTCATTTGTTAATGGGTACCTTGGTTGCTTCAATGTTTTTGCTGTTGTAAACAGTGCTGCAGTAAACATGGGTGTGCATATATTTGTTGGTGTAAAGGCTCTTATTTCTCTAGGCTATATTCCAAGGAGTGGGATTGCTGGATCTTATGGTAGTTCTATTTCTAGCTTTTTAAGGAAGCCCCAAATCGATTTCCAAAGTGGTTGTATCATTTGACATTCCCACCAGCAGTGTAGAAGTGTTGCAATCTCTCCACAGCCACTCCAGCATTTATTATTTTGTGTTTTTTGGATTAACCAGCCTTGTTGGAGTGAGATGAAATCTCATGTAGTTTTGATCTGCATTTCTTTAATGGCTAACGATCGTGAACATTTCCTCGCTAACGATCGTGAACATTACCTCATATATCTGTTAGCCACCTGAATGTCTTCTTTAGTGAAGTGTCTATTCATATCTTTTGCCCATTTTAATTGGGTTATTTGTCTTTTTGCAGTTGAGTTTTTACAGTATCATGTAGATTTTAGAGATCAGCTGCTGATCAGAAATGTCATAGCTCAAAACTTTTTCCCAGTCTGTAGGTAATCTTTTTGGTCTTTTGGTGAAGTCTTTGGATGAGCATAGGTGTTTGATTTTTCGGAGCTCCTAGTTATCTAGTTTCTGTTGTGCATTCTTAATAATGTTTTTGTATACTGTTTATGCCATGTATTAGGGCTCCTAACGTTGTGCCTATTTTTTCTTCCATGATCTTTATTGTTTTAGATTTTATATTTAGGTCTTTGATCCATTTCGAGTTAGTTTTTGTGCATGGAGTGAGGTATGAGTCTTGTTTCTTTTTGTTGCAGATGGATATCCAGTTTTGCCAGCACCCTTTGTTATAAAGACTGTCTTTTCCCCATTTAACTGTTTTGGGACCCTTGTCAAATATCAGCTGCTCATATGTGGATGGATTTATGTCTGAATCCTCAATTCTGTTCCGTTGGTCCATGTATCTGTTGTTGTACCAGTACCAGGCTGTTTCGACTACTGTGGTGGTATAATGGGTTCTAAAATCAGGTAAAGTAAGGCCTCCCACTTTGTTCTTCTTTTTCAGTAATGCTTTACTTATCCAGGGCCTTTTTCCCTTCCATGTGAATGTGGTGATTTGTTTCTCCATCTCATTAAAGAATGTCATTGGGATTTGGACTGGAATTTTTTTAAATGTATAGATCACTTTTGGTTGAACAGACATTTTCACAATGTTAAGTCTTCCTAGCCTCGAGCAAGGTATGTTCTTCCACTTATGTAAGTCTCTCTTGCGGAAGTGCACTGGAGTTTTCTTTGTTTAAGTCTTTTACATCTGTGGTAAGATTTATTCCTAAGTATTTTATCTTCTTGGGGGCTACTGTAAATGGCATTGATTTGGTGATTTCCTCTTCGATGTTCTTTTTGTTGGTGTAGAGGAATCCAACTGATTTTTATGTTTTTATCTTGCATCCCCATACTCTGCTGAACTCTTCTGTTAGTTTCAGTAGTTTCTGGAGGATTCCTTAGGGTTTTCTGTGTATAAGATCATGTCATCTGCAAAGAGAGGTACTTTGACTTCTTCTTTGCCAATCTGGATGCCCTTTATTTCTTTGTCTAACCTAATTGCTCTGGCTAGGACTTCCATGGATGTGCTTTCTTTTGCAGTGGGACTCTGTAGTGTTTAGGGAAAAATGCACACTGGAAAACAGTGCCACATTATGGTGTGTTCTGTCTTGAACATGAGTTATTTTTTATTGTTCCCTTTATAGTGGTTCCCAGACAACTAAAAGCTTCAACTAGCTTTGATGCTATTTTGCATATGGAGAAATTCAGGGGAGGGAGCAGCCTTTAAAGTTTTTATTTCAAAGGACTTCAGGAGTTATTCATTGTGAGGTGATGGGACTTTATCACTGTGGAGTGATGGGCCTTAAGCCTCTCAAATCTCCCCCTTCCCAGCTCCCTGGGGGAAGAGAGTGTATATGGAGGAGTCCCTGCCTTCACTTATCCTAATTAGGTTTAGGATTGGATTCCAGGGCATCTCCGTCTCAGGTAGTATTTTCTTCCATAATTCAAAGATTCACTTTCTCTCTAATAGCATTTTGTATTGTTTTTTGAGGGGATGACAGCATAAGATACACAAATCTACAGGTTTAGAAGAACGGGGCAATATTTGAAGGTTTTTGTTGTTTAAAAAAATCTGAAATGCTTTTTACCTCTTGGATTTTCTTAGAATAAATTTGAGTGAAAAAGGATAAATACTAGAGATATTTTATCGAGAGCCTAGGAAAACAGTTGTCAGTATTAATGTAATTAAGATATTTAAAAGTTTAAATGCTTAAACCTGACAGTTAAGCAATGGTGAAGTCTTTGCGGTGAGTTTTTTTTCGTATTTTTGGTTAGCTAGGCCGCTACTTAAAAATTTTGTAATACATATGTATATAAACTTCAGTTAAGCAATTAATGTTTGATTGTTAAAATCTGCATAGGTCAAAAAATAGATTTAGTATTCCATATCGCCTTGAATGCTGACAGGCCATAGAAGCATGGGACAATGCTGGCTCGTTTTCAAAGGACTTCTTCTCTGGTCTGGATATTATAGTAAATACAACCGCAGTTTGGTTGATTTATTATATACACAACGTATATAATAGTCTAGAAGTTTTTTTTTTTGAGGCACACTGGCTACAGCTGATTATGGATAGGATTTAAAATGCTATGTATTTAAAAGCTTTGAAGCAGGCGTTATTTCTTAAAAAAAAAAAGACTGGTGAGAACAAATGAATAAATACATAAAATGCTAACATCCATACAAATCGATTTTGAAGGGTATTAGCTGGAAAATGTAGATACAACTTGGACATTTACGATTATGCCACTGGGCAGCAGGTGGCAAGCTTGCTTTTCAATGTTCTTTGGTTTTATTTTTATATCACAGAACGCCAGAATTTGAAGAGGGTGGTTTGAGTCCATTGGAATTATGTCATTTCTTGGCGGTGTAACCCTGAACCACCTCTTTTGCTCATTGCGCGTTATTGCCTTTGTCTGGATGCTGAAGCTAGTTCCCTTGTTGCAGACAGACAGGAATTAATTCATATGAGCAATGCTTCATTCTCTTGTAATTTTAGCAGCACGTTGCTAATAGAGAAAATAAATTAGAAACAAATGAGTTTCTTAAGGCTGTTCCAGTATGGTTTATAAGAGATTTGGTTATACAATTTCACTTAATACTATATTATATATATATTTTTCTTTTTTTTTTTGCTTCTACTCCTCTTTAAAAAAAAACCCAATTTTTAACTAGCTAGATCCTTTGATACGGAGGTGAGAAATAATTAGACAAAACTGAATGGAGTTCCATGAAAGTATTTTGAAAAATTAAAGAAGAAAATACATTTTGAGGCCAGAATTGAAGACCATTGTCTTCCCTCAGGCCATACTCTGCGTATAATTGGGATTTGGATTTCCAGTATGGAAAAAAGACAAAGCTTAAAGATGGGTGAAGTGGGCATAAAGTTATTTTCTAGAGTATTTGGTCATACTTTCTATATAAAAAAATTTCTTTTTGGATTGTAAAGGTATTTTATGCTTTGGAAAATTTGAAGAACCTGAGAAAAAAGAACATGAATTACTGTAATCATTTAATAGTCAACAAATATTCAACACCCACTATGTACTCAATTATTTTTCTTAGCCCTTTTTTTAGAACTGAGTTCAAATGGAGTATACTGTTTATGTTCATACTTTTTTTTATGTTCCCCAAATTTTTCTATTCCAGCTCTACATTTTTATTTTTTATTGTTAGGAAATGTATCATTCATAAGAAGATATGTAATATACAACACACATATAGTTTAAAGAATAGTAGTAAATTAAAACTCTTGTATCCATGGCCAACTGAAGAAGTAAAACACTGCCATTGTTGTAGAGGTTTTCTATGTGGTCCAGCCCAATACCTTCACCCTCTCTCCCCTGCAGAGTAATTTATATTAACCATTCCCTTGCTTTTGTTTATGGCTTTACTATAATTTTAGATATTTCTAAGCATCGTGCTACTTAGTTCAACCTGCTTTTGATGTTTTTTTTGTTGTGATGAATATAATTTTTTATTTATGAGAAATTTATTTTACGTAGAGAGCACAGTTATACATAATTTGGCATTTGCCTTCTTTTTTTGTATATTTATTTTTATTTCCCCTTCTTACACAAAAGGTAGCATACCGTAGATACTTTTTCATGCTTTGCTTTGTTCACTTACCAATATAACATGAAAATCATTTCACATGAGTTCATTGAGATCTGCCTCATTATTTTTTTAAATAATTTTTTTTATGCTGGTAAAAATATACACAGCCGAAGATACTCCATTTCAACAATTTCTACATGTATACTTCAGTGACATTTATTACACTCTTCAAGTATTGCCACCATTCTTGCTATCCTATTCCAAATTATTTCATCACCATTATCTTTTTTTTTTTTTTTAACACATTTATTATTTAAATACATAATCACTTTGTTTTCGTTATTTCTAATTTGTTGCCTGGAAAGCACCCCCTACCCTCATCTTTTGCTTATTCTGATTTATTCTTTGTTTTTGTTTTTATTTTACTTTAGATGAAGGTCTGCAGAACAAACTGGCTTCTCGTTAAACAGTCAGTACACATATTGTTCTGTGACATTGGTTAACAACCCCAGGACATGTCAACACTCTCCCTTCTCGACCTTGGTTCTCCACTACCAGCTTTCCTGTCTCCTCCTGCCCTCAGTACCTTGCCCCTGGGCTGGTGTGCCCTTTTAGTCTTGCTTTTTTTTAATGGGCCTGTCTAATCTTTGGCTGAAGGGTGAACCTTGGGAGTGACTTCATTACTGAGCTAAAAGAGTGTCCGGGGGCCACTCTCAGGGCTTCTCCAGTCTCTGTCAGGCCAGTAAGTCTGGCGTTTTTTTGTGAGTTAGAGTTTTGTTCTACATTTTTCTCCACCTCTGCCCAGGGCCCTCCACTGTGATCCCTTTCAGAACAGTCAGGGGTGGTAGCCGGGTACCATCTCGTTGTACTGGACCGAGCCTGGTGGATGCCATGGTAGATGTGGTCCATTAGTCCTTTGGACTAATCTTTGCCTTGTGTCTTCAGTTTTCTTCATTCTCTTTTGCTCCCGAAGGGGTGAGACCAGTGGAGTGTCTTAGATAGCCGCACAGAGGCTTTTAAGACTCCAGATGGTACTCACCAAAGTAGAATGTAGAACGTTTTCTATATAAACTATGTTATGCCATTTGAGCTACATGTTTCCTGAGACTATGGTCCCCATAGCCCTCAGACCAGCAATTCATTCCCTCAGGGAGTTTGGATGTATCTGTGGATCTTCCATGACCTTGCCTTGTACAAGTTGTTATGACTTCCCCAGAATTGTGTGGTGTCTTACCCTTCACCAAAGTTACCACTTATCAATTGTCTTATTTAGTGTTTGCCTATCCCCACCCCTCCCCTCCCTCCTAACTGCCAAAGATTGTTTCTTTTTGCGTGTAAACCTTTTCATGAGTTTTTACGGTAATGGTCTCATAAAATATTTGTTCTTTTGTGATTGACTTATCTCACCCACCCACCATAATGCCCTCCAAATTCATCCATGTTATGAGATGCTTTAGAGATTCATCATTGTTCTTACATCGTTGCATAATACTCCATTGTGTGTATGTACCAAAGTTTGTTTATCCATTCATCTGTTGATGGGCATCTAGGTTGTTTCCATCTTTTTGCTATTGTGAACAATGCTGCAGTGGACATGTGCATATGTCTGTTTGTATTACGACTCACTTCTTTAGGATATATTCCTTGGAATGGGATTGCTGGATCATATGGTATTTCTCTTTCCAGCTTTCTAAGGAAATGCCATATCATTTTCTACAATGGTTGTATCATTTTGCATTCCCACCAGCAGTGCGTAAGAGTACCAGTTTCCCAGCAACCTCTCCAACATTTGTTATTTTCTGTTTTTTTGATTCGTGCGAGTAATGCTGGATTGAGATGGTATTGATTTGCATTTCTCTAATTGCTTGAGAGCATTTCCTCATGTATCTGTTAGCCACTTTAATGTCTTCTTTGGTGAAGCATCTGTTCATTTCCTTTGCCTGTTTTTTAATTGGATTATTTGTTTTTTGTTGTAGAGGTGCTGGATTTTCCTGTAGATTTTAGAGATTAGACCTTTTTCTGATTTGTAGTAGCCAAAAATTTTGCCCAGTCAGTAGGTTCTCTTTTTACTCTTTTGGTGAATTCTTCTGAATTTTTAGAAGACCCCAGTTACCTAGTTTATCTTCTGGAGGTTGTGTGCTGTTGGTTATGGTTTGTATCCTGTTGATGTCATGTATTAGTGACTGTAGCATTGATCCTATTTTTTCTTCTATGAACTTTATAGTTTTTGGCTTTATATTTAGGTCCTTGATCCATATTGATTTAATTTTTGTGTATGGTGTGAGGTATGGGTCCCATTTCACTTTTTTTTGCAGATGGACATCCAGTTTTGCCAGCACCATTTATTAAAAAAACCGTCTTTTCCCCATTTGATGGACTTTGGGCCCTTGTTGAAGATCAGTGACCATAGGTGAATGGGCTGACATCTGGGCTCTCAATTGTATTCCATTGGTCAATGTATCTGTCATTGTACCAACACCAGGCTGTTTTGACTACTGTAGCTGTATAGTAGTTTCTGAGGTCAGATAGTACGAGTCCTCCAACTTTGTTCTTCTTCAGTATTGCTTTATTTATCTGGGACCTTTTCCCTTTCCATGTAAAGTCAACGATTAGTTTTTCCATCTCTTTAAAGAATGTTTTTGGTATTTGTATTGGGATTGCATTGTATTTGTAAATTGCTTTGGGTAGAATTGTCATTTAAACGATGTTGAGTCTACCTATCCATGAGCGTGTATGTTTTTCCATTTATGTAGATCTCTCTTGATTTCTTGCAGTAGCGTTTTTTAGTTTTCTTTGTATAGGTCTTTTACATCACTGGTTAGATATATTCCTAAGTATTTTATTTTTTTAGGGGCTATTATAAATAGTATCATTTTCCTGGTTTCCTTTTCATTTTTCTCTTTATTGGTATATAGGAATCCAATTGATTTTCCTATGTTTATCTTATATCTTGCTACGCTGCTGAATCTATTAGTTCCAGTAGTTTTCTTGTGCGTACTTTGGGGTTTTCTATGTATGGTATCGTATCATCTGCAAATAGAAACAGTTTTACTTTTTTGTTACCAATTTGGATGCCTTTTATTTCTTTTTCTTGCCTTATTGCTCTAGCTAGGACTTCCAGCACAATGTTGAATAGGAGTCCATCACCATTATCTTAATTAAATTCCCTGCCCCCTAAGCTTCCCATCTAACCTTTTGAGTTGCTGTTGTCAATTTGACCTTGCGTGGATAATACTTTACAAAAGCATGATACTCAAGGCAGACATACTTTACTAATTAAGGTAAACAGTTTTTTGGTTCAAAGAAGACTTCAGGGGGTAGTACTGGTTTAAGGTTTAAAGTTTAAAGATTATCGCAGGGCAATAGTTTCAGAGGTTCATCTAGCCACATGACTCTGGAAAGTCTGTATTCCATTGGAAATTTTAAATTCTTTTCCACATGTCCCCCCTTTTGATCAGGATTCTTTGATCAAAAATGTGCATTCAGTGTCCTCCTCTAATTCCTGACTTTCCTTCTTCCTCTGTTTGCTTTTGACTCCTATAGGGTCACTATGAGTCAGAAATGACTCGATGGCACTGGGTTTTTCTGGGTAATCATATTGTTTGCATTCTTTTAAGGCTTGTTTTTCTTGCTCAAGGACACTTGGTGCAAATGGTTAAGCACTCAGCTACTAACCAAAGCTTGGTGGTCCAAGTTCACCCAGAGGTGCCTTAGAAGAAAGGCCTGGTGGTCTACTTCTGAAAGGTCATAGCCATTGAAAATCCTGTGGAGCACAGTTCTACTCTGACACACAGGAGGTCACCATGAGTTCGAATACGTGCCATGGCAACTGGTTTGGTTGTTTTTTTTCTTGCTCAGGTGTTTTTGACATTCATCTATAATAGTAGTTTTCAAACTTGAGCTTGCTCAGAATCACCTGGAGGGCATTTAAAACTGAATGATGGGTTTCTGATTCAGCAGGTATGGGGAGGGGCTGAGAATTTGTAGTTCTAACAAGCTCCCAGGTGATGCTACTGCTGCTGATCTGGGAACCACATTTTGAGAAACTCTGATTATCCTAATGCTTAAAGTTGGGATTCATCTACTTTCACTATTTGTTACAGTCTCCCATTATATGAATATACTATTATATGAATATACCACAATTTATTTATCCGTTCTCCTGATGATGGCATTTGGGTTGTTTCTAGTGCTTTGCTCTTATAGCTATGTGTACAAATTGTCCAACTCTCCTGTTATATATTTTTAACGGTTGTTACGGAATGGAATAAAAAATATCAAGGTGAAGCACTCTTTTAAGGGTAAGTTTTTTTTTTTTGTGTGTGTGAAACTTTTGTTCTAGAAACACACGCACACTCTACTATGTAAAATGCCTTTCTTACAGTGAGTTCTTGCCAAAAAGTTTGAAGGCCGTGCTCTAGGGTATTTAAATTGAACAGTGTTTTCCTTTTTGAATTGTGCTGTGTTGTTTAAGAAATCCTTCCCTATCCCATTGCTGTACAGTATTTTCCTCTAGAAAATTTTCCTTTCTCGTTTAAGATTTTTTATACACTTGGAATTGATTTTGATAATGGTGTGATTTTATTTATTTTCTATATGATAATTGGTCTTAGCACTATTTATTGACGAACTCCTCTCCCTTCCCCCACTGAACTTCAGTACCATACTATGGCATATTTAAGTTTCTAAATACGCATAAGCCTGTTTCTGAGTTCCCTGTCCTCTTGCACTGGTTTCTTTGTCTATTCCTTAGTCAATATTATGGTACCTTAAGTACTATAATTGTATAGTAAGTCTTGGTAAGCAAATTCTCCCTCATTGTTCTTTAGCTGCATTTCCATAGAAGTTATGGAATTAGCTTGTCACATTTTTTGAAACAATCCTGTTTGGAATTTTGATTGGAATTGCATTGAACCAATATATAATTTTGACGTAAGTACACTCCTCACTTATCAACGTGGTTAGGTTTCAAAGACCAGGTCATTATGTGAAAATTGGTGTGACATGAAAATGGAGGATGACCACATGCGATTACACAGCTGCCAAATTAAATCATTACATAACTTCCAAATGACATCATTACATACCTGTCAAACCACTGAGAATCATGGCCCAGCCAAGTTGACATATAATCTTAACCATCATAGCCAATGTTACCCTCACCTTGCACCTCAGCATTCATTACTGCCAGATTGTCGTTAGTGTGCAAAATAGTCGTATAATAGATTTTTTACTGTTGCCATAAATGCGAAATGTTGGATAGCAAGATAGTCAATAAGTGAGGAGTAGGTATATTTGTATTTTTTATATTGACTCTTCCTGTCCATAAATGGGAAACTCTGGTGGTGTAGTGGTTAAGTGCAACAGCTGCTAATCAAAAGGTTGGTGGTTCGAATCCGCCAGGCGCTCCTTGGAAACTTTTTGGGGCAGTTCTACTCTGTCCTAAAGGGTCACTATGAGTTGGAATCAACTTGATAGCAACGGGTTTGATTTTGGAGTTTTATCCATAAATGTGATATGTCTCTCCAATTATTTAGGCTTTCTTTACTATCTTTCAGTACATTTTTATAATTTTCTTCATTAAGATCTTACACGTTTTGTGAGCTTTTTTGACCTAATATTCCTGGTTGTTCTTATAATTGGAATCTTTTCTAAATTTTTATTTTTGAACAGCTTCTTTGAAATGAGGTCGAATGTTGATTTGTGCGTGCTGAAATTTTGCTAACTCACTAATTCTAGCACACTGCATTTCCTTTTGGGTTTTCTGTAGAGAATTATATCATGTATGATGATGAGAGATTTATTTCTTTTTTCCAATCCTTCTAGCTGTTGTTTTTGTTACTCTCCCTACTGCACTGGCTGGGACCTTCAGTTCATTGTGAAGCAGAGGTGGTGATAGTGCGCTGGTTCCCATTTTAAAGTGAGTTTTGTTAGGCTTTCATCATTGAATATCACATTTGCTGTAGGTTTTTTGTAGATACCCTTTATCCAGTTAAGGAGATTCCCTTGTATTGCTACATTGCTAGGCATAGCTACCACAGATATTGAATTTGATCTTTTGATCTGTTGATTTGATCATGGTTCCCTATTATCTTCAGTGTGCTGAGTCATATTAATAGATAATTTTGGGACAACCTTGCATTCATATAATAAACTTAACTTGGTCATGATGTTCTTTACCATTTTTACAAATGAGACTGGTGTATGATTTTGCATTCTCATACTTACGTAATTTTGGTATTAAGGTTATATTTGCCATAGAATGAGTTGGGGCATGTTCCTTTTTTTTCCTTTTGTTTAGAAAAATTTGTATAAGATTAAATGTTTGATACCACTCAATTGTAAAAACACCTCAGTGTTTTCTAAGTAGAATGGCTTAATTGTTATTGTGTCATTTTGTCTTTTTTATTGATATTTAATTTTTTTTGTCCTCCTTTGGATTGATTAGGCTTTTTTCCCTTCTCATTCCTTCTCCTATACCCATCAAAATAGTTTGTGTTGTATATTCTATTTCTTTTCTCTTAGTGATTACCCTAGGAATTTTAACATGTATATTTAACTTAGCAAAGGCTAAAGATATTTAGTATTTTTCCCTTCCTCCCAAACAGTATAAGGACTTAGAACACTTGAGGTCTGTGGTATTATTTTTCAACATTTAAAAATTTTAATTCCACAAATTAGATGTTATACCATTGTTTTGTATAGTCAGTGCTTATTTAGATCTTCCCACATATTTACCATTTTCTTTTTTTACCCATTTCTACTTACATTTTAGACTTTCCCTCAGGCAGTTTTTCTTAAAGTACCTCTTTTAGAAATTCCTTTGAATGTTTTTTTTTTTTTTTTTAATTCATTCTGATTTTTCTGGGGGGAAAATTCTGAGAGAGTTATTTTTTCTGTGTACGTTGAAGCTATTATTTCACTGTCTTCTGGCTTCCCCCATTACTGTTGATAAATCACTAGTCAGTCTAATTTTTATTCTTTCATTGATCATCTCTCTTTTCTGTCTGGTTTTAAAGTGTATCTTGGTTGGAATTTATTGGGCTTCTGATGTGAGGATTCATGTGTTTTTCATTCTTGGAAAATTCTCAGCCATTTTTTCTTTGAATATTGCCTCTCCCCAATTCTCTCCTTGGAGAAGTGATTAGACAAATATTATACATCACTCTATTTTTATATCTTTTAATCTTTCATATTTTCACCTCTTTGTGTCTCTGCTGCACTCAGGGCAGTTTATTCTAGTTCACTAATTCTCTATCTCTGTTATACCTGCTATCATCGTTTGGGCTACCCATCTTAAATGTTATCTATTTTACATCTAAAAGTTCTACTTGGTTGTTTTTCAGATTTCTCCCATCTATATTGATAATCTTTTATTTAATCAAACTTTTAATATCCTCTTATTTATGCATATTAAAAAATATGCATATTAGATATACATTTATTCTGTATCTTAAAATTTCATTTTATAAACTGCAGTTGTTACTTGATTCTGCAGTTTGTTTTTTCTGCTAATTCTGGCTTGTTTCCATGTGTATATTATGATTTCTGATTGTGAAAGAATGTTCACTGGACTTTTATCTCTAGAAATTCCTTAAGACCTAGTTTTAAGGTAGAACCACTTTCAACAAATTCCTGGGGGCAATACCCAGCCAGACCCACTTTTAACTAAATTTTGGGGTTGTTATTGTTTTGGTCACTCAGATATTTTTAATTGATGGGCCAAACCTACATGAAGGTAGACTTATAGTTAGGGAGTCTAGAGTGAAATCTTTTTTTGTTGCTGTTGATGTTTTTCATGTTCACCAAACACCCGAGCTGACATAGACACATACCCTCGTGGCCTCTCTCAGTGGGGTGAAATTTTCTCTGATTAACACACTGAAAGTATTGCTCTTCACTCTTGTGGGGGGTCTCTGATTTGATCTTTTGTCTGGTGCAGGCACCAAGCATTGTCCCATGTACACCATTAAAACTTGAAATCTAAACATCAAACAGGTAAATTCCTGTTTGAATGCCAACTCATTTCCCTGGATTCATGCTTTCTGGTTATTTCTGGCCTCTGAGGGTTTCTCTGGCTCTCCTGCCAGCTCAGCCATTTTCTTTTTCTTTAAAATATGTTTTAGGTGAAAACTTAGAGCACAAATTAGTTTCTTATTCAAAAATTCACGCCCAGATTGTTTTGTGACATTGATTGCAATCCCTGCAGTGTGTCAGCACTCTCCCCCTTTCCTTTTCCATTCTAGGTTTTCTGTGTCCATTTATCCAGTTTTGCAGTTGCTTTGTGCCTTCTCCTCTTGCTTATAGAGCCTATACTTTGATTGAATTAAGAAGCACATCTCTCATGTGTGTTATTGTGTGTTTTAAAGGCCTGTCTAATCTATGCCTGAAAGGTGGAGTTTCGGAGTGGCTTTCGTTCTGAGTTAGCATGGTATCTGGGGGCCTTCCTCCAGTCTCTGTCAGACCTAAATCTGGCCTTTTTTTTTTTTTGTGAATTTGAATTTTGTTCTGTGCTTTTATTCCGCTGTGTCCAAGACCCTCTATTGTGATCCCTGTCAGAGCAGTCAGTAGTGGTAGCTGGGTACCATCTATTTCTTGTGGGCTCAGGCTGGTGGAGGCTGTGGTTCATGTGGTCTGCTAGTACTTTGGACTAATATTTTCCTTGAATCTTTGGTTTTCTTCATTTCCTATAGCTCTGAACATGGTGGGGACCAATAGATGTATCTTAGATGGCTGCTCACAAGCTTTTAAGACCTTAGATGCTACTCCCCAAAGTAGGATTTAGAACATTTTCTTTATGAACTATATGTCCACTGAGACCATGGTCCCTAGCCCTCAGCCCCAGTAACTTGGTTCCTTGAGGTGTTTGGATATGTCTAGGAAGCTTCTATGTCTTTGCCTTGGTCAAGCTGTGCTGACATCCCCTATATTGTGTGTTGTCTTTCCTTTCACCAGAGTTACCGCTTGTCTACTATTTAGTTAGTGATTTCTGCTCCTTACCCACTCCCCTCCCTCTTAACCATCAAAGATTTTTTTTTCCTGCGTGTAAACCTTTTCTTGGGTTTTTATAATAGTGATCTCATGCAATATTTATTCTTTCGTGATTGACTTATTTCACTCAGCAAAATGTCCTCTAGATTGATCCATGTTGTGAGATGTTTCTTGGTTTCATCATCGTTCTTTATTGTTGCATCATATTCCATTGTGTGTATGGACCATAATTTGTTCATTCATCTGTTGATAGGCATTTAGGCTGTTTCCATCTTTTTACTGTTGTGAACAGTGCTGCAGTGAACATGGGTGTGCATATGTCTATTAGTGTGACGAACCTTATTTCTCGAGGCTGTATTCCTATGAGTGGAATTGCTGGATTGTATGCTATTTCTAACTTTTTAAGGAGGTACCATATTGTTTTCCAAAGTGGTTGTACCATTTTGCATTCCCACCACATAGGAGTTCCAGTCTTCCCGCAACATCTCCAACATTTGTTTTCTGTTTCTTTGTTTAGTGCCAGTAATGTTGTGGTGAGGTATCTCGTTGTAGTTTTGATTGGCATTTCTCTATTGACTAATGATCATGAGCATTTCCTCATGTATCTGTTAGTTGCCTGGATTTTGTCTTTGGTGAAGTGTCTGTTCATATCCTGGGCCCATTTTTTAATTTTTGTTTTTGAAGTGTTGAAGTATTCTATAAATTTTAGAGATTAGACCCTTGCCAGATATATGGTAGCCAGTTTTTTTCCCCTAGTTTGTAGGTTCTCTTTTCAGTCTCTTAGTGGTCTTTTGATGAGCATAAGTGTTTAATTTTTAGAGGGTCATAGTTATCTAGTTTATCTTCTGGTGTTTGTACCTTGTTAATTATGGTTTATATTCTATTTATGCCATGTATTAGGGCACCTAGCATTGTCCCTGTGTTTTTCTACCATGATCTTTATCGTTTTAGGTCTTGTATTTAGACCTTTGATCCATTTTGAGTTAGTTTTTGTATATGGTGTGAGGTATGGGTCCTGTTTCATTGTTTTACAGATGGACATCCAATTTTGCCAGCACCGTTTGTTAAAAAGACTGTCTTTTCTCCATTTCATAGATTTTGGTCCCTTGTCTAAGATCAGTGACCATAGGTAGATGGATTTACATCTGGGTTCTTGATTCTGTTCCAGTGGTCTGTGTGTGTGTGTCGTTGTATCAATACCAGGCTGTTTTGACTATTGTAGCTATATAGTAGGCTCTGAGATCAGGTAGTGTGAGGCCTCCTACTTTGTTCTTTTTCTTCAGTAATGCTTTGCTTTTTCAGGACCTCTTTCCTTTCCACATAAAGTTGTTGGTTAGTTTTTCCATCTCTTTAAAGGATGCTTTTGGCATTGGATCAGGATTCCATTATATCTGTAGATCGCTTTGGGTAAGATTGACATTTTCACAAATGTTGAGTCTTCCTATCCATGTGCATGGTTATGTTTTTTTATTTATGTAGGTTTCTTGCAATAGTGTTTTGTAGCTTTCTTTGTATAGGTCTTCTACATCCCTGGTTAGATTTGTTCTTAATTATTTCATCTTTTTGGGGACCATAACAAATAGTATTATTTTCTTGATTTCCTTTTCAAAGTTATCTTTGCTGGCGTATAGGAATCCAACTGATTTTTGTATGTTTATCTTTTATCTTGCCAGTCTGCTGAATCTATCAGTTCCAGCAGTTTTTTTTGTGGAATCTGTGGGGTACTCTATGTATAGGATTATATCATTGTTAATAGGAATAGTTTTACTTTTTCCTTTCTAATTTGGATGCTTTTTTTTTTTTTTTTTTTGCCTTATTGCTTTAGCTAGAACTTCAAGCACAATGTTAAATATGAGTGGTGATAAAGGGCTTTTTTGTCTTGTTCCTCTTCTCAGGGGGAATATTTGATTCTCGCTCCATTGAAAATGGTGTTGGCTGTTGGTTTTGTATAGATGTCCTTTATCATGTTGAGGAATTTCCCTTCTATTCCTATTTTATTGAGAATTTTTATCAGGAATGAAAATGATGTTGGCTGTTGGTTTTGTATAGATGTCCTTTATCATGTTGAGGAATTTCCCTTCTATTCCTATTTTATTGAGAATTTTTATCAGAAATGGGTGTTGTACTTTATCAAATGCCTTTTCTGTGTTGATTAAGATGATCATGTGGTTCTTTTCTTCTGCTTTATTTATGTGGTGGATTATGTCGATTACTTTTCTAATGTTGAACCATTCTTGCATACCTGCCATGAATCCCACTTGGTTGTGGTGCATTGTTTTTTTGATATGATGCTGAATTCTGTTGGCTGGAATTTTGTTAAGAATTTTTGCATCTATATTCATGAGAGATATCAGTCTGTAACTTTCTTTTTTTGTGGTGTCTTTGGCTGTTTTTTTTTTTTTTTGGCTATATTTGGTATCAGGTTTATGCTGGCTTCTTAGAATGAATTTGAGAGTATTCCTTCCTTTTGTATGCTCTGAAATAGTTGAAGTAGTACTGGTGCAAGCTCTTCTCTGAATGTTTGGTAGAATTATCCAGGGAATCCGTACAGGCCAGAGCTGTTTTTTGTTGGAAGTTTTTTTTTTTTTACCTCTTCAATCTCTTCTCTTGTTATGGGTCTGTTCGGATTTTGTATTTCAGTTTGTGTTAGTTTAGGTAGGTAGTATGTTTCTAGAAATTTGTCCATTTCCTCTAGTTTCTCAAATTTGTTGTAGCACAGTTTTTCATTGTATTCTATTATGATCCTTTTTATTTCAGTTGGGTCTGTTGTTATGTCCCCCATCTCATATCTTATTTGGATTATTTGCTTGTTCTCCTCTTTTTCTATTGTAAGTTTGACCAGTAATTTGTTGATCATTTTAAAGAACCAACTTTTGATCTTGTGGATTCTTTCTGTTGTTTTTCCATTCTCTGTTTCATTTATTTCTGCTCTAATCTCTATTATTTTCTTTCTTCTGGTGCCTGCGGGCTCCTTTTGTTATTCTCTTTTTATTTGTTTGAGTTGTACGGCTAGCATTTGGATTTTGGCTCATTCTTTTTTGATGTGTGTGTTTATTGGTGTAAATTGACCTCTGAGCACTGCCTTTGCTGTATCCCAAAGGTTTTGGTATGATGTGTTTTCATTTCTTTCGATTCTAGGAAATTTTTTATTCCTCTTTGATTTCTGCTATTACCCAGTTATTTTTAAGGAAGACGTTATTCAGCTTTCAAGTACTTAATTTTTTTTCCTTGTTCTTCCTTTTATTGATTTCTAATTTTATGGTGTTTTGGTCAAAGAGAATGGTTTGTATTATTTCCATGTTTTGGATTTTATTGATGGTTGAAAAGAATGTTCATTGAAAAGAATGTGTACTATGCTGCTGTTGGGTGGAGTGTTGTAGATATGTCCTTGAAGTGAAGTTAGTTGATTGTAGCCTTTAGATCTTCTGTTTCTTTGTTGGTTTCTCTCTAGACGTTCTGTCCTTTACTGAGAGTGGTCTGTTGAAGTCTCCTACTATTATTGTGGAACTGTTTCTCTTTTCATTACTGTTAGAATTTTTTTTTTTTTTTTAATTTTTATTGTGCTTTAAGTGAAAGTTTACAAATCAAGTCAGTCTCTTACACAAAAACTTATACTCCCAATTGCTCTCTCACTAATGAGATACCCCGTTCCCTCCCTCCACTCTCTCTTTTTGTGTCTATTTTGCCAGCTTCTAACCCCCTCTACCCTCTCATCTCCCCTCCAGGGAGGAGATGCCAGCATAGTCTCAAGTGTCTGCTGATCCAAGAAGCTCATTTCTTACCAGCATCCCTCTCCAACCCATTGTCCAGTCCAATGAGAGTTTGTTTTATGTACTGTGGAACCCTGTTGTTAGGTGCATATATATTTTTTAGGGTTATGCTTCTTGGTGGATTGTCCCTTTAATCATTATATAATGTCCTTCATGTCTTTTATGGTTGATTTTGCCTTAAAGTCTATTTTATCTGAGATCAATATTGCCACTCCTACTCCTTTTTGGTTACTGTTTGATTGATATATTTTCCCATCTTTTTATTTTTATTATATTTATGTCTTTGTGTCTAGGTGTGTCTCTTGTAGACAACATATTGATGGGTTGTTTTTTTTATCCATTTTGTCACTTTCTGTGTCTTTGTGGGTGCATTTGAGCCATGTACAATCACTGTGATTATGAATAGGTGTGAGTTTATTGTTGTATTGTTGTGCTGTCTTTTTTTTTTTTTTTTTTTGGTGCTGATGTTTTGTTTCTCCTAATTTCCTGTTCTGAGTTCTGTTTGTGGATTTTCTTTCATTATCGTAGACTTTTTGTTTACTGAGACTTTATATTGTTCTTCTTTTTCATTCTGATGAGGAGGTTTGTTAACTTTGTGGTTACCTTGAAATTTACCCTTATCTTCCTAAGTTTCAACCAGTGTTTTATTACTTGATATTGCCTTGATTTCCTCTCCATTTGAAAGTTCTTTACCTACATGGTTTACTCTGCCTTGTATTGTTTTGGTGTTGTCATTTACAGATTGATTCCTCTGTTCCTTTTTTTAAATGTCTTTTAGTATTTTATTATTTAGAGTTCTTTACCTAGGTTGGTATCTGCCTGATGGTGTCCTATGTCTTAGGTTTAGGTTGTTGCCTGATATTGTTGGTTCTCTAACCAAAGGACTTACTTAAATATTTTTTTGTAAGTTTGTTTTGGTTTTTATGAATTTCCTTAATTTCTGTTTATCTGGAAATGTCCTGATTTTGCCATCATAACTGAGAGTGAGTTTTGTAGGCTATATTATTCTTTGTTGGCAGTTTTTTTTTCCTTCCAAGGTTTTATATATGCCATCCCATTGCCTTCTTGCGTATATAGTTTCTGCAGAGAAATCAGAGTTAAGTCTTATTGTTTCCTCTTCGTAAATGACTGTTCCTTTTTCTCAATCTGCTCTCAGTATTCTTTATTTTTGGTTTTGGCAAGTGTGATTATGATATGTCTTGGTGACTTTCTTTTGGAGTCCGTTTTATATGGGATTCATTGAGCTTCTCGGATGGTCAGCTGTTCATGATATTTGGGACGCTTTCTGCCAGCAAATCTTCAACAATCTTCTCTGTTTTTTATTTTCTCCCCCTGTTCTAAAACTCTAGAGTGCTAATCATGCCCCAATTTTTTTGATCTTCATTTTGTCCCACATATATTTTAAGTTTTCTTCATTCTTTTCTATGTTTTTTCCTAAAACAAAGTGATGTTCATGGACTAGTCTTCAATCTCGCTGATTCTGTTTGCCATTGTCTCAACTGTGTTCCTAGAACCTTTTATTGAGTTGTCCATTTCTGAAGTTTGTTGTTTATCTTTTAAGTTTCTAGTTGCTTTTTTTTGGTATGATTTCTAATTATTTATTTATTGTGATATTTTGTTCTTGTATTATTTTCCTGAATTCTTTTATTGCTTACTTTCTGTTTACTTGATTTTGGCTATGTTTTTGCCTCTGTTTTCCACGATTTTGTCTATTCTTGTTTTTGTCTGTCTTCCTTGATTTCTTTCCTAATTTCTTGGAAAGCCCTAAATGGTAGTCTTTTGAATTCCATACCAGCTAGTTCTACTGTCATTTCTTCTACTAGAAAGACAGTTCTTTATTTGATCACTTGCTAGAGCCATCTTGTACTGCCTTTTTTTTTTTTTAAATGTTTTGATATTCTCTGCTGTCTCTGAGACACTGAAGTATTATTACTCCGGAAAGGGATGGATAGTAATTTTGGGCTAGGAAAAAGGACAAACACATAGTTGTTGCTTCTACTCCAGTAGCATTTGAAGCACAATTGTTAAAAGGGAGAGTTGGTGGAGAGAGAAACCCTCATCTATCTATCTTTTTTTTTTAATTGATACTCCTGAATTTATTTTGGTATATTTGGTATATATTTGGTATTAACCCATCACTGCCAGTTGGGCCATCAAGTCAATTCTGACTCATAGTGACCCCATAGAGCAGAGGTGAACTGCCCAGTAGGGTTTCCTAGGCTGTAATTTTTATGTAAGGAGACTGCCACATCTGTCTGTCACAGAGAGGCTGGTAGGCTCAAACTGCCAATCTTTTTCTGTTAGCAGCTGAGCACTTTAACCACTGTGCCATCAGAGCTCCTATATTTGGTATAGTTGTATAGTTACGTGGTATGAATATCATGTGTATTTTGATCGTGCTTTGTACCTTGTGTCTAAATGTATAAGTTTAATACTCCATTTTTGACTCACCCTTTCTATTGGCCACTTGTGACTTGGAGGCTTTCAATGCATTACCAAGTATAACAGGACACAAAATTAGCTTTTCTAACCAAAATTGAAATCAAATATATTTTTGGCTGACTGATTCTAATCTCATTCTTGTCTAAATCATTGAGAAATTGCATGTTATGTTTGTGGGGGCTGTAATAATAGAATGATAGGCAATGAAACTAAATTGAGGGAGTGAATGAAACTGATTTTTTTGTTTGCTTGTTTTGCCCCATATTATTTTTTCTTCAGGAATCCAAGTTGAAATTTGATAACCATCAGTTTATTGTATCAAAGTGAAAATCCAGGTGATAGTAGGCTTGGAAAGGCAGTTCCTGGGACTAGGCAAGTCTGATAATGGCTGCTCAAGTTTGACGTTTTAGGTGGAGAAGGCTTGGTTTTGTGTGTGATTTACTTTTTTTTTTTTTTAATTTATTGTAATTTAGACAAAGACTTACAGAGCAAATTAGTTTCACATTAAACAATTAATACACATATTGTTTTGTGCATTGCTTACCAACCCCATGACATGTCCATACTCTCCCCCTTTTGATCTTGAGTTCCCCATTATGAGCTTCCCTGTCCCCTCCTGCCTTCTCATCCCTGTCCCTAAGCTGGTGTGCCCATTTAGTCATGTTTTGTTTTATGGGCTTGTCTCATCTTTGACTGAGGGGTAAAACTCAGGAGCAGCTTCAGTACTGAGTTAAAAAGGTGTCCAGGGGCCATAGTCTTGAGGCTTCTCCAGGCTCTGTCAAACCAGTAAGTCTGGTCTTTTTTTGTGAGTTTGAATTTTGTTCCACATTTTTTTCAAGCTCTCTGGGGCCCTCCATTGTGATCCCTGTCAGAGCAGTTGGTGATGGTAGGGGGGCACCATCTAGTTGTGCTGGACTCAGTCTGGTGGAGGCTGTGGTAGTTGTGGTACATTAGTCCTTTGGACTAATCTTTCCCTTGTGTCTTTGATTTTCTTCATTCTCCCTTGCTCCAGACGTATTACTTTCTTGATTTCCTTTTCATAGTTCTCTTTCTTGGTGTAGAGGAATCCAACTGATTTTCGTATGTCTATCTTGTATTCTGCTGCTCTGCTGAATCTTTCTATTATTTCCAGTAGTTTTCTTGTGGAGTCCTTTGGGTTCTGTGTGTATACTATCATATCACCTGCAAATAGGGATAGTTTTACTTCTTCGTTACCAATTTGGATGCTCTTTATTTCTTTTTCTTACCTTATTGCTCTAGCTAGGACTTTCAGCACCATGTTAATTGGGAGTGGTGATAAAGGACATTCTTGTCTTGCTCTGGAAACCCTGGTAGCATAGTGGTTAAGAGCTATGGCTGCTAACCAAAAGTTCAGCAGTTCACATCTACCAGGCACTCCTTGGAAACTCTGTGGGGCAGTTCTGCTCTGTCCTATAGGGTCACTATGAGTTGGAATCAACTCAGTGGCAACACAGGTTTAGTTTTTGTTTTTTTTGTTCCTGGTCTCAGGGGTAATGTTTTCAGCCTCTCTTCATTAAGAATGATGTTGGCTGTTGGTTTTGTATAAAACCAAACCAAACCCATTGCCCTTGAGTCGATTCCGACTCATAGTGACCCTATAGGGCAGAGTAGAACTGCCCCATAGAGTTTCCAAGGAGTGCCTGGCAGATTCGAACTGCCAACCCTTTGGTTAGCAGCCATAGCACTTAACCACTACGCCACCAGGGTTTTGTATAGATGCCGTTTATTATGTTGAGGAATTTCCCTTCTATACCTATTTTATTGAGATTTTTTTTTATCAGGAATAGGTATTTGTACTTTATCAGATGCCTTTTCTGCATTGATTGAGATGATCATGTGATTCTTTTGTTTTATTTATGTGGTAGATTACATTGGTTTCTGATGTTGAACCATCCTCGCACACCTGGTGTGAATCCCACTTGGTCTTGGTGTATTATTTTTTTGGTATGCTGAATTCTTCTGGCTGGAATTTTGTTGAGAATTTTTGCATCTATATTCATGAGAGATATTGGTCTGTAATTTTCTTTTTTTTTTGTGGTTTCTTTGCCTGGTTTTGGTATCAGGGTTATGCTAGCTTCATAGAATGAATTTGGAAGTACCTCTTCCATTTCTATATTCTGAAATAGTTTGAGTAGTACTGGTGCAAATTGTTCTCTGAATGTTTGGTAGAATTCTCCAGTCAAGCCATCCGGGCCTGGGTTTTTTTTAAAACTACCTTTTCAGTCTCTTCTTTTCCTATGGGTCTGTTCAGATACTGTATTTCAGTTTGTGTTAGTTTAGGTAGATAGTGGGTTTCTAGAAATTTGTCCTTTTTCTCTAGGTTTTCAAATTTGTCGGTGTGTAGTTTTTCATAGTACTCTGTTATGATCCTTTTTATTTCATTTGTGTCTGTTGTGGTGTTCCCCATTTTGTCTCTTATTTGGGTTATTTATGTCCTCTCTTGTTTTTCTTTTGTCAGTCTGGCCAGTGGTTTGTTGATCCTTTTTAAGAACCAACTTTTAGCCTTGTAGTTTGTTTCTATTCTCTATTTCATTTATTTCTGCTCCAATTTTATTATTTCCTTCTGGTGCCCAGGGGCCTCTTTTGCTGTTCTCTATTTGTACAAGTTGTAAAGCTAATGTTTTGATTTTGTCCCTTTCATGTTTTCTGATGTGTGTGCCTATTGCTTTGAGCTGACCTCTGAACACTGCCTTGCTGTATCCCACAGGTTTTGGTGTGACATGTTTTTATTCTCGTTTGATTCTAGAAAATTTTTTATTCCATCTTTGATCTCTTCTATTACCCAATAGCTTTAAAAAAAAAATTTTTTTTTTTTTTAAAGAAGGGTATTATTCAGTTTCCACGTGTTTGATTTTTTTTCCTTGTTCTTCCTTTTATTCAACTTTTATGACCTTTTGGTCAGAGAAGTTGCTTTGTATTATGTCACTGTTTTGGATTTTGTTGATGTTTGCTTTGTGGCCTAAGACTGGTCTGTTCTGGAGAACTTTCCATGTACCTTGAAAAAGAATGCATGTCTGTGATGTCAAGTTGGTTGATGGTACCCTTTAGATCTTCTTTATCTTTGTTGAATTTCTTTCTAGATGTTCTGTCCTTTACCGAGAGTGGTGTGCAAATGTCTCCTACTGTTATTGTGGAACTGTAAATTTCTCTTTTCGGTGCTGTTAGAGTTTATGTATTTTGGAGCCCTGTCATCGGGTGTGTAGATATTTAGTATGGCATGTCATAATGGTCTGTTGTTCTTTGATCAATATATAGTGTCCTTCCTTGTCTTTTATGGTGGTTTTTATTTTAAAGTCTATTTTATCTGAGATTAGTATTGCCATTCCCGCTCTTTTTTAGTTGCTGTATGCTTTATATATTTTTTTCAGTCTTTTGACTTTTAATATATTAATGTCTTTGTTTCTGAGGTGTGTCTCTTGTAGACAGCGTATTTGTTGATGGGTCCTGTTTTTTAATCCATTTTGTCATCTTTGTCTCTTTATGGGTGCTTTTAAGCAATTTAAATTCAGTGTGATTATTGATATGTGTGAGTTTATTTTGCTGTCATTTCATAATGCTTTTTTTTTTTGTGGTGCTGATATTTTCTTTGTTCCTCTTACTCTCCTGTGCTGACTTCCTTTTATTTGTGAATTTTTTTTTGTTTGTTTCTTTTGTTTTTGTAGATTTTGTATTTATGGAGACTTTGTTTTTCTTCTTTATTTTGATGAGTAGGTTTGTTAATTTTCTTCCCGGTTACCTTGAAAATTACCCATATCTTCCTAAGTTTAAAACAGTCCTTCATCACTTGATAAGGCCTTGAGTTCCTCTCCATTTGAAAGTTCTATACCTACACTGTTTATTCCCTTGTTTATTGTTCTGATGTTGTTGTCGTTTACAGATTGACCTCTCTGGTTCCCTGTTGTAAGTTTTGTTTTATCCTTGAGAGTTCGTTACCTAGGTTGGTATTTGTCTTATTGTATTAGATTCAGGTTGTTGTCTGATGTTGCTGGCTCTCTAACTGAAGAATTGCCTTTAATAATTCTTATAAGTTTCATTTGGTTTTTATATATTCCCTTAATTTCTGTTCATCTGGAAATGTCCTAATTTCACCATCATATTTGAGTGAGAGTTTTGCAGGATACATTATTCTTGGTTGTCAGTTTTTTTCTTTCAAGATTTTGTATGTGTCATCCAGTTGCCTTATTGCCTGCATGGCTTCTGCCCAGTAATCAGAGTTTAGTCTTATTATTTCCGCTTTGTATGTGACTTTTCATTTTTCTCAAACTGCTCTAAGGATTGTTTCTTTGTCTTTGATTTTAGAGAGTATGACTATGATATTTCTTTGTATTTTTCTTTTGGGATTTATCCTATATGGGGTTCGTTGAGCTTCTTGAATCATTGGCCTTTTCTTTCATATTAGGGAAGTTTTCTGTCAGCAAATCTTACGTGATTCTCTCTGTGTTTTCTGTTTTCTTCCCCTGTTCTGGAACTCTGATCATTCACAGATTTTTTGCATTTGATTATATCCCACATTTTTCTCAGGGTTTCTTCATTTTTTTTCTTGGCTTTTTCATCAAATAAAATCATATCCAAGGATTTGTCTTAAAATTCGCTAGTCTTTGCATTGTTTCACATTTGCTCCTGAAACTTTCTATTGCATTTTCCATTTCTGAAATGTTATTCATCTTTTTGATTTTTAGTTGTTATTTTTGTAATATTTCTAGTTTATTCTGACTTTTTGCTTCTGTATTATTTTCCTGAATTCCATTCTTCTGTCTCCATGATTTTGTATTTTTTCCTTCTTTTTGTCCATGTTTCCCTTTATCTGTGGAGAACCCTGAATATTAGACTTTTAAATTGTCTTTCAGGTAGTTCCAGTGCCTTTTCTTCTACCAGAAGATCACCTGGTATTTTATTTTGATTGCTTTTTGGAACCATCCTCTCTTGTTTTTTCTTTTTTTACATGTTCTGATATTGTCTGCTATCTCTGGGACATTCAGGAGTCATTTTCTTTATTTATCGATTGTAGAATTGATTGTTTCATCCTGCTTTTTGTTTTGTTTGGTTTTGTCTGGGGCGGCAGGCTACGTGATTTTTGCTCCTTGCTCGCCTTTGTTTATGATACCTGTTATCATCTTGTCCAGTGGGCAGGGCTGGTCACTCAGCTATGGTACAGCAGGGTGGGTCCAGCAGAGGTGGAGGGGAGGGGATGGGTAGTTTGTGGCATGAACTGGGGGCTGTGGTGTGGGGTTGTGGGACAGTGCAAGGTAGGTTCTGGAGGACCGTGCTGGTACCACTTGGGGGCAAGGCACTCGGTGCATGGTGTGAATAGGCAGGAGGGCAAGGAGAGGATGTGTTGTGCAGAGCCAGTTGGGTGGGTGAGAGAAAGAAGAGACAGAAACAAAAGAAAAAAATGATGTTAAAAAAAAAATTAAAAATGGCAGTAGTTAAAATGGCGGTGAGGTAGGATTAAGTGCCTGGGACCAGGGCAGACCTGGCAAGGCTGTGTGTTGGTGGCCCTCTAGCCAAAAAGCATGGCTTGACCTGTTGAGGAGGGGTGTGGGTGGTGCATGGGGCTAGGTGGGTGGGGGAAAGAAAAGGAAAGAGGTAGAAGAAACCAACAATCAAACAAACAAATAAAAAAATAGTAAAAGCGAACAATAGATACGGTGTGGTGGGGTAGCTGAACATTGGGGGTGGGGCAGAATTGGGGTGGCACTGAGCTGATGTGTCTCTCACCAGGTGGCACAGCTTGGTCCATCAGGAAGTGGTGGAGGCAGCCCAGGGCCGGATGCTCTGTCTTCTACTGGGAGCTCCATAGAGCTGCCTTCTCGTACTCCTGGTCCATAGTCCTTGGTGGCTGAGGACCAAGATGGCAAATCCAGGTAGCAGTGAGCTGGTATCCCTCTGGCCAAGTGATCTTGGCCTATTGCAAAGTGGCAGAGCCCTTGTACAGGGAAGAAGGGTGAGGGGTGGGAAAGTGTGTATCCCTGGTTACCAGGTGCTCTGTCTCCTGTTGGGAGGTCTGTGAAGTTGCCTTCTTGTACTCCCTGTTTGCGTTCTTTGGAGGGTGTTGTCCAAGATGGTGAATCCAGCCACGGTAGCTGGTAGTGGACCTCCACTCCGTAGCTCTCCTTGTCCTGTTCTTTGTTTCTTATTCCTTTTGGTGCTTGGTCAAGTTCTTTATTCCTTCATTTGGTGCTTAGGGTTCCAGGATTGACGTCTGTATGTGTTTTACTTAGTTTTTGGGTCTTTGCTTTAGATGGATGGCATGGTGCTTCTGTCTATAATACCATATTGACTCTGCCTCTTTTGTGTATGATTTAAATTGGGACTGAGAATGAATGAAGGAAGGATACTAACTGTAGTAGAATCCTGAGTGTAGAGCAGAAATCAAGAAGAAATCATATAAGAGCGGTCCAACAGAACAGATTTTGGAGTCTGGGATTCGTTGACGAAGGCCAGGTAGAGCAAGGCACAATGTAGTAGGTGCAGGAGGACAGAGACCACTTAGAGATTTCATCTTATGGTATGGAAAAAAAAATGAGCAAATTCATGAGACACAGCTTACTGGAAGGATAAGCATTGGGTTGAGATCTTGGGTACTCTGAATACAGGAGGCAACAGTTGGTCAGTAGTCAGGGTGTATCTTCAGCCTAGGAAGAAGAGCCATGTCAGTCAGAGGGAATTTCAGGGCATCTAGGATGGGTGAGGACCCAGGTATATGAGCGGTGGTATTGAGAACTCCAGCTCCAGAGAGAGCTGACTACCAACACATGTGATGTTTAGCGTCCCTTCCTTGCTGTTATGAAGCTCCCTGTTTGGTAGAAGGTCTACATACATAAGCAGAAAATGATAGTTCACTGTGATAAATGTAATGAGAGAGGTTTTGAAGCAGGTGCTCTGAGAGTTCAAAAAAGGACAATTTACCATTCCTACTCCTCAAACCTAGACTTGTTTCAAGGCTCTTGTAATATGGGCCCATTACTACCTGCTCCACTGTATTTTTCACGACTCTACAGTACACACCTCCCTGTCCTTGTTGGCTGGGTCTCCTTGCTGGCTGTAACCTCCCCATGCATTTTTTACCTGTCCCTTTCAAATCTCTTTTTGAATTGTGGGACATAATTTGAGTCTTACCTATCTAAAGACCTTCCCCTAAACTGTCACAATAAAAAAAAAAAATTGGCAGCGTTTATTGAGGAAACACAGTGTTTACAGTGTGTCAGGCATTATCTTGTTCTAATTATTTAGTATGTATAAGGCACAGACACAGGGTGATCAGAACAGAGCCAGCTGCAGTGCTGGGGAAGGTCCTGGAGGTTAGCTGCTGTAGTTGGGTTATTCCTTTAACGCTGAATTTAAGGCCTGGGGAGAAGTTCCTAGAGGAGTGGCACTTGGTGGGGGCTCAGGACAGCATGTGTTTACCCTCTGCTTTGGAAAAATTTTGACAGTTTTACAGTTGTAACGCCATACCGGTGTGTCCTAGTTGACTGTCTGGCTGCCTCACAACAAGCCCATGATTAATACTCTCTTTTTAAAGATTTTTTTTTTTTTAAAGATCAGGAAAATTAGTTTTATAAAGGTAAAGTAACCTGATAAAGTGACAGACTCAGGCGTGCCTGATTCTGAAGGGTGATTAAGTGATTGTTACCCCGAAACTGTGTCACACAGCCAGTAACTCATTTTGAGTCTGTGCTGCTCACCATTGCCTCTAGGTCAGGACTGTTTCTCTAGCTACACTGCTGGCTCTCCAAAGATACTGTCTTATTGTTGGTTTTCTGGAGGAATAAAACCAATGATACATATGCATGAATATAGAGAGATTTATTTCAAGAAAATGGCTCAATTGTAGGAGCTGACCAGTCCCAAATCCATAGGTCAGACAGCAGGTTGGAGGCCTCTGCAGGCTCATGGGATTGTGGGGTTGGTGAATCCAAAATCTGTAGGTCAGGCAGCAGGCCAGAGACTTTTGCAGACTTGTGTCCTAGGAACTGGAGGTCAGGTGATGAGAAGAGTATAGGGTCGAGAGAGAGAGCTCTGCCAAAACATCCATTTATGTACTGGAGGCAGGCCACACCCCCAAGGAAACATCCTTTTCAGCAGATTGGTTGATGACATCAGATCACATCATGGGCGGTGACTGCATTACATTGCATTACATTACATTACAGAACAGAACAGCAGTCAGTCCAATATCTGGCCAAACCACTGAAAATCATAACCCAGCCAAGTTGACACATAAAATTAACCATCACAGAAACCATGTCTTTTCCCGTTTCTGTATTCCCAGTATTGGCGGCAGTAGTGGTTCAGTGGTGCAATTCTCACCTTCCATATGGGAGACCCTGGTATCATTCCTGGCCAGTGCACCTCAGGCACAGCCACCAACCACCCCTTAGTGGAGGCTTGTGCTTTGCTATGATGCTGAACAGATTTAAGTGGAGCGTCAGAGTAAGACTGGGAAGAAAGACCTGGTGATCTGCTTCTGAAAATCAGCCAGTGAAAACCCTATAGATCATAATGGTCTGATCCCGTTATGCATGGGGTTGTCGTGAGTTGGGAACTGACTCAATAGCCACTAATAGCAACAACGACAACAACATATTTCCATTGCCTAATCTGGAATAGAGAATGTGGTAGATAATTCATTTTTTTATTCATTGAGCAAACACTTATTGAAGACTTAGTATGTGTCAAATTTATACTAGGCACAGGAGATAAACAGAGATAAGTTAGATAGAATAGTTGCCCTTAAAGAACTCGGTTTACTGGAAGATTATTTTTGTCTGTATCTCTACCTTTCTGCCTCTACATCTATATCTATCTACACACACACACACACACACACACACACACATAATTATAATGTAATGTGATTAATATGATAGGAATTGGCACCAGGTACATCTTTGCATCTATTTGTGGAGGTGGACTGGCTGAGGGTCATATGGTAAGAGTATGCTAAGCTTTATAAGAAAGAGCCAAACTCTTTTCCACAGTGGTTATGTTGTTTGTTAGTTGTTAGGTGCCATCAAGTCAATTTTTGACTCATTGCAACTCCATGTGACAGAGTAGAACTGCTCCATAAAGCTTCCTAGGCTGTAATTTTTATGAAAGTAGATTACCTGGTCTTTCTGTTGTGAAGCTGCTTTGTGGGTTCTAACCACCAGCCTTTCATTTAGCAGCTAAGTGCTTAACCATTGTTTTACCAGGGCTCCATGCAGTGGCTATATACCATTTTGTATTCTTACCAGCCGTGTGTAAGAGTTCTAGTTGCTCCACGTCCTCACCAGCATTTGGTATTGTCAGATTTTTTGTTTTGGTATGTGTACCATCCTAATTGCTGGGGAAGTGGCAGCTCATTGTTGTTTTACCTTGAATTTTCCTTATGATAAATAACGTTGAGTACCTTTTCATGCGCTTACTTGCCATCTGCGTATCTTCTTTAATAAAGTGTCTGTTTAGATTTTTTTGCCCATTTTTTTTTAATTGGGCAGTTTGTTTTCTTACTGTTGATATGACTGACTTTTAACAGCTTCCTTCACAGAAAAGTGTTAATTAGGTTTTCAGTATATTTGATATAAACAGTTTATACACACTTCAGAGAAGATGCTTGAGGAATGGTTGCCAAGGAAAACTAAAATGGACTTTGATTCCGACTGAGACAAGAGTGATGAGGATGAGGTTTAATGCATGTCTTTCCTCAGTGTGGTTGTGAAACAGGACAGAGAAAAGGGAGGGAAAAAAGAGCCAGAAAGTACGAGAGGGATTTTGATCTTCAGATTAAAAAGAAAAAATGGGGATTCAGTTGCCCTTGGGAGCTGGAAGGGTTAGAAATACCAAAAAGATGGTTTACTCTGATGAGAAAGGCAGTTGGACAACAATAACAAGAAACCACTGAGGCTGTTAAACACCCACCTGGTTCAGTGCTCAGTTGGATGAGGCAAGATCAATGAGAGGCCTCCACCACTGAGAAATGAGGTCAAATTATTTTGTAACCCTAGAGTCATTGAAGCAGCTAGTGAATATTTTTAGGAAGGGTAAGAATGCCTTAAATACAGTATGTATATATTCTTAATATCTATATTGATACATTAATAAATTGGTATTTAAAAAACATATTTGATTGATTACATAAAAACTGTCTTGGAAAGGAATCTTTATCAGTCAGAAACACTGTCTTCCAGTCACCTGGCTTACAGGCCCTGTGCCATTGGAAGAACCTTCTTATATTGGGGCTCAAAGCCTTCAGGGTATCTGTGATCTCTGGCATGTGTGAATACTTTTGTGTATATGAGTATTTTTATAGAGAAAGATTATATAGCTCTCAAAGAGTCCTGTAACCCCCAAATGGCCATGAACCACAGCTCCGGAGAGTGTGCTTGGCAAATTCCTTATAGTGGTGGCCCAGCAAACCATGCGGTGTCTCAGCTTGAGAACATTATGGCAGAAAATCCTGCATCAGATAAAATTAGGAGTACATTAAAGTAGATGGATTAAGCTCAGAGTTTTTTCACCTCTTGTGTATAAGCAGGTTTGATTCTTGCTGACATAATTAAAATATAACAATTGGCCAAGAAAAGATACTTCTCTTTTCCTTATTAAAAGAAGTACCCCAGATAATGTGTGTTCCTGCTTATGTAGCTATAAATGTAAAACGAACAAACCAACCAACTAACCTGTATTACTGTATGGAAACAAAGAGCAACACATATTGTAGGGTAGACCTTTATCTACAGTCTAGCATACACTACCCTGAGAAGACAGGCTTGGAAGCTCACAGGGGTGTAGCTGAGGGAGAGAGCTTTTCAGGCCAGGCGGCAGGTTTTAACTGTGAATGGATGGATAGTATTTGATAGGGAAGGAAAAGGTAAATTGTTTGCGAGGAAATCTATGAGCAGTTGTTCAGAGAGATAATTTAAGGGGAAATTGGAAATTGTGAAGGGCCGTGCTTTACAAGAAGCATTTCCATTAGGGGAATAGAGGCAGATGAAGTTGGGAATGCAACAGAGGTGAAATGATGTTTTGGGACGATTAATCTCGTTGCTGAGGGCCAGACGTGTCTGAGAGAAGAAGAGAGACTGCAATGTGGGACAGTGTTTAAGAAATTAGTGCAGTCACATAGCCATGAGGGGAGAAGGATGTGAGCACTAAGAGGAGGCAGGGGCTGCTGGGAGAGCCCTTGTAGAGAGTGGAGAGGCGAGGGTGGAGGAAGCCAATCACAGCAGATTAAAGGAGAAGGAGGCTATGGGCCAGACGATTCCACTGACCCACAGTATAGATTTATGCTTCATGTTTTTTTGAGATCTTAAACTGTTAAAATAGAAGAGTTTGGACCTTTTATGAAGTAGAATTGCCTTTTTTTTTTTTTTAAACCAGAAGAGACTAATCCTGAATAAATTAAGAGCTATCGTGTTGCTTCCCCCGCATGTCTGTCAGTTTGTTGTACTGTGGGGACTTGTCTGTTGCTGTGGTGTTGGGAGCTATGCTGCCAGTATTCAAATACCAGTAGGATCACTCATGGCGGACAGGTTTTAACTGAGCTTCCAGACTAGGAAGAAGGACCTGATTGTCTACTTCTGAAAAGAATTAGTCAGTGAAAACCTTATGAGTAGCAGTGGAACACTGTCTGATATAGTGCTGGAAGATGAGCCCCCAGGTTGGAAAGCACTCAGAATACGACTGGGAAGAGCTGCCTCCTCAAAGTAGAGTTGACCTTGATGATGCGGATGGAGTCAAGCTTTTGGGGCCTTCATTTGCTGATGTGGCACAACTCGAAATGAGAAGAAACAGCTACAAACATCCATTAATAATCAGAACCTGAAATGTATGAAGTATGAATCTAGGAAAATTGGAAACCATCCAAAATGAAATGGAAAACATAAAGATTGATCTCTTAGGAATTAGTGAGCTGAAATGGACAAGTATTGGTCAATTTGATTCGGACAGTCATATGGTTTACTATGCTGGGAATGACAACTTGAAGAGGAATGGCGTTGCATTCATCGTCAGAAAGAACATATCAAGATCTATCCTGAAGTACAACACTATCAGCAATAGGATAATATCTATATGCCTATGAGGAAGACCAGTTGCTACGGCTGTTATTCAAATTTATGCACCAACCACTAAGGCCAAAGATGAAGAAATTGAAAATTTTAACCAACTTCCACAGTCTGAAATTCATCAAATGTGCAATCAGGATGCACTGATAACTACTGGTGATTGGAATGCGAAAGTTGGAAACAAAGAAGGATTGGTAGTTGGAAAATATGTCCATGGTGATAGAAACGATGCTGGAGATGGCATGATTGAATTTTGCAAGACCAATGACTTCTACATTGTTAATACTTTTTTCACCAACGTAAATGGTGACTATACACATGGACCTCACCAGATGGAATACACAGGAATCAAATCGACTACAGCTATGGAAAGTGACAATGGAAAAGCTCAATATCATCAGTCAGAACAAGGGCAGGAACCAACAACAGATCAAACAGTTAATCATATGCAAGTTCAAACTGACACTGAAGAAAGTTAAAACAAATCCACGAGAGCCAAAGTACAACCTTGTATATCCCCCCTGAATTTAGAGACCATCTTGAGTGGATTTGACACGTTGAACACTAATGACCGAAAACTAGACGAGTTGTGGAATGACATCAAAGACATGATACATGAAGAAAGCAAGAGGTCTTTAAAAAGACAGGAGAGAAAGGAAGGAGATGAATGGATGGCAGAAGAGACTCTGAAACTTGTTCTTGAATGTTGAGTAGCTAAAGCAAAAGGAAAAAGTGATGAAGTAATAGAGTTGAACAAAAGATTTCAAAGGGTGGCTCAAGAAGACAAAGTAAAGCATTATAATGACATGTGCAAAGAGCTGGAGATGGAAAACCAAAAGGGAAGAACATGCTCCGCGTTTGTCAAGCTGAAATAACTGAAGAAAAAATTCAAGCCTGAAGTTGCAATACTGAAGAATTCTATGGGGAAAATACTAAACAACGCAGCATCAAAAGAAGATGGAAGGAACACACAGAGAATCACTATACCAAAAAGAATTGGTCGACGTTCAACCATTTCAGGAGGTAACGTATGACCAAGAACCAGTGGGACTGAAGGAAGAAATCCAAGTTGCACTGAGGACATTGACGAAGAACAAAGCTCCAGGAGTTGAAGAAATACCAACTGAGATGTTTCAACAAATGGTACAGCACTGGAGGTGCTCATTTGTCTATGCCAAGAAATTTGGAAGGCAGCTACCTGGCCAACTCACTAGAAGAGATCCTTATTTATGCATATTCCCGAGAAAGGTGATCCCACCGAATGCTGCAGCAATGGATCGACAGGGAACTGCCAGAAATTCAGAATTGAATTTAGAAGAGGACATGGAACCAGGGATATCATTGCTGATGTCAGATGGATCCTGGCTGAAAGCAGAGAATACCAGAAAGATGTTTACCTGTGTTTTACTGACTGTGGAAGGGCATTTGACCGTGTGGATCATAACAAATTATGGATAACATTATGGAGAGTCGGAATTCTGGAACACTTAATTGTGCTCATGAGGAATCTGTACGTGGATCAAGAGGCAGTTGTTCCAACAGAACAAGGGGATACTGCATGATTCAAAGTCAGGAAAGGTGTGCATCAGAGTTGAATCCTTTCACCATACCTATCGAATCTGTATGCTGAGCAGATAATCTGAGAAGCTGGACTGTATGAAGAAGAACAGGGCATCAGGATTGGAGGAAGACTCATTAACAACTTGCATTATGCGGATGACACAACCCTGCTTGCTGAAAGTGAGGAGGACTTGAAGCACTTACTGATGAAGATCAAAGACCACAGCCTTTAGTATGGATTACACTTCAACATAAACACAACTCTCACAACTGGACCAGTAAGCAACATCATGGTAAACAGAGAGGAGACTGAGGTTGTCATGGATTTCATTTTACTTGGATCCACAATCAACATCCATGGAAACAGCAGTGAGGAAATCAAAAGATGTATTACACTGTGCAAATTGGCTGCAAAAGACCTCTTTACAGTGTTGAAAAGCAAGGATGTCACCTTGAGACTAAGGTGCGCCTGACCCATGCCATGGTGTTTTCAGTCCCCTCATATGCATGTGAAAGCTGAACACTGAATAAGGAAGACTGTATAATGACACCTTTGAATTGTGGTGTTGGAGAAGAATACTGAATATACTATAGACTGCCAAAGAACAAACAAACCTGTCTTGGAAGAAGTACAACCAGAATGCTTCTTAGAAGCGTGGATGATGAGACTATGTCTCACATGCTTTGGACATATTATCAGGCAGGATCAGTCCCTGGAGAAGGACATCATGCTTAGTGAAGTACAGGGCCAGCAATAATGAGGAAGATCCTCAACGAGATCGATTGACACAGTGGCTGCACCGATGGGTTCAACCATAGCAACCATTGTGAGGGTGGCACAGGACCGGGCAGTGTTTCGTTTTGCTGTGCATGAGGTGCTATGAGTCGGAACCCACTTGACGGCACCTAACAACAAGTGTTGTTAGTGTGATGTTGTTACCTAACATCATTTTGGAGTGGTCCGTTCAGAGATCTGTTGCAAAGAGAACCAAAAAGCATTCAGGAATTACAAAGTAACTGAGGATTTTGGGTAGTGAATGGTCTTGATGGAAAGATATTAAGAGCACTTATTTAGTAAAAGGAGGTGTTATGACAGTAATTGAACCCATTCCTTAGAGTAACAGCCAAATACTGGTGAAAAAAGCAGAACCAGAACTAACAAAGGATTCTGAGAGTGTTGGGGGTGGGGGATCCTCCATACTTCTCCTGGAGAATGTTGTCTCTTAACAGTGAAAAAAAGCCCCATTGCCATCGAGTGGATTCCGACTCATGGTGACCCTATAGGACAGAGTAGAACTGTCCGTAGGGTTTTCTAGGGTGTAGTCTTTATGGAGAAATCCTGATGGGTGAAGTGGTTAAGAGCTACAGATGCTAATCAAAAGGTCAGCAGTTTGAATCCACCAGGTGCTCCTTGGAAATTCTTTTGGGCAGTTCTGCTCTGTCTTGTAGGATCGCTATGAGTTGGAATCAACTTGATGGCAACACGTTTGGTTTATTTGCTTTTTACTCTTTATGGAAGAAGCCCAGATGGCACAGTGGTTAAGTGCTCCGCTGCTAACTCTAAGGTTGGCGGTTTGAACCCACCAGCTGCTCTGAGGGAGAAACGGGGCAGTCTGCTTCCATAAAGATTACAGCCTTGGAAACCCTATGGGGCGGTTCTACTCTGTCTTATAGGGTTACTGTGAGTTGGAATTGACTCCATGGTAGTGTGTAATCTTTACAGAAGCAGACTGCCACATCTTTATCCCATGAAGTAGCCTGGTGGGTTTGAACTGTCTACTTTTCAGTTAGCAGCCAAGAGCTTAACCGCTGCACCCTAGGGCTCCTTCTTCTAACAGTAGAGGAAAACAAATAATTGGATTAGATGGGATTCTAACAGGTAAATGGCAGCCTGACACATTGATATCTACAGCAGTGCTTTCTAAAGTAGGGTGCTCAGAACCTATGCATGTGTAAGACATTCCACTGAGATATAATAAAAAATAGTAGAGGCTTTATGTCATTTACTTCCGTATAAAAATAGAGATGAAACTTTACTAAGAGTCATTGCACTGTATAGTCAATATACTGTACCACAGGTGCTATCTTGTCCGAATTCTAGAAGGTTAGCAGTGTTGCTTACTGCCCTGGGTGTCCCGAGGGAAGTGACAGCCTTCTGCTGAAAGGAGGACTGGCAGGTTATAACAGTTTGTCTAATTAGACTTACAGATTATATGATATTAAATAGCCCCCAAATTTCACATTTCTTTGTAGTGAGATGGGGAATGACCCCCAGTAATCTTTTGGACCATACAGATTACTAAAGCAAATTAACTAAGAGCTAATTACTTAAAGGAGTTGTTAAACGTAAGTTAAAAATTTTTCTTATGAAAGACAAACATTTCAAAATTGCTGAACTTTTGCATGATAAAATAGCTATGAGTGGTATTGTTATCCTGCAGATATTTTAAAAAAGTAGTACACATATCTGTCCTCGCAAGGTAGAAGTGATATATTAACAATAGATAAACAAGTAACTTGTTTTTAAAAACTTGTACTGCAAAGAGAAAATTTGTCAAATAAACATTTGGAAATATTTCCATTATTACCTGACTTTTTTGCTGAAAACAGTAGTCTTGTGTTATGTATAAAAACTCATATCTGAATACTTAAAAATATAAGAAACAAACTAAAATTTTCCAAATGAAGAATTTCAGTGAGTTTTGAATCCAATTAAAATAAATATGCACACACAAAACATCTGTATGTATAACATCTTCCAGTTAGTTTGCAAGCCAATTGACGTTAGGGAAAATGGAAAGTTGCTAATTTTAGCAGAAAAGCCTTTGAGTAATTATTGTATGAGATTGAAAAACAAATATTATGACTTCTAAGTACATTTCTTCCATCTGAATCTGTGTGTCTTTGTTAGACATCTAGCTCAGACATTAAAGCTAAATATTGAAATACACTGAGCCTGGAATTGGACCTTCGAATTGCTTTATCTCAATGTATTAAACCAAGCTTTTAAAATATAATGAAGCATATTTAGTCATATTGCTGTCATTGAAAGAAATATTTTTGATGAGAACAGAAGGATTAACAAACAAGGCAAAATTGTTTAAAAATATTCTTAATTTTATCTTTATCTCAGCCATCTAAATTTCTATTTTTGAGTATGTTTTATAATGTGTAAATCATATTAATACAGTAGAACATGTGTATAATTTGCAGATAAATACATATCTGTTGGCGGTGGTAGAGGGTTATTAAAAACAAGGGAAATCCTCAGTGAGGTGAATTGACATGATAGGAACAACTATGGACTCAAACATACCATGAAGATGGCGCAGGATCAGACACTGTTTTGTTTTGTTCTGTCTGAGCCGACTCAGCAGTAACTAATAATGACAACAACATATTGGAGGTTAGGCTAAAGTGTTTTTCTTTTCTCTTCTGATATGGTACACAACCAAAAGAGTTGAGAGACTATTGGTATATAGAAGGAAGCCCACTGGGAATCTTTTTACAAATGCATCTGGGACTCTGAGGGGGTTGGGGATGTTTCAGGACTTTTACAGTCTTTTCACCACTAGAATAGTGTCCATAGTGATGGAAGAGGAGGAGAGGGTAGTGGTAGTGCCCATATATTGGTGGGGACCCTGCTCATCAGAGTTGGGGAGGCACTGCTAGGCTAGGCCATGGGGAAGGGATAGTTACTGAAGGTGGCAGGAAGTGCCCTGCTGGCCAGGATTTGGCAGTCTGTAGGGAAGGAAGAAATGCCTCGCAGAGGTTCTGCCCAGCCTGTCATGGTTTCCATCTGTGGTAGAAAGTTTTGTTAATGAATTTTCTCTTTAGAAAAGAAATATAATGTGAGCCACGTTTGTAATTTCAGGTTTTCTAGTTGCTGTTTATTAGGTGCCGTCTAGTTGGTTCCGACTTTTAGCGACCCTCTTGCACAACAGAACGAAACACTGCCTGGTCCTGCGCCATCCTCAAAACTGTTGCTATGCCTGAACCCATTGTTGCAGCCACTGTGTCAGTCCATCTTGTTAAGGGTCTTCCTCTTTTTCGCTGACCCTCTACTTTACCAAGCATGATGTCCTTTTCCAGGGACTGATTACTCCTGGTAGCATGTCCAAAGTATGTGAGATGTAGTCTCACCATCCTTGCTTATAAGGAGCATTCTGATTGTACTTCTTCCAAGACAGATTTGTTTGTTATTCTGGCAGTCCATGGTATATTCAGTGTTCTTCTGCAGTACCACAATTCAAAAATTCAGAGGTGTCAGTTCTCCTTTGGTCTTCCTTATTCATTGGCCAGCTTTCACATGCATATGAGGCAATTGAAAAGTTTTCTAGTAGCCAGATTCAAAAAAGTAAAAAAGAAACAGGTGAACTGTTTTAATAATTTTTTAATTTAATGCAGTATATACAAAATACGGACTCAAACATACCAGTGGTTATGAAGATGGTACAGGATTAGGTAACATTTTGTTCTGTTATATATAAGGTTGCCATGAGTCGGAACCCACTTGACAGCAACTAACAACAACTACAAGCCAAAATATTATCATCATATAAGCAATATAAAAGTTATCAATGAGATATTTTACATTCTTTTGTTCATGCTAAGGCTTAAAACCAGTGTGTTCTGTATACTTAGAGCACATCTCAGTTAGACTAGCCACATTTGAAGTACTCCTTAGCCACGTGTGGCTAGTGGCTACTGTACTGGACAGTGCAGCTTTAGGATGTATACTCAATCTGAAATGTTACGACAAAGCCAGAAGGGACCTGGGTCTCTTCCAATCTATGAGTTTTCACACCAGGCTGGATAGAGCCCTGAGGGTCAGGGGAGAATAGCAGAGGAGGAAAGGAAGAGACGTGTAAGAAGAGGCTGGATTTCAGGCATATCCTCTACCAAACCCACTTTGCTTGAAATGTTTATATTCTGCCTAAGATTTTGTTTCAAGAAACGATTCAGAAAATTTTTGTTTTAAGAGAGTTAAAAACTAATGTAGCTGACTCATTTTGCAAAGGAGGAGATAAAAGCCTAGAGAAGTTAAATGATTTGACCGAGGCTGTCTTTATCAACTGGAGGTATTATTATACTTAATTTTTACTGAAGGGTTCCCTCATCCCCTTTTGAAAAAAAACTGGAGTGGAGTGGAGTCCTATTTTAGGAGCCCTGGTTGTGCAGTGCTTAAAGTGCTCAACTGCTAACCAAAAGGCCAGCAGTTCAAACCCACGAGCCACTCTGTGAGAGAAAGACGTGGCAGTCTGCGTCTGTAAAAATTACAGCCTTGGAAACCCTATTTGGTAGCTCTGCTCCGCTCTGCTCTGCAGGGTTGCTATGAGTCAGAATCAACTTGACAACAGTGGGTTGGGTTTGGGTTTATATCTTTTTTAAGAATGTATTATAGATAACTGACATGAAAACTTTTTTGATAACCAAGATACAGGTGAATTACGTACTATGTCTTGGAATTTCTGAATTTTTTCCGTACAGAGAAAGACTCAGATCTTACCTTTTACCTTTTGACAGCCTCTTATATAAAGAATAAAGAGAAGCTTTAAGGTCATTTACATGTCTCAACCTGTAGTTAAAGATGGTGTGTAAGAGCCCTGGCCTAGGGAAAACCCTTAGGCTTGAGATCAGAAGACTTGGGTTCAGGTTTCTGCTTTGCTATGTAGCAACTTTGTAATTTGACACATTATTGTGAAGATTGGTGAGCTAAGGCAGAGAAAATGTTGTAAAATCTGCAAAGTTCTCTGCGGTGTCACTGATCAAGGTTGGATTGGAAATCAAGAGGCTGCTAGGTAGCCTTTTTCATTCTTACCCTGATGGTCCTGCCCTGACTGACACTGAGAATCTTCTACACGTGCCTGTTAAATATTTGCACTGCCACAGAGCATCATTCAGAGCCGGGTTTTGGTTTTGATGGCTTAGTGCCCTGCAGGCTACTCTTGGGTTCCCAAAGCTAATGTTTCCAAGTTGTGTGATATGTGCGCATTGGCTGTGGGTTTATAGCCTTGACCTCCTGTGTGGTGTTCAGAGAGCCCCGAGATGGTGATGACTTAGATTCAAGAGTCAGTTTAGTTCTGCTGCCACATCTTGCTCAATCTGCTAAATGTATAACCATCTAATTCCTTAAAGGCCTATCAACTCTTTTCTGGAAATGTACAGCCCCAAGACTAGGGCACATAATTTCATTTCCTTTTTAAATGAATAAAAGTTTTGTTTGAATACCAATCCATGGTTTGCACAAGTGGTTTGAATTTTAAACAGATGTGTGTGAGAAGCTGGGAATCAGCTTTGCATGTCTCAGTCTAATTTCACAGTCGTTGACTTATACAGGTGCAGCCTAGTCACATACCTGTGCCTCTGGTAGATAAGCTGGTGATGACCTGCATGTGCTTTTCTGTCCAAAGCCATGAAGCATCAGCTGGGACCAGGGCTGATGGGTAGAAAGGGCAGCTTTCTGGGTGTCCAGTGGAGGGCCATGTCATTTGACAATAGTTCTCATATTCCAAAATTTACTGCTTGCCAAACACATGAGTGTGTGGTGTTTGGAAAGATTTAGGTAAGGGGGGAAAAAAATCTTTTGGTGGTATACTGATTCTTTGAAAGAGGTGTCTTTGAATGTTCATGTTTCTTAATCATGAACTAATTTTAGTAATGTCCAGAGCTAGCTAAGATTAAATTAGGCTGTGTAATCATATTGTATATCCGAGAGTGAGTGGAAAAATATTGGATAAAACAAAGCCCCTGTACTTCAAAGTAAGGAGAAATGGATTTAAAAATCCAAAGAGTTATTATCTAGTATTATGTGTGGGTCTGGAGACCTGGCTCACTACTTGTTTTTTTGTTGGTAACTGTGTTTTTTGTTGGCAGCAAATAAAAAAAGAAACATATGGAGCCAGGATAGGACAAAGCAAAGAAGGAACTCAGATGCTGGAGAAATTGGCTTATTAGTGAGGCATAAATGTGAAATGGTTTAATTTTTTTCTAATTGCCATTTTATGATCATGCTTTGTTAAATTCTGTTATCTTGGCCTGATTCCATAATTTTCAGGTCACTTTCAATTTTGAGACTGCTATCTTGGATTGGAAATGACCCTTTCTCTTTCTCTGACCGGTCAGAGTGGGGGCTTGAGGCAATTGAGTGAAGACGTGGCTGATGTTCTGCTTTTTCACTTTTTTGAGATTGGGGCAGGGGAGAAGGGTGGGTAAGAGATGAGCATCCATATCCTCTTGCTGGTGATGCCTATGGTCAGCCACATTTGGGTAGCGTATTAGCAAGAAAGCTCAAGCTGTCTTAGTTAGTATAGGCTTAGTTATGCTGTGATAACAGATTATATCTTAGCTCATTGTGGCTCACCACGGCAGCTGTCCAGTAGTGAATCGAAGGTCCAACTTGCTTCTGTTTTTCAATGCCTCATCTTTTAGTTCTTCACATTCACCTCTGAGTTCAGGAGAGAGAGAGAGCTTGGAGGCCCACACCATGTCTCTCTCTCTCTCTTTTTTAGCCTTGCCTTGGAAATCTTTAGTAAAATTTATTGGATCTGAAGAGAAAGAGTATTTCACACCCACTCTTTATTTTGGTAACAACTTTATTAAGATACAATTCACATACTGTGCAATTTACACATTTAAAGTGTACAGTTAGTAGTTTTTAGTATATTCACAAAGTTGTCTCACACCTACTCTTAAGTGTCTATGACTAGAAGTGGCAAGTTACTTCCACTCACATTCCCATTGGTGAGAACTCAATTATATGGTCCCAACTTAATTTCGAGGCAGGCTGGAATATGTAGTTCTCCTGTGTGCCTGGGAGGCAGGACCATTATGACAAGCACTTGGCATTTTCTGCCTCACCCATATTCTGTGATGTCCACTTACCTCATGAGAAGGTCACTGTTCTCTACCCTATGATGATGGAAGTGCCCCTGTAATGATGGAACTGCAGACTGTTCTACTCATAGCTCCTATCTCCTTTTTGCCACGTTGCTTCAATTTTCTTCTCCCCACTAAGATAGGAATACACAGGAATCAAATTGACTGCATCTCTGGAAAGAAACCATGGAAAAGCTCAATAACATCAGTCAGAACAAGGCCAGGGGCCAACTGTGGAACAGATCATTAATTGCTCATATGCAAGTTCAAATTGAAACTGAAGAAAGTTCGAAAAAGTCCACGAGAGCCAAAGTACGACCATGAGTATATCCCACCTGAATTTAGAGACCATCTCAAGAATAGATTTGCTGCGTTGAACAATAATGACAAAAGGCCAGACGAGTTGTGGAATGACATCAAGAATATCATACGTGAAGAAAGCAAGAGGTCATTAAAAAGACAGGAAAGACAGAAAAGACCCAAATGGATGTCAGAAGAGACTGTGAAACTTGGTCTTGAACATCGAGCAGCTAAAGCAAAAGGAAGAAATGATGAAGTAAAAGACCTGAACAGAAGATTTCAAAGGGCAGTTTGAGAAGACAAAGTAAAATCTTATAATGACATGTTCAAACAACTGGAGATAGAAAACCAAAAGGGAAGAACACACTCTGCATTTCTCAAGCTGAAAGAACTGAAGAAAAAATGCAGTCCTCGAGTTGCAATGGTAAAGAATTCTGTGGGGAAAATATTAAACACAGGAAGCATCAAAAGAAGATGGAAGGAACACACAGTTATTATACCAAAAAGAATTGGTTGAGGTTCAACCATTTCAAGAGGTAGCATATGATCAGGAACCAATGGTACTGAGGGAAGAACTCCAAGCTGCACTGAAGGCACTGGCATAAAACAAGGCCCCAGGAATTGACAGAATACCAATTGAAATGGTTCAGCAAATGGTTACAGTGCTGAAAGTGCTCATTCATCTATACCAAGAAATTTGGAAGACAGCTATCTGGCCAACCGACTGGAAGAGATCCGTATTTATGCCTATTCCCAGGAAAGGTGATCCAACAGAATGTGGAAATTATCAAACAATATCATTAATATCACATGCAGGTAAAATTTTGCTGAAGATCATTCAAAAGTGGCTGCAGCAGCATATCCACAGGGAACTGCCAGAAATTCAGGCCGGATTCAGAAGAGGACGTGGAACCAGGGATATCATTGCTGATGTCAGATGGATCCTGGCTGAAAGCAGAGAATACCAGAAGGATGTTTACCTGTGTTTTATTGACTATGCAAAAGCATTCAACAGTGTGGATTATAACAAATTATGGATAACATTTTGAAGAATGGGAATTCCAGAACACTTAACTGTGCTCATGAGGAACCTGTACATAGATCAATAGACAAGTTTTTTGGACAGAACAAGGAGATGCTGAGTAGTTTAAAGTTAGGAAAGGTGTGTCAGTGTTGTATCCTTTCACCATACTTATTCCACCTGTATGCTGACCAAATAATCCTAGAAGCTGGACTGTATGTAGAAGAATGGGGCATCAGGATCGGAGGAAGACTCATTAACAACCTGAGTTATGCAGATGACACAACCTTGCTTGCTGAAGGTGGAGAGGACTTGAAGCACTTACTGATGAAGATCAGAGACCACAGTTTTCGGTATGGATTACACCTCAGCATAAAGAAAACAAAAATGCTCATATAAGTGGACCAATAAGCAACATCATGATAAATGGGGAAAAGATTGAAGTTGTTAGTGATTTCATTTTACTTGGATCTGCAGTCAACACCCATGGAAGCAGCAGTCAGGAAATCAAAAGATGCATTGCGTCAGGCAAATCTGCTGCAAAGGACCTCTTTAAAGTGTTGAAAAGGAAAGATGTCACTGTGAGGAGTAAGGCATGCCTGACTCAAGCCATGGTAAGTTCTTTTTTTATTGTGCTTTTAGTGAAAGTTTACAAATCAAGTCAATATCTCATAAAAAAATTTATATACACCTTGCTATATACTATTAGCTGCTCTCACCCTAGTGAGACAGCACAGTCCTTCTCTCCACCCTGTCTTCCTGTGTCCCTTCAGCCAGCTTTCTCCCTCTGCCTTCTCATCTCCCCTCCAGACAGGAGCTGCCCACATAGTCTCATGTGTCTACTTGGGTGAAGAAGCACACTCCTCACCACTGTCATTTTCTGTCTTATAGTCCAGTCCAGTGCCTGTCTGAAGAGTTGCAAGCCATGGTATTTTCAATTGCATCATATGCATGCGAAAGCTGGACAGTGAATATGGAAGACTGAAGAAGATTGGTGCCTTTGAATTGTAGTGTTGGTGAAGAATATTGAATATACCACAGACTGCCAAAAGGATGAACAGATCTGTCTTGGAAGAAGTACAACCAGAATGCTCCTTATAAGCCAAGATGTCAAGACTGTGTCTTACATGCTTTGGACATGTTGTCCGGAAGGATCAGTTCCTGGAGAAGGACATTATGCTTGGTAAAGTAGAGAGTCAGCGAAAGAGAGGAAGACCCTCAACAAGATGGATTGATACAGTGGCTGTAACAATTGGCTCAAGCATAACGATTATAAGTGTGGTACAGGACTGGGCAGTGTTTCGTTCTGTGGTACACAGGGTCTCGCTATGAGTCGGAACTGACTTGATGGCAGCTAACAAAAACAAGGTAAGATAGGCATGGGAGTAGGGAGTTCTCTGCCTCAGCAGATGTCCGTCTGGAGAATAAATTCAAGTCTCTTTTTTTTTTTTTGTGGGCCACCCCAAATTCTATAAGGAGTTCTCTTGGCATCTCCTCTCTCATTTGACTTTCAGGAAGACACCGCTCCCCCCAAAATCATTAACTTGACAATGCTCCTCTTTGTCCCTTTTCCAGTGCTCTCCTTTGTAGTTTGGGCCTGGAGTTATATATAGGTGGTAGAAGTCCAAGTACCTCATAGATATTCTCTTGCATCAGGGAAAGTTTTCTTTTATTGGAAATGGGATGATTTTCTTACTTTGGAATTCTACAAAATCATGGAACATTTTAAGTTACTACCATGAAATACTAGTTTAAAATTACGAGTATACCATGTACAATTATGTTTTCTTTTGAGAATATCCACAGGGTGCTATAATGTTTATTTTATTTAACATGTTTCAAAATTTCTAGGCTGATTAGCATATTTTATTTAAATGAGTTAATATGGTGTCTCAGAATCACCATGTAATAAGTTTGACTCTAAATATTTAAAACATACATTTTTGATTTATTAATATTATTCTACTAATACACTTTATTTTAGAATAATTCTAGAGTTAGAGAAATCTGTGAAGATAATACACAGAGTTCTCATGTGCCTTTAACCCAGCTTCCCCTAATGTTAACTATCTTAATAACTATGGTACATTTGTCAAAACCAAAAGATTAACACTGATATAAAACTATTAGCTAAATTACAGACTCTAATTGAATTTCACCAGTTTGTCCACTCATGTCCTCTTTCTGTTCCAGGATTCAATCCAGGATACCACACTGCTTTTAGCCTTCACATCTCCTTAGTCTCCTGCAGTCTGTGACAGTTTCTTTACCTTCCTTGTTATTCCTTATTTTGACACTTTTGAAAGCATTTAGTAGGATGTTTCTCAATTTGAGTTTGCTTGATGTTTTCTCATGCTTAGACTGGGGTTATGAACTTTAAGGAAGAGTGCCTCAGAGGTGAAATGCCCTTCTCCTCATATCATATTAGGTGGTAAGTAATATCACTGGTGAAGTTAACCTTGATCACTTGGTTAAGGTTGTGTCTGCCAGGTTTCTCCACTGTAAAATTACTGTCTTTCTCTTTTCATATCCTTCTTTGGAAGTGAGTCACTAGCTACTGCCTACACTCAAGGGGAGGGGAATTGAGCTCTACCTCTGGAGGAGGCAGTATCTACATGTGTTATTTGGACTTCTTCTGTAAGTAGAATTTGCCCCTTCTTCCCCATTTATTTATTTATTCAATCATTTACTTATTTTTTTGGGTTCATATTTATTTTACTCTTTGGGCTATATACTACCATTATTTATTTTGTTGTTGCTCAAATCATTCTAGCTCTGGTCTTTGGGAGCTCTTTAAGATTGATTGCTGTGTGAAAATAATGTATTTTTAAAAAGTAAGAAACTTAGGAGTGTTTCTGTCTTAGGTTTCCAGTCACTTTGGCCTACAATACATTGGGACCTCTCCACTTCCCCAAGTGGTAACTGTTAAATGAGAAGTATTTTACGATCTTTCTAAAGCTCTTGTAGACCAATATTAAGGAAGTATCTAAAGATTTAGATATATTTATGAAAGTAATGGAAACCCTGGTGGCAAAGTGGTTAAGAGCTACGGCTGCTAACCAAAAGGTTGGCAGTTCAAATCCACCACGTGCTCCTTGGAAACTGTATGGGGCAGTTCTGCTCTGTCCTATAGGGTCGCTGTGAGTCGGAATCAACTCGATGGCAATGGGTATGAAACTAATAAGCATTTAGTAATAGAATTATATTTAGCATTGTAAGCTATTATTCCAGAGAGCCCAGTTCTTGCAAAATATCAGTGATTATAGGTTCTTACAGTCTAAAACCCCAAAAACCCTGGTGACATGTGGTTAACAGCTTGGTTATTAACCAAAAGGTCAGCAGTTCAAACCCACCAGTTGCTTCTTGGAAACCCTGTTGGGTAGTTTTATTCTGTCCTGTAGGATCACTATGAGTCAGAACATACTTGACGGCAATGGTTGTGGTTTGGTTTATAGTCTAAAAGAGGATTAGAAATCAACTATCCCACCTCCTTTGTTTCACAGATGAGATTAATGCTTCCAAAGTTTAAGGTTTGCTTAAGTAATGCCAGCATTAAAACTCAAGTCTAATGACTTCTAAGCCTTGTCTAATCCACTGAATCAAGCAGATGGCTTTCTGTTTTTTTCCTTCTCTCTCTCCTTTTTTAAAAAATGGTTATTCTGGATAATAGAATACCTTAGAGATATACAATCATAGTTAATATGTAATGATAAATATGCAAGAAGATTAATTTAATTTAATTTATTCCTGTATCAGAGTCCTGGTGGTATAGTGGTTAATAGCTCAGGCTGCTAACCAAAAGGTTGGCAGTTTGAATCCCCCAGCTGCTCCTTGGAAACTAGTTCTTTCCTGTCCTGTAGGGTCTCTGTGAGTTGGAGTTAACTCGACAGCAACAGGTTTTATTCCTGTATTTGCATTTGAAGTTGATAGCTTGTTTTAATTGTACATTTTAAAAATATATTTTTAATGAATCTCATATTTTGATATGGCTTAAAAAAATTTTTTTTTTTTAGGCATAGAAAAACAATTTCTCTCAACTTTTTTGGTTATATTATTTTATTATGATAAAATACAGAGGCAAAATTTAAATATTTTAACCATTTTAAGGTGTACAATTAAGTGGCATTAAACACATTTACAGTGTTGTGCATCCATCACTGTTATTTAGTTCTAGTACTTTTTCCATTACCCCAGATGAAGACCCTGTACTCATTAAGCAGAGTTATAGCTTCAATTACAGAAACTCTGTTTAACTGGTGCTAATTGAGTTGCTCTTATTTTTATTTTATTTTGAGAATGGCAGCTTAGTATAAACATAGCACGGAAAAAGCATTACCTTTTAAGTTCAAAAGGGCTGAATATGGCATGCCTGCATTGCAGCGGCAGCGCTACAAGGAGAGGATGGAAAATGTGTGGTGCCAACTTGTTAATTTTAACTGTGGTTTACTACACAGATATGGACATTTATCTTTTTTTTTTTTTTGCAGTCATGTACATTCGCTGCCACTTTGAAATATCCTTACAAGTGATTATCATTAAATTAAGTTTGTCTTTCAGGAACAGAAGAATATGGATGATGTCTATTTCAACTTTAAAAGGCAGCGTTAATTAGGTAGTGCAACATTTAAGAAGTGTTTTACTTGTGCCCATAAAAAGCTAAACCATTATGTTGACGGATTTGCTACTTTGTGTCCTATTAAATATAAAATGTGACTGTATACTTTGGATTCCAGGGTCTATTCTGCTGTGTTGAGCACACTGATACTTAAGATGACTATTTAAATTAGTTTCAGTGTATTTGGGTAACCAAGTGTACAGTACTTTGAAGCTACTAACAGAGAAAAAGAAGAGGGCTGTTTCAGCCTTTCCCAATAATGAGAGCCATAAATCAAAAGAATGAGCATGGAAACTTAAAGTGTGCCCTGGAATCTGATTTCAGACACCTTAAAGGGACTTCTTTTTTGGTTCAGACCATGGTGCCCAGCATAAGGGCTGAACAGAAAAATCTAGATATAAAACAGAGAATCTTTATAGGACTAAAAAAACTGAGCCAAACACTGTTAGTATTAGCTTTTGGATTGGAGAGGCTTTTGGTTAGGAAGTCTGGGCCTAAAGAGGTGGACATGTGCAAGGATATATACAGCTATATATATGTACATGCTCATATACCAAATATGTTGTTGTTGTTAGGTACTGTCAAGTTAGTTTCAACTCACAGCAACCCTATGCACAACACCATGAAACACTGCCAGGCCCTGCACCATCCTCACAGTTTTTGCTGTGCTTGAGCTCATTGTTGCAGCTGCTGTGTCAGTCCATCTTGTTCAGGATCTTCCTCTTCTTCATTGACCCTCAACCTTACCAAGCATGATGCCCTTCCCCAGGGACTGGTTTCTCCTGATGATGTTGTTGTGTGCCATCACGTTGGTTCCAATTCACAGTGACCCTATGTATAACAGAAGGAAATTGCCTGGTCCTGTGCCATCTTCACGATTGTTATGCTTGAGCCCAGTGTTGTAGCCACTGTGTCAGTCCATCTTGTTAAGGGTCTTTCTTTTTTTTTTTTTTTCAATAATTTTTATTGTGCCTTAAGTGAAAGTTTACAAATCAACTCAGTCACACACAAAAACCCATATACACCTTGCTACACACTCCCAGTTACTCTCCCCCTAATGAGGAAACCTGCTCTCTCCCTCCACTCTCTCTTGTCATGTCCATTTCACTGGCTTCTAACCCCCTCCACCCTCTCATCTCCCCTCCAGGCAGGAGATGCCAACATAGTCTCAAGTGTCCACCTGATCCAAGAAGCTCACTCCTGACCAGCATCCCTCTCCAACCCATTGTCCAGTCCAATCCATGTCTGAAGAGTTGGCTTCGGGAATGATTCCTGTCCTGGGGCAACAGAAGGTCTGGGGGCCATGACCACTGGGGTCCTCCCAGTCTCAGTCAGACCATTAAGCCTACTCTTATGAGAATTTGGGGTCTGCATCCCACTGCTCTCCTGCTCCCTCAGGGATTCTCTGTTGTGTTCCCTGTCAGGGCAGTCATCGGTTGTAGCCAGGCATCATCTTCTGGTCTCAGGATGATGTATAGTCGCTGGTTCACGTGGCCCTTTCTGTCTCTTGGGCTCGTAATTGCCTTGTGTCCTTGGTGTTCTTCCTCCTCCTTTGATCCAGGTTGGTTGGGATCAATTGATGCATCTTAGGTGGCTGCTTGCTAGTGTTTAAGACCCCAGACGCCACTCTTCAAAGTGGGGTGCAGAATGTTTTTTTAATAGATTTTAGTATGCCAGTTGACTTAGATGTCCTCCGAAACCATGGCCCCCAGACCCCTGCCTCTGCTACACTGGCCTTTGAAGCATTCAGTTTATTCAGGAAACTTCTTTGCTTTTGGTTTAGTCCAATTGTGCTGACCTCCCCTGTATTGTGTGCTGTCTTTCCCTTCACCTAAAGTAGCTCTTATCTACTATCTAATTAGCGAATGTCCCTCTCCCACCCTCCCTCACTCCCTCCCCCCTCTCGTAACCACAAAACAATGTGTTCTTCTCAGTTTAAACTATTTCTCAAGTTCTTATAATAGTGGTCTTATACAATATTTGTCCTTTTGGAACTAATTTCACTCAGCATAATGCCTTCCATGTTCGTCCATGTTATGAAATGTTTCAGATTCCTCACTGTTCTTTATCGATGCGTAGTATTCCATTGTGTGAATATACCATTATTTATTTATCCATTCATCTGTTGATGGGCACCTTGGTTGCTTCCATCTTTTTGCTGTTGTAAACAGTGCTGCAATAAACATGGGTGTGCATATACCTGTTGGTGTAAAGGCTTCTATTTCTCTAGGCTATATTCCAAGGAGTGGGATTCCTGGATCGTATGGTAGTTCTATTTCTAGCTTTTTAAGGAAGCGCCAAATCGATTTCCAAAGTGGTTGTACCATTTGACATTCCCACCAGCAGTGTAGAAGTGTTTCAATCTCTCCACAGCCTCTCCAACATTTATTATTATGTGTTTTTTGGATTAATGCCAGCCTCGTTGGAGTGAGATGAAATCTCATTGTAGTTTTGATCTGCATTTCTCTAATGGCTAATGATCGTGAACATTTCCTCATGTATCTGTTAGGTACCTGAATGTCTTCTTTAGTGAAGTGTGTATTCATAACTTTTGCCCATTTTTTAATTGGGTTATTTGTCTTTTTGCAGTTGAGTTTTTGCACTATCATGTAGATTTTAGAGATCAGGTGCTGACCAGAAATGTCATAGCTCAAAACTTTTTCCCAGCCTGTAGGTATTCTTTTTAGTCTTTTGGTGAAGTCTTTGTATGAGCATAGGTGTTTGATTTTTAGGAGCTCCCAGTTATCTAGTTTTTCTACTGCATTCCTTATAATGTTTTGTATACTGTTTATGCCATGTATTAGGGCTCCTAACGTTGTCCCTAGTTTTTCTTTCATGATTTTTGTCGTTTCAGATTTTACATTTAGGTCTTTGATCCATTTTTAATTAGTTTTTGTGCATGGAGTGAGGTATGGGTCTTGTTTCATTTTTTTGCTGATGGATATCCAGTTATGCCAGTACCATTTGTTAAAAAGACCGTCTTTTCCCCATTTAGGTGTTTCGGGGCCATAAATATCAACTGCTCATATGTAGATGGATTTATGTTTGGCTTCTCAATTCTGTTCCATTGGTCCATGTATCTGTTGTTGTACCAGTACCAGGCAGTTTTGACTACTGTGGTAGTATAATAGGTTCTAAAATCAGGTAAAGTAAGGCCTCCCACTTTGTTCTTCTTTTTCAAGTAATGCCTTATTTATCTGGGGCGTCTTTCCCTTCCATATGAAATTGGTGATTTGTTTCTCCATCTCATTAAAGAATGTCCTTGGGATTTGGATTAGAATTGTATGAGATGTATAGATCGCTTTTGGTAGAATAGACATTTTTATAATGTTAAGTCTTCCTATCCACGAGCAGGGTATGTTCTTCCACCTATGTAAGTCTGTTTTGGTTTCTTGCAGAAGTGTACTGTAGTTTTCTTTGTATAAGTCTTTTACATCTCTGGTAAGATTTACCCCTAAGTATTTTATCTTCTTGGGGGCTGCTTTAAATGGCATTGATTTGGTGATTTCCTCTTTGATATTCTTTTTGTTGCTGTAGTGGAATCCAACTGATTTTTGTACGTTTATCTTGTATTCCAATACTCTGCTGAACTCTTCTATTAGTTTCAGTAGTTTTTTTTGAGGATTTCTTAGGGTTTTCTGTGTATAAGATCATGTAATCTGCAAATAGAGATACTTTGACTTCTTCCTTGCCGATCTGGATGCACTTTATTTCTTTATCTAACCTAATTGCTCTGGCTAGGACTTCCAGCACAGTGTTGAATAAGAGTGGTAATAAAGGGCATCCTTGTCTGGTTCCTGATCTCAGTGGGAACGTTTTCAGGCTCTCTCCATTTAGGGTGATGTTGGCTGTTGGCTTTGTGTAAATGCCCTTTATTTTGTTGAGAAATTTTCCTTCCATTCCTATTTTGCTGAGAGCTTTTATCATGAATGAGTGTTGAACTTTCTCAAATGCCTTTTCTGCATCAATTGCTAAAATCATGTGATTCTTGTCTTTTGTTTTATTTGTGTGGTGGATTACATTAATTGTTTTTCTAATGTTGAACCATCCCGGCATACCTGGTATGAATCCCACTTGGTCATGGTGAATTATTTTTTTGATATGTTGTTGAATTCTATTGGCTAGAATTTTGTATCTACATTAATGAGGGATACCCACCCACTGCCGCAGAGTCTTTTCTGATTCATAGCGACCCTACAGGACAGAGTATAACTGCCCTGTAGAGTTTAACAGTCTGTAGTATAACTGCCCGTAGAGTTTCCAAGGAGCAACTGGCAGAATCGAACTGCTGACCTTTTGGTTAGCAGCCGTATCATGAAGGATATAGGTCTATAATTTTCTTTTCTTGTGTTGTCTGTACCTGGTTTCGGTATCAGAGATATGGTGGCTTCTTAGAATGAATTTGGCAGTATTCCGTCCTTTTCTATGCTCTGAAATACTTTTAGTAGCAGTGGTGTTAACTCTTCTCTGAAAGTTTGGTAGAACTCTGCAGTGAAGCCGTCAGGACCAGGGTTTTATTTTTGTTGGGAGTTTTTTGATTACCATTTCAATCTCTTCTTTTGTCATGGGTCTATTTAGTTGTTGTACCTCTGTTTGTGTTAATTTAGATAGGTGGTAAGTTTCTAGGAATTCATCCATTTCTTCCAGGTTTTCAAATTTGTTAGAGTACAATTTTTCATAGTAATCTGGTTTGATGCTTTTAATTTCAGTTGGGTCTGTTGTAATATTACCCATCTCATTTCTTATTCGGGTTATTTACTTCCTCTCCTGTTTTTCTTTTGTCAGTTTGGACAGTGGTTTATCAATTTTGTTGAGTTTTTCAAAAAACCAGCTGTCTTCTGAATTCCTTCAATTGTTTTTCTGTTTTCTATTTCATTTAGTTCAGCTCTAATTTTTACCATTTGTTTTCTTCTCGTGACTGTGGGTTTCTTTTGTTTCTTTCTTTCTATTTGTACAAGTTGTAGGGATAATTCTTTGATTTTGGCCCGTTCTTCTTTTTGGATGTGTGCATTTATTGATATAAATTGGCCTCTGAGCACCGCTTTTGCTGTGTGATAGGTTCTGATAGGTAATGTTTTCTTTCCCATGGGATTCTCTGAATTTCTTTATTCCATCCTTAATGTGTTCTATAATCTAGTCTTTTCTGAGCATGGTGTTATTCAGTTTCCAAGTGTTTGATTTCTTTTTCCTGCTTTTCCTGTTATTGATTTCCACTTTTATGGCCTTATGGTCAGAGAAGATGCTTTGTAATATTTCAATGTTTTGAATTCTGCTAAGGCTTGCTTTATGACCTAATAATGTGGTCTATTCTTTATTCTAGAGAATGTTCCATGTGCACTAGAAAAGAAAGTATAGTTGGTTGCCGTTGGGTGGAGTGTTCTGTATATGTCTATGAGGTCAAGTTGGTTGATTATGGCATTTAGATCTTCCGTGTCTTTTTTGAGCTTCTCTGTGGATGTCCTGTCCTTCACCGAAAGTGGCGTGTTGAAGTCTCCTACTATTATTGTGGAGCTGTCTATCTCACTTTTCGATGCTGATGGAGTTTGTTTTATGTATCTTGCAGCCCTGTCATTGGGTGCATAAATATTTAATATGGTTATATCTTCTTGGTGTATTGTCCGTTTAATCATTATATAGCGTCCTTCCTCATCCTTTATGATGGATTTAAATTTAAAGTCTATTTTGTCAGAAATTAATATTGCCACTCCTGTTCTTTTTTGATTGTTGTTTGCTTGATATATTGTTTTCCATCCTTTGAGTTTTAGTTTGTATGTGTCTCTAAGTCTAAGGTATGTCTCTTGTATGCAGCATATAGAGGGATCTTTTTTTTTAACTCATTCTGCCACTCTCTCTTTATTGGTACATTTAGTCCATTACATTCAGGGTAATTATGGATAGGCATGAATTTAGTGCTGTCATTTTGATGTCTTTTTTTGTGTGTGTTGACAGTTTCTTTTTCCCACTTTATGTGCTGAGTAGATTTTCTTTATATATTGTCCTTTCCTCATATTTGTTGTCATCGATTTTGTTCCTGCTGAGTCTGTGTTTTTCCCTTGTATTTTATTTTGATGAGTAGGATAGTTTGTCTCCTTTGTGGTTACCCCTATTTTTCTAGATTTAAAAGTAACTTTTATTTCTTTGTATTGCTGTATCTTCCCCTCTATATGGAAGGTGTATGATTACATTTGTTAGTCCCTCTTTTATTATTTTAATGTTGCCTTCTTTTATACAACAACATCGCCGTTACCCTGTGTTGGGCATTTTTTTTTTAAATCTTTGTTTTTTTGGATTTTCCTGTCTGATTTGACTTTTGGTTGCTGTGCCGAGTGTTCTAGTCTTGGGTTGATACCTGATATTATTGATTTTCTAACCAAAGAACTCCCTTTAGTATTTCTTGTGGTTTTGACGAGTTCCCTCAATTTGTGTTTATCTGGAAATGTCTTAATTTCACCTTCATATTTAAGAGACAGTTTTGATGGATATATGATTCTTGGCAGAAAGTTTTTTTCCTTCAATTTTTTAAATATGTCATCCCATTGCCTTCCTGCCTGCATGCCTTCTGTGGAGTCGTTCGAGCTTATTCTTATTGGCTCTCCTTTGTAGGTGACTTTTCTTTTATCCCCAGCTGCTCTTATAATTGTCTCTTTATCTTTGGTTTTGGCAAGCTTGATTGTAATATGTCTTAGTGATTTTCTTTTAAGATCTACCTTATGTGGAGTTCAATGAGCATCTTGGATAGATATCTTCTCATCTTTCACAATATCAGGGAAGTTTTCTGCCAACAAATCCTCAACAATTTTCTCTGTATTTTCTGTTATCCCTCCTGTTCTGGTACTCCAATCACTCGTAGGGTATTCTCTTGATAGAGTCCCACATGATTCTTGAGGTTTCTTCATGTTTTAAAATTCTTTTATCTGATTTTTCTTCAAATATATTAGTGCCGAGTGATTTATCTTTGAGTTCAGAAACTCTGACTTCTATTTGCTCCATTCTGCTTCTCTGACTTTCTAATGAGTTATCTAATTCTGCAATTTTATTGTTCATCTTCTGAATTTCTGATTGCTGTCTATGGATATTTCCAGCTTATTAGACTTTTCATTATGTTCCTGAATAATGTTTCTAATTTCTTCAGTGGTTTTATCTGTGTGTTCCTTGGCTTGTTCTGCGTATTGACCCATTTCCTTCCTGATGTCTTGAAGGGTTCTGTATATTAAACTTTTGTATTCTGGCTCTGGTAATTCCAGGAATGTACTTTCGTCTAGAAAATCCCTGGATTCTTTGTTTTGAGAGCCTTTTGAGGTGATCATGGCATTTTTCTCTATGTGACTTTATATTGACTGTTGTCTCTGAGCCATCTGTAAGTTATTGTATTAGTTTATGCTTGCTTACTGTGTCATAGCTGCTTGCTTTGTTTTGGTATACCCCTATGGGTTGCTTGAGTGAGCTAGCTTGATTATTTTTGCCTTTGGAGCTCAGTCTAGGAGCCCATTCAGTTTTCTTGTATGAATTCAGCTCAGGTTTCCAGGTAGCTGATATCAAGTGTGTGGTACAGGCTCTGTCCTACAGTCTTAGAGGGGCAGGGGTGATTGGTGTATATACTGGTATCTGATTGCAGCGGTGGGTCACGCTCTGAAATAGGCATGGGGCTGAGAACTGACCCCCAAGTGTCTCTGAGGAAAACGCGTCCCTGTTCCCTAGAGTATGCCGGTGGGTGGGTTCTGCAGAGGGACCATGGGTACCCAAAGTTTTTGATGTAAGAACTAGGAGGTACCAGTTATCTCTGGACCCCTGTCACGTGTGGCTTGGTGACCTGAGTAGAGCTACCAGTCCTTAGGTCCCATTTGTGGGTAGGTGAGGACCTTTTTTAATAGGCAAAGCAATGTCAAACGTCAAACACTCACCTCTCCAAAGCACGGCTGAAATGGTTGGAGTTTGCCAACAAGGGCCTTTTCTCCTGAAATAGGCCCACACAGGTCCATGCAGAAGGGAAAGGTGCTCAAGGTCCACGGACGGTTTATGCCCGGACAGGAGCTGCTTCTGTCCTGAGCCCCCCCAGTTAATGGAGCTAGCAAATTATCTTTTCCCCCCAGTTGCTTTTTTCCCTTTCCCAAGGCCGGGAGGATGGCTCTTGGTGCTCACCAGGGTCTATCTCAGGCTCAGGGATTCAGCCGCTGAATCCTGCTTGGGAGTAAGGGGGTGGGGGCGTGGTAAAATATATGCAAGTACTTAGCTTTTGCCGAGAGCATGGTGTTCTTCTCAGGTTCTGGAGGTGTGAGTGGGCTGTGTGGCTGGCTGCTTCTTCCTGAGGAAGCTGTGGCAGAATGCTAGGACCATTCCGCAGCCACCGCTGCTCTGGGAATGGTGCCTGAGGGCTCACCGCGATTCACATTCAGTAACTCCTCTCCACTTGTGAACGGTTTCTTCCACCCCTGCCCCTCAGTTCGTTGTCTAAGCTTGCCTTTAATGCTCACGGCCCCCAGCTTGTCAGAAATAAACTCATTTCACTTGTTTTTTCGGTTGTTTGTTGTAAAGAGGGCTCGTCGGAAGCATCTATCTGTTCCTCCATCTTGTCCACCTCCCTCTTTCTCTTTTTTATGGCCAGAGTATGTAAGATGAAATCTCGCGATTCTCCTTCTAAGGAGCATTCTGGCTGTCCTTTTTCCGAGACAGGTTTGTTTGTTTTTCTGGCAGTCAATGGTGTAGTCAATATTCTTTGCCAAGACTGTAACTCAAAGGCATCAGTTGTTCTTCAGTCTTCCTTATTCATTGTCCAGTTTTTGCATGGATATAAGGTGACTGAAAATACCATGGCTTGGATCAGGCGTATCTTAGTCCTCAAGGTGACGTATTTGCTTTTTAAGACATTAAAAGGTCTTTTGCAGTGGATTTGCCCAGGGCAATACGTCGTTTTGTTTCTTGACCGCTGCGTCCATGGGTATTGGTTGTGTATCCAAGTAAAAAGAAATCCTTGACAGCTTCAATCTTTTGTCTTTTTATCATGGTGTTGCTTATTAGTCCAGTTGTGAGAATTTTTATTTTCTTTATGTTGAGGTGTAATCTGTACTGAAGGCTGTAATCCTTGATCTTTGTCAGTAAGTGCTTAAGTCCTCTTCGCTTTTGGCAAGCAAGATTGTGTCATCTGCATATCGTAGGTTTTTAAGGAATCTTCTACCAGTCCTGATGCCACATTCTTCATATAGTCCAAGTTCTCCAATTATCTGCTCAGCATACAGATTGAATAAGCATGGTGAAAAGATATAACCTGACACACACCTGTCCTGGTTTTAAACCACACAATATCCCCTTGTTCTATTTAAACGACTACCTCTTTGCCTGTTTACAGGTTCCTCATGAACAGAATTAAGTATTCTGAAGTTCCCATTCTTTGCAGTGTAATTTATAATTTGTTGTGATCCATACATTCGAATTCCTTTGCATAGTCAGTAAAATACTGGTAAACATTTTTCTGGTATTCTCTGCTTCCAGCCAAGATCTGTCTGACATTAGCAATGATATTCCTTCTTCCATGTCCTCTTCTGAATCTGAGTTGAATTTCTGGCAGTTCCCCGTTGATGTACTGCTACAACCATTCTTGGATGATCTTCGGCAAAATTTTACTTGCCTGTAGTATTAATGATAAAAAAAAAATGATACTGTTCTATAATTTCAGCATTTTGTTGGATCACCTTTCTTTGGAATGGGTACAAATATGAGTTTCTTCCAGTCAGTTGGCCAAATACAGGTTATCTAAAGAAATCATAAGATCATTGTGTAAGAGGGAGAATGTTTTCTATTCAGCATATACTTATAATGGAATTTTCAGACTAACTTTCGAGCAATAAACCTTGAGCATAAAAGCTTTTAAAGACAAAGGGAAATGGCATGAATTTCTGAGAAGAAAACAGACACAGTCATAAAAATCAGAGAAAAAACCTTCTAGACTAGATGCATCTATGACAAATAGTATGACAAGCTATTCCTGGACTTATGGCAGGCAAGGTGGCCTTTCATTCAGTTCTTAAAAAAAAGAAAGAAAATAGGCAAGAGAAGTGTGGAATGAGAGATCCAAGATGTTGTTGGTTCAGGCAATGTCAGAAATTCTTCATAGCTCCTCTCTTGCAAGCTGACTTTGGACTGCACAGTGAGGACTATTTTTAAACTGCAGACTCTATTCCGCCCTCACATACTTTGCCCTTCTACTGCTCAAGTGCTAAAACCAGGGATTATTTAAGTTAGTTTATGCTCTGTGGCATGCACGGATGAGAATTTAGGATTCCAGAATTGCATTAGGAGTAGGTTGATAGACAATAACCGTGGATAGGCTAAATGACAGTGGTTATATGGTATCCCTTTCCTTTTAGTTTATTTTAAAATTCACTGGAGTTGTAGAACACACAGTGGTATTTGTATTTATATCTGCAGGCATATTCGCATGCAGGGTAAGTTGTTTTTGATTTTTGCAATGTGTTGTTTTTGCATATTATTTGGAATAATTTAAGTCCAATATGTAATTGCACACTTATTTTGCCACCGAAGTTTTAATTTGGGCTGTGTGTAATTTTTCTTTGTGTGTGTGAGAGAAGGAGAGAGGGGAAACTTTTACATGCCATCGGTTGCAGTGAATTTAAAATTAAGGAAATTTTTTTTGTGTATGTGAAAAGAAACACATTTATGTTGGCTAGAACTGAATTGTCTGTGTTTAATAACATGGTGATCAGAGTGAGAACAGATTATTTTCTTATTCAACAGAAAATTAGGGGTTCAGAAAAGCTACTGATTTTCAAACCAAAAAAAGTACAGTGTTTGTTTTTTAAAATCATGTTTTAATGATAGCTATTGGAATTTTCCTGTTTGACAACTTTTTATTTTAATTAAAAATTACACAATTTTTTCATACAGTATTTTCTGAGATAATTCTTGTAGCCTATTGGACAAATCAAAACTGAAAACTGATTGTAGCCATGTACTTGATCATGTCTCCTCATATATAAGCACATTATAGAACAATAAGGGAGGGTATTTTGCTTGATACTGAGATGCAGGAACTGCCATGGGTGGGCATATTCTTTTCACTTTCAGGGATGACTTTGGATCAGATGATCCAAATGGTTATGGAATATAGACTGCGTTTATGAAATATTTTATTTTTCTGTAATCAAACATCTCTGGGTGGTTTTATTACTTGGAACTGTAGTGGCACAGAGTATAATTCAAAGTAAGTAAAGTATTTTCAGAATTCATAGTTTATTGTGGAAAATAAATATTATTAAAAACAAAGCATGACATACGCCTTATCGTTCATCAGAGTTAAATAAGCCTAGATCCCACTAATGTGACCTCAAAATAATTACCTCAAGGAGATGAGATTTTGCAGAGGAGGCAATGGTGATCAGACCTCACACACCTCAGACAGTAATTTTTATCATAGGTTGGGTGAACTATTAGTGTTTCAGTCGAAGTGTAAATTACTGATAAATGTGTATGAAATATGTTTAATTATTTTAGTTAATGATAATTATTTTTGATATGCCTTTTAATATGCACTAATGGTTTCATTCATGGGACTTATTTTGTTTTTCATTCAGTTTGTAGTTCTTGCAGAGTAATTGCTTTCTCCATGCATTTTAGAATTTCCACTGAGGGGTGTAATAGTGGGGCTCTGCATGAGAACAAAAGCATGAAAAATGGTACAGGTGACCTTAAACAGTATTTCAGCCTTTTAGTTTTTGTCTGTTTATATCTCTGTAAGCGTGGTCATTATAGCACAGAGCAGGTTTAGAGTTACCTTAAATTCATTTAGAGGTAGATATTTGTATACAATGACTATAAAAGTTTTTCAGGTGGAAGTCTGTTACTAGATCTTGGTGTTTAATTGATTCGGATGTTATTGCTTTTTGAGCAAGGAAGAACAGTTTTGACCATACTGCAATGTCTTGGGATGAGACTTTTTTTACTCTCCCTTGGAAAAAAAAATTACTTTTACATTGCCTCTTCACAAATGAAAATAACTTGAAATATTTACATGGATAATACAATTTGAAATATTTACATGGGGAAAGCAAGCATAGTTAACAACACTATTATTTATTCTATGTTTTTAGCTAGCTTCCCCAAATCAAAAGACACAAGGCAACTGTATTCATAATTAAGGAAAAGGAATACTTTAGTCTGCCTGAATTGCCAAGATGATATAGTATGAGCATTGTGAGAGATCTGTGCAGAACATTGTGAGAGATCTGAGCATTGAGCATTGTGAGAGATCTGAGCAGAACAGAGTTCAGTGATATTAGTAGGTTTACCTTGTCACTACTCATTCATGGTAGAACTGGAACTAAGGCCTCACCTCCGTAATCCTGTTCCAGTTTTTTCTTCACTATTCCGTGCTTCTTTCAGAATAGATTGTATTAAGGAAAATAATCAGAATAATGCAGATCACTGTACCCGTTCCCTTTGTTTTAGGCCATGGATGATAGAATCATTACGTACAGTAAAGGCTCATGCAAACTATATTTCACAACCAAATTACTGGGAAAAATGAATGAAATAAATATATATAGAATAAAAGAGAAGGTAGGCCTATGCAAAACAAATGATTTTGAGATCTAAGGGCAGGTAAGTTAAATAAAATCTATATCTTTTTTCCTTCCCGTCTCTTCATTATCAGTGGGATATACATTTTCTGTTATGTCACATCACTTTGCAATAGGCATGGAATGTGAATAAAAACTCCAAAAATTTTAGATTAAAAGAGGGAAAAAGCTCCACACATCAGTCTTTTTTAAGGTTATTTATTTGTTTGCTTATTTATTTATAACATTTTATTATGAGTAATTTCAAACATACTCAAAAGTTAAAGAATTATGTGGTAAACACCCATATATCCACCACCTAGATTCTGCCATTAACATTTTACTGTGTTTTCTTTATCATATTTTTATTCATCTATTCATGCCTTCATCCATCCATCCACCCATCCACCCATCCACCCATCCACCCATCCACCCATCCACCCACCCACCCATCCACCCATCCACCCATCCACCCATCCACCCATCCACCCATCCACCCATCCACCCACCCATCCATCCATCCATCCATCTTATTTTCTTGATGCATTTCACACGAAGATGCAGACATAAACAGTACATGTGCCCTAAACGCTTTACAGTGCACACCACTATCTAAAAAAAAAAAAAAATGCAACAACCAAATCCACTGCCATCAGGTTGTATGACTCATAGCAACCCTATAGGACAGAGTAGAACTGCCCCATAGGGTTTCCAAGGCTGTAGTCTTTATGGAAACAGACTGCCACATCTTTCTCCAACAGAAAGGCTAGTGGGTTCAAACCGCCAACCTTTCGGTTAGCAGTTGAGTACTTACTTACTGAACCTCCAGGGCTCCCATCATCACTAACTAGAGTTCAGTAATTTTTTTAGAGGTAAAATTTGCATGCACTGAAATGAACAAATATTATGAATGCTCTTTGATGAATTTTGAGAAATATATACACTCATGTAACCAAAACTCTATAAAGATAGAAAACATGACCGTTACCTCAGAAAGTTCCTCTGTGCCTTTTTCCCAGTCAATCCTATCCTCTACCCTGGAGGCAACCACTTTTCTGTTTAAAAAAAAAAAAAAAATTTTTTTTAAAATAAATTAACCTATTCTAGAACTTCATGTAGATGGAACTATGCAGTATGTACTCTTTTGTGTTATTTTATTCAGCATACGGTTGTTGAAATTTATTCATATTGTTATATGAATCAGTGGTTCATTCCTTTTCATTGTTGGGCAGTATTCCATTGCATAAATATACTACAGTTGGTTTATACAATTCATCTGTTGAAGGATGCCTGGGCTGTTTCTAGTTTGGGGCTATTATGAATAAAGTGGCTATGACTATTCATGTGTAAATCTTTTTGTGGATGTGTGCTTCCAATTCTGTTGAGTAAATACCTTACGAGTGGCATTCTGGTCCATAAGTTGGCGTACGGTTAGTTTTATAAGAAATTGTCAGATGTTTTTCAAAGTGATTTTGCTATTTTACTGTCCCACTAAGAGTGGATGTGAGCTCTGGTTGCAACTTCTCTGCACTAGCATATGGTATTGTCAGCTTTTTAATATTATTCCTCTGAATGTCTAATAGTGTCTCATTATAGCACTAATTTGCATTTCCCTGATGATTAATGCTATTGAATGGCTTTGAATGTATGCATTGGCCATCTGTATATTTTCCTTTGTAAAGTGTCTTTATTCTTTTGCACATTTATTAATTGGTTTTCTTTTCTTGTTGAGTTGGAGTTCTTTATATGTTTTGAATATCAATCGTTTGTCTCTGTCTCTCTCTCTTCCCCCCCCCCGCCACACACACACAAACACACACTGCAGTTTTTCTCCCAGTCTGCAACAGTAATGAGTTCGTTTGGTTTGATGGTTAACCTATTAATTTGTTTAACAGTGTCTTTGGATGAGCAGGTTTTAATTTTAATGAAGTCTAGTTTATCTGTTTTAATATAAGTAATGCTTTTTGTGTTCTGTTTAAGAAATATTTGCCTATCCCAAATTAAAAACATATTTTCCTTTGATTTCTGCTGGAAACTTTGTAGTTTTAGCCTTTATGGTATATATTTTTAATTTTGTTAAATGGTTAGCTGGTTTTTCCAGTACCATTTATTTGAATAACATTTTTCCCCATTGATTTGCAATTCTACCTTTGGTAGAAACTCAATTATTATATTTTCTTGAATCTTTTTTTCTGAACAGTTATGCTAGCCCCACACTTTTTAGTTGTGCTGAATACATTTCAGTATTTGTGGTGTAGATGTTTAGGACGCAATCTGTACCTTTAAGGAGCTTACGATGAAGAGAGGAGATAAGATGTGTTCCAATAAATACAGTCTCGTTGTTGTTAGTTGCCATTGAGTCCTATACAGTTTTATTCTGTACAACAGAGTAAAATGTTGCCTGATACTGCACCGTCTTCCTGATTGTTGGTATGTTTGAGTCCATTGTTGCCACAATTTTGTTTATCCTTCTCATTGAGGGTTTCCCGTGTTTTTGCTGACCCTCTGCATTATGAAACACGATACGGTACAAACCAGTAAGTAGACATACTAGGCCTAAGAGAGTAGGTTGGAACCAATTCTGAAAGTCCTTGTTTTTTATGCTACAGACTTAACCTAACTCCTTAAATTTGAGTCAGCTTTTATAACCATTACAACATAGTGATAAATTCTGAAAGCCTGATGTATAGTTACGATTTCTGAGATGCTTGATACAGCAAATACGTTTCCTCTCAAGTTCAAATTCCGGTCAATTTGAAGTGGCTAGATGGAGTGTGGAAAATGCCAAACGGGAAAGAGTATGGGATAGATGAACACTGCTATCTGCAAGGGATTGCTGATGGTGATGTGTTTGCAACATGTTTATCATGCCTGCCTTACTTTACATGGCCCAGAATTGTGTGTGTTTTATTGTTGTCAATATTCTTGCCTTTGAGGTCTTATTTTTTTGTGCTTTGTGCCGCTGTTGCTTCAATCTAACATTTTCTGTAATCTAGTTCAGTTGACTTTTACAAGGAGAATGTAGATTAAGTTTGCTAAATTAGCATTCTTATTTTCAGCACAATTCTCAGTCACTTCGCTTTGGTAAAAGACCAGAATAGGTTTCATACCTTTTTCATGGGGCTTTTTTCATAAAATGTTAGAGCTGGCAAAGGTGTTGCTGGTCCCCAAATTCTCAACTGATAACTTCCTACAGGCCTTAAAAAATGTTTATAACATTTAGATGTTCCCTATTTTTTTTATAGTTTCAGCTTCACCACTACTTCTGCCAGCAGTTGAGGTTGAGTGGACTCTGACTCGTAGTGAGCCCATGTGTGTCAGAGTAGACCCATGCTCCATAGAGTTTTCAGTGGCTGATTTTTGGAAGTGGATTGCCAGGCTTTTCTTCCCAACCTCAACTGCTCCAAAACATACCTCACAATCTGCCCTACAAATCAATTCTTGTTTTCAGAATTCCATTACTTTTGGACTACAGTTTTCATAGCTTTTGAGTTTTTCTTCTTCATTCCAGGAATCGAACCAGCCACCCAATCTACCTTTTTATTGTCTACCTCTCAAAGAGTTTCTTGCCCCCTCTCGGCTCCCCCCGCCATCTTTTCCTTCACCAACCTGGATCAAGTCCTTCTCATTCTCCTTCTGGTTAGCACTGTAGGTTCTTCACTGGCTTCCCTGATTCTGGCCTGTTCGATTTTATCTGTCCTTTACACAGCTGCTTAGATTTAACTCCCTCCAGCCATTTTGTTTTTCTTTTTTAAAGTAACTTTAGTGCAGTTATATATATATATATATATAACAAAATATTTAACATTTTAATCTTTTTTTTTATTATGCTTTAAGTGAGAGTTTACAAATAAAGTCAGTCACTGATATAAAACTTTATATACACCTTTCTATATATATACTCCTAATTGCTCTCCCCTTAATGAGACAGGACACTCCTTCCCTCCACACTCTCTTCATGTCCATTCAGTCATCTTCTGACCCCCTCTGCCCTCTCATCTCGCCTCCAGACTGGAGATGCCAACATAGTCTCATGTGTCTACTTGGTCCGGTGAGCTCATTCTTCACCCGTATCATTTTCTATCCTATAGTCCAGGCCAATCCCTGTCTGAAGAGTTGGCTTTGGGAATGGTTCCTGTCTTGGGCTAACAGAAGATCTGGGGACCATGACTTCTGGGGTCCTTCTAGTCTCAGTCAGACCATTAACTCTGGTCTGTTTACGAGAATTTGAGGTCTGCATCCCACTGCTCTCCTACTCCCTAAGGGGTTCTCTGTTGTGTTCCCTATCAAGGCAGTCATTGGAGGTAGCCGGACACCATCGTTTGTTTAGTTCTTCTGGTTTCAGGTTGATGGAGTCTCCGGTTTATGTGGCCCTTTTTGTTTCTTGGGCTCATATTTTCCTTGTGTCTTTGGTGTTCTTCATTCTCCTTTGCTTTAGGCGGGTTGGACCAACTGATGGATCTTAGATGGCTGCTCACTGGCTTCTAAGGCCCCAGACATAACTTAACCAAAGTGGGATGCAGAACATTTTCTTAATAAACTTTGTTATGCCAGTTGACCTCGAAGTCCCCTGAAACCCTGATCTCCAGACCCCTTCCCATGATACTGTGTCCCTTGAAGTGTTTGGTTGTCTTCAGGAAACTTCATAGCTTTTGGTTTAGTCCAGTTGTGCAGACTTCCCCTGTAATGTGTGTTGTCTTCCCTTCACCTAAGATAATTCTTGTCTCCTATCTAGTTAGTGAGTACCTCTTTCCCTCCTCCTCACCCTCGTAACCATCAAAGAATGATTTTTTCTATATGTAAACCTTTTCTTGAGTTCTTATAATAGTGGCGTCATGCAATATGTGTCCTTTTGCGACTGATTTCACTCAGCATATTGCCTTCCAAATCTGTCCATGTTATGTTTCGCAGATTCGTTGTTATTCTTTATCTTTCCATAGTATTCCATTTTGTGAATATACCATAATTTGTTTGTTTATCCATTGATGGGCACCTAGGTTTTTCCCAGCTTTTTGCTATTGTGAACAGTGCTGCAGTGAACATGGGTGTGGATGTATCTATTTGTGCGAGGGCTCTTATTTCTCTAGGATATATTCCAACGAGGGGGATTGCTGGATCATATGGTACTTCTATTCTAGCTTTTTAAGGAAGCCTCAAATTCATTTCCAAAGTGCTTGTACCATTTTAAAAACATTCCCACCAGCAGTGTAGAAGTGTTCTAGTCTCTCTACAACCTCTCCAACATTTATTATTTCATTTTTTTTGGATTAATGCTAGCCTTGTTGGGGTGAGATGGTATCTCATTGTAGTTTTGATTTGCATTTCTCTAACAGCATATGATGGTGAGCATTTTCTCATGTATCTGTTAGCTGCCTGAACCTCTTCTTAGGTGAAGTGCCTGTTCATATCCTTTGCCCATTTTTTAATTGGGTTATTTGTCTTTTTGTTGTTAAGGTTTTGCAGTATCTTGTGGATTTTAGAGATTAGAAACTGATCGGGTATGTTGTACCAATTTAGTACCAATTTAGATGCCCTTTATTTCCTTATCTAGCCTAATTGCTCTGGCTAGGCCCTCCAGCACAGCTTTGAATAAGAGTGGTGATAAAGGGCGTACTTGTCTGGTTCCCGTTCTCAAGGGAAATACTTTCGGACTCTCACCATTTAGGATGATGTTGGCTGTTGGCCTTGTATAAATGCCCTTTATTACGTTGAGGAATTTTCCTTCAATTCCTGTTTTGTGGAGAGTTTTTATCGTGAATGGGTGTTGAACTTTGTCAAATGCCTTTTCTGCATCAGTTGATAAGATCTTGTGGTTCTTGTCTTTTGTTCTATTTATGTGATGGATTACATTGATTGTTTTCTAATGTTGAACCATCCCTGTGTACCTGGTATGACTCCTACTTGGTCATGGTGAATTATTTTTTTGATATGTTGTTGAATTCTGTTGGCTAGAATTTTGTTGAGGATTTTTGCATGTAAGTTCATGAGGGATATTTGTCTCTGGTTTTCTTTTTCTATGGTATCTATGAGTTGGAATCGACTCGATGGCAGTGGGTTTGGTTTGGTTTTTGGCTTTATCTGGTTTTGGTATCAGGGTTATGCTTGCATCATAGGATGAGTTAGGTAATGTTTGACCCTTTTATGCTCTGAAATACCTTTAGTAGTAGTGGCGTTAACTCTTCTCTGAAAGCTGGGTAGAATTTTCCAGTAAAGTCAGAGCCACGGCTTTTTTTATTTTTGCTGAGAGCTTTTAAATTACCTTTCCCATGTTTTCTTTTGTTACAGGTTTATTTCTTTGTTCTGTCTCTGTTCGTGTTAGTTTAGGTAGGTAATGTGTTTCTAGAAATTTCTCCATTTCCTCTAGGTTTTCAAATTTGTTGGAGTACAATTTTTCATAGTATTCTGTTATGATTCTTTTAATTTCATTTGGGTCTGTCGTGATATTGCCCATCTCATCTCTTATTCAGGTTATTTGCTTCCCCTACTGTTTTTCTTTTGTCCATTTGGCCAGTGGTTTATTGATTTTCTTGATTTTTTTCAGAAAAACAGCTTTTGATCTTGTTAACTCTTTCAATTGTCTTTCTATTCTCTATTTCGTTTAAACCTGCTCTAATTCTTATTATTTGCTTTCTTCTGGTGCCTGAGGTCTTCTTTTGTTGCTCTCTTTGTATTTTCTCTAGTTGTAGTGTTAATGTTTTGATGTTAGCCCTTTCTTCATTTTGGATGTGTGCATTTATTGCTATAAATTGACCTCTGAGCACTGTTTTTGCTGTGTCCCAAAGGTTCTGGTAGGATGTGTTTTCATTTTCATTTGATTCTAAGAATTTCTTTATTTCGTCCTTAATTTCTTCTGTAGCCCAGTAGTTTTTGAGCAAAATGTTGTTCAGTTTCCATGTACTCGATTTTTTTTCCTTGCCTTTTCTGTTATTGATTTCTACCTTTATGGCTTTATGATCAGAAAAGATGCTTTGTAATATTTTGATGCTTTGGATTCTGTTAAGGCTTGCTTTGTGGTCTAATATGTGGTCTATTCTGGAGATTGTTCCATGTGCATTGGTAAAGAAAGCATACTTCTGTGCTGTTGGGTAGAGTGTTCCTGTATATGTCTATGAGATCAAGTCGGTTGATAGTGGCATTTAGATTTTCCATGTCTTTATTTTGCTTTCTGGATGCTCTGTCCTTCACTGAAAGTGGTGTGTTGAAGTCTCCTACTATTATTGTGGAGCTGTCTATTTATCTTTTCAAATGCTGTTAGAGTTTGTTTTATGTAATTTGGAGCCCTGTTATTGGGTGCATAAATATTTATTATGGTTATTTCCTCCTGGTGTATTGATCCTTTAGTCACTATGTAGTGTCCTTCCTTATCCTTTGTGGTAGATTTTGCTTTAAAGTCTATTTTGTCAGAAATTCATGTTGCCACTCCTGCTCTTTTTTCATTGTTGTTTGCTCAATATATTTTTTCCATTCTTTGAGTTTCAGTTGGTGTCTTTAAGTCTGAGGTGTGTCTCTTGTAGGCAGCATATAGACGGATCATGTTTTTAATCCATTCTGCCCTTCTCTTTATTGGTACATTTAGTCCATTTACATTCAGTGTAATGACTGATTGTTATTAGTTTAGTGCTATCATTTTGGTGTATTTTTTTTGTGTGTGTGTGTGTTGTTGACAGTTTCTTTGTTCCACTTAATTTTCTTTGCTGAGTGGTTTTTATTTATGTATTCTCTTTTTACCTTTTTTCATTCTTGTTGATTTTTGTATTTGCCAAGGCCATATGTTTTTCTTGCTTTTTTTTTCATGTATAACTACATTATTTATTCCTCTTTTTTGTTTTAATGTTGTCCTGTTTTACGTATTGACGTCTCTGTTTCCCTATTTTCTGTGTTTTAGCTTTGATTTATTTTTGTCACTCCCCTATCTGGGTTGATATCTGGTTGTTCTGTCCTGTATTCTAGTCTTGGGTTGTTATCTGATGTTACTGGTATTCTAACTGGTGGACTTCTTTATTTCTTGTGGTTTTGGTTTGGTTTTTACAAATTCGCTAAACTTCTGTTTATCTGGAAATGCACAATTTCACCATCATATTTGAAAGACAGTTTTGCTGGATATATAATTCTTGGCTGGCATTTTTTTTTTCTTCAAGGCTTTATATTGTCCCATTGCCTTGTCACCTGCATGGTTTCTCTGCTGAATAGTCAGAGCTTAGTCTTATTGACTTTTCTTTGTAGTGACTTTTTGTTTATCCCTGCCTGTTGCTACCGAGTCAATTCTGACTCATAGCGACCCTGTAGGACAGAGTAGAACTGCCTCATAGAGTTTCCAAGGAGAGCCTGGTGGATTTTCACTGCTGACATTTTATCCCTAGCCACTCTTAAAATTCTCTCTTTATCTTTGTTTTGGCAAGTTTGATTGAAATATGTCTTGGTAACCTTCTTTTGAGATCTACCTTGTGTGGGGTTCGATTAGCATCTTGGATAGTCACCTTCTCATCTCATGATTTTAGGAAGTTTTCTGCCAACAAATCTTCAACAATTCTTTCAGTATTTTCTCTTGTCTCCCCCTGTTTTGATACTCCAAATCACTTGTACGTTTTTCCTCTTGATGGAGTCCTACATAATTCTTAGGGTTTCTTCATTTTTTTTTAGAATTCTTTTATTTGATTTTTTCTTAAATAATTTGGTGCCAAGTGCTTTATCTTCAGTCTCACTAATCTGATTTCCATTGCCTCAGTTCTGCTCCTATGACTTTCTATTAAGTTGTTTAACTCTGAAATTTTATTGTTAATCTTTTGATTTCTGTTTGCTGCCTGTGGGTTCTTACAGCCTGTTAAATTTGTCATTATGGTCTTGTATAACTTTCTTAAGTTCCTCTGTTTCTTTATCTGTGTTTTCCTTGGCTTGTTCCACATTTTGGCTGACCTCTTGAAGAGCTCTGTATATTAATCTTTTGAATTCTACTGCCAGTATTTCCAAAAAATTATCTTCCCCTGGAAAATTTCTTGATTCTTTGTTTTGAGCACTTGCTGAAGCCATCATGGTCTGCCTTTTTATGTGATTTTTTCTTTGAATGTTTTCTCTGAGGAAGCCCTGGTGGCGTAGTGGTTAAGTGCTATGGCTGCTAACCGAAAGGTCGGCAGTTTGAATCCGCCAGGCACTCCATGGAAACCCTGTGGGGCAGTTCCACTCTGTCCTGTAGGGTCTCTATGAGTCAGAATTGACTTGATAGCAGTGGGTTTTTTTAGTTGTCTCTGAGCAATCAATAAGTTATATATTTATTTTTTGTTTGCTGACTGTGTCATCACTTCTTGTTTTGGTATGCCTGAGTAGGCTGGTCATGTGAGCCAGTTTGATTATTGGCACCTTGGAAGCTCTCACATTCCGTCATTGGGTGGTTAGAGCAATTAATAGGTACGTGAACCCAGGAGTCCATTTATTTTCTTGTATGGATTCAGCTCAGGTATCTAGGTAGTTGATCACCAAGTGTGTGGTGCGGGCTCTCACCTACAGTCCTAGACAGACAGGGATGATTGGTGTAGGCACAGGTGTCTGGCTGTAGTAAGGATTCACGTGCTGAGCAATGCAGGTGGCTGATGGCTGCCCTGGAGTGTCTGGGAAGAAAGTGCATCCCTTTTCTTTATAGCGTGTAGGTGGGTGGGTTTTGCAGCCGGACTTTGGGTACCCAATGCTGTTGGCTGTAAGGATTGAGAGGCACCACTTATTCTTGGACCCCCATCACAGGTAGCTAGGTGGTGTGGGTGGAGCCACCAGTTCTCTGGCTTCTGACGTGGGTAGGTGAAGACCCTGCTTAATGGAATGGTGGTGTCAAATGTCACCAATCTGCCACTCCCCTTCACAACTGGTATAGTTGAAAATAGGCTTCAGGTATATATCCTGTTGTACTATGCTAACAAGGGCCTATGTTGTTGAAATGGGCCCACATAGATCTATGCAGGGGGTGAAAGACATTTGGAGTCTGTGGACCGCTTATGCCTGTGCCTAAGCAAATGGGCTATGCCTTCCCTGAGTTCCTGGTTTAAGGGAGCTGGCAGATTATTTTTTTCTGTTTGTTTATTTCTTCCCCCTCCACATCCAGGAAAATGGCTTAAGGTGCGCAATGGGTCTTACTTCTGGCCCATGGGATGTGGCAGTCACTTAAGCTGGCCTGGACCTGATGCAGAGCAGGGAAGGGGGCAGGTAAATGGGAGAGAAGTTCTTCCCCAAGGGGGTGTTTTTTTTTGCTTCATGCGGTACATTAGACGCATATACTTATCCTTTGCCATTTGAGTGCTGCTTCTCTCTGCTGCTCGGTGTCTCCTGATATGGAAAGTGTGTCTCGAGTGCCACTGCTTGCCTCACCACACATGCCAGCTCCTCCAGCCTGCAGGGTGCCTGTTCCTGCTGGGTCAGGTCTCGCAACTCCTTGCTGTTTCTGAACTGTCTCTCCCTCCCTCACTCAGTCCAATTCATCAGCTTTGCCTTTGATGTTCAGGGCTCCTAGATTGTCATATATAATCAATTCACTTGTTTTTGGGGGTCTTTGTTGTGAGAGGACCCACAGGGAGCATCTGAGTACTCTGTCATCTTGGCCCCACCTCGTATAATTGTTTTCTTGAGGGATCAGTGTATAGTTTGAAGTGCCTGAAAAGTTAACCTCTGAATAGTCTGCATAAAACAGCTACAGGTGAGAATATTTTTAAAGAAGCTGAGAAAACATAAACTGAGCACAATCTGAAGTGGAATCCGATAAAGATGTGTTACAACTAATGGTGGTAAAAATACGTGCCGAACTAAAAAAGGCTTGATTGGATAAATTTACAAAGCTTGTGAAAATGTAAGGTATTTAAAGTCCATGGCCATTTACTCTTTTATTTATTGCCAGGTACTTCACAGATACATGAATCTGTCTTATTGTACAAGTGGTTTCAGTGGTCAGTAGGAGGTGATTATCTGTAATATAATTGCATGCTAAAAGGCAAATATCAAAAGAAGAATCTAATTGAATTTCTTAAATGCCTTCCAAGTGATGAATGTACACAATTAAAATAATATGTACATGGATTGATATCAGTATTTGATATTACTTATCTGTATGATAAAGGAGCCATGGTGGAACAGTTAAGCTCTCGGCTGGTAACTGTAAGTTTGGTGGTTCCCACCCAACTGTTCCGTGGGAGAAAGACCTGCAAATCAACTTCCATAAAGATTATAGCCAAGAAAACCCTATGGGGTAGTTTTACTTTGTGGTTACTTTGAGTTGCAAATCCACTCTACGGCACCCAAGAACAACAACATTTGTACGAAAAGACATTTTCCAAAATGAGATATGTTTAATCTCATTACAGATCAGTACTAATAGACCAGTGTTTGAAGTTGATTTTGATGATAAGAAATGCCAAACTTGCATCTCAATTAAACAAACTGCCATCCCCCAAAATAATTCCATTCCTCTTATTATAAGACATGTTACAAATGATTCTACATAATGATGATGGTTTGAATTTTAGCAATAAACATTTTTGGGAAACTCTTTTTTCCTTTGTTATTCATGTACCTACATAATATCCTTGATTTTGCGTCTTGGCACGCAAAGCCTAAGATATTTACTAACTGGTCCTTTATTGGAAAAGTTTGTTGACCTCTGATTTATTTTGCTGTTTAATTCTTCTAACTGTTCAAATTCAGTGAGCGAATGTTCTTGTGTCCTGGTAAAGATCGATTTCAAAAACCAATAGCGGTGAAGGAAATTTTGTTTGGTTATTTTATCTTGTCCTGGAAGTTGTGCTCACCTAGAGTTCACTCTTACTCTGTAGTTGTGTTTAAGTTGTCTAGGAGAGGGCTGAGCAAAATCCAAGACTGTTGATGCTTTTCCTTGTATCGTTAGGAACTTTTCACTCCCCTGAGTGGACAGCCTTGCCCAAGCCCTGGTTCCTTAGAGCTTGGACTGAGGAAGATGCTATTGATTCTGTGCACAGTTTTCTCCCTCTTCACTCCATTGAACCCTGTCTGCCTCTTTTCTCGTTCTGTTTCTGGGAACATCTCTAATCACTCAGCTCCCAAACCTCCACAGATCTAGCACCTGTTCTTGCCATTCCCTCTGGATAGTCCCCCTTGATTTGGAAGATGGTGTTATCTCCTGGGAAGGTAGTAGGTGATTCATCGCTACATGACCAAGAATTTCTGGTGTTTCCTAAGGCATTTCTGGAATGAAGAGGAAGAGGAGGTAGGTAACAGTGACCCTGCTGACCTTGAAACCCCTGGTGAGTGTATGTGTCTGCATGTGCGTGTGTGTGAACACACACACAGCCTGGAATTTCTGGTTCGAGGATATTCTCAAGTCTCATAGGCCTAGATTCCCATAGCACAAACTTCTGCTCTCAAACTGGTTTTCTGCTTACACTTTATGTAGAATAGTTCTAGAGAGCAAGGATGAAGGCACTGCAATTTCAGCTTTTGCCTCCCCATCCTTCTCTTTCCTCCTTTCTTATCTATAAATGCCCATTGTTTTTACTATTTCGTGCAGTCTTAATTTCTCTGGATTATTTATGGGGGGTGGATGGGTACAGTGCTTCTGATTTCCTCAGAATATCAAGCACTGTTCCCCAAAGAGCTGTAAACAGCTCACAATCCAAAAGAAGCTTTGTGAGTCCTTGGTCTGTTGATCATGTCGGAAAGCCAGCATAACATGTGGGAAAATGACTCATGGATGTGACTTCACCATTGTCCTCATTTTAAACTTCTTATAGTGAAAGCATAGCCCAGTTCTGACAAAGATTTCCAGCCAGGGCTGGGCCTGCCTTTGACTCAGTGATGTGTCACATTCTCTGCCGGAAACTTACATTCTTAACTCCACTCGTCATGGGCCTGGCCTGGCAAGAAACCTTTTGGAGAGGTGTTGGTATTTGGTAGATTTATTTATTTTTTCCAGCTGCTCACAAAAAAACAGACTCAGAAATATCTGTGGTCTTTTTTCCCCCTTTGAAAAGTTTGTTGGAACAGTTTGTCATTTCCCTGTCTGAAGTTGTTTGTTGTTGCTTTGCCAGGGATCGTTTGCTCAGGGCCATGGCAAGGTGACTGTGGCCCTAAAGTGAAGGATAAAGTAAACTGGGGCAGTGTGCCTGTCTGGGAAGGTGAAACTGCTTAGCTGGCATTAGGTGGCAGGTGGCTAGCTGGTGACCTCAGATCCTCACCTCAAGTGTGGCTGGGATTTGATTAAAAAAGCCTAAGTTTTTAAAGTGATGCTTTCCCAGTTAACTAACCTAAGTAAAAAAAGTAGGTACCTCTTTATTGTTCAGTGGCTTTATGTGAGCAGAATGCCTGGATTTGCCAGGCCACATTGGGAAAACTCCCAAAAGTCTGAGGATCACATCCAGCTTGCAAGAATTGGAACCCCTGCCCCATTTTTGGTTTATTCTTAAAGCTTGTGGAAGAGGCATGTTCCAACGAGCTCCTTCATTTCTAATTGGCAGATGCTGTGCCAGCAACTTCTTAAAGATAGGGTTGTGCCTTTCTCAAGTATATCCCCATAGAGTCCAGCTAAGAGTGGGCCCCAGTGGAGAAGGCAGTGTGGTATGGGGGAAGAACACCTGTACTGGAGTCAGGGGAACCAGACTATAAATCCAGTATGGCCACTAGTTGTACAATCTTAATCCAGACAGTTCATCTCACTGGGCTTCTCATCCTCATGTAATTAATTACTGGGTTGAATGAGAGATTCTCCAGGGCAGGGCTCTCTTTTGCGATACACCAGAAGCACCTGTAGACTTTTTTTTTCTTTTAAATACACATGATCAGGCCACACCCCCAAGGTGAGTTCAGGTGGTCTGGGTGGAGCCTGGGGAGTGAGGATTTATCCAAAGTTACTTATGGCCAGGGTTGAGACCACTACTTGCAGTCTGTCCTTTCCTTTATGAGTAAATTTCACAACTCTGAAATATGTAAAGGATAAAGACTAGATAAGGATACCTCCTATAGGGTTTGCTAACATGTCTTATGTGCAGTTTCCAATATTGAAAAATGAGTAAGGTGAAATAAATGAAACTTAAAAAAAAAAACCAGAAGAATTGTGTTTTGTGCACGCAAATGGAGCATTATCTTCAGGGTAAAACAGAAGGACTTGCTGTGGCTAGGGGACAGGGAAGATGGGACAAAAGCTTAGGGGCACAGTAGCAGAAGAGATGGCAGAGGGTGCCTGATCATGGGGTAGGAATTTCTGTTTTCTGCAAAGTTGAAGGTGATTTTTATACTTCTGAACTTTTTATTCTCAAAACACTGCTGAGCCAGAAATTGAGGAGTGGTCCCATATAACCTATTAAAGTTCTATTTAATATAATGTGTTATAATATCCTATTGTGGGCCAGGCTTTGTGCTAGATGTTGGAGGTTCTCAGAGGTGATGCGAACCTCGGAAGAGTGGGAAAGACAAGCTTATGAAGAGGTTATTAGAATACAGCCTACTAAGCACAGTGACAGGAAAATGTTCAGAGGAGAAATTTACTTTGTTGCAGTGGGAAGTAATCAGGGAAGGTTTCAGACAAGAAGTGATGCCGAAGTAGTTCTGAAGGATGGATAGGAGAACACTCAGCAGCCTGGGTTGAGTGAGTTTGTAAGGTAGAGGAAACTGTGCAGAGGTACACAGCTGCAGCAGCCTGACACAGACAAAAAGCCTGACACAGACAAAGAGTTTAGAGGACTACAAGTAGTGCCTTGTAATTTGGATGGCAAAGTGGAGGGAGCACTAGGAGAACAGACCCATCATCAATAGTTTTGGGTCCCAGAGTCAGAGATTTGGTCTTAATGACTTAGTCCTTTGAAATATTTTCAGCAGGAGAGTGATATAGTCAGATCTGCTGTATGGAGAGGTCACAGTGACTGAGTAGAATATGAACGTGAACGGTAGGGTGGAGGGCCCTGGAGGCACAGAGACTAGTTGGGAAAGAACATGGTCCAGAACAAAGGCACTGGCCAGCTGAAGTCAAATTAGTAAAGCTGCAATTGGGTGTAGGGAGTGAGGGGGATGGAGTCAAGCCTTATTTCTAGGTTTCTGGCTTCGGTAATGAGTGGAAGGTTTTGATACCAGTTACAGGAGATTGAAAGCAGTTTTGGAGAAGAGATACTAGTTGTAGAGGTTGAAGAAATGTGTGGACCTAAGGTGAAAATATTTCTAATAGCCTTGGAGAGGAGTCAAGGCTTAAAATAGACAGGAGTGATAAATGTGAGGTTAACACAATGGAAAAGAATAAAATTACCCTGCATATAAAGAGTGGGAAGAAGGGAAACATCTAAATCTATATTATTTATCTCTTTTGTATATCAAAATTATCCCAAAATTTAGTGGCTTAAAGCAACAAATGTGTATTACCTCACAGTTTCTGTAGGTCGGGAATCCAAGTGCAGCTTAACTGGGTGCCTCTGTTTTAAGGTCTCATAAGACTGTAGTCTAACTGTTACTGGGACTGTGGTATTATTTGAAGGCTCAACTGCGGGAGGATTCATTTCCAAGCCCCTCGTGTGGTTGTCAGTTTGTCATACTGTGGTTGCTTGTGTGTTGCTGTGATACTGGCAGCTTTGCCACCAGTATTTCAAATACCAGCAGAGTTAGCCTTGGTGAATAGGTTTTAGTGGAGCTTCCAGACTAAGACACATAAGGAAGAAAGACTTGGAAGTCTCCTTCTAATAAAAATTGGCCAGTGAAAAGAAAACCTTATGAATAGCAGTAGGACATTGGATAGTGCTGGAAGATGAGGCCCTCAGGTTGGAAGGCACTCAAAAGATGACTGGGGAAGAGTTGCCTCCTCAAAGTAGAGTTGACCTTAATTATGTGGATGAAGGCAAGCTTTCGAGACCTTCGTTTGTTGCCGTGATATCACTCAAAATGAGAAGAAACAGCTGCAAACACTCATTAATAATTGGAACATGGAATGTATGAAGTATGAATTTAGGAAAATTAGAAGTCATCAAAAATGGATTGGAAGGCATACAGATCGAAATCCTAGGCATTAGTGAGCTGAAATGAACTGTATTGGCCATTTTGAATCAATCATATGGTCTACTATGCCAGGGATGACAAAATGAAGAGGAATGGTGTCATGCTTATCGTTAAGAAGAGCATTTAAAGATCTATCCTGAAAAACAATGCTGTCATTGATAGGATAATATCCATATGCCTACAAGGAAGACCAGTTAATAGGACTATTATTTATATTTATACACCAGCCACTAACGCCAAAGATGAAGAAACTGAAGATTTTTACCAACTTCTGCAGTCTGAAATTAATCAAACATGCAATCAAGATACATTGGTAACTAATGGTGATTAGAATTTGAAAGTTGGAACAAGAAGGATCTGTAGCTGGAAAATATGGCCTTGGTGATAGAAAGCATGCTGTAGATCATATGATAGAATTTTGCAAGACTAATGACTTCTTCATTGCAAATAGCTTTTTTCAACAACATAAATGGTGTCTATACACGTGGACCTCACTGGATGGAAACCACAGGAATCAAATTAACTACATCTGTGGAAAGAGATGATGGAAAAACTCAGTATCATCAGTTAGAACAAGGCCAGGGGCCAACTGTGGAACAGATCATCACATGCAAGAACAAGTTAAGCTGAAGAAAATTTGAAAACATCCGTGAGAGCCAAAATAACGGCCTTGACTGTATCCCACCTGAATTTGGAGACCATCTCAAGAATAGATTTGACGCACTGAACACTAATGACCAAAGACCAGATGAGTTGTGGGAAGACATCGAGGATATCATATGAGAAGAAAGCAAAAGGTCATTAAAAAAAGATAGGAAAGAAAGAAAAGATCAAAATGGATGTCAGAAGAGAGTTTGAAGCTTGCTCTCGAATGTAGAGTAGCTAAAGGAAATGGAAGAAATGAAGTAAAAGAACTGAAGATTTAAAAGCACAGCTCAAGAAGACAAAGTAAAATATTATAATGAAATGTGCAAAGACCTGGAATTAGAAAACCAAAAGAACATGCTTGGCGTTTCTCAACCTGAAAGAATTGAAGAAAAAACTGAAGCCTCAAGCTGTAATTTTGAAGGATTCCATGGGAAAAATATTCGGTGACACAGGAAGCATCAAAATCAGATGGAAGGAATACACAGAGTCATTGTAACAAAAAGAATTGGTCAGTGTTCAACCATTTCAAGAGGTAACATGATCAAGAACTGATGGTACTCAAGAAGTCCAAGTTGCACTGGAGGCATTGGCGAAAAACAAGGCTTCAGAAGTTGACAGAATACCGATTGAGATGTTTCAACAAAGGGATGCAGCACTGGTGCTACTTACTCGTCTGTGCCAACAAATTTGGAAGACAGCTACCTGGCCTACTGACTGGAAGAGATGCATATTTGTGCCCATTCCAAAGACAGGTGATCCAACAGAATGCAGAAATTGTTGAACGATATCATTAACAATCACACACAAGTAAAATTTTGCTGAAGATCATTCAGAAGTGGTTGCAGCAATACATCAACAGGGAACTGCCAGAAACTCAAGCTAGATTGAGAAGAGGATATAAAATGAGGGCTCTCGTTGCTGAAGTCAGATGGATCCTGGCTGAAAGCAGAGAATACCAGAAAGATGTTTACTTGTGTTTTATTGACTGTGCAAAGGCATTCAACTGTGTGGATCGTAACAAATTATGGATAAAATTATGAAGAATTCCGGAACACTTAATTGTGCTCATGAGGAACCTGTACATAGATCAAGAGGCATCCATTCAAACAGAGCGCAAGGGGATACTACCTGGTTTAAAATCAAGAAAGGTGTGCGTCAGGGTTGTATCCCTTCACCATACTTATTCCATCTGTATGCTGATCAAATAATTCAAGAAGCTGGACTGTATGGAGAAGAATGTGGAACCAGGATTGGTGGAAGACTCATTAACTTGTAGTATGCGGATGACACAACCTTTCTTGCTGAAAGCGAAGAGGACTTGAAGCACTTACTGATGAAGATCAAAGAATACAGCCTTTAGGATGGATTACACCTCAACATAAAACAGAAATCCTTACAACTAGACCAGTAAGCAAAATCGTGATTAACGGAGAAAAGATTGATATTGTCAAGGATTTCGTTTTCCATGGATCCACAATCAGTGCCTATGGAAGCAGCAGTGAGGGAACCAAACAACGCATTGTATTGAGTGAATCTGCTGCAAAAGACTTCTTTAAAATGTTAAAACCGAAGATGTCATTTTGAGGACTAAGGTGCACCTGACCCAAGCCATGGTATTTTCAGTTGCCTCATTTACATGGGAAAGCTGGACAATAAAAAAGGAAGACCGAAGAATGGATGCCTTCAAATTATGATGCTGGCAAAGACTAGTGAATATACTATGGACTGCCAGAAGAACAAACAGGTCTGTCTTTGAAGAAATATAGCCAGAGTGCTCCTTGGAAGCGAGGATGGCGAGACCTCGTCTCACGTACTTTGGATGTGTTATCAGGAGGTACCAGTCCCTGGAGAAGGACATCATTCTTGGTAAAGTAGAGGGTCAACAAAAGGGAGACAGATCCTCAACAAGACAGATTGACCCAGTGGCTGTAACAATGGGCTCAAACAAAGCAACGATTGTGAGAATGGCCCAGGACCAGGCAGTGTTTCATTCTGTTATACACTGGGTCACCATGAGTCAGAACTGACTGGATATTGCCTAATAACAACATGTGGCTGTGGGCGGGTCTTGGTTCTTTAGTGACCGTTGGCCAGAGGCCTCCTTCATACCTGGCCACCTGGGCTAGCTAGTTAGCTAGTCAGCAGCAAGTTTGAAGGCAAGACAGAAGCCACAGTCTTGAGTAAGCTAATCTCAGAAGTGACGTCCCATCACTAACATTTTCTACTCATTAGAAATAAGTCACTTGGTCCAGCTCCAGGTTCAAGGGGCGGGTATTACACAGGAGACTGAGTACCAGGAAGTGGGATGATCATGGGCCATTTTAGAGGCTGTTCAGCACAGTATCTAAGAGGTGGACCAAAGAATGGGTTTTGGCCCAGGGTCACAAGCAGTGGGAGAGGCAAGTGAAGAATTATTAGAAGAATGTGGTCCCACAAGATAATGAAAGGAGGATAGATTTCAAGGATGTATCCATCAGGATTGGCTAGGTTATGCTCTGGCAAGAAATGACCCTATATTCTGAGGGGCTTTAAATAACAAAGATTTATGTCTTGCTCGTGCTATATACTCATTGGGGGTTGCACTGGCCTCTGCATCACATACTCACCTCTGGTGCATGTCTGTTGCAGGTCATTTGGGGGTTCTTCTCCATGTAATTTTCAGCCTGGGACCCAGGCTGACAGCAGAGCCACTATCTGAAACGGTGGTGGTTGCCATGGCAGAGGGGAAAACATTATGAAGAGGAATGTATTGGCTTGTAAAACTTCAGCCCATGTTATTTCCACTCATGTTTCATTGGTCTAATTACATCATATGCCCTGCCTCACTTCAAGTGGGTGAAGCCGTGTATTCCTACCATGTGACCAGAGAATGGTGATCCAGAGATATTTGCTGACCAGCACTAATTCATGGAGGGTCCGGTGTCACCCACCAAAGAGTGGACAGCGTAGCCACTGGACATGGTATTTGGGTTGGCAGCAATGCACTCATTATTAATCTTGGCCAGAGCATTGACAGTGAAGATGTTAGGTACATGTGGTTGTAGTGGGTTGAGGAGTGAATAGGACGTGAGAAAGCAGAGGGAGCTGGGAGGAAAAAATTATAAGGAATTTCTTTATCAGGCAGAAAGAATCTCGAATCACCAGGGTTTCCTCACTCTTTTTTTTTTTTAATCGCTGAAAGATATCACAGTGTTTTTTCTTTTTCTTTTTGCGTGAGGCAGTGTCGACAGATTCTTCCTTAACTGCAAAGCAGTGCTCTGTACTGATGCTTTGATGATCATCTCGGGAATGACTAGTGGAAGTTAAGGTGATCTTGTGCCCTTTCAATACTGCATTTAAAGAAGAAATCACTTCTTTTTATAGTCTTCCTGTTCTGCCAGAGAAAGTCAGTGTATTATGAGAACTGTAAAGCCTTTTGAGGAAACCTGCTATGTGTTTGTTCTTTATATTGTTTTTTTTAATTACTAATTTTGGAAGTTTGGAAATAATTAAATTTTATGCAGTCCCGGAATTTGTCGTGAGATATCAGTTTTCCTTTTTTTGCAGATGTCAGTATTTCAAGTAGGATATATGAAAGTACTTAGTAAATTATAAAGCATTACACAGATACACGTTGTTTCTGTCACTTTTCCCCCTGATTTGGGGAGGCCAGGTAATAACTACTGCACATTTTGTTCCTGTTGTGAGCTAGAGGTCTGAAGTCAAGGTGCTGAAGATCCATAACTGGATAATTGAGGAGTCAAGTATATTTGACTTAACAGAACTTTAAACAGTAGATTTAGCACACTAAATTATCATCATGAACTAAATATTTAAATAAGTTTGCCCCTCATTAGCATTAAAAAATTCATATAGAATAAATGTGGTTGCAAACCAGGGCTGATTTGCCCAAATGAAATGAGTTATTATTTTGCCCCCACTTTCTTCTCATTGAAGTCCCTGAGTGGTGTAAATGATTAAAGCACTCAGCTGCTAACTAAAAGGTTACAGGTTCAAGCCTACCCAGAGGTGCCTCGGAAGAAAGGACTGGCAGTCTACTTCTGAGAAACCAGCCATTGAAAACCCTATGGAGCACAGTTCTGCTCTGACACACATGGGGTTGCCATGGGTCGGTTTTCTTTTCATTGTGTTGTTGTTTCAACTCATGGCGAACCCGTATGACAGAGTGGAATTGCCCCATAGGGTTTTCTAGGCTATAATCTTTACAGGAGCAGATTGCCTGGTCTTTCTCCCTTGGTGCCACTCTGTGGGTTCTAATCACCAGCCTTTCACTTAGCAGTGGACCATTTAACCATTGCATCACCTGGGATCCATTTTTTCTTTAGTGTCCCATCTCTTGTCAAGGCCTTTTCTGCTGCTTCTTCCAGCAGCTTGGATTGATTCATTTACTTCCTGTAGGCCCTGTACTAGGTGCTGGAGATACAGAAAGGAAAAATTCGGCAATTCGTTTCTTCAAGAAGCCTCAAAAAAGAATGAGGTAGCGTTGGTAGAATTTTAGGTAACAGATGGATGCTAGAGAGAGCTGACTTCTGAGCATCCCTAAAATCTCTCTTCGTATGTGCAATTTGTTCTTCTCAGAAGGCTAACCTCACCCAGAACACTAATGATGTCAAGGAAAAATAAGCTGTGATCCAAATATTGTGAATTAAGCCCACTTTGTAGGTTTTCAATGACCTGTGGATAATTGGGAAACCCCAGCGGCATAGTGGTTAAGAGTCCGGCTGTTAACCCAAAGGTCAGCGGTTTGAATTCACCAGGTTCTCCTTGGATATGATATACGAATGATTAAAAATATTTGTGGGGATAAAATTTTCTAAAAATTAGGTATTAGATATTACATACACTGTTTGATTTCGCTTGGCATTACAACTTTTAAACTTGAAAATTTGAAATGCAGTAAACTTATTAGTATTATAATTTAAAATAATTACTCTGTGACACCTGCAAAAAACACTTGTCTTTGTTGGTCCTATCAAAGCAATTGTCATTATTCAGCTATGAGAGTTATGTTTGGATTATGTTTATAAAAAATTCCTTTTCGCCTTCTCGGCAAAATGCAAGAATGATAGTCTGTAAAATTGAACCATTGAAATGGCCTTATGTGTGTTTGAACCAACATCTGACTTTGAAGTTACTCAAATGCATGTTATCAATTTACTGATTTTACTAGGTATTGTGTATTTTTTTCAATTGAGGTTATTAAATTTAATACTCCAAGGAAGTGACATAACCCACACTTTCAGGTGCTTCTAAGTGAAATGTTTTAGCAGGTGATTTCTTCCAAGAGTAATTTTTTTCTAGTTAACATAAAAGTGTATATTTATTTTTCTAGGCATTGGGGTTTTTTTTTTTTTTTCGGATTATTACATATGCTATTCAGCTATTGAATTATTGGCATGAAGCAGTAGGCAACCAGATCCTTCTGAATCCCTTGTAAGAAATTAAACGTTTCTAACTGAGTTATTGAAATGGTTACTGTTCCTCTTTGCTAATGTGCAATAGTAAAAAAGTTTTATGAAGGATATGTTTGGGGTTGTATATATTTTGACTGTCACGATTGCGAGAGATGAGTTTACTTCTTTTCTGGCAGTAGAGTTGTACTTCTAGGGATGGATGGATGGATGGTGTGGGTGAATGGATATGATAGCTAGCTGCTGTTGAGTTGACTTTGACTCATGGTGACCTTACGTATAACATAATGAAATATTACCAGGTCCTATATCATCCTGATGATTGCTGGCATGTTCCAGTCCAGCATTATGGCTGCTGTGCCAGTCCATGTCACTGAGGATGTCTCTCACCTTTACTGGCCCTCTGCTGCACCAAACATGATGTGTTAGTCTCTAACGATTGACCTGTCCTGGTGATGTGTCCATAGCAAGCAAGTCAGACAGTGTTCTGTTGTGACCCATTAGGTTTTTATTGGCTAATTTTTGGAAGTAGATTGCCAGGCCTTTCTTCTTAGTCTGCCTTAGTCTGGAAACGCTGCTGAAACCTGTCTACCATGGGTGACCCTGGTAGTATTTAAAATACTAGTGGCAAAGATTTCAGCATCACAACAACATGCAAGGCACCAGAATATGACAAACTGACAGGTGGGCGGTAGACTCTTAGGGCCTGGAAGGTGGTATTGCTTCCTGGTACATAGGGAGGACAAGCTGTGATCACGGACAAGGTCAGCCCTGGTAGTGTGAGAGTGACTATGTTCCTAAGGCAAATCTCCCGGATATACTTCACAAACCAGTGGCTGGGCTCTGATGTTCGATCCACTGGGAAGGTTGTTGCATTACTAGATTAAAATTCTTTTCTTGAGTTCAACTAGTTATAACTTAGTCTCCCAAGATTTACTGAGGATCATACAAAGCTTCCTACATTTGCTAACTTGCTTTTAGGAAAGCCTTATTCTTATCCTCTGGTTTTCTTTATAAAACAAAAACCAAACTCTTAAAAATTCTAATGTTAAAAAAATTCTTTTAAAATTATATAATGGCAACACTGATAAATTTTGTACTCTTCTGAACTTAGATTGCCCTTGTATCATCTTGGTGTATGTGGGCAGTGAGGAGTAGGGAAATAAAAGGCCTCTAAACTTGATTCACTGAAAGAGGGGTCACAGCAGGAGGTAAAGGGATGGGTATGAAGCTGATGAAATTACTGCTGGAAATTTTGAGGTTGAATTGCCAATACCGTTGAGTCGATTCTGACTCTTAGCGACCCTATAGGACAGAGTAGAACTGCCCCATAGAGTTTCCAAGGAGCGCCTGGTGGATTCGAACTGCTGACCCTTGGGTTAGCAGCCGTAGCACGTGTAGATGCCCAGTATACAGTTGTAAACGCATTAAGTTTGGAGGAGTTCACCCCTGGATACATAAATTTTTGAAACATTTATATGTGACTGAAGGCTTGGAAATGGTTGAGATTGCTTGCTATTCATGAAATGTGATACCTTCTATTGAAACTGCAGAAACTTGGTGTTAATCACACACCAGTATTTTAATAATGTGATATTAAGTGGCGGGAACACAAGCAACAGTTTCTTTCAAGGAAATGGAAAGGTTGCATCTTGACCTCACAGATAAATATTCTGAAGGGTGGAGTTGACAGGATTTTAGTGAAGCAGCCATACAGTTAGCATAGGCCTGTAAACCTGAATGTTGAAACAATTAGACCTCGTCTAAAATTAACCATGCTGTTAGAGAGAGAAGGGTGAATATAGCTAATAATGTGACCAGAAGCACTGATATTGGAGCCAGGTTCATTTTGTTTACACCTATCTTTACTGCAAAATGAATAATTGTGGGAACAGATGAAAAAAATTCGGGAAGCAGTAGATTTATATGGATGATTATTTTTAGTTCAAAGTGAAACAAACAACACAATAGTTTGGTAATGCTATTTATAATTGAATCAGATTTTATGTTCACAGTTTAACCAAAGATAGGCTCGAATTAAATGATATTCTTTAGTACTTGTTTTTTGATGTAAAAATTTAAGAGTAGTATGTAATGTTAATTTAGCAAGCAATTTTTGCCCTTCTGTGGTATTGGGAGGTCCCTGGTGGCGCACATGGTTTGCGCTTGACTACTAACCTAAAGGTTGGCTGTTCAAATGCATCCAGTGGCATAGAAGAAAGGCTTGGTGATCTGCTTCTGTAAAGATTACAGCCAAAAATTAAAAACAAAAAAACAAGTATATGAGACCAAATGGGCAACACCCGTCCAAAAACAAAGACAAGAAGGCAGGGAAGGACAGGAAAACTGGATGAATGGAAGTAGAGAACCCAGTGTGGAAAGGGAAAGGGGGAGAGTGCTGACACATTGCAACCAATGTCATAAAACAATTTGTGTATAAATTTTTAAATGAAAAACTTATTTGTACTTTCATGTAAAACAGAATTAAAAAAAAAAAAAGAGTACAACCAAGAAAACCCTATGGAGTAGTTCTTCTCTGTAACACATGGGGTTGCCATAATAAGAATTGACTCAATGGTGACCGGTTTTTTTTTGGTGGTATCTGGATAGGATAATTATTTTTTTATTTTATCCTGTAACTTATGTCAGTCTCATATTCTAACTAGTGTTGTAAAACTAATCATTTACAATGCTGATTGAACCTTGACATCAGGCATAGGAGATACAAAGATAAATAGTGAAGGGCTCTGTCCTCAAGGATGAAACATTCTAGCAGGGAAACAGATGAATAAACCAGAACCACAGGAAGTGTTGTGGTGGAGGTTAGCACAGGTAGTACAATGGCACAGTGAAGCAGAGGAACCTTTCTGGATGTTTCTCAGTTCTAGTTACTAAAGCTTCAGAAACCAACTAATGAGAATGTATTCAATTCATCTATACAAACCAGTCATATAGCTTAAGGATTTAAGCAAATCAGCCAATTTGAAGACTTAATACAGAACTAATACTATTGTATCAGGAAATCAAATATTAATAGAAAATACATATGATGGGTGGTTATCTAGAAGCATTTCCATTTTTGTTGTTGTTAGCTGCTGTCGAGTCGGCCCCCAATTCATGACAGCCGCAGTTAAAACAGGATTGGACTTTGGTGCTCCATAGGGTTTTCACTGGTTGATTTTCTGAAGTAGATCACTAGGCCTTTTTTCCTAGTCCACTGAAGTCTGAAAGTTCTGTTGAAACCTGCTCAACATCAGAGCAACACCCAAGAAACAAACCATAGTATAGGTAATTCCCTAGTTATGAATATCTGACATACGAATAATTGATTTTTTGAAATAACCAGTTGCACTCTGCCTTCTGATGCTGAAGCCGTCCCCTCCCAGTGCTAGTCCCAGTTTCTCTAGAAGGCAACCAGTGATCCTACATAGGCTGACGTTGCCACCTGAAGCCTGCCCTCCACTACCTCTCCCTGTCATCTCTTCTTGCTCCTAAGAGAATTTGCCCTTCTTTATTTTTCTTCTTTTTAACTGCTCATAACACAATTACCTTTCCAACATGGTGCTTTTTCTTTTCATATATACATATTCTTCTTAGTCCATATATTCCTTTTCTTTGCACTTCCTTTTTTTTGACTGGTTACCCCTTCTTTATGTTCCAAATATAAACTAAACAACAAGCAGAAAAAAACCCTAATGATGACTAGCAACGATAAAAATGCTATTGCTCGGTCAAGAAGAAGGGAGACCATATGTTTTGAAGTGGAACCAACGTGCTCATTTGCTTGAACCTTTAAAATACAAATCCTGTTTAAAGTCTCCATGTCATTATCTGTCTCTCTGTCGTCTACCTAAATCTAATGCTCTTCTTTTTATAATATCTGTGTTCAAGATACTCATTTCTGGTGTTTTTTGTATAAAATCTAAAAAAAAAATACACATTTACATTATTGTATGATTATATATAGAACTGTTTCTGTGAAAGGCTGTGTTGCTTCAAATAAAACCTGTTAACCCATTGCTGTCGAGTCAATTCTGACTCATAGCGACCCTATAGGACAGAGTAGACTGACATGGAAACGAAACCTTGAAGTAGTCAGTTCTTTTTACTCATTAATTTATCACCTATTTCCTTTATTTATTCACTGAATAATTTATTGAGGCACTGCGTATGGGGATCTCAGCCGAGAAAGACTTGCCACGTACCCTTAAAGATGTTACTTTAAAGGAAGGGGAAAAGCTTGCACTTAAAGTGGTATTTGAGCTAGGTATATTGAAGATGAGTAGCAGTAAATGGATAGAAATTGGGGAAGGGTACTTGATGTGGAAGGAATATCACCCACAAAGTCACTAGGGGAGAAAATCTCAGGGTCTGCAATGTCAGAAGAACCTGAATATGTTAACATATTGGTTCTAAAATGGGGAGGGAGTAGTAAGATGACTGGAGCGGTAGTATAGCGGGAATGAATCTCGGTCCTCAAAGTTAACTGTAGCAGAAGTAAGACTTTTTTTCAAATAAATCAATTTGTGTTTCAAGCTCATTTCTAATCATGCTGTGGGAAACATCTCCATAGTCCTTTTAAGATCTTCTCCTTTCCAGATGAGTGGGCATGTGGTCCTCACTGTTGGCTGATACAAGTTACTGCGTGACAGGAAACATGGAACATGACATGAGACGTGAGACATCCCAGTTCTTGAGACCCTTTGAGTCTCTGCTGCATGAGCATCTGTGAGGCTGCTGACTGCTGAGACTCACCACAGAGCACTTCCTTTGTTGGACTTTTGTCCCCTCTCCAGAACCCAGGAACATCTCTGTCCTTATCATCTTCTTCTTCTTTCCTGCTGTAGTCTCTTTGCAAACCAGGAAACCAGTTGCCATAGAGTCGATTCTGACTCATGGCATTTATGGAAAATCCTCTCTTGATATTTCTGACCAAGTTATTTGGTCAGTACGTTGGTCCTAGGCTTTGGAGATAAAAGTCAGGAACATCGGTAGGCTGCTGCTGCTTTTTCCTAGCCACATCCTTCTCCAAAGACAGTGAACGCAGGACCTGATCTTTGCTTGAATAGGAAGGAAAAAAGGGGAGAATATACCAGGAGAAAAATAAATCGTTTGTATCTCAAAATATTATGTCACCTCCCAATAGTTCTCAGTTGAAGAGAGTCTTAGATACTAAATGTAGGAGTCTGGCCTCCACTGGGAGGTTATAGGAAGGCTTGAGGGATTCTGTGCAGGGGAGTGACATGTGATGGGGTTGGGAAGAGTCACCTCACAGCAATGGGAAGCATACAGCAGAGGGAAAAGTCTGGATTCAAGGAAACCACTTAGGAGTCTCTTACCTTAGTTTCTGTAGATGTGTACTTGATGATTTCGCACGTCCCAGTGAGGTTCTGTAACATAAAGCATTGTAGCACAGCAGCTAGTATAGGTCATGCCCTCTATGGCCTCATCCAAGGGTATAGTTCATGGAATTCTCCAAAAGATGCTATATTAACTATCTTTTATCTGTGTGTTACCTTAGGGAGGGCTATTCTCATTGCAGAATGTCACCAAGTTAACAGGAAACTTTAGAGGTCAAGAACTGATAAGTCACTTGAAAACGAAATTACAGAATGTTTATGGAGGAAACATTCTTTATTTCATGACCTTCTTATGCACTGTAAAAAGGAGGAAGCTGAAATTCCTAACTGGTTTCTTGACCTGAAGGCCATTTGACACTCTGAAAGTGGAAGCTACTCTAATAATGCTGGAGGTTCCCTGATAGGTAACAGCCCATTCCTGTGGGGAGGCCTTGCTGAATGTTAATTATATTTGCATGACAGGTAGAAGAACTCAAGGTCTGGAAATGCTTTCTCATCCCATTAAAGGTGAGCTGCAGCTGTCCAATACTGTCTTTGTAACCGTTAAGAAAATAGCAGACAAGGCTTTGATAGGAAACAGGAATATTGGAACTTTCCTGCTGAAACCTGATGCTCGTACACTTGGGGCACATACCTGTATCAGACCTTTCTGTGTCCAGATAGGCAGTTATACTTTCAAATTTGCAGCCGAGTCTGATTACCTAATGACTTCAGGTAGGCCTCTTAGAGGGGAATGCAGGGAGGAGGGAGACTTTGAAGTAGTGAAAGGGGCCTTAATGCAGATGGCTGAAAAGACCAAGCTCTGGAAGCTGTGAAGGAGCTGCCAGTGGGTGTGATGCGGAGGCCTCTGTCTCTGCTCAGTGTCTCTCTGCAGTTGATGAAGGGGACCTCTTAGGGTTCTGGGTGATGGTAATTACCTGGCTTTAGATTTATGAGGCTTTAGGGTCATTAGGGTTACTGAGGCTTAGAATATTGAAGTCACTTGCACAAAGTCATACGGGATTTTAGGAAGCTCTCCTGGATTAAAAAAAAAAAAAATTTTTTTTTTCCCACTCTCCTGGATAGCCCTGAAGGCAGGCAGATAAAAATATCAACTACTCAGAAGGGTGTAACATAAAAAGCCAGGGCCATGGTCCCTGGCAGACTCCCTCCTTACCACATGCCAGTTTCTGGAAGTTTCCCACGCATTCCTGCAAAAAACTATGTATACAAGCAGGCTCATGTGCTTTTAAACATGCATTAATTTTCTTTTTTCTATTATTCAAATTGTACCACCCCACAGGTATTACTCTGCAGCTTGCCGTTGTCTTTCAAGTCCATTCTGGGGCTCCTTCCTCTTCAGATCAGTTGATCTCAGCCCCTCCCACAGCCTCAGAGAATGCCACTCTGTTCCACAATCTGTGTAACCGGGTCCCTACTGAAACACACCTTGGTGCTTCCTGGTTTCCTGCCCAAGTTTTCTGAAATAAACATCTCTTTGCTCATGTTATGAAAGATAGTGGACACCCTCTCCAAATAAATGCATCCATGCATATCCGCTAAAGTTAATCTGTGGGACAGATTTCCAGAAGTAGAATTCTGGTTCCAAGTCCTGATCATTTTCCCCATCAAATGTATTACAAACATCCTTGCCTTGCCTTAGAAATAAGAATGCAGATAGTAATAGCAACTGCTGTGTGCTCAGTGCTTACTGTGAGTCAGGCATTGTGTTTACACTATCTTACCTGATTGTCACAATGGCCCTATGACATATATATTAAAAAAACAAACAGACAGTTGTTGAGTTGATTCCGACTCACAGTGATCCTGTAAGACAAAGTAGAACTGCCCCATAGGGCTTACAAGGAGGACTGGTGGATTCAAACTGCTGACCTTTTGGTTAGCAGTCACGATCTTAACCACTGCACCACGAGGGCTCCATGACATACATCTTATCATTCCTCATTTTAAAGGTGAGAAAACTGAGGCTTAGAATATTGAAGTTACTCACGCAAGGTCATATGTGAGTAGGAAGAAGGACCAAGATTCAAACTCACCTCTGTCTAACTCCAAATTCTATGTTCTTAGCCATGATGCTAGATAGAGAGTATAACCCTCATTTTGACCTTTTTGGTGCCATGTCATGGGGTCATGGTCTCACTGGTGCAGCAGGAGAGGAGACTGGGAGGAACCTTTTCCTGGAGCCAGTCCTGACCACAGGGTGTGGTGGGTTCTGGGAGGTGAAAGACTCAGCTGTGACTGCAGGAGGAGGTTTGATCTGTCAAGCAGAACATGGAATCCCCAAGGGCTGAGAATGCAGCAGTACCATGTGGATGGTCCATCTGGGAATAATGGGGTCCCAACAGATGGACTGGACATTCGGGAATTAGAATACATATAATAACAACAAGCCTTCAGTTGTCATTAGCCCTTACGTGTCAGACATTGTTCTAAGTGCTTTACATGGTGCTTTACCCATGGTGAAGCAGGTACTATGTTAGCACAGAAGGAGACTCTCAGTAAGTAGTGGGTGCAATTGCTTGATGCTCAGGTACAAATATGTTCCTGACTGAAGGGATGGCAAGAACACATGGGGGTGTACCCTTGAGGAACTGAGGTACCAGGTAGGTTACCAAGGAAGAGATGTCAGCTCAGGTTATCAGATGAGTATCCAGTCCCGGAATTGCAAGATGGGAATTCCATCTCAGGAGAGAGAGGCAGAAGTCCAGTTCCTGAACTGGGGCCCATAACCAGAGGTCAGTGTGCACCAGGGGTGACTTATATGAAGTCCAGTGATCTCTTGGCACCTGCTGTGATGAGAGTGGAAGCAGTGGGCAGATAATGGGAAGTAGGTAGAACTTGACCTAATGGTCACTGTGACATTGGGCATTCTTGCAGAAGTCCTTGATGCCAGTAAGTTTTGTTCTCATTTATCTAGTTATCGTAACTGGGAAACTGAAGGGACGGTGACGTGACTTCCGCACAACACCATCCAAGAGGCTTTCTGTAAACTTAATGATGTAATCCTCCAGACTGATTTTTATCTTAGCAGAAATTATTATCTTCACTGGTTTTATAAGTGTCTTTTAATTTCATTAGAAGCACTAAGAACAGTTTCTGTTGGTTCAACAACTGGAATTATTTTTACTTCCATGTTTCATTGGGCTCTATTCCATGTCTTGTTAACTTTTGGTGGAAGAAAATGGAGCGATACATTGTCCTTTTTTTTTTTTTTTTTCTTGGTGGGAGAATATCCCCACCTTGTGGATTTTTCAGTTGTGTTTTAGCAGCTATATGTGTAAATAGAAATTCACCTGGTTTGGGCCCTTTATCATAGAGATAGAGACATCTTTGATGGCCTCCAGTTTTGCCACAATGTTGGCTTCTGGCCGTATGAGTGCTGGACAGTCTCACTTATACTACATCTGCTTATTGTTATGTTGGTATTTTGCTTTTAACTTTTTCAAAGTTTTCTCAGAATGATGATTTCATTTTCTCCTCCAGATAGTCTTAAGGAAAGGGCCGTGTATCCTATTTTAAGATGAGAGGATTGAGGTAATACACAGTAAATCAGTATTAGACCTGAGGCCAGAAATCTCTAATTCTCTTTCTTTCAAATCATTTATTCACCCACCTCTACCATGCCCTCAACTTCAAATGTGTTAGAAAACAAAATGTGAGTGGTACAGCGACTCAAACCATTTTTTCAGAAAACTGGTGACAAATATAATCCCTTTGTTTATAAGAAGCCAATAGATGTTTGTAAACGTTGAGCTATACTATATGCTCCATGAGGGCAAAGCCTTTGTCAGTCTTGTTTATTGCTGGATTTCCTGGGCCTAGTGCAAAGCAGGGATTTAATGAATGAGTAAATTAATGAATGGGTGCATAACGGTGGCAAGAGATAAGGTAGGTCTTTATTGTTGTTCTTGTGCCCTGGAGTCTATTCCAACTCATGGCCCTGTATGACAGAGTAGAACTGCCCCATAGGGTTTTCTAGGCTGTAATCTTTACAGAAGCAGATTGCCAGGTCTTTGTCCTGCAGAACTGCTGGTGGATTCAAACGCTGACCTTTCAGTCAGCAGCCAGCCGAGTGCTTAGCTGTTGCACCACCAGGACTCTTTAGGTCTTTATTAGCTGATGACAAATAAGTGAAACCGTAAAATTCAAGAAGTAGGGACTAGTAAGCTATTTGCTCATAATCATAATCATAAATGATCATAAATCATTTAAAAATATGCTTTATAAATGCATGACACAATGAGTAAAACTTGAGTTTGGGAGCTAAAAAGACTGCTCTGTAGCTATATCCTTCTTTAATGGGAACAAATTCTGGTTGCAAGATTGGAAATGATGTATGTAAAACAGCTAGCAGAGTGCCTGGTGTGTGAACAGCATAGAACAAGCACTTCCTGTTCTCATTAGTGTTTTTTAGATACAGCTGAGATGGAAACGGTCATGTCTTAAGTCTGTGGTTCTCAACCAGAGGCATTTAGCAATGTCTGGAGACACTGTTGATTGACATGACTCAGGGATGGAGGGAATTCTTTTGACACCTGGTGAGTAGAGGTGGGGGATGCCGCTAAATATTCTATAGTGCACTGGGATAGCCCCCACAACAAAGAATTACCTGGCACAAAAATATCAATAGTGCGAGGTTGAGAAACGCTGTCCTAAATCATTCATGAAGGTATGATATTAAAATAATGAGCCAAATAAAAAATGTGTGTTTTATGCTGGATTAAATTTTACTTACCAACTATAGTCTGTTACTGTGTAGCAAATAAGCGATTTTTTTTCCATTTCCGGATGCTTTGGTTCCCTGCCTAAAAGTTAGTTTTGTTTTTAGCTAGTGGTTTCATTCAGCATCAGGGATTATTTACATCAACGTATTTAGATTTTTTAAGAAGCTATTATTTTCCTAGAGTCTCTTGGTGGTGCACACAGCTAACATGGTTGGTTCCTAACCGAAAAGTTGGAGGTTTGAGTCTACCCAGAGGCACCTTGGAAGAAAGGCTTGGAGATCTACTTTTAAAAAGTCAGCCATTGAAAAACCCTATGGGGCACAGATCTACTGTGACACACATGGGATCATCATGAGTTGGAATCAACTCAACAACAACTGGGGGTGGCGGTAGGTTATTTGGTTTCTAAGCAGTAGAATAAGCATATACCCAGTGAATCACTGCTGAGCTCAACAGACAGTATTATTTGATGTAGTCAAAACTGCCAAAGAAGATGGGAAATAGTAACTTGTCAATTTGTTTCCCCAGAAACGTATTTGATCAGTTTGCTAATATTGATTGACACAAAACTTTATATTCTCTGTTTCATATGCATTTAGTAATCTATATTCTAAATCTGATAATCCTTTTGTATTTTTTAAAAGTAAGGTTTGTATTTTCCATGGAAGAATATTGTGAATTTCTGAGGCAGCAGGGTAGAGTTGGGGAATTTGGGTAACTGCATTGTTTCACTTGCTTTTTTGTTTAGACAGTGTGCAACGTTATCATGTCTGAGGAATCATGTGGAGTGGAAATGGCTTTGAAGATATTCTTTGTGTTTGTTACCATCTGCTTGAAAGTTGGCCCTTTTTCCTGGATGTTTTATGACACATGAGTAACTCACTTGGTAGGATAACAGGTGTTGCCCTTGATGGTATGATTTTTCCCGTAAAGGAGATCTGATGTATTCAGCATGTTTTCATGCTGTGACACGATTCCCAACTCTCTGGTGCCTTCTCAAGTATAGTTTCTTGTGATACTTGATGACAGTGAGTGCTTAGCTTATGGCAGGCACAGTGCTAAATGCATTCCATGAATTACGTATTTTATGGTTATTCTTATTTTATTTATATTTGTTATTCTTATTATTCCCATTTTAGAGATGAGGAAACTGAGGCTTTGAAATGTTAAGTGAGTTGTCCAAGGTTTTATCCTAGGGGGTAGTGGGACAAGAATAGGCCAAGTTACCCTGTTAGTGATCTTTGCTGTCTTCAAAGGAGAGATCAAGGGGTGGTGGTACTTTGAGTGGGATGGTGCACAGAGAGAAATCTGACCTTAACTCTAAATTCCAACAATAATAAATTCTCAGCTTTTTTTATGGCTCTGCAAGGAGAGGGAGGCCACTTGCTAGTGGAAGAAGTGGAATTTAAAAAGGTTACCTTGTAAAAATCAATTTTCCCTTGCCTTTGCGAGCAGTTGGGGAAGAATCTAGACATTGAGACTTGCAAAACTCATGTGACCTGAGAAGCAGCTGCTTGAGTCAGGTGGCTTCTTCAGTGTAGACAGGCCTCTTCATGCCGTACACTACTCTGCTTCTGTGTAACAGCTGCCTGGGACTTCAGCACTGGGTAGCAGCACTTTTATGGAGCCTCTGTTTGCATGTCCAGGAAGGTATATGAACTGAGGTTTGTTCTGTACTTGGCGTGTACGTGTGTGTGAGGGTGCATGTATGTCAGTATGCACGCACATCACTCCCATTGATAGCGTTGGGGAAGGTAAGGTCTCGTCCCGTAGGCACCTGATGCACGCTCTGTGGACCACTGGTCATGCTGGATTAGAACTTGTTAATTGTCCCTAGTCCTCTGTAGTGTGTGAGCTCCTTAAGGACAGAGGCTGTGTTAATAGTAGTAACAGACATATTTGTATTCTTAGTGCTCTGTGTTACTGATGAGGAACCTGAGCCTTAGGGAGAGAAATAACTGCCCAAGATGGCTCAGCCAGTGAGTGGCAGAGCCGGGGCTTCTACACTGGATGGACTGAGGTCAACATCTGTGCCCCCTTCACCGCTCTCTGCTCTCTTTTTAATTTTTGCATTTCTGACACATGGTAATGAATGTTAGTTGAGTGAATGAATGCTTGTGAAGACTTCTAGGTGGAAGCTAAGCATTGCTTTTTTCCTGAATATAATGCAGAGTTACAGAATATAGAGGATAGGGGCAAGTGCCCCTGGTGCTTCCAGGCTGACTAGTTGCCAGAAGGAAGCCCTCTGTTCTCAGTAGTCCTGCCCTGTTCTTGTCTCCCTGGTCAGTATTTCTCAGGCTCTAGTCGAGCTTCAAGGAGTCCTAGTGGTGCAGTGTTTAAGCGCTCAGCTGCTAACGAAGAAGTAAGCGTTTTGAACCCACCAGCTGCTCCGTGGGAGAAGGATGTGGCAGTCTGCTTCCAAAAAGATTACAGCCTTGGAAACTGCATGGAGCAGTTCTCCTCTGTTCTGTAGGGTCACTATAAGTCAGAATCAACTCGATGGCAACAGGTTTGTTGGTTTAGTCCAGCTTCAGAATCTGCTTCCTGAGCCCTTTTAGTGAAAACTTTCTGAACTTCCCGTTATGCTGTTTAGACTTTCCCTTTCAGTAAGCTTCTTCATTCTAGCACTCCTTGATTGGGGCCTCCAGCTCCAAGAAGCCACATTGGCCAGGCATGGGGCTCTTTTTGAGCTGTCTGACTGTGGAGAATGTTCAGCCTTTTTTGCAGCTTGTTTTTCTGACTTGGAGTAGTAGGTAATCTGTTCCCATAATTCTTTACTCTTCCCCCCTCTCTAAAAATGAACAGTGCATTAAAAACAAATAAACAAACAAACAACAACAGCAAACCCTGCTGCCATTGAGTCGATTTTGACTTACAGTGACCCTGTAGGACAGATTAAAACTGCCCAATGGGGTTTCCAGGGCTTTGAATCTTTTTTCCTTTTTTTTAAATTGTGCTTTAGGTGAAAGTTTACAGAGCAGATGAGTTTCTCATTCAACAATTTATACACAAATAATTTTGTGACATTGGTTGTAGTCCCCTCAATATGTCAACACTCTCCCCTTCTCCACCCCGAGTTTCCTGTTGCTGTTCGTCCCATATTCTTGCTCCTTCCTGCCTTCTCATCTTTGCTGTTGGACAGGTGTTGCCCCTTTGGCCTCGTTTACATGATTGAGCTAAGAAGCATGTTCTTCACGAATGTTATTTTTTGTTGTGTAGACCTGTCTAGTCTTTGGCTGGCCTTCCAGAATGACTTCAGTTCTGAGTTAAAAGGGTGTCTGGGGACCATAGTCTCAGGGTTCCTCCAGTCTCTGTCAGACCAGTAAGTCTGGACTTTCTTTTGCGAATTTGAATTTTGTTCTGCATTTTTCTCCTACTCTGTCTGGGATCCTCTATTGTGATCCCTGTCAGAGCCCTTGGTGGTAAGGTTGTAATCTTTATGGAAGCAGACTGCCACACCTTTGTCCCTCAGAGCGGCTGGTGGGTTTAAACTGCTGCCCTTTTGGTTAGCAGCCTAGAGCACCACCAGGGCTCCTGCACAACACATACACACAGAGTTTGTTTCATAATTCTATAGGACTCAGAGACCTCCATCCCCTAAAGCCCATCCATCTACGCGTTATCCCGTGTAAGGGTCTATTTAATGTTTATTGGGTTCTCTCAGTCTCCTACAGTCTATGGCATGCCATGATAAATTTTTTTTTCTTCTAATTGCCAAATTTATTGAAAAGTTAGGCTTGTATTAGAAATTGTAAAATTCATAAGTCTTTCAAGCTAGATTTGTGGACTTGAAAGCAAAAACAGAAGCTTTAGAATCACGGTGTAGGCTTTGACCAAATATGTGTTAACAACTCCGGACTTTGAGACTTCTCTATCATTTTTTATTTCCTGCCTTCTGACATTTTATCCCATGCTTTCATCATCTATATTATATACAAACAATGGGATGATGGTTTTTTTTTCCCTTTGAGAAAGGAAATGGAGAGATGTTTTAAAGGTGGCATTTTAGCCTTCGAGGGAACACCAGTAATCCTCTCCAATTTTTGTGAAAATATTTATGCAAGAAGTATTTGAATTGCTCCCGGGTTCCATGGAGAAACTTGAAATCTTCTCTTACCATTGTTCTTGACCTTTGCATGCAGCATCTACTTCCCAAGAGGGTCCGTTTCCATGACCCTAAACTCCACAATTCTCCTTGCTACCCAGATACCTTCCTGGGCCTGTTTTTAGACAATATATTCCATTGTGTGTTGTACAAATACCACAAGCCCACAAGGGACTGCCTCATAGACCTGGGCTCCTTCTTCTTAGAGGGAAGGTTTTAAGCACTTACAATATAATATCTTTTCTTTCTTTCCTGTCCCAGATGGAGGGCAGAAAACCTAAAAAGAAGGAGACCACCCCTGGCAGGGCATACAATATACATAGAAGACCATGTGGTACTCACAGTAATTCTCGCAGATGTTCTCTAAAGTGGAACATACCTTTCAACAAACTAACATTTTGTTCATAACATTCAAACTAGTCTCAAATATATTTGAAGTAAGCCTTTGTTTTACTTACGTGTATTTTTAAAGGGAAATAAGTAAGAAAAATCAAATGTTTGATTTACAGCAGTTAACAGCAGTTAAGATGGTTAAATGCAAATGTTTTTGGCTTGCTACTCCCCCCCACCTCCCACCCTGTAGTCTTTTGCCCCTACTTTCCCTCCCATTCAGTGAGATAGCCTGTTGCTCAAGAGCGCTAGTGGAATTTTATTTACAGCCTGATGGGAAGTTAAAGAAAAAAACTATGTAGTTAGAACTATCCAAGCATTTTGAAACATTTTCTCGGCAAGTTTTTTTGGCAGTTAAGATGTGCCTACTCAAAACTTTTTTTTTTTTTTTTTAAAACCTTATCCTTCTGGGACTCTACATTTACCAGTGTAGACTTTTCCAAATTGTTCATTTGATTTCATTTCTAAGATCCCAGGCAGTGGGTGTAACATATGTGGTATGTGTGTGTGTATATATTTATATCTCCCTTTGACTTAAAATTTCTGTTGAGGAGAAATAATAATTGTGAAGCTACAGTTATCAGAAGCCAATTAATTGAATTCCATAGAGAAGAGCTATTAAAGTAATAATGATGATGATGATGATGATCTCATAGGACTTCCCTTGGCATTTATGGAAAGTCTCCTAATAGAAGCACATCTTGGAGATGAAGGAATCACCAGCCCTTTTTTAAGACTACAGATAAGTTGGCGCCTAGAACTTAGCATCTCCTGTGTCCCACGTGGGTAGTTTAATGTGGAAGTGAAAGATGTGAAGAGATTTTAACAGGATAAATGGGTTCTGGCAGTAAAATGCAGTGGGATAGTAATGTGCATTAATGCTGTATAACTTTCAATAAAGCTTGAATAGTTATTTGTAATTTCAAACTCTTATTAATTATTTTTATTAATAGTTCCACAGAATAACTCTTGGGTTAGTTTATTTTGCTGTCTGTTCTTTAAAGGCAATACTACTGCTGCTACTACCCGTTGCTGTCGAGTCGATTCCGACTCATAGTGACCCTGTAAGTCAGAATCTTAAAAGCATAGAAGGTTAGATGCCCAATCTTGAAAGCCCAGCAGTGAGAGCTGAAATTTAGAAGATTTTGTTTTTTAGGTTCCTTTCTGCCTTAAGGATTTTGCCTCTGATATTTCTAGTATTATTCCTTAATTTTTTAGCTGAATTTAGGTGAGTGCGTGATATTGGAACAAGTAGTTGGCTCTAGACTTTTTTCTGCCATCAATGACATGTTTAATTTTGAGTAAGTTACTTAAGTCCCCAGTTTCCACATCTGTAGGTTGAGGGAGTTAGACTAGATAATATCCCATTTAGCTGTCTGAACACTGCCTTTCATCAATGAAATTACAGTTGGCCTCCTTGTAGAATGTAGGATACCCCAGACCATTATCACATGAATTACAGATTCCAGTGTGGGGAATTACATAAAGCCATTTACTCTAATTGGCATGCAGTGCTCTGTGAGTACCACATAATGATGCTATTTTATTATTCAGTATGTTAGATCTTAGACTCCCCAGTTGCCAGACATGTGATGAATCCTACTGGCCTTGGCAAGCAGACTGCTTTCATGAGTTGCATTGCATATTGTAATGGACCCCATGGTTTTCTTAGCTGCTGTATGAGGTAATGCTATGTTTCAAATGGAAAAAAAAATACATATATATATGTGTGTGTGTATATATTCACCCATTTATCTAAAGAGAACGTATTTTTTACCCTACTTTAAAACTAATTCCATTACCAAATGTAAATATGCATGATAAAATGTGGTCACTTCCAAATTTATACCCTGTACTCTTTGTTGTAATGCAAACAAACAGTTGCCAAGAGCTGAAAACTAACAGGTCTTGACTACTTCTTAGGTAATATAATGACCAAAACTTAACAAGAAATATTTCTATACTATGCTTTTTTTAAAAACAAAAACAAATATGTAAATATCAATGTAAAATAACCAATAGTGATATTGAGTGAAAGAAATATTAAAAAAAAAATTGACGGAGAAGGTTCTGTTTCTGGTGATGCTAATAGCAGTGTACTGTTACCAGACTAATCTTCCAGTAGATAATAATTATAAATTTTGGGCAAAATATAAAAACAACTATTTGAAGGCACTGGAGAACAACCAAAGGGCAGGCAGAAATTGGAATGAAGTTGACTTTTGAAAGAAGTAAACTGCACTGAGGTCATTCCCTACTCTACATAGAGTGTGATAGCTAGACTTGGAGGGGAAAGTGGCAGTTTCTGCATTGAGTCAGAAGATGAATGTCGTTTGGGGTTGCCTGAGTGGCTGGAAAGTGAGGGAACAAATCCAGGAAAGGAGGGAGCCACAGAGAGGGGAGCCCCAAATATGTGTATAAATTCTGCCCCAAATCTTTGGCCGATCCAAGGGGAGATTTTAAAGTTCCCAGCGAAAAGTAATATTTGAAAGCCTGAAGGAACTTAGAAGTTCCAGCTGCTATATGCAATAGGGAAACCAGAATTTGGAGTTTGATTCAGCTAAGTAACTACCTGATAGAATAAAACAATCAGCATTCCTCAGAAGAAGACCCAAAGTCTCTATAATGTAATATCTATAATGTTCTATGCATAATAACAATCATGATGAAAGAAAATAAAATGTAACTTATAGTGAAGAGAAAAAGCAGTCAATAGAAAACAACCTCAAGATGACTGAAATATTGGAATTAGTGCACAAGGATTTTCAAAGAAGCTATTATAAATATCTTCAAGGACTTGAAGGAAAATATGGTCATAATGAGAGGATAGGTGAGTAATGTTAGTAGAAAAATGGGAAATATAAAAAAGAACCAAGTGAGAGTAAGAAAGGATGCATGAATTTATAGCTAGATCAATAGAAATTATCCAGCCTGGAGCACAAAGAGAAATGATTAAAGAGAATTGAAAAAAATTGCAGTGCCCCTGGGGATAATATCAATTAATTTAATACACATGTGATTTTAGTCTCAGAAGAAGAAGCTAGTGGGAACAAGGCAGGAAATATGTATGAAGAAATAATGGCTGAAAATTCTCCAGATTAGGTAAAAAACATAAATTTATAGATCACAGAAGCTCACCAAGTGCCAAGAAGGATGAATACAAAGCAAACAATGTATATAGCCCCCCCTTCATAGTAAAACACTGAAAACCAGAGATAAAGAGAAAATCTTGAAAGCAGCTAGAGTGAAAAAAGGCACATTACATACAGTGAAACAATGATATAAGAAATAAAGGAGCTTATAAAACAGTGAAACAACATTATATATGTGTGTGTATGTATGTATGTATATGTGTGTGTGTATATTTATTTATTTATTCAGCTCAAGCTAATTTCTCATACTCTCATGGTTTCTCCAGTCTCTGTCAGGCCAGCAAGTCTGGTCTTTCTTTTTGAGTTAGAATTTTGTTCTGTATTTTTCCCCAGCTCTGTCTGGGATGCTCTGTTGTGATCCCTGTCAGATCAGTCAGTGGTGGTAGCTGGGCACCACCTAGTTGTACTGGACTCAGTCTGGTAGAGGCTGTGGTAGATGTGGTCCATTAGTCTTTTGGACCAGTGTTTCCCTTGTATCTTTAGTTTTCTTCATTCTCCTGCTCCCTAAGGGGTGAGACCAGTGGAGTGTCCTAGACGGCAGCTCACAGGCTTTTAAGACCTCAGACACCACTCACCAAAGTAAAATGTAGAACATTTTATTTATAAACCATTTTATGCCAATTGAGTTAGATGTTCCCCAAGAGCACGTTCCCCACAGCCCTCGGTCCAGCAATTCGATCCCTCAGGGAGTTTGGATATATCTACGGAGCTTCTATACACAAGAAGAACTTTTGAAGGAAGTTCTGCAGGCTGAATGGAAATGAACACCATATAGACACTCAAATCTACAGGAATATAACATAAAAAAAATGGGAAGTGGTAAATATGTGGGAAAATATTTTCTTTATATTCCTTCTTTTAATTTCTTTAAGAGACATTAAGAATGTAAAAATTATAATAGTACACAGTAGTGTGGAGTTTATAACGTATGTAAAATTAATACATAAAAACAATAGCACAGAGAATAGGATGAATGGAACTATTGCTGCAAGGTAAACATTTTATTTGAAGGAATACAGTATTAGCTGTAAGTAGACTGTAGTTGGTTAAGGATGCATATTTTAATCCCTAGAACACCACTATAAAAATAATTCAGAGTATAGTTAAAAAGCCAATGTAGGAATTAAAGTGGAATACTTAAAGATATTTGATTAACTCAAAGAAGGCAGGACAAGATAGGAGTAACAGAGGAACAAAAAAACAGTTGAGACCCCAAAAAATTTAATATGATAGACTTAAATCTAACTACGTCAACAATTACATTACATGTAAATACACAGAAACACTAGAAAATTGTCAGGCTTGATAAAAGGCAAAATCCAGATATATACTATCTTGAAAGACTCACTTTGCATATTAAAATATGGATAGGTTAAAAGTAAAAGGATGAATAAAGGTTTAATATATAAATAGCATAAAACAACTGGAATGGCTGTATTAATATCAGAAAAAATACACTTCAAAACAAGCTGTATTGCTGGAGATAAAGAGAGATATTTGATAATGATAAAGGCCAATTCATCCAGAAGACAAAAGGATCATAAATGTATATGAGCACAACAGGGCTTCAAAATACATGAAGAAGAAACAGAAAGCACTAAAGGAGTATGCAAACTCACAGATTTAGCTGGGGATTTTAACATTCCCTCTCTCAGTTATTGTTAAAACAAGTAGACAAAATATCACTAACCATCTAGGAAAGTGTTGTTGTTTGGTTCAGTCGAGTCAGTTCTGACTCATAGCGACCCTTTGCACAACAGGACGAAACACTGCCCAGCCCTGAGCCAGCCTTACAATCATTGTTATGCTTGAGCTCGTTGTTGCAGCCACGGTGTCAGTCCACCTCGTTGAGGGTCTTCCTCTTTTCTGCTGACCCTGTACTCTGCCAAGCATGATATCCTTCTCCAGGGACTGATCCCTCCTCACAACATGTCCAAAGTATGTAAGATGCAGTCTCGTCATCCCTGCTTCTAAGGAGCATTCTGGTTGTACTTCTTCTAAGACAGATTTGTTCGTTCTTTTGGCAGTCCGTGGTATATTCAATATTCTTCGCCAACCCCACAATTCAAAGGTGTCAGTTCTTCTTTAGTCTTCCTTATTCGTTGTCCAGCTTTCACATGCATATGATGTGATTGAAAATACCATGGCTTGGGTCAGGCGCACCTTAGTCTTCAGGGTGACATCTTTGCTCTTTAATGCTTTGAAGAGGTCCTTTGCAGCAGATTTACACAATGCAATGCATCTTTTGATTTCTTGACTGCTGCTTGCATGGCTGTTGATTGTGGATCCAAGTAAAATGAAATCCTTGACAACTTCAATCTTTTCTCCGTTTATCATGACGTTGCTCATTGGTCCAGTTGTGAGGATTTTTGTTTTGTTTATGTTGAGGTGCAATCCATACTGAAGGCTGTGATCTTTGATCTTCATTAGTAAGTGCTTCAAGTCCTCTTCACTTTCAGCAAGCAAGGTTGCGTCATCTGCATAAGACAGGTTGTTAATGAGTCTTCCTCCAATCCTTATGCCCCGTTCTTTTTCATATAGTCCAGCTTCTTGTATTATTTGTTCACCATATAGATTGAATAGGTATGGTGAAAGAATACAACCCTGACGCACACCTTTCCTGACTTTAAACCAATCAGTATCCCCTTGTTCTGTCCGAACAATTGTCTCTTGATCTATGTAAAGTTTCCTCATTAGCACAGTTAAGTGTTCTGGAATTCCCATTCTTTGCAATGTGTCCAAAATTTGTTATGATCCACACAGTCAAACGCCTTTGCATAGTCAATAAAACACAGGTAAACATCCTTCTGGCATTCTCTACTTTCAGCCAGGATCCATCTGACATCAGCAATGATATCCCTGGTTCCACGTCCTCTTCTGAAACTGGCCTGAATTTCTGGCAGTTCCCTGTTGATATACTGCTGCATCCGTTTTTGAATGATCTTCAGCAAAATTTTGCTTATGTGTGATATTAAGGATATTGTTCTATAATTTCCACATTCGGTTGGATCACGTTTCTTGGGACTAGGCATAAATATGGATCTCTTCCAGTGAGTTGGCCAGGAAGCTGTCTTCCATATTTCTTGGCATAGACAAGTGAGCACCTCCAGCGCTGCATCTGTTTGTTGCAACATATAAATTGATATTCCATCAGTTCCTGGAGCCTTTTTTTTTGGCCAATGCCTTCAGAGCAGCTTGGACTTCTTCCTTCAGTACCATCGGTTCCTGGTCATATGCCACCTCTCGAAATGGTTGAACATCGACTAATTCTTTTTGGTATAATGACTCTGTGTATTCCTTCCATCTTCTTTAGATGCTTCCTGCATCGTTTAATATTTTCCCCATGGAATCCTTCACTATTGCAACTTGAGGCTTGAATTTTTTCTTCAGTTCTTTCAGCTTGAGAAACGCCAAGTGTGTTCTTCCCTTTTGGTTTTCCATCTCTAGCTCTTTGCACATGTCATTATAATACTTTACTTTGTCTTCTGGAGATGCCCTTTGAAATCTTCAGTTCTTTTACTTCATCAGTTCTTCCTTTTGCTTTAGCTGCTCGACGTTCAAGAGCAAGTGTCAGAGTATTTCACAGTATTTCACCTCAGGATCAGAATAAAAAAGGAATGCAAAAAAAAAAAAATTGACAGAAATTTACACTGATTCATAATAAAAACTCTTAGCAAACCAGGAATAGAAGGGAACTTCCTGGATGTGTTAAGCATTATCTGTGAAAAACCTTCAGCTGACATCATTGAGTTAATATATTTGTGGTGTGACTAATACTTTCCCCCTAAGATCAGGAATAAGGCAAGGGTGTATATTTTCACTTGTTCTGTTGAACATTGTAGTGGAGATCCTAGCAAGTGCAGTAAGGGATGAAAAAAGAATGAATGGCAGAAAGATTGGAAAGCAGAAGTAAAACTGTCTTTTTGCAGAGAGCAAGATTGCTTATGAAGAAAATCCTAAGGAATCTACAACTACGTGTATCTGACTACTGTAACTAATAAGTGACTTTAGTAAGGTTGTAGGATACATCCATGTAGAAAGGTTAATTTTATTTCCGTATAACAGCAAAAAACTGGAAAATTAAAAAAAAAAATTCCATTCACAATATAGCATAAAGAGCAAAGGGTAGTCCCAACATAAATTGCTGCAGAGTCATTAAGTATGGTGACATCTGAGAAACCATCATTGGTATTACAAGGATGATGAAAGAGTCACTGGTGGCAATTTTATAGTGCTTTATAGTTTTTAGAGAGTTTTAAAATACATTTGTTCATTTGAATGATCGTTGTTACAGGACTGCTTGAGAGGAAGCATTTAGTAGACTATGTTGTGAAAATCAGATTGTTAGACGATGAAAAGGAATGGTGGTGGTAGGTGAGGATCACATATTAAAGAAATCGGAAGGATTAGCAGCATCAAGTAGTTTGTTTATTAGTTTTTGTTTTACTCCCCAGAAGCCCTGGTCTGATAACTTGATGACTCTGATAGAAGAGTTAGGGGTAGAGGAGAGAGGAGGATGTTGATTACCCAGTTCTAGTTCTAGAAACATGGCTCTGGCCACATTTGACTCAATTTCTTTACATCCTACTGGTAGGTAACTAGGTGATCAAAATTTTCCTGAAGGAGTCTTGGTCTTAAAAGTTATGCAGCTTAAATGTATCCACTGTGGTCTTCAAATATTTTGATTGTACACATATATCACAAAAATGTTTTTCTATGCCCTCCGTGTATGTAGCACACGCACTATTGTGCTAATATATTATGAATATTATTAAGAATCGTCAAAAATAGAAGATAAAAAGGATGAGATTCATATTTCTGCATCTCAATTTTCTCACTTTAAATGAGCCGTAGAAATCCCTTCATAACATAGGTATAACTCCTTTTTAAAGACTACATCATATCCCATGTTGTAAATATGCTGATTTATTGAACTTTCTTTTATATGGACAGTCACTTTTTAGTAATTTTTTGCTATTATAATCAGTGATTCAGTGAACACGATTATCTTTATTACATATTTATCTTTACATTCTGGGCTTTTATTTCTTTAAGTCAGGGCTTTGAGCCAGTTCTGAATGGTTCAGTCATGGCTGGTGGAAACAAGGGCAGCGTACATGTTGCAAAGCAACCAAATTCCTTACCGTTTGGTTTTTGACCTGAGTGGGAAATGATGCTGCCCTGCCAAAAGATGGTAGCCGACTGCACTGCTTTGAATGTCTTGTCAGCCACCACCTTTATTTATTTTTTTATTATGCTTTAAGTGAAAGTTTATAATTCAAATCAGTTTCTCAGAAAAAACTTATATACACATTGTCATGTGACCCTAGTTGCTCTTCCTGCAATGTGACAGCACGCTCCTCCTCTCCACCCTGTGTTTCCCTTGTCCATTCAACCAGCTCCTGCCCCCCTCTGCCTTCTCACCTTGCTTCCAGACAGGAGCTGCCCACATAGTCTCATGTGTCTACTTAAGCTAAGAAGCAGAGTCCTCACCAGTATCATTTTATGTCTTACAGTCCAGTCTAATCTTTGTCTGAAGAGTTGACTTCAAGAATGGTTTTAGTTTTGCGCTGAGAGTCTGAGGGCCATAACCTCTGGGATCCCTCCAGACTCAGTCACACCATTAAGTCTGGTTTTTACTAGAATTCAAGTTCTGCATCCTACTTTTCTTTTGCTCCTTCAGGGATCCTCTGTTGCGTTCCCTGTCAGGGTAGTCACTGATGGTAGCCAGGCACCATCTAGTTCTTCTGGTCTCAGGCTGATGGAGTCTCTGCTTTATGTGGCCCTTTCTTTCTCTTGGGCTACTGTTTTCCTTATTCTTTGGTGTTCTTCATTCTCCTTTGCTCCAGGTGAGGTGAGACCAATTGATGCATCCTAGATGACTGCTTGCTAGCCTTTAAGACCCCAGACGCCACTCAACAAAGTGGGATGCAGAAAGTTTTCTTAATACACTTTGTTATGCCAGTTGACCTAGATGTCCCCCGAAACGTGGTCCGCAGACAGCAGTCCCTGTGATTCTGTCCCTTGAAGTGTTTGATTGTGTTCAGGAAATTTCTTTTGGATTAGTCTTTTGGATTAGTCCAGTTGTGCTGGCTTCCCCCATATTGTGTGTTGTCCTTCCCTTCACTTAAAATAGTTCTTGTCTGCTGTCTAATTAGAGCCACCATCTTTGATCTGGGTAGTGCTGTTTCCTACTCAGTTCAAAATCCAACAGGCAAGAAATTTGGTTACTATGCAGTGTGTACACTACCCTTTGTTTCTGTTGGCCATGACTGAACCATTTCAAACTGGTTCAGAACCCTGCTTTAAATTATTAGGAATGTAATTACTATGCCAGAGGATATGTTTATTTCTAACTTAGATTTTTCTAGATTGATTTTCAAGGTCTGTTTTAATTCAAATTTCTACCAGTGATACCTAAGAATACCCTTTCTGCCTATTTTCTATCTCTGCCAGAAATAGTTGTATCATTTTTTTCCCCCACATTTTGTTAAGCAGCTAAGTGGGTATAAATGGGTATCTTACTGTTAAATTTACACTTTCCTGCATACTAGTAAGGCTGGACATCTTTTCATATATTATGGTCATTTACATTTACTTTTCAGTGAATTACTTATTCATGTTCTTTGTTCATTTTCCTTTTGGATTTTGTTTTGTTCACATTGGGTTGTTACCACTTTGTTTTGTTATCATTATGTAGGACATCTCTGTTATCTTATAGCCTTCTTTTTCATGTACGTTGCAGATATATTTTCTGATCTATCAATTTATTTATTTATGGTGTCTTTTGATATACAAACCATTTTTTTTTTTATAAAGTCAATATATTTCCTCATAAAGTTGAATTTGTGTTGTCTACTTAGAAATTCCACAGCAAAATGGGGCAACTAGTTCTCTGAGCAAGGCTCTCCTTGTGTGTATGGACACTGGAGAGACACTGCCTTTACCATGCTCTCTGGATAGACCTACCAGACTGGGTTTAAATTGGGCACATACCCAACCAGAGTTTGACTATGACCCCTGTCATCCTACTACAGGAAGATCTAGTCGAGGAAGAATTACTTGATTGGATTTTGCTACTTCTCCTATAGTTTCATGCTCAGGGTACTCCAGACATATTGGAATATGCCTTGTTTTTCACCAGCTATATTGATTTTAGAAAAAAGATCAACATCCCCAGCAGTGTGGATCTTGCAGGTCCTGTAGGGCAGTGGATATTTTGTTTAACTGAATCAGGCGCTACAAGAGGATTGGAACAGATGTTTGAATTTGGTTAAACACTTTGAATATTTATTACTTAGGTGACCTAGTTTAGCAGCAATTGTAATAGAAAAAACAAGGCCATTTGGGAAAAACAGAGTTTATTACATTCACCTTAAAAATGGAAAGAATTTTCCCTTTTTATTTTATTAGCTTGAATTGTGGGAAAATTAAACTTCGAGTGATTCTCTTTCTACATTAATCAGATATCTACATTAAAAAGGTATTTTCCCACATGAATTTTTTTTTTTTTTGCTATGACTGGAGAAGAGTTTCGGAGCTATGGTTCTTGATGTGCTGGCCTACCTGAATTTCAGAGCTGGGGTTTGGGAGGTCTGGGGGTCATCTTACAGAGCCAGTTTAATCCATGGCCTGTAGCATTCAAAACCACAAACCATGAGTGTCTCTTCCTGCTTCCACTAGAGTGCAACTGGGGAGTTGACTAAAAAAACTCCCATAAACACAATAGCCTCCTTGGGAGGAGGATTTAGAGAATGAGCAGAGTTAGGTACGAGGGCCTTGGGAGACAAGTGGTTATTTCCTCCTGGTGCCATAAGAAGAGGTTCACTGGAGAACGTGATGTGTTACAGCTACACAGGTCGAAATCTCATAATGTGGTTCAAGGAATGGTTATCAAAGCAGGAGGAAATAAAGAAGGAAGTGATAGTTTGGAGGCTAGAACCATATACCTGGCTACTTACCATAGAATTGGCATCTTAAACAAACATTCTGGCTAAAAGGGGACAGAAACATATTTAAAACTGGATGAGATAAGCAAGCCTTACGCTGTACTATCAGGAAATGTTGAAGGCAGGTAAGTGATGAAACCCACCTTTCTCTTTCATTGTGGTGCTACGTTCTTTGATGCTTGCAGACTTGTGGAGGACTTCCCTTTGTAGGTATGACAGTATGAACAGCTGACCCTAAGATTGCTGAATGGACTATGCAAATTCTGAACTCACTGTTTATAGATAACCTCAAATATTTTATTTTTAATAAAGCTTTGAAACAAGCTTTGCTTTTTTCTTACTGTTGCTGTTAGTTGCCATCGAGTTGGCTGAAACTCATGAAGACCTTGTGTGTAACAACAAAACGTTGCCTGGTTCTGTGCCATCTTCATGTTTGTTGGTATGTTTGAGTCTGTTGTTGTGGCTGTTGTCTCAGTCCGTCTCATCGAGGGTTTCCCTCATTTTGCTGATCTACCACTTCACCAGACATGATGCCCTTTTCTAGCAATTGATCTTTCTTGATGACGTGTCCAAAGTAAGCTAACTGAAGTCTTGCTATCCTTGCTTCTAAGGAACATTCTGGTTGTATTTCTTCTAAGACTGTTCGCTCTTTTCAGTATTCTTTGCCAGCATCATAATTTGAATGCATCAGTTCTTCTTTTGTCTTTCTTTTTCATTGTCCAGCTTTTTAACGCAGCTTTTCTTTTAGCTAGGCACATTGGGGCAACCTCTGTTTTGGGCAGTTGCTGAATATGAAGCCTAATATTATCAGAGAGGTGAAATTCTATTTTTTTTTTCCCTAGGTGTGCGTTGGTCTAATTGGGGTAGGGCAGTGAATGACACTAACATCCTTGTGTATGAGTCAGGCATTGTGATAGGCATTGTCACACTTTTTATTACATTTTATCTTTGTTTTCTCATTAACTTTGTGAAGAGGATGTCAGTATGCCCATATTTCCTTGAGGAAATTGAGGTAATTCTCTCTTTCTCCCCATAAGAAGTGATGGAGCTAGAATTTGGTTCCTGGAATCTGATGAGACAGCCTTGCGATTAGTGTTTTCCCAAAAGGATAGGAGTCTTAATTATTTGTTAAATTGTTTAAGGTTTAGAATACTGATTTTTTGTATTGTATTCAGTTGGGCTTCCCCTAGCTCCTCTTGTTGTTGTTGTTAGGTGCCGTTGAGTTGGTTCCGACTCATAGCGACCCTATGCACAACAGAATGAAACACTGCCCGGTTCTGAGCCATCCTCACAATTGTTGTTATGCTTGAGCTCGTTGTTGCAGCCACTGTGTCAGTCCACCTCGTTGAGGGTCTTCCTCTTTTCCGCTGACCCTGTACTCTGCCAAGCATGATGTCCTTTTCCAGGAACTGATCCCTCCTGACAACACGTCCAAAGTATGTAAGACACAGTCTCGCCATCCTTGCTTACAAGGAGCACCCTGGTTGTACTGCTTCCAAGACAGACCTGTTCGCTCTCTTGGCAGTCCGTGGTATATTCAATATTCTTTACCAACACCACAATTCAAAGGCGTCAATTCTTCTTCAGTCTTCCTTATTCATTGTCCAGCTTTCACATGCTTATGATGCGATTGAAAATACCATGGCTTGGGTCAGGCGCACCTTAGTCTTCAGGGTGACATCTTTGCTCTTCAATACTTTGAAGAGGTCCTTTGCAGCAGATTTCCCCAATGCAATGCGTCTTTTGATGTCTTGACTGCTGCTTCCATGGCTGTTGATTGTGGATTCAAGTCAAATGAAATCCTTGACAACTTCAGTCTTTTCTCTGTTTATCATGACGTTGCTCATTGGTCCAGTTGTGAGGATGTTTGTTTTGTTTATGTTGAGGTGTAATCCATACTGAAGGCTGTGGTCTCTGATCTTCATTAGTAAGTGCTTCAAGTCCTCTTCACTTTCAGCAAGCAAGGTTGTGTCATCTGCATAACACAGGTTGTTAATGAGGCTTCCTCTAATCCTGATGTCCGGTTGCTCTTCATATAGTCCAGCTTTTCATATTATTTGCATATGGGTTGAATAGGTATGGTGAAAGAATACAACTCTGATGCACAACTTTCCTGACTTTAAACTAATCAGTATCCCCTTGTTCTGTCTGAACAACTGCCTCTCGATCTATGTTTAGACCTTAGTTTAGATCAATTGGAGGTGGCTGCAATTTCTTTTGATTTGTGTTCAGGGTACCTTTCCAGAGTAACCAGATATAGCAGCTCATTTTTGTCATGACTTGGGACTTTAGTAATTAATATTTCCTTCCATGGTTACTTATTAAATAACTGACTCAGTTCAAGGTCTTGATGATTTTAGTCTTCTGTGTTTTTCAGAGGTTTTGGATATGATTACCTCATCTTTATAGATAAGATTTCTACCTTAGGCGTGTATATAGCTTTGACCAAAAATAGCCGGAAGACAAGAGAGTGTGTGCCTTGCTGGAATTTGTCTTTTCCTTTATTCTCTATATATCTGTCTATATATCTCTTGCTATTTATCTGTCTTATTTCTTTGTATGAATAATAATATTGCTGTATTACACATATGTGATGTTTTCTACTTAAAAGGTACTTTAGGTACATTGGAGCCAGATATAAAAAGTTATAACTCATGTTATAGAATAATTTAAACAAAAAAGTGTAGAAAATAGTACAAAGAAACAAACAAAAAAAATCCATCTCCCAGCTTTAATTATCAACTATTAGCCAATTTTGTTTCATTTATATTCTTCCCTATCTACAGGAAACCCTGATGGCATAGTGGTTAAGAGCTACTGCTGCTACCCAAAAGGTCGACAGTTTGAATCTACCAGGTGCTCCTTGGAAACCCTATGGGGCAGTTCTTCTCTGTCCTTTAGGGTCACTATGAGTTGGAATTGACTCAATGGCAGCGGGTTTGGTTTTTGGTTTTACGTATCTATAGATTTGAAACCAATGTATAAATATTTCAACACATACGTATAAAAGATAAAGGCTCTTAAAAGATAACTCAGCACCAGTATCCCACCTGTTATGGATTGAATTGTGGCCCTCCTCCTCCCCCTCTAAATATGCATTGGAATCCTAACCCCTATTCCTGTGAAAGTAATGTGACGTAATCACTTTTCCTAATGCCATCTAATGAGGCTATACCAGTGTAGTATGTGTCCTAAATGTAATTACATTAGACACTGAGTAAAGGATGTACTCTGGGGAATATAGATGCCATGTGAGTATCTCTAAGAACCAGGAAATGCCTGGGGCTTTTGACAAGGAAGGAATTGATATAGTAGAGACCGATTTGGACTTTTAGCCTCTAGAACTGTGAGAAAATAAATTTGTTTTTAAAGCCACTGACATGTGGTATTTGTGCTGCCATCGAACTAGAAAACTAAGACATCACCTTAAACAATAATAGTTTCTTAATGTCATTAAGGAGCCCTGGTGGTACAGTGGTTAATAGCTCGGCTGCTAACCACAAGGTTGGCAGTTTGAATCCACTAGCTGCTCCTTGGAATCCATATGGGGCAGTTCTACTCTGTCCTATAGGGTTGCTATGAGTCAGAATCAACTAGATGGAAACAGTTTTCATTTTTAGTTGTGGTAATATCGTTAAAAATCTAGCCAGTATTCCAGTTCCCTCAAATATTTCATAAATATTTAACAGCTTATTTGTTCAAGTCAGCATCAAAATGTTTATCCACTGCAGTAGGTTGATACGTCTCTTAATTCTGTTTTAATCGATTAATGCCTTTCTCCTCTCTTTTTTCCCTTGGAGGTTTCTTCATTGAAGAAACAGTTCAAATTTTATTGATTGGACCCCTATGGTATTAACATGCACTCTGCCCCAGGTATTTCCTGTAAATGGTGTATGTATAGGTGCAGTGGCTTGATTAGATTCAGGTTTGATTTTTGGCTGGAGCACTATGTAAGTGGTGGTGTGCCCTTCCATTAACAGGTACAAAATGTCTTTCGTTTTGTGATGTTAGCAGCCATTGATGATCATTGCCTGGCTCTCACTTGGGGTTTCAAATGATCGTATTCTAATCTGACCATTCCTTTTTTGTCTTTGTTTTTGTTTTTTCAGTTGAAATACTTTCTAAACAGAGACGTCCCTTTTTTATCAATTTGGCTGAGGTGTAGTTTGTATGATCAAGGTAGAGGGGCATCTGCTTGATTATTTCTGAATAATTGACCAGTTTTCAAAATAATGAAATGGTTATTTAATATCTTTGAAAAGTGATCTATTTTTTTTAATAAACCAGTGTAATTAAACTTATTTTAATGTTTAATATGAAATGTTGAAATATTTCAACCCATTGTAATCTTATTTTCCATAGATTAGCTTGCATTTTCTCCAATTTTATGTAAGTAAAATCATTCAATATGTATTTTTTATTCTTTTCTGGCTTATTTCACTCATCATTATTATGAGAGTCATCCATATCGTTGGTTGTATGAAGTTTCTTTTTATTGCTGAAGTATTGTATGGATATATTTTTCTGTTCTCTTTATTGATGGACATTTGGGTTGTTTCCAATTTTTGGCTATTAATATATCTGCTATGAACATTCCTGTACAAGTGTAGGTACATGGGCATATGCTTTCATTTCTCTTCGATAAATACCTAGGAGTGCAGTGGCTGAGTCAACTTGTAGATGTGTGTTTAATTTTCTGAGAAACTACAAAACTGTTTTCCAGATTACAGTTTTATTCCTACCAGCAGTGTATGAGAGTTCCAGTTGCTCTGTGTCTTAGTCATCTAGTGCTACTGTAACAGAAATACCACAAGTGGATGGCTTTAATCTAGGGAAGTTTATTTCCTCACAGTAAAGTAGGCTAAAAGTCTAAATTCGGGGTGTCAGCTCCAGGGGAAGGCTTTCTGTCTCTGTTGGCCTTTTCATCAATCTTTCCGGGACTAGGAGCTTCCCAGAGGGACCCCGGGGCCAAAGGACGTGCTCTGCTCCCAGCACTGCATTCTTGGTGGCATGAGGTCCCCCTGTCTCTCTGCTCACATCTCAAAAGGTTGCCTCAAGACACAGTCCAGTCTTATAGATTGAGTCCTGCCTCACTAATATGACAGTCCCTAACCTCTCTCATTAACATCATAAACAAACACAAACACAAACACACCCGGTACCATCCAGTCCATTCTGAGTCATAGCGACCCTATAAGACAGAGTAGAACTACCCCACAGAGTTTCCAAGGTGCGCCTGATGGATTCAGACTTCCAACTTTTTGGTTAGCAGACATAATTCTTAACCACTACACCACCAGGATTTCCATTAACATCGTAGATGCCGGATTTACAACATATAGGAAAATCATACAATACCGGGAATCGTGGCTCAGCCAAATGGATACACACATTTTTGAGGGGACATAACTCAATCCGTGACACTGTATCCTTGCCAGAACTTCATACTGTCAATTTTTGTTTGTTTGATTTTAATTTTAGACATTTTTAAAAATTTTGGAAGCTCTTTATACATTTTGGATACAAATTCTTTATCAGGTGCATGATTTTAAAATATTTTCTCCCAGTCTTGGATGCCCTTTTCATTCTTTTAATAGTTTCATTCAAAGAACAAAACTCCAGCTTATTTATTTTTTTCTTTTATGAATTATGCTTTTTGTGTGAATCTAAGAAATCTTTGCCTAACTGAAGATCCCAGAGATTCTCTCCCATGTTTTCTTCTGTAAGTTTTATATTTGTACGTTTTACATTTAGGTCTCTGATTCATTCTGAGTTAAGTTTTTGCATATGGTATAATATATGTATTGAAGTCCTTTTTTTTTTTTTTTTGCTTTAAAAAAAGGATATTTGTTCCAACACCATTTGTTGAAAACACTACCTTCCTTACTAAATTGACTTTTTACTTTTTTCAAAATGAATTGACTATACCTGTGTTGGTCTGTTTCTGCATGTTCTGTTTTGTTCCATTGTTTGTATTTGTCTAGCTTCATGGCAGTATCATGCTGTCATAATTACTATAGCTTTTTTATAGTAAGTCTTGAAATCAGGTAGTGTTATTTTTCCAATTTTGTTCTTTGCACAGTTGTTTTGGCTATTTTAGGTCTTTTGCATTTCCATAGGAATTTTAGAATCAGTTTGTTAATTTCTGCAAAAAAGCCTGCTAGACTTCGAATGGGATTGCATTGAATCTATAGATCAACTTTGGGGAAAAGTGACAGTATTGATTCTTTTTTCTATGAGCATGTTTTATCTCTCCATTTATTTAGGTCTTCTTTAATATATCACAGCAGTATTTTATAGTTCCCAGTGTAAAGGTCTTCTACAACTTCTGTTGTATTTATCCCTAATTTATGATTTTTGATGCTCTTGTAAGTGGTATCATAATTTTAATTTCAGTTTACAGTTGTTTATTGCTAGTATGTTGTTGTTGTTGTTAGGTGCCGTTGAGTTGGTTCCGACTCATAGCAACCCCATGCGCAACAGAACGAAACACTGCCTGGTCCCGTGCCATCCTCACAATCATTGTTATGCTTGAGCTCATTGTTGCAGCCACTGTGTCAGTCCACCTCGTTGAGGGTCTTCCTCTTTTCCGCTGACCCTGTACTCTGCGAAGCATGATGTCCTTCTCCAGGAACTGATCCTCCTGACAACATGTCCAAAGTATGTAAGATGCAGTCTCGCCATCCCTGCTTCTAAGGAGCATTGTGGTTGTACTTCTTCTAAGACAGATTTGTTCATTCTTTTGGCAGTCCATGGTATATTCAATATTCTTTACCAACACCACAATTCAAAGGCGTCAACTCTTCTTCAGTCTTCCTTATTCATTGTCCAGCTTTCACATGCATATGACGCGATTGAAAATACCATGGCTTGGGTCAGGCGCACCTTAGTCTTCAAGGTGACATCTTTGCCCTTCAACACTTTGAAGAGGTCCTTTGCAGCAGATTTCCCCAATGCAATGCGTCTTTTGATGTCTTGACTGCTGCTTCCATGGCTGTTGATTGTGGATCCAAGTCAAATGAAATCCTTGACAACTTCAATCTTTGCTCCGTTTATCATGATGTTGCTCATTGGTCCAGTTGTGAGGATGCTTGTTTTGTTTATGTTGAGGTGTAATCCATACTGAAGGCTGTGGTCTTTGATCTTCATTAGTAAGTGCTTCAAGTCCTCTTCACTTTCAGCAAGCAAGCTTGTGTCATCTGCATAACACAGGTTGTTAATGAGTCTTCCTCCAATCCTGATGCCCCGTTCTTCATATAGTCCAGCTTCTCATATTATTTGTTCAGCATACAGATTAAATAGGTATGGTGAAAGAATACAACCCTGCCGCACACCTTTCCTGACTTTAAACCAGTCAGAATCCCCTTGTTCTATCCGAACTACTGTGTCTTAATCTATGTAAAGGTTCCTCATGAGCACAGTTAAGTGTTCTGGAATTATTGCTAGTATATAAACATACAATTGATTTTTGTATGTTGAGCTTGTATCCTGCAACCTTGCTAAACTCACTAGTTGACAAGCTTTTTGTATATTCTATAGAGTTGTCTACATAGACAAGTGTGTTATCTACGAATTATTAGAGTTTTATTTCTTCTTTTATAATTTGTGTTTAATTGGTATTATTTCTTTCTTAAATGTTTGGTACATGTTATGAATTGAATTGTGTCCCCCTAAAATATGTATTTGTAGATATGACCCTGTTTGGAAATAGGGGGTTTCTTTTTAGTTATGTTATTGAGATCATACCAGTTGGGTGGTTCCTAAGCCTAATCACTTCTAAGTGGCATCTTATAAAAAGACACAGGGACACGTAGGCACAGGGGGAGGACAGATGGTGGAGACAGATGCATCTACAAGCCCAGGAATGCCAAGGATTGTAGGTGGAAAGGGACAAAGAAAACCTGATTTCCAAACAGGATTAGATATACAGGCAGAACGGTTAGGATTCCAATACGTGTTTTGGGGGCACACAAATCAGTTCATAACATCAACTATAACTGTAAATTTATCTTATTTCTCCTTGCAATTTTTACAGTTTTGCTTCATATATTTTAAAGCCCTGTTATTAAATGCTTCGTATATTTGAATAGATGCGTAACTATTTAGAATTAAGTCCTCTTGATGAATTGATACTTTATCCATATGAAATGATTCTTTTATCCCTGATAATATTTTTACTTTGAAATCTACTCTTACTGATACTAAAAGAGCCATTTCAGATTTTTTAGAATTGGTGTTAACATGTTATATCCTTTTCTGTCCTTTAACTTTTAACCTATTTGTGTCTTTATATTTAAAGTGAATTTCTGTTATCCAAGCAATTCATCTCTGATCCCAAACCCACGTAACCATCTTAGCAGAACCAAAGCCATACAGTTGATTGGACCCACTTTCATAGAAAACAACATAAGAGACTGACCATCTGTTATTCTTCCACCATAGCTTTAGGGGTGGCACATCTTCATCCCAATGCTAAGGGTCCCTCCTACCATGTGTGGTACTATTCCTATGGGGATTTCTAGTGAATATGATTTTTTTTTTTTTTTTTTGGCCATCTCATTACATTTCCAGTGATGTTTTAGATCCCCTGACCGATACCCACCTAAACAGCATGAGTATAGAGCCACCTCCCTGGCCTGCGACAACTTCCAAAAGACGCATCAGGGGTTGTGCACTTTTTAATCCCTTCCTTCTCTTTTGTGCTGGCCCCATTGTTCTATAGGCCTCTTCATTGTCCTTCCCTGAGTCCACCAGCTCTTCACTCATATGTCTGTTATAATTTGATGATAGCACATGTTGAGCACAGGGTTTCTCAACCTTAGCACTATTGACATTTTTGGCCGAATAGCTCTTTGCTGTGGGTGGCTCTCCTGTGCATTGTAGGATGTTTAGCAGCATCCATGGATGTTTTACCCACTAAAAGCCTGCAGCGGCCCCTCTGCAATAAAAATGTCTCAATGTGACAATAAAAAAATGTGACAATAAAAATTGTCTCCAAATAATGCCATATGCCTCTGGGGGACAACATTGCCCCCAGTTGAGAACCACTGGTAAAGGAAAATTGGCTCAGAAACCCCCTGATGGTGTTTACCTCCTTATTAATCATAGCTATAGAAGTTCCCAAGTAACATGGTGGTGCAGCGGTTAAGCACTTGGTTGCTAACCGAATGGTTGGTGGTGTGGCAGTCTGTGTCTGTAAAGATTACTGCCTTGGAAACCCTATGGGGAAGTTCTGCTCTGTCCTGTGAGTCACTATGAGTCGGAATCAACTTGACAGCAATGGGTTTGGTTTTTGGTTTTCTTAATCAAAGTTCCCATATATTTTTTTCTTTTTCTTTAAATTTCTAACCTCTTTAATTTTGCTTTTTCAATCCTTTTGTCTTTTTCATTTCTTTGGAAGTCTCGACCCAAGAATTTTTACTAATTTGGCCCTGTCTATTTTCAGTGTTATTTTTTTTTCTTTACTTTCTACCCATCTCATAGCTTGTATTTGCTTATTTCATTCTTCTTTCACTATATTTATCCTGGCATAGTCCAGGTCTCCCTTAATTCTATTGCTGGCAGGCCGTATATGCTGTCAGTGTGTGTTGTCCCTTAGTCTCCTCATCAGTGGCCTTTTACCTCCTAATTTCTTTTATGGTCTGATAGGTAGTTTTGCACAAATGGGCTTGCAAATACCATACTTGTCTCTCTTGTGCATATACATTGTGTGTGTGAGAGAGAGAGAGTGAAACACAACTATTGACATCTTTCTAGCTGCTTTTTCTTTTCTTTGTCATTCCCTATGTGAATATTGGAGTCCTGGTTAGCTCGGCTGCTCAGCAAAAGGTCGGCAGTTCGAATCCACCAGCTGCTTCTTGGAAACCCTATGGGGCAGTTCTACTCTGTCCTATAGGGTTGCTATGAGTCGGAATCGATTTGATGACAACAGGCTTTGTTTTATGTGAATATTGTCCTTGAGAACACCACAAGGAAAAGATTTTCTTCATCAAACTATAAACCCAAAACCCAAACCCGTTGCAGTCGAATTGATTCCGACTCATAGTGACCTTATAGGACAGAGTAGAGCTGTCCCATAGGGCTTCCAAGGCTGTAATTAAAAAAATACATATTTTATTGTGTTTTAGGTAGAAGCTTACATAACAAATTAGGTTTCCATTTAACAATTTTTATACAGATTGTTCCTAGACATTGGTTATAAATTTTGCAATTTGTCAGCATTCTCATTGTTTCCATTCTGTTCATTCTGTTCCCATTTGTCTGGCTTCCCTGCCCCTCCTTGTCTTCTTGTCTTTGCCTTTGAATAAATGTTGACTGTTTGGTTTCATATAGTTGATTGTTTAAGGGAGAACATTCCTCATGGGTGTTATTATTTGTTTTATAAACCAATCTGTTCTTTGGCTGAAAAGTGACCTCTGGGAGTGGCTTCATAGGGTGATAGTCTCAGGGGCTTCTCTAGTGTCTATCAGTCCAATAAGTCTGGTGTTTTTTAGGAGTTTGAGTTTTGTTTTACATTTTTCTCTATTCTTTCTGGGGCCTTCTGTTGTATCCCTGGCCAGGACAGCTGGTAGTGGTAGCCGGGCACCATCTAGTTTTGGTCTCAGGCTGGATGAGGCATTATTCTTGTGTATTGTTAGTCTTGCGGACTAGTTTCTTCTTTGAGTCTTTGGTTTATTTCATTCTCTTTTGCTCCAGATGGTAAAGGTCCAATAGTCGTATCTTAGGTGGCTGCTCGCAAGCTTTTAACACCAAACTAGGATGTACAACATTACCTTAATGAACTAAGTTATGCCAGTTGACTGAGTTGTCACACGAGATTATGATCCCAAGCCCGTTAACCCAGTTAACCAACCCCGCCAGGTGTTTGAATATGTCTAGGAGATCACCATAACTGTGTCCCCTATGTGCTTTATTATCTATTTGAATATAAATGCAGCATACTCAAACATGTATATACTTACACCTGTATATGCAGGAAAGTGTACTCATATATACCTTTCTATACACATACAGCATACATATCTATGTAACCACACACATTTTTTTTTGTTTGTTATTACAAAATTGTATATGTTATACATTTGCTGTAATTGTCCTTTATTTTTGTGTGCTTCTCAGTGTCTTCATTTACCTTGATCATGTTGTGCTGGCTTCTCCCATATTGTGTGTTGCCTTTCCCATCACCAAAAATAACAACTGTCTACTGTCTGGCAAATGATTCCCCCTCCCTCATCCCTGGTAACTATCAAAGAGCATTGCTTTCTGTGTGTATACTACTCTTGATTTTTTATAAAAGTCAGACCATACGATATTTGTCCTTTTGTGATTGAAACTTGTTTCACTCAGCGTAGTGTCCTCCAGATTCATCCATATTCTAAGATATTCTGCAGACTCATCAGTATTCTTTATTGTTGCGTACGATTCCCGTGTATTTACATATCAAAATTTGCTTATCCATTGTTGATGAGCACTTAGATTGATTCCCTCTTTTTGCTATTGTGAATAATGCTGCGGTGAACATGGGTGTGCATATGTCTATTCATATCACCGCTCTTATATCTCAAGGATATATACCGACGAGTGGGATTTTTGGATTATAAGGTATTCCTATTTCTAACATTTTGAGGAGGCATCATAGCATGACCCTAGTGGGTGTACCATTTTACAGTCCCACCAGTAGTGCGTAAGAGTTCCAATCTCCCCACAACCTCACCAACATTTGTTGTTTTCTGTTTTTTTGATCAGCGCCATTTTTGCAGGAGTGAGGTGGTATTTCGTTTTTTTTTTTTTTGAGTAATAGCTCATGTGTTCGGAGGAGCCATTGGCCTGCATCTGGATCAACCTGCTGAGGTGAGAGCTTGCAAGCCAGACAGGGAGGGTACGGCTACAAGTTCGATAGGTCACAGACACACCTGGAATGGCATATTTGTTTACTGACTAATTTTAGTATTTTCCAGGTCATTTCTCTCAGGGGCCCTCAAGACATGCTTAGAGGCACAGAGTCTTTCGTCAATTCTTTAAAAAAATTTTTTTTTAATTGTACTTTAGATGAAGGTTTACAGAGCAAATTAGTTTCTCATTAAATGATTAATACACATATTTTTTGGTGACATTGGTTGCCAGCCCCATGACATGTCATACTCTCTCATTCTTGACCTTGGGTTCCCCATTACCGACTCTCCTGTCCTCCCTTGCATTCTCTTCCTTTTAGCCTTATTTTGTTTTATGGGCCTGTCTAATCTTTGGCTGAACAGTGAACCTCAGGAGTGACTTCAGTACCGAGCTAAAAGGGTGTCTGGGGGCCATACTCTCAGGGTTTCTTCAGTCTGTCAGACTAGTAAATCTAGTTTTTTTTTTTTTTTTTTTTTTATGAGTTTGAATTTTGTTCTATATTTTTCTCCACCTCTGTCTGGGACCCTCTATTGTGATCAGTGTCAGATCAGTCAGTGGTGGTACCCGGGCACCATCTATTTGTGCCGGACTCAGTCTGGTGGAATTGTGATAGTTGTGGTCCATTAGGCCTTTGGATTAACCTTGTCTTTGTGTCTTTGATTTTCTTCATTCTCCCTTGTTCCACAAGCTTTTAAGACCCCAGATGCCACTTACCAAAGTAGGATGTAAAACAGTTTCTTTATAAACTGTGTTATACCAGTTGAGGTTGATGTCCCCTGAGACCATGGTCCCCAGCCCTCAGCCCAATAATTTGGTCACTCAGGGAGTTTAGATGTGTCTATGAAGCTTCTGTGACCTTGTCTTGGTCAAGTTGTGCTGACTTTCCCAGTATTGTGTGCTGTCTTATCCTTCTCCAAAGTTACCTCTTGTCTATTATGTAGTTAATGTTTTTTTCTCCCCACACCTCCTCTGCCTAATAGTCATCAAAGATTATTTCTTTCTGTGTAAGCCTTTTCATGAGTTTTTATAATAGTGGTCTCATACAGTATTTGTCCTTCTGTGACTGACATATTTCACTCAGCATAATGCCTTCCAGATTCATCCACGTTGTGAGATGTTGTGCAGTTTCATCATTGTTCTTTGTCACTGCGTAGTATTCTGTTGTATGCACGTACCATAGTTTGTTTATCCATTTATCTGTTGATGCGCACTTAGATCATTTCCATCTTTTTGTGCTATAGTGAATAATGGTGCAGGGAACACGGGTATGCATGTGTCTACTCGTGTGATGGATCTTATTTCTCTAGTATATATTCCTAGCAGTGGGATTGCTGGATCATATGGTATTTCCATTTCTAGCTTTTTAAGGAAGCATCATATCCGTTTCCGAAATGGTTGTACCATATTATATTCCCACCAGCAGCGTATAAGAGTTCCAAGCTCCCTACAGCCTCTCCAACATTTGTTATTTTCTGTGTGTGTGCTTTTTTTTTCTTTTAATTTGTGTCAGTAGTGTTGGGGTGAGGTGGTGTCTCATTGTGGTTTTGATTTGCATTTCTCTAATGGCTAGTGATCGCCAGCATTTCCTCATGCGTCTGTTAGCCGCCTGAATGCCTTCTTTGGTGAAATATCTGTTCATATCCTTTGCCAACTTTTTAATTGGATTATTTTTCTTTTTGTTGTAGATGTATTGGATTGTCCTGTAGATTTTAGAGATTAGACCTTGTCAGATTTGTCATAACCAAAATTTTTTTCCCAGTCTGTAAGTTCTCATTTTAGCCATTTGGTGAAGTTTTTTGATGAGCATAAGTGTTTAATTTTTAGAAGATTCTAGTTATCTAAATTATCTTCTGGTATTTGTGTGTTGTTAATTATGGTTCGTATGCTATTTATGCTGTGTATTAGGGCCTCTACCATCGACCACATTTTTTCCTTCTATGATCTTTATAGTTTTTGGTTTTATATTTAGGACTTTGATCCATTTTGAATTAGTTTTTGTGTATGGTGTAAGGTATGGGTCCTGTTTCATTTTTTTTACAGAAGGACATCCAGTTTTGCCAGCACCATTTGTTAAAAAAGGAAATCCTGGTGACATAGTAGTTAAGAGCTGTGGTTGTTAACCGAAAGGTTGGCAGTTCAGATGCACTAGGTGCTCCTTGGAAACTCTATGGGGGCAGTTCTACTCTGTCATACAGGGTCACTATGAATCAGAATCGACTCAATGGCAATACGTTTGGTTTTTTATTTGTTAAAAAGACTGTCTTTTCCTCATTTAATGGACTTAGGGCCTTTGTTGAAGATCAGGTGGATGTAGGTAGGCATATTTACACCTGGGTTCCTGATTCTGTTTCATTGGTCAATGTGTCTGTCATTGTACCAGTACCACACTGTTTTGACTACCGTAGCTGTTTATTAGGTTCTAAGGTCAGGTAGTGCAAGTCCTCCTACTTTATTCTTCTTAAATCGAAACAAAAAAAAGCCTGTTGCCGTCCAGTTGATTCCGACTCGTAGCGACCCTGTAGAACAGACTAGAACTGTCCCATAGGGTTTCCAAAGAGTGGCTAGTGGAGTCGAAGTGCAACCTTTCATTAGCAGTCCTGTTCTTTACCACTGTTCCACCAGGGCTTTATTTATGCAGGTCCTCTTTCCAGCCTATTTAAAGTTAATTATTAGTTTTTCCATTGTATTAAAGAATGCCGTTGGTATTTGGATCAGGATTGCATTGTATTTGTAGATTGCTTTGGGTAGAATCGACATTTTCATAATGTGGAGTTTTTTTTTTTTTTACCTATCCGTAAGCATGGTGTATTTTTCCATTTATGTAGACCTTTTTTTTTTGTTTTCTTCCAGTAGTGTTCTGTAGTTTTCTCTCTATAGGTCTTTTACATCCCTGGTTAGATTTATTTTTTTAGGTGCTAAAAAAAAATTTTTTTTTTTTTATTATGAGTGCTATTGCTTTCCTGATTTCCTTTTTGTAGGTCTCTTTGTTGATGTATAGGAATCCAGCTGATTTTTGTATGTTTATCTTGTATCCTGCTAATCTGCTGAATCTATTAGTTCCTGTAGTCCTTAGGGTTCTCTATGTATAGTATCATATCATTCGCAAATAGGGATTGTTTTACTTCTTCCTTACCAATTCAGATGCCCTTTATTTCTTTTTCTTGCCTTACTGTTCTAGCTAGGATTTACAGGACAATGTTAAATAGGAATGGTGATACAGGGCATTCTTGTCTTGTTCCTGTTCTCAGGGGGAATGTTTTCAGTCTCTCTCTGTTAAGAATGACGCTGGCTGTTAGTGTTGTATAGATGCCCTTTATTATGCTGAAAAATTTCCATCCTGTACCTGTTTATTATTGAGAGTTTGTTCAAGAATCATCATTATACTTTTTATTTGCATCTCTAATGGCTAGTGCCCCACGTGTCTGTCAGTTTGCAGTACTGTGGGGGCATGTGTGTTGCTGTGATGCTGGAAGCTATGCTACCGGTATTACAGATACCAACAGGGTCACCCATGGAGCACAGGTTTCAGCTGAGCTTCCAGACTAAGACAGACTAGGAAGAAGGACCCGGCAGTCTACGTCTGAAAAGCATTAGCCAGTGAAAGCCTTATGAATAGCAGCGGAACACTGTCTGATATAGTGCTGGAAGATGAGCCCCCCAGGTTGGAAGGCACTCAAAAGATGACTGGGGAAGAGCTGCCTCCTCAAAGTAGAGTCGACCTTAATGACCTTCCTGGAGCCTTGTTTTTTGCCAATGTCTTCAGAGCAGCTTGGACTTCTTCCTTCAGTACCATCGGTTTCTGATCATATGCCACGTCTTGAAATGGTTGAATATCGACTAATTCTTTTTGGTATAATGACTCTGTGTATTCCTTCCATCTTCTTTTGATGCTTCCTGCATCGTTTAATATTTTCCCCATGGAATCCTTCACTATTGCAACTCGAGGCTTGAATTTTTTCTGCAGTTCTTTCAGCTTCAGAAACACTGAGTGTGTTGTTCCCTTTTGGTTTTCCATCTCCAGCTCTTTGCACATGTCATTATAATACTTTACTTTTTCTTCTTGAGAGGCCCTTTGAAATCTTCAGTTCTTTTACTTAATCAATTCTTCCTTTTGCTTTAGCTGCTCGATGCTCAACAGCAAGTTTCAGAGTCTCCTCTGACATCCGTCTTGATCTTTTCTTTCTTTTTCCTGTCTTTTCAGTGACCTCTTGCTTTCTTCATGGATGATGTCCTTGATGTCATTCCACAACTCGTCTGGTCTTCGGTCACTGATGTTCAATGTGTGAAACCTATTCTTGAGATGGTCTTTAAATTTAGGTGGGATATACTCAAGGTCATATTTTGGCTCTCGTGGACTTGCTCTGATTTTGTTCAGTTTCAGCTTGAACTTGCATATGAGCAATTGATGGTCTGTTCCACAGTCGGCCCCTGGCCTTGTCCTGACTGATGATATTGAGCTTTTCCATCGTCTCTTTCCACAGATGTAGTCAATTTGATTTCTGTGTGTTCCATCTGGCAAGGTCCATGTGTATAGTTGCTGTTTATGTTGGTGAAAGAAGGTATTTGCAGTGAAGAAGTCGTTGGTCTTCCAAAATTCTATCATTCGATCTCGAGCATTGTTTCTGTCACCAAGGCCATATTTTCCAACTACCGATCCTTCTTCTTTGTTTCCAACTTTTGCATTCCTATTGCCAGTAATTATCAATGCATTTTGATTGGGTGTTCGATGAATTTCAGACTGCAGCAGGTGATAAAAATCTTCTATTTCTTCATCTTTGGCCCTATTGGTTGGTGTGAAAATTTGAATAATAGTCGTATTAACTGGTCTTCCTTGTAGGCGTGTGGTATTATCCTATCACTGACACTATTGTACTTCAGGATAGATCTTGAAACATTCTTTTTGACGATGAATGCAACACCATTTCTCTTCGAGTTGTCATTCCCAGCATAGCAGACTATATGATTGTCCGATTCAAAATGGCCAATCCCAGCCCATTGCAGCTCACTAATGCCTAGGATATCGATGTTTATGCGTTCCATTTCATTTTTGACAATTACCAATTTTCCTAGATTCATACTTTGTACATTCCAGGTTCCGATTATTGATGGATGTTTGCAGTTGTTTCTTCTCATTTTGAGTCGTGCCACCTCAGCAAATGAAGTTCCCGAAAGCTTGACTCCATCCACGTCATTAAGGTCGACTCTACTTTGAGGAGGCAGCTCTTCCCCAGTCATCTTTTGAGTGCCTTCCAACCTGGGGGGCTCATCTTCCAGCACTATATCAGACAGTGTTCCGCTGCTATTCATAAGGCTTTCACTGGCTAATGCTTTTCAGACGTAGACTGCCGGGTCCTTCTTCCTAGTCTGTCTTAGTCTGGAAGCTCAGCTGAAACCTGTGCTCCATGGGTGATCCTGTTGGTATCTGTAATACTGGTAGCATAGCTTCCAGCATCACAGCAACACACAAGCCCCCACAGTATGAGAAACTAATGGTAGTTACATTGATGAGATCTTCGAGATTAGGTAGTGTGTTAAGCCATTCTCTTTTGAGATAAAAAAGAGAAGTGAACAGAGAGACATGGGGATCTTGTACCACCAAGGAAGCAGCTCTGGGAGCAGAGCGCGTCCTTTGGACCTGGTGTTCCTGCAGTGAGATGCTCCTAGCCCAAGGAAAGATTGATGATAAGGACTTTCCTCCAGATGTGACAGAGAGAGAAAGCCCTCCCCTGGAGCAAACACCCTGAATTTGGACTTGTAGCCTGCTAGACTGTGAGAGAATAAATTTCTCTTTGTTAAAGCCATCTACTTGTGGTATTTCTGTTATAGCAGCACTGGATAAATAAGACAGTGAGCATGGAATGTTTTTTGATTTATTTAAGGCTCTTTTGGTTTCTTGCAGTAGTGTTTTTCAGTTTTGGTTGTATATGTCTTTCACATCCCTGGGTAGGTTTATTCCTAGGTATTTTAATCTTTTGGCAGCTACTTTGTAAATGGCAGTGTTTTCTTGATTTCCTTTTTGGAGCTGTCCTTGTTAGTGTTGAGGAACCCAAAAGGTTTTTTTTTGTATTGACCTTGTACCCTGTCACTTTGTTGAACCCTCTTATTAGGTCCAATAACTATCTTGAGGAATCTCTGGGATTTTCTGTATATATAGCATCATGTCTTCTGAATAGTTTTTCTTCTTCATTTCCAGTTTGGTACCCTTTATTTCCCTTTGTTGCCTTAGTGCTTTGGCTAGGACTTCCAGTAAAATATTAAATAAGAGTGGTGATAATAGGGTTCTTTGTTTCATTCCTGTTCCCAGGCGAATTCTTTTAATCTGTGTCCTTTGAGAATAATTTTGGCTGTTCATTCTGCATACATGCCCTTAATTATATTGAGCAATTTTTCTCCTATTCCTGTTTTGCTGAGAGTTTTTCTCAAATGGTATTGGATTTTATCAAATGCCCCTTCTATATCAATTGAGATGATTATGTGATTCTTTTCCTTATGTGGTGAATTATGTTTATTGATTTTCTAATGTTGAACGACCCTTGCATCCCTGGTGTGAATCCCACCTGATCATGATGTATTATTTTTTTGAATTGCCGTTGAATTCTGTTGGCTAGAATTGTTTTGTTTAAAGAAGTTTATTTAAACAATAAGATGTTTTCTTTAAAGGAAAAACTAGGATTCATTTATTTTAGAGTAATTTATCCCTACTTAAAGATAGATTTCCCCACATGTAAGGCTACATTCAAAAAAAGTTTTAAAATTTTCCTTGGTTTTACAATGATAAACACAACAACTTGAAAATTCTCCAATCAACAGGGTATGCAAGGAATTTTTATGTCTTTTTAGCTAAACAGTTGAGAGCAAAATAACTTCCTGTACTATAAAGATAAGAGCTGAACGAGCATGCTACTAATGGAAAAAGGGGGTATTTTCACAGAACCAGTATTTTTCCGCATCCCATCTCCACTTGATGTTGACCAAAACATACCATTGGCTATTAAGTTAAAAAAAAAAAAAAAGCAGCAATATGCTTGTGCACATACACCAGTTACTTTATATAGAATAAAGGAATGGGAAAGGGGAAAATGAAATGATAGAGAAAACTATACTGTAGTAGTCAGGATATGTTGGAACCAAATTATGGTTTTCTAATCGAGAATGTATTCTTGGTCTGTAGGAACAGAGTTAGTGTAAAGTAGCAGTCTCCCTTTTTAGAAGACACCTCCTGTATGCCGCAGGAACACATCAGTTGTATTTTCATCCTCCATTTACAACTGTGCAGTTGTGTTTGTGTCATTGATTGGCTGCCCATGAAATCAAATTTGGTCCGCCTCTTTGACAAACCCTGTTCACAATAGACTTTCATTAGTTTACTAACTGGTGTATGCCTCTTAATCTTAAACTGTACCACAGAACCATCATGCCTTCCACCTTCAAATTAATATGATTGTTGTTCTCAGTCTTGATGCCTTCCTTGGGTTTTCCGCCTGCCATGGTGAGCGCTGGAGTTTCCCCAGCTGCCGCTTCATAAAAGAGGTATCAGGTCTGCACCGAACGAGCTTGTTGGCTAGAATTTTGCTGAGAATTTTTGTGTCTATATTCACGAGGGATATTGGTCTGTAATTTTCTTCTTCTTTTTTATTTGTTGTGGTATCTTTGGCTGGCTATGGTATCAGGGCTATGCTTGCTTCATAGAATGAATTAGGGAGTATTCGCTCCTTTTCTGTGTTCTGGAATAGTTTGAGTAGAATAGGTGTCAGCTCTTCTGTGAATGTTAAGTAGAATTTTCCAGTGAAGCCATCTGGGCTGGGGCTTTTCTTTATTGGGAGATTTTTTTGTTTGTTTTTTAAATAACGTATTCAATTTCTTCTTTTGTTATGGGTCTATGCAGATTTTCTACCTGTATTTTTGTTAGTTTAGTTAGGTAGTATTTTTCTAGGAGTTTGTCCATTTCTTCTAAGTTTTCACATTTGTTGAAGTACAATTTTTTATAATATTCTTTTGTGATCCTCTTTATCACGGTTGGTACTATTGTAATAGCTCCCATTTTGTTTCTAATTTTGATTATTTGTGTCTTCTTGTTTTTTTCTTTTTCAATTCAGCCAGTGGTTTGTCAGTTTTATTGATCTTCGAAAAGAATCAACATGTAGACTTGTTTATTCATTCTGTTATTTTTCTTTTTTCTCTTTCATTTATTTCTGATCTGATCTTCATTATTCCCTTTCTTCTGGTTGCTGTGGTCTTCTTTTGCTGTTCCTTTTCTGTTTGTTCAAGTTATTGGGTTAAGTTACTGATTTTGGATTTTCTTTTTGATGTACTTATTGCTATAAATTGTCCTCTGAGCGCTGCTTTTGCTATGTCCCAAACATTTAGGTATGTTATGTTTTCATTCTCATTTGATTCTAAAAATTTTTTAATTTAATTTTTAATTTGTTCTGTGACCCAGTAGTTTTGAAGTAAAGTGTTATTCAGTTTCTAAGTATTTATTTTTTTTTTCCTTGCTCTTTCTGTTGCTGATTTCTAGTTTTATAGTGTTATGGTCAGAGAAGGTGCTTTGTATTATTTTGATGTTTTTCTTTTTTTTGATGCTTGTCTTGCTTCCTAAAACATGATCTGTTCTGGGGAATGATCCACGGGCACTGGAGAAGAATATGTACTGTGGTTGATTGTATTATTTAACCTTTGTGTATCTTTGTTCAGTTTCTTTCTAGTTGTTTTGTCCGTTGTCAAAAGTGGTGTGTTAAAGTCTCCTACTGTCATTGTAGAACTGTATATTTCTCTTTTAAATTCTGTTAGAGTTTTATGTATTTTGGAGCTCTGTCATTGAGTGCATAAATGTTTATTATTGTTATGTCTTCTTGGTGAATTGACCCTTTAATCATTATGTAATGTCCTTCTTTGTCTTTTATAATGGATTTTGACTTAAAGTCTATTTTATCAGAAATTATTATTGCCACTCCTTTTCTCATTTGGTTACTGTTTGCTTAATATATTTTTTCCATCCTTTGATTTTTAATGTGTTTATATCTTTGTGTCTAAGGTGTGTCTGTTATACAGAGCACATTGATGAGTTACGTTTTTCTTAGCAATTCTTTTACTTTCTGCCTCTTGGCTGGTGCATTTAATCCATTTTCATTCAGTGTGATTATCGATAGGTATGAATTCACTTCTGCCATTTTATTATACTTTTTTTTTGTGGTGTTAATAATTTTTTTGTTCCTCTTAAGTTTCTGTGCTGAGTTCTTTTTGTATATGGATCTTCTTTTCCTGTGATTGCTGTTTTTGTCTTTACTGAGTCTTTTTTAATTTTCTTTATTTGGTGAGTAGATTTATTAATTTTCTTTTATTGTGCTTTAAGTGAAAGAAAAATATGGAACGCTTCATGGCTTTTCATGTCATCCCCGCTCAGGGGCTGTGCTAATCTTCTCTGTATCGTTACATTTTTAGTATATGTGCTGCCAGCTTGAGCACCATTAATTTTCTTTGTGGTTGCCCTGAAGTTTATCTTTATCCTCCTAAGTTGGAAACAGTCTGTTATATCTTGAAATCGCCTTGACTTCCTTTTCGTATGGGAGCTTTATAACTACAACATTGATTCGCACTTTTTGTCTTGAAGACGTTATCATTTATAGCTTAACAACTCTGGCTGCCCGTAATCAGTTCTGCAGCTTTATTTTACTTTATTGAAGTTTTTATCTGGGTTGGTATCTGGGTGATGCTGTCTTGTGTCTTTATCTCAGGTTGCCGTGTGATGTTGTTGGTCCTCTCTCTGAAGGACTGTCCTTAGTATTTCTTGTAAGGCTGATCAGGTTTTTAAAAATTCCTTTAATTTCTGCTTATCTGGGAATGTCCTAGTTTTGCCATCGTTTTTGAAAGACAGTTTTGCTGCATTTATGATTCTTGGTTAGCAATTCTTTTCTTTCAAGATTTTATATATGTTTTCCCATTGCCTTCATGCCTGTAGTTTCTGGTGAGAAATCAGCATTAAGTCTTAATGATGTCCCTTTGTAAGTGATATTTCGTTTGTTTCAAGCTGCTCTCAGAATTCTTTTTTTGTCTTTGGCTTTGGAAAGTTTGATTATGATATGCCTTGGTGAATTTCTTTTGGGGCCTATTCTCTATGGGGTTTTTTGAGATTCTTGGATGGAAATTCCTCTTTTGTGATATTTGCAAAGTGTTCTGCCAGTATATCTTTAAAAATTTTCTATGCCCCTTTTTTTTTTACCTCCTCTTCTGGAATTCCTCTTATGCATAAATTATTCCTCTTGATGGTGCCCCACATAACTCTTAGGCTTTTTGTTCTTTTTCTGATTGTCCCTGAAACCAATTAGTATTGAGGGATTTGTGCTTTATTTTGCTGATTCTGTCTTGTGTTGATTCGGTTCTGCTTCTGTGTCCTTATATTGGAGCCCTGGTGGTGCAGTGATTTAAGATCTCCGGCTGCTAACAAAAGGTTAGCAGTTCACATCCACCAGTCGCTCCTTGGAAACCCTATGAGGCAGTTCTACTTTGTCTGATAGGGTTGCTATGAATCGGAATGGACTCAATGGCAATGGGTTTGGGTTCTTTGTTTCCCTTTGCCCTTCCACTCAGTTATCTATATCTGATATTTTATTGTTAATCTTCTGGATTTCTTGTTGTTTTCTGTTTAGTTTGTCATTTTGTTCTTGTCTTGTTTTCCTGAATTTTTCTAGGGTTTTTACTTTGTTTTCCTTCTCTTTGAGAAGCCTAAATATAAGTCTTTTGAATTCCTTATCAGGTAGTTCTATTACCATTTCTGCCTCAGGAAGGTTTTCTGTCTTTTTATTTTGTTCATTTGTTTGAGACATCTTAACCTGTTTTTTCATATGACTTGTTGTTGTCTTCTGTCTCCGAGGGATCAAAGTGTTTATTTATTTATACATTTCTTTGTGGATTTTATTTTGTTAGTTTTGTCCTGATTTTTTAATTTCGTTTTGTTTTGGTATATCAGGAGTTTAGTTTCTTCTCTGTCTCTGTCGAGTGTCTTTCTTCTTTTGTATTATTTTAATTGTTGTTTTTTTGTGGAACTGGCCTATGTGTGACTTTGGTGGTGCTGGTTGACTGAGTGGGATTTCCTGTCACTAGTGGGTATAGTGGGTCACACCCACATGTGAGTCCTCTGTTGTTAGGCTCATATGTCTTCCCTTATAGGAGTGAGTGGAGGTGGGAGAGAAGATTTTTTCCCTGATATTGAGTGACAAATGTTGAGTGGTCAGGGTCACTCCAGAGGTCTTATCAGACGATGGGGTCCTTCCAGGTGGGTGCTAGCAGTTAGTGCATGCTCTGCAGGTCAGGGCAGGATATCTCTCTACCTGCTGTGAGGCAGTGCTACCCAAATGGACAGGATAGGCCCTCTGTGCATGCACAACAAATTAGTGTCTCAGTAGGTGGTGGGGCATAAAGGGATTTCACTGCACGTACTGTTGGTCTGCAGGAACTATCTGGGTGAGGAATGTGTGACATTGCACCTGTGCGGACATTCAATGAAAGTACTAGGATCGCCTGCTCATCGTTAGGTGGAGGTGCAGATGGCACCTTGCTTCATTCTGGGCTTGTCTATCAGTATCTCTGTCTCTTATTGGGAATTTCATGAAGTTGCCTTCCTGTGCTGCTCACTGGAAATGCAGCTTACATTGTCTCAAGTTGACCATGCTGTGCTTGGCCAGCTGGCAGAGCACCTACGATTCATAAATCTCATTCACTGTTTTCATTCAGCTTTTCCTTCCATTTGGTGTTCTATCTAATTCTTCATCCTTCCATTTGATGCTCAGGGTTCTAATATTGTCATCTGTATCTGTTTTACTTCATTTCTCAGGTCTCTGCTGCAGAAGGACAGCATGGTGTATCTGCCTAAGCTGCTATTTTGGGCTGTCTCTCTGCCCAAGGTTGTAATCTTTATGGCAGCAGACTGCCACATCTTCCTCTTACAGGGTAGCTAGTAAGTTTGAGCCACTGATGTTTTGGTTAGCAGCTGAGCACATAGCTACTAGCTGACTTTTTAAAATGAACTCTAGTACACATCTTTTCCTTGAGTCCCGTTCACCCACGTTTCTGAACAAATTGAAAGACGGGGTGCATATCTGATCACTGGAATTTTATAGAGAGTAACTGGCCCTGAGAGACTTATATTGACTTCCCTGTGGCTTTCTCTGGCATCAGTTTCTCTTCTGGTTTTTCTTACTCCTTATTATAAACCTGAGTACACTAAACATAGGAGAGAGGGTTAGATCGGTGTCAGGCTGGCCTTCTGTGAGAAACTTTTTATGGCCTTTTGGGGGTTGCCTTCTGTGTGGTCCAACGCCCTTTCCTTAAGCAGAAAAGCACTTGTGTTTTGCCAGATCCTCCCATACTCTCCATGGGTCAAATAATGGATTTAGTAGAAACATGGAAAAGTTTAGACTGTCCTTGTGCCAAAAATTGCCACTACGAAAGCAGCAGTATAAACATTTTGTGACTAATCCCTTTTTTTAAGGAAAGTTTTATGCAATTGTTTTCCCTTTGCTTATAAAGATACAGTTTCCACAGATTCAAGTCTTCAGATGGCCAGTCCTAACCCTGACCTCTGGTCTGCTTTTCTCTTTCCTTCATTTCTGTGTGTCACCAGTATACCACCTATCAAGTGTTTCACCCTCTGCAGCCATGTTTCCACTTCCATTTATTGTTTCTGAACCTACATTACTCTTGGTTTTCTCCATTTCTAATTTTTTATTCCTCTTCTCTCTTTATTTCTTTACCGTTAACTGTGAATATCCTCCAAGATTGTGTGGTTCCATGTTTTTTTTTTTTTTTTTTGCAACATTTTCACCTCTAAAGATGTTGGTCCCCCTTATACCAGTTTTACCAGTCAGTCAACCCTGACTCATGGCAATGCAATGCGTGTCAGAGTGGAACTGTGCTCTGTGGAGTTTTCAATAGCTGAGTTTTTAAAGTAGATGGCCAGGCCTTTTTCCCAAGGTACTTCTGGGTAAACTCAAACCTCCAGCCTTTCAGTTAGTAGCTGAGCATGTTAACGATTTGTACCACTCAGAACTCCTCTTAGAACGTCACTATTCCTCAGCTCAGAAACTTTCTCCAACTACTCCCGTAAGGTCCTGCTCTACATATCTAATGAACTCTAAAACTAAAATAATAGTAAAATAACTATCACATAGACTAGCCCTTTCTTCCACCCGATACCTCCTTGCTCTTATCCCTTGATCTTTTACCAAAAATATCCTTCCAGTCATCCAGGCTTGAAGACTTTATGTTTTGCTTGACTCCTTTTCTTTTATTCCTCTGCCCTCACTTGTTTAATCATCAAGTCCTACCAGATCTTCTTTTATAATGCCCTTCACATTTGTCGCCATACTGTGTATCCCTCACTGCCCTAGTTTAGTCATTTGGTTTAACTCTAATCCTTTTAACACTTTGCTGCAAGTTTAATATTGCCAAAAGAACACTTTCTCTATTCGCATGAAAAATGACTAGTTGTGATTACTCCTAAAGGATAAAGGCCAAGCACTTTAACAAAAATTCTAGATTTTCTACAGTTTGGCCCCTTCCTGCCTTTAAATAAATAAATAAATATATATATATATATATATGTATGTATGTATATATATATAATTGGACTCCAGTGCTGCATAGTACTCCAGTTCCTACAGTTCTAAGCATATGTGCCTTTATTCCTTTTTCCTTTTACTTCAGCCAGCTGGGTCTTGCCATTTTGGTGAAAAAGACAGAAGGTGATATTAGTGGGAAACATGAGCTCCCCATTTCTCATGTTTCTACCACTTGAGGGCCACTGCTGGAGAAGCACCTCTGCCTGCTTTTGGCCCCACTCCTCATTCCTTCTCATTAGAGGGGAGAAGAGTTCTCTGATAGGTATATTGGGGAAAATGAACTGGGTATGCTCAGCTTCTCCCCTTCCTGATAGGAGATCAGGTAGCCTGTGGGATGTGTACATCTCCTCCCTCCCACCCCCCACAACACACACTTTGAGGAGGGTTTAGCCAGGCAGGCTCTGCCCCCTTTGGGGATGCTGCCTGTTTTGTGGGACAAGTTCATTTAGGGTGTCTGCTGGGGACACAGTTGTCATGAATTAAAATGAACTTGATGGTAACAGGTTAGGTTTATTTTTTTTGGCTAGACGTGTAAGCCACATTTTTCAGCCAGTTTTATCAGGAATAATGCTGACATTTTGATCTCCATCTGTCTGATTCCTGGGTCTGTTCCCTCAATTAGTGCTGAACTCAGGATGTGAAGAGGGGTGTTGTTTAATGGGGATAAATACTTTTGTCCATAAAACAGACTGTAACCATAAAATAATTGCACTGGCTTTCTTACATTGTTCATGAAGTATGTTAAAACAACGTAGAGAATTAATTAGAAGGACAACACCAAACTTGATATGTGAGTAACAATAGGTTGAAAACAAATTAGTTGAAAATGTTCTAACGTTTATTGTGGTGATGGTTGCACAACTCTGTGAATATACTAAAAGCTTTGGGAAGTTGAAGAGAATAAAATCTGAAATGGTCAATGTAATTACACTTAATAAGTATTTGTGGAATGAATGATTGGACAGTTCCCTCTATTTGCCATAGATGGTGTCACTGTCCACAGCTTTGCTTCTTTCTCCATGGAACTGTGAGGCAGAGTGGTGTCAGTTTGTCAGGGTGTGTTTATCTGTATGAACATGTGCACTTAGACCTTCGCGTTGGAGAAAAGGAAGAGGAGGTGCAGGAAGAGGAGGGCAGCTCTGTGGAGCACCATATTTGCAATGGGTTTGTAACTTAGGGAATACTTACACAGTAGTGGGACCCAGGAGCCTGGGTGGTGCAGATAGTTAACATGTTTGGTCACTAGCTGGAAGGTTGGAGGTTCAAGTCCACCCAGAGGTGCCTTGGAAGAAAAGCCTGAAAATTTACTTCCTGAAAATCAGCCACTGAAAACCCTGTGGAGCACAGTTTTACTCTGACACATATGAGATTGCCAATATTGACTCGATGGCAATTGGTTTACTGCTTTAGTGGGTCTGAAGTACCACTGCCAAGACACAAATCTCCTTAAGTTAGTGATGGTTGAGGGTTGTTAACTCAGGGTCTAGATCTGGTATACCTTAGTCTTATTTATTTGTTTTTTTAGGGAAAAGGAGCCCATGCATACATGTGCTTTCAAGTTACAGACACAGCTTATTTACTGCTGCCCCATGCTTCCCTGATTCAGAGGGGAGAGAAGTGAGGCTGTCAGCTAGAAGCAGGTCCCCAGTCTCATCCCAGTGGTCAGAGCAGCCCTCAGCTAGAAGGCAGGCTCCCAGTCTTACCTCAGTGGTCAGAGCAGCCCTCAGCTAGAAGGCAGGCTCCCAGTCTCACCTCAGTGGTCAGAGCAGCCCTCAGCTAGGAGGCAGGCCCCGATTTTACCTCAGTGGTCAGAGCAGCAATTAGTTCTAGCAGTCTGAAGACCTCTTGCAATGTTGGCTTGTCCCCCCTGAACTGAGTGGGCCCTACTTTTCTAAGCAGGTCCCAGCAGTGTTGGCGACAGGGTGACAGACAGCAAGGCCAAGAGCAAGTTGCCCCTGAGATGAGAAGGACTTTTCCTTCCTATGGGGCTAACAGAACAGACTTGTGGTTATTATCGGTCACCACCAGATGTGCCCAGCTGTTTTGCTTTTTACTCCATTTCAACCAAACATACTTAAAGTTCAAACCAACACTTAAATCCTCAAAACAAAAGTATTTACAGTGTTAGGCCTTAGGCTTTTAGTAATTGTGTCATTAGTCTGATGACAAAGGCAGTACCCTTGCATGGCATTGCATCTGGTAAAGTCCAGGCCCTAAATGGACTTCCCCAGGCTTTCCTGGGACTACAGGATTTAAAGGGATTCCTGACTGTTTAGGAGGGGAGCACCCATAATCCTAGCTGCTTCTACTCTTTTATCTCTCAAGGATGCTTGTGCCACAGAATAGCGCTTTCGTCACCCCCAACTAGAATGAATAGAATGGACTGTTCATCTAAAACTCTTACTGCTTTATGTTCTTGGTGGCTTGGCAATATACCTTTCCCACTGACCTGCTGTGGTGTCATTTCTTCCTTTCGTTCAGATAGTCCTTCATTAACCAGTTGCCGTTGAGTTGATTCCGACTCATGGTGACCCCTTTTGTGTCAGAATAGAACTGTACTCCATAGGGTTTTTTCAGTGGCTGGTTTTTTGGAATTAGATTGTCAGGGCTTTCTACTAAGGAGCTTCTGGGTGGACTCGAACCTCCTAGCTTTTAGTTAGCAGCCAAGCGTGTTAAGTGTTTGCACTACCTAGAGACTCCGTTCCCTCATTAAGACTAAGTTTTTGGGTCCGGTTACACAGGAGAGTAGGTTTCTTTCCTGAGGCTCAGTTCTTTGCTAAAGTGCACTGTCCTAATGATTGAGTAGCAATTTTGTGTATTCTGGAATTAGTTGGTATATTTTCTTTATCTTTTGCATTACTTGTTAGTGATATTCACAGGAGAAGGATGTGGCAGCCTGCTCCTATAAAGATTACAGCCTTGGAAACTTTATGGGGCAGTTTTACTCTGTCCGTAGGTCACTATGAGTCAGAATCGACTCGATGGCAGTGGGGTATTAGTGATCTTGAACTAATGATTTTGTTTCTCTCCATCTGGGAATGATTGCATCTGCCAAAAGGCATATTATTTAAAAGACTACGTTACATGAGAACTGTCATAGAAAATAAAGGGTTGGACCAGGAGAATGAAAATACAGTAATTGTATTCAGCAATTCCCACAAGTCTTGACTCAAGTTGAAAAGATCAAAAAAACCATCATTAGTTATCATTTTTATTCTTGTTATTTATAAACCCATTGCTGTTGAGTTGATTCTGACTCATAGCAACTCTATAGGACAGAGTAGAAGTGCCCCATAGGGTTTCCAAGGAACGGCTGGTGGATTTGAACCTCCAACCTTTTGGTTAGCAGCCGAGCTCTAACCACTGTACAACCAGGGCTACTTGTTATTTATAGGAGCTTATGTAACATTCAGGGAAACCCTGGTGGCATAGTGGTTAAGTGCTACAGCTGATTAACCAAAGGGTTGGTAGTTTGAATCCACCAGGCGCTCCTTGGAAACTCTATGGGGCAGTCCTACTCTGTCCTATATGGTCGCTATGAGTTGGAATTGACTCTACGGCACTGGGTTATGTAACATTTAACCTGAGTAATACAGTTTATATCATTATGAGTTACAGCATAAAAAAAACTGGAGAAGTGTTAGCTGGAGTAAGTAATTTGCATGTTTGTTTTCCCTCTGAAGAATCATCATAATTATGTTTCGAGAGGGAATTAAAGATCTTCCTTTTTCCCCTCCCTCCCTTCCTTCCTCCCTTCTCCCCCTATCATCCCCTCCTTCCCTTTCTGTTTTAGTTTTTTTGTGTTCAAGTTTTTACAGGCATTTTTCTTAGCCTGTGTGGCAGACATTTTATGATAGGAGATAAGAAAACTGAGGATCAGTAAGGTTAAGCAACTTCCTGCTAGCATGAAGAAGAGTTGGAAGACCTCACTGTACTGTGTGAGCTCTCAGTTGTGTACAGTTGATGTTGCTAAACTGATCAAGCTGATAGTTTCTTGCATTACTCCCTTCCCATAGTCTGTCTATTCCTTCCCTGTTTTTTCTCCTTCCCATTTGTAATATAGTCCATCTATTTATAAGTGTGTATAAAATATACCTTTCATATATATGTACATATTCATGTGTAGGCCTTTGTCTTTTTCTTAGATTAAGTGCTGTGTTTTGCATGAAAGCTTGTAGTAGCCGTGCTCCAAGTCTTCTGATAAAACCCAACTCTGATGGCCTGTTTATGCTTTTTGACTAAGCAAGCAGTCACTTTTATGTTGTAGCTTCCCAAGGGTAGGCTGTTCATTCCTTATATGTCATGAATGGTTTGCTACTGTAATTGGAGGAAAAAATGAGCTTTGCATGGGATTTATGCTCCTTTCTAAGTTTGATTAATTTCTTATTCTTTCCTTCTCAGTTGACTTACTTTTAAAAGTCTGTTATTCAACTCCTTATCCTTGCTTTGTTTCTTCCCAGAATGACGCCCCTTTCCTCACAGAATGTGATGATTCATCATGGCCAGACCCAGGAATACGTGATGAAGTCCAAGTACTTTCCTGCCCAGAAGGTGATTTCGGGAGAGCAGTCCACTGAAGGCTCATTCCCCTTAAGCTATGGGCAGGATCCAGGAGTGGCACCTTTCCAGTGTGAGTATAGTCCAGTCAGCCATTTTCCTAAGTTATAGTGTCATAATTTGGAAGCATTTGGATCGGTTAAATGGTTTTATTGTGTCACAGTAGATAAATTCAAGAGTCATTAAAAAAAAAAAATCCACATTGCTTCCCAAAACAACCAGACAGCAGATATTTAGCATGGTTTCCTTTTTTTTGAGGAAAAGCAGTTTTCCTGGATGTTGGAAAGGAACCTGAAGTGACCTGCCTTCAATTCTGTCTTTGCAAGAGGGCTCCATTTCCAAGGCACACTTGCTCTAATTTTTGATACGGTTCTATGTCTGATATTTTTATGTTGATAAAATATTTTCTTTAATAAGCTAGCCAGAATCCTTTTTTTTTTGGTGAAATGTCTGAAAAGTCCTGTATTACTCTGAAAGGTTCACCTCTATTGCATATTTTTATGTTACGAGGTCCACCCATTTTTCAGCATATCAAGCAGATGGTGTGGCAGATTTTACTCTGAATTTGTAAAGAGTTATTGTGTCAGTGGCCAGCTTGGTTAATATCTCACTATGTGGGAAGCTCAAGGACAAGCCCTGGCTCAAAGGGTGGGGAATGTGATGATTTGTGGTTTAGGTATTACACAGTGTCTGCTGGCAGCATCTGGAAGAAGCTTTCTGGATTGAAGCAGCAGACCGTTCAGAGGCGAGAGCACTCTAGGTCCAGCAGCTTCCTGCTGTGTTCGCGCTGCCTGCCTGCCTATGCCATAAGTAGTGGAGGAGAACGCCAGTGTGAAGTGGAAAAGGACTATATCACCACCAGGAATAGTATGAGTAGCAGACATAGAATTTGTACTAGTGTTTGGCATTTTAGACATCCACGTTAGCTATCTGCTATGGATTTGATTCCCTAGGCCCACCTATACCTCTTGATTTCTGTGCTGAACATAAAGAGATCAATTCTTCTCTCAGAATTCTAATAGAACGTTTGTACATCTTTTAAGAAAATTCTACTCTGTGGGCTGAGGCTGGATCCCAGAGCAATATAGTTCATTGTGGTTTATAGAGATGGTGAGGAAAGCAAGCTCTGGGATCATAGACAGGGGAGAAATAATTTAGTTCATCTCCCAAGTCATATAAATAAGAATAGACATATCCATGTTGTTTTTAAGGATCTCAGTTCTTTAGTGTAGGAGTTCATAGCCTGTTCTCATCTATGTGAATATCCCTTAAAAATCTGTTGTTGTTAAGTCAGTGCGAGTCATAGTGATTCTGTAGGACAGAGCGGAACTGCCATGTAGGGTTTCCAAGGCTGTAATTTTTTTTTTTTTTAATAATTTTTATTGTGCTTCAAGTGAAAGTTTACAAATCAAGTCAGTCTGTCACATGTAAGCTTATATACACCTTACTACACACTCCCAATTACTCTCCCCCTAATGAGTCAGCCCGCACCCTTCTTCCAGTCTCTCCTTTCGTGACCTTTTTGCCAGTTTCTAACCCTCTCTACCCTCCCATCGCCCCTCCAGACAGGAGATGACAATACAGTCTCAAGTGTCCACCTGATACAAGTAGCTCACTCTTCATCAGCATCTCTCTGCAGCCCATTGTCCAGTCCCTTCCATGTCTGATGAGTTGTCTTCGGGAATGGTTCCTGTCCTGTGCCAACAGAAGGTTTGGGGACCATGACCGCTGGGATTCTTCTAGTCTTAGTCAGACCGTTAAGTCTGGTCTTTTTATGAGAATTTGGGGTCTGCATCCCGCTGTTCTCCTGCTCCCTCAGGAGTTCTCTGTTGTGCTCCCTGTCAGGGCAGTCATCAGTTGTGGCCGGGCACCATCTAGTTCTTCTGGTCTCAGGATGATGTAAGTCTCTAGTTCATGTGGCCCCCTTTCTGTCTCTTGGGCTCATAGTTATCATGTGACCTTGGTGTTCTTCATTCTCCTTTGATCCAGATGGGTTGAGACCAGTTGATGCATCTTAGATGGCCACTTGTTAGCATTTAAGACCCCAGACGCCACACTTCTAAGTGGGATACAGAATGTTATCATAATAGAGTTTATTATGCTAATTGACTTAGAAGTCCCCTTAAACCATAGTCCCCAAACCCACGCCCTTGCTCCACTGACCTTTGAAGCATTCAGTTTATCCCGGAAACTTCTTTGCTTTTGGTCCAGTCCAATTGGGCTGACCTTCCATGTATTGAGTGTTGTCCTTCCCTTCATCTGATGTAGTTCTTACCTACTAACTAATCAGTAAATAACCTTCTCCCACCCTCACTCCCTCCCCCCTCTCATAACCACAAAAGAATGTGTTCTTCTCAGTTTATACTATTTCTCGAGAACTTATAATAGTGGTCTTATACTGTGTTTGTCCTTTTGCATCTGACTAATTTCACTCAGCATAATGCCTTCCAGGTTCCTCCATGTTATGAAATGTTTCACAGATTGGTCACTGTTCTTTATTGATGCGTAGTATTCCGTTGTGTGAATGTACCATAATTTATTTAACCATTCATCCGTTGATGGACACCTTGGTTGCTTCCAGCTTTTTGCTATTGTAAACAGTGCTGCAGTAAACAGGGGTGTGCATATATCTGTTCGTGTAAAGGCTCTTATTTCTCTAGGGTATATTCTGAGGAGTGGGATTTCTGGGTTGTGTGGTAGTTCTATTTCTAACTTTTTAAGAAAACGCCAGATAGATTTCCAAAGTGGTTGTACCATTTTACATTTCCACCAGCAGTGTATAAGAGTTCCAATCTCTCCACAGCCTCTCCAACATTTATTATTTTGTGTTTTTTGGATTAATGCCAGCCTTGTTGGAGTGAGATGGCATCTCATCGTAGTTTTAATTTGCATTTCTCTAATGGCTAATGACTGAGAGCATTTTCTCATGTATCTATTAGCCGCCTGAATATCTTCTTTAGTGAAGTGTTGTTCATGTCCTTTGCCCACTTCTTGATTGGGTTGTTTGTCTTTTTGTGGTTGAGTTTTAACAGAATCATATAGATTTTAGAGATCAGGCGCTGGTCAGAGATGTCATAGCTGAAAATTTTTTCCCAATCTGTAGGGGGTCTTTTTACTCTTTTGATGAAGTCTTTAGATGAACATAGGTGTTTGATTTTTAGGAGCTCCCAGTTATCTGGTTTCTCTTTGTCATTTTTGTAATGTTTTGTATTCTGTTTATGCCTTGTATTAGGGCTCCTAAGGTTGTCCCTATTTTTTCTTCCATGATCTTTATCGTTTAGTCCTTATGTTTAGGTCTTTGATCAACATGGAGTTAGTTTTTGTGCATGGTGTGAGGTATGGGTCCTGTTTCAGTTTTTTGCAAATGGATATCCAGTTATGCCAGCACCATTTGTTAAAAAGACTATCTTCTCCCCCATTAATTGACACTGGACCTTTGTCAAATATCAGCTGCTCATATGTGGATGGATTTATATCTGGGTTCTCAATTCTGTTCCACTGGTCTATGTGCCTGTTGTTGTACCAATACCAGGCTGTTTTGACTACTGTGGCTGTATAATATGTTCTAAAATCAGGTAGAGTGAGGCCTCCCACTTTCTTCTTTTTCAGTAATGCTTTACTTATCTGGGGCTTCTTTCCCTTCCATGTGAAGTTGGTGATTTGTTTCTCCATCACTTTAAAAAATGTCACTGGAATTTGGATTAGAAGTGCATTGTATGTATAGATGGCTTTTGGTAGAATAGAGATTTTTATTATGTTAAGTCTTCTATCCATGAGCAAGGTATGCTTTTCCACTTATGGAGGTCCGTTTTAGTTTCTTGCGCTAGTACTTTGTAGTTATCTTTGTACAGGTCTTTTACACCTTTGGTAAGATTTATTCCTAAGTATTTTATCTTCTTGGGGGCTACTGTGAATGGTATTGATTCGGTGATTTCCTCTTTGATGTTCTTTTTGTTGATGTAGAGGAATCCAAGTGATTTTTGTATGTTTATCTTGTAACCTGAGACTCTGCTGAACTCTTCTATTAGTTTCAGTAGTTTTCTGGAGGATTCCTTAGGGTTTTCTGTGTATAAGATCATGTCATCTGCAAATAGAGATAATTTTAATTCTTCCTTGCTAATCCGGATGCCCTTTATTTCTTTGTCTAGCCTAATTGCTCTGGCTAGGACCTCTAGCACAATGTTGAATAAGAGTGGTGATAAAGGGCATCCTTGTCTGGTTCCCATTCTCAAGGGAAATGCTTTCAGGCTCTCTCCATTTAGGATGATGTTGGCTGTTGTCTTTGTATAGATGCCCTTTATTATGTTGAGGAATTTTCCTTCAATTCCTATTTTACTGAGAGTTTTTATCCTGAATGGGTTTTGGACTTTGTCAAATTCCTTTTCTGTATCAATTGATAAGATCATGTGGTTTTTGTCTTTTGTTTTATTTATATGGTGGATTACATTAATGGTTTTTCTAATATTAAACCAACCTTGGATACCTGGTATAAATCCCACTTGGTCGTGGTGGATTGTTTTTTTGATATGTTGTTGAATTGTATTGGCTAGAATTTTGTTGAGGATTTTTGCATCTATGTTCATGAGGGATATAGGTTTGTAATTTTCTTTTTTTGTGGTGTCTTTACCTGGTTTTGGTATCAGGGATATGGTGGCTTCATAGAATGAGTTAGGTAGTATTCCATCATATTCTATGCTTTGAAATACCTTTAGTAGTAGTGGTGTTAAGTCTTCTCTGAAAGTTTGTAGAACTCTGCAGTGAAGCCGTCTGGGCCAGGGCTTTTTTTTTTGTTGGGAGTTTTTTGATTACCTTATCAGTCTCTTTATTTGTTACGGGTCTATTTAGTTGTTCTACTTCTGATTGTGTTAGTTTAGGTAGGTGGTGTTTTTGTGGGAATTCATCCATTTCTTCTAGGTTTGCAAATTTGGTAGAGTACAATTTTTCGTAATAATCTGATATGATTCTTTTAATTTCAGTTGGGTCTGTTGTGATATGGCCCATCTCGTCTCTTATTTGGGTTATTTGTTTCCTTTCCTGTATTTCTTTAGTCAGTCTGGCCAATGGTTTATCAATTTTGTTAATTTTTTCAAAGAACCAGCTTTTGACTTTGTTAATTCTTTCAATTGTTTTTCTGTTCTCTATTTCATTTAGTTGAGCTCTAATTTTTATTATTTGTTTTCTTCTAGTGTCTGATGGATTCTTTTGTTGCTCACTTTTCTATTTGTTCAAGTTGAAGGGACAGTTCTTTGATTTTGGCTCTTTCTTCTTTTTGTATGTGTGCATTTATCGATATAAATTGACCTCTGAGCACTGCTTTTGCTGTGTCCCAGAGGTTTTGATAGGAAATGGTTTTGTTCTCGTTGCATTCTATGAATTTCTTTATTCCCTCCTTTATGTCTTCTATAACCCAGTCTTTTTTCTGCAGGGTATTGTTCAGTTTCCAAGTATTTGATTTCTTTTCCCTGGTTTTTCTGTTATTGATTTCCACTTTTATGGCCTTGTGGTCTGAGAAGATGCTTTGTAATATTTCGATGTTTTGGATTCTGCAAAGGTTTATTTTATGACCTAATATGTGGTGTATTCTAGAGAATGTTCCATGTGCACTAGAAAAAAAAAGTATGTTTTGCAGCTATTGGGTGGAGTGTTCTGTATAGGTCTGTGAGGTCAAGTTCATTGATTGTAGCGATTAGGTCTTCCGTGTCTCTGTTGAGCTTCTTACTGGAATTCCTGTCCTTTTCCGAAAGTGGTGTGTTGAAGTCTCCTACTATAATTGTGGAGGTGTCTATCTCACTTTTCAGTTCTGTTAAAGTTTGTTTTATGTATCTTGCAGCCCTGTCATTGGGTGCATAACTATTTAATATGGTTATATCTTCCTGGTCAATTGTCCCTTTAATCATTATGTAGTATCCTTCTTTATCCTTTGTGGTGGATTTAACTTTGAAGTCTATTTTGTCAGAAATTAATATTGCTGCACCTGCTCTTTTTTGATTGTTGTTTGCTTGATATATTTTTTTCCATCCTTTGAGTTTTAGTGTGTTTGTGTCTGTAAGTCTAAGGTGTGTCTCTTGTAGGCAGCATATAGACGGATCGTGTTTCTTTTTCCAGTCTGAGACTCTCTGTCTCTTTATTGGTGCATTTAGTCCATTTACATTCAGTGTAATTATAGATAAGAATGTGTTTAGTGCTGTCGTTTTGATGCCTTTTTGTGTGTGTTGTTGACAGTTTCAGTTTTCCACTTACTTTTTTGTGCTGAGATTTTTTTTGTAAATTGTGTGTTCCTCATTTTCATAGTAGTCGAATTTATGTTTGCTGAGTCGTTATGTTTTTCTTGGTTTTTATTTTGAGTTATGGAATTGTTAGACCTCTTTGTGTTTACCTTAGTATTTGCCCCTATATTTCTAAGTAAAAACCTAACTTGTTTCGTCCTATATTGCCTTGTTTTCCTCTCTGTATGGAAGTTCTGTGCCTCCTGTATTTAGTCCCTCTTTTTGATTATTGTGATCTTTTGCATAATGACTTCAATGATCGAAGGCTGTAATTTTTACGTAAGGAGACAGCCACATCTTTCTCCTGTGGAGCGGCTGGTAAGTTCGAACCTCTGACCTCAGGTAGCAGCTAAGTGCTTATCCTGAGCCACCAGGGCTCCTCAAATATCCTTTGAGAATATAATATTTTTCTTAACGTAATTTTAAAAATAAGCCTTTTCAAAAAGAGGTATTTTTCATTTCCTTATATAGATTATTTATTTTTAGAAGTACTCTAAAATTAGAATCTGATGAGAAGAGAGTTTTGAAGGTTCGTCTGTGTGTGTGTGTGTATATGCATATGTATATATATATACACACACATATACCAAAAACCTGCTGTCGAGTCGATTCTGACTCATAGCAACCCTGAGGATAGAGTACAACTGCCCCATATAATTTCCAAAGGAGCACCTGGTGGATTTGAACTGCTTGACCTTTTGTTTAGCAGCCGTAGTGCTTAACCACTATTTCACCAGGGTTTCCATTATATATACACATATGTATTATATATGCAATGCATATATGTACACACATATATGTGTAATATATAATATTGTATAATATATAAAATATATGTTTATATAAATATAAATATACCATTATAAACACACATATATATTATATATGTGTGTATATAATACATATACATATATACACATACATATAGGGTCACTATGAGTTGGAATCAACTTGATGGCAGTGGGTTTGGTTTGGTTTTTTGGTATATATAATATATACCAAACGAAAAACCAAACCCAGTGCCGTCGAGTCGATTCTGACTCATAGCGACCCTATAGGAGAGAATAGAACTGCCCCATAGAGTTTCCAAGGAGCGCCTGGCAGATTCGAACTGCTGAACCTTTGGTTAGCAGCCGTAGCACTTAACCACTACGCCACCAGGGTTTCTATAATATATACACATATATAAAACATATTGGAAACCCTGCTGGCGTAGTGGTTAAGAGCTATGGCTGGTAACCAAAAGATCGGCAGTTTGAATCCACCAGGTGCTCCTTGGAAACCCTGTGGGGCAGTTCTGCTCTATTCTTTAAGGTTTTTATGAGTTGGAATCGACTTGACAACGGGTTTGGTTATATTATATACACACGCACATATGTAAACTCTCAAAGCCTTGTTGTCTTCTGGAAGATGAAATTGCATTTCAGAAGATCCTGGAGATATGTTTCCTCTTGACACTGCCCCCAGATTTCCCACTCTTCCTGTTTAGATGTGTTTTCTTCATAGTGGGGAGCTAGTAAAGTGATTTAGGCTGACACATTATCACAAGGATGGAGTTCTCTGTGCAACCCCCCAAACATGGCTGTTGTTCAGTAGAGGCTCAAGAATTAACTGAAACAGTTAGGCATACGGGAAGGATAAGAACAGAGATGTGGCTGTTTTTGCCTAGGTCAGAGCTTTGAAGTGCCCTGAGGGCTGATAAGAAAGCTTTAAAAAGAAGGATTTTGGCAGGATCATTAAGGATCCTGAGATCACAAAATTGAGAACAGCAGTAGGAAGGTTAAAACTGAAAAGATGTCTGAGTAGTAGCAAGGACCTAAAAGTTTTCTGTCTCCCCACATTCCAACTCTGTTTTAGGTGAAAGAGGAGGCTCCAAGGAATTGCATGTAATAGGAAAACAAAGTTAATAACAGAAGTCTGAGGAAAAGCAGGAACTTTCAGTATCTTCATTTTTGTAGAAAAGATCAAATGCAAACATACTAATTTCTCATTTTTCTGAAATATTTGAAGGTCAAACAATAGAAGCAGGTAATTCTGGCTATTTAGCAACAAAAGATATTAAGATCAATTGGGCATGATGTATCTTGGGATGAGGTTGAGGGATTGAATGACTAAGACAGTCTCACTGCCATTATCTTTGGGAAGCTATGAGAACTAGAGAAAACATTAAAGTTAGCAAAGAACAAATGTTGTCTTCCCCTTCTAAAAGGGGCAGAAATGGTTGTTAGCTGCTGTTGAGTTGGCTCTGACTCATGGCAATCTTATGTATAACAATGAAACATTGTCCGGTGCACGGAAAAAAAGGTAGATCCCAGTAATTAATTACCAACTGGTAGGTTTACTATTGATATCTTACAAGCAGCAATAATGATGCCTGCTTAGAGCTCCAAGCATTGGTAACTTAATCAGCTCATAACAGGAGGAAGCAGAAGCTCTACAAGCCTGAGTGAATAAGGATTTACTGTTGACAGCTGAAAGGAGACATGAAATTAATTGGAATAAGCAGGAAAGTGGTAGGATTGAGGGGGGGTGGAATGGATTCAGTAAAGCAGAATGTGTTATTGTGTTAAACCTAGCACTCTCCACATAAAGCAAAGTAGATAGGGAGAAATAAGCCGTCACGTTGCTAGATAAGTGTTCTCTGTTGTGAGAAATGAATATTTTTTTAGAATATTCCAGAGTTTCACTGACATACCTCTGTGCCCAATGTGCACGTACTTTATATTTTTTATATTGATTCTGTGTATTTACCAGCTTTCTAAGTCACTTCCTAGGTAACCTGACATCCTGATGTTCTCTGGTCACTGGAAAATTCTCATTTCCGTGCAGGAGACCTGAGTTCAATTCTGGTCAATGCACCTCACACACAGCCACCACCCGTCTGTCAGTGGAGGCTTTTGTGTGCTACGATGCTGAACAGGTTTCAGTGGAGCTTCCAGACTTAGACTAGGAACAAGGCGACCTGCTTCCCCAGATCAGCCAGTGAAAACTCTATGGATATGAATGTTCCAATCCCATTGTGCTTGGGGTCACCATGAGTCAGGGTCCAACTCCACGGGAGCTAACAACAGTGATAAATTAATAAGTTGGTGCTGTGCTGTATTCATGGGTTTAACAGAATATAATTTGCATGGCAAACTATTTCTTAAGGACCAGCTAGTAAATATTTTATGTTTTGGGAGCCAACAGGCAAAACTGAGGATATTAGGTAGCTACTATGAGTTGGAATTGACTTGAAGGCAATGGGCATGGGCACCTGTAAATATTTAAAAAGTAACCATCAAACAATGTAAAAACTGTTTTTAGTTTATAGGTTCTAACAAATCAGGCAGCTGGCTAGATTTGGCTTACCTGCTGTAGTTTGCTTACCCTTGATCTAGAGACTTACAGTCTCTGGATCTAGTAAAAACATCCGGATTTTAGACCTGATAGACAATTGAACCAAAAGCTGCCCAAGATACCCTGTCTATAACCAACTGTTCTTCAGTGTCAGTACCACCCATTGATCTATCTTCCATACCATGACAAGTTTCAGATACATCTCCACTTTGTTTGAAGGCAGAATAGAAACCACCTGTGTTTGGTAAGTCTGGTTTCCTGTAATGTTATAGTGACAGGCCACATAGTAGTTGGGAAAGTGATGAGTGTATTTCTTGGTTGTTTACAGGAAGCCTTTTGATATTGGTGGAAAATACATTTTCACTGGATGAATAGGAAAGGTCATGTGGCCGGAATGTATCATATTAAGGTATCACCTAAGTTCCTCAAAAAGTTAAGCATATTCAGGGTACATCTAAGTCAATTGGCATAATAAAATCTATTAAGAAAACATTCTGCATCCCACTTTGGTGAGTGGCATCTGGGGTCTCAAATGCTAGCAAGTGGCCATCTAGGATGTGTCAATTGGTCTCAACCCACCTGGAACAAGGAAGAATAAAGAACGCCAAAGACACAAGGTAACTATGAGCCTAAGAGACAGAAAGGACCACATAAACCAGAGACTACATCAGCCTGAGACCAGAAGAACTAGATGGTGCCTGGCCACAACTGATGACTGCCCTGACAGGCAACACACCAGAGAATCCCTGAGGGAGCAGGAGAGCAGTGGGATGCAGACCCCAAATTCTCATAAAAAGACCAGACTTAATGGTCAGACTGGGACTAGAATGACCCCGGAGGTCATGGTCCCCACACCTTCTGTTAGCCCAAGACAGGAACCATTACCAGGGCCAACTCTTCAGACAGGGATTGGACTGGAATGTGGGATGGAAAATGTTCCTGGTGAAGAACGGGCTTCTTGGATCAAGTAAACACATGAAACTGTGTTGGCATCTCCTGTCTGGAGGGGAGATAAGAGGGTAAAGGGGGCCAGAAGCTGCCCGAATGGAAATGAAGAGAGAGAGTGGAGGGAAGGAGTGTGCTGTCTCATTAGGGGGAGAGCAATTAGGAGTGTATAGCAAAGTGTGTATAAATTTTTGTATGAGAGACTGACTTGATTTGTAAACTTTCACTTAAAGCACAATAAAAATTAATTAAAAAAAAAGTTAAGCATAGAGTTTCTATATGACCTAGCAGCTCCACTCCTAGGTATATATCCGAGAGAATTGAAAACACGTCCTTACAAAAACATATGAATGAATGTTCACAGCAACATTATTCATAATAGCCAAAAGTGGAAACAACCTAAATGTCTATTAACTGATGAATGATGATTGCATTGTTCCTTATAAACTAATATTATTCAGTCATAAAAAGAAATTAAGTACTGATGCATGCTACAACGTGGATGAATCTTGAAAATATGTTAAGTCAAAGAAGCCAGACACAAAAAGGGCACATGTTATATGATTCTGTTTATATGAAATGTCCAGAATAGGCAAATCTATAGTAACAGAAAGTAGATTAGTAGTTTCTAGGAGTTGGAGGAAGGGGAGAATTAGGAGTGATTGCTAATGGGTATGGGATTTCTTTTAGGGATGGTGAAAATGTTCTAGAATTAGATACTGGTGATGGTTGCACAATCTTGTGAATATACTAAAAACCAATGAATTGTATGACTGAAAAGGATAAATTCTATGGCGTCCTAGTCATCTAGTGCTGCTATAACAGAAATGCTACAAGTGGATGGCTTTAACAAAGAGAAATTTATTCTCTCAGTGTCCAGTAGGCTACAAGTCCAAAGTCAGGGTGTCAGCTCCAGGGGAAGGTTTTCTCTGTCGGCCCTGGAGGAAGGTTCTTGTCATCAGTCTTCCCTTGGTCTGGGAGCATCTCGGTGCAGGAACCTCAGGTCCAAAGGATGTGCCCTGCTCCTGGCGCTCCTTTCTTGGTGGTATGAGGTCCCCATGTCTCTCTGCTCACTTCTCTCTTTTATATCTCAAAATAGATTGGCTTAAGACACTATCTAATCTTGTAGATCTCATCAGTATAACTGCCGCTAATCCGTCTTATTACAGTCATCCCAGCCCACTGCTGTCGAGTCCATTCAGACCCATAATAGTAATAGTAATAGGATTTATAACACATAGGGAAATCACATCAGATGGTTAAAATGGTAGACAATCATACAAGGGAATCATGACCTAGCCAAGTTGAAAGATATTTTTGGGGGACACAATTCAATCCATGCCTTAGGGTATGTGAATTATATCTGAATTTTTACAAAATCATAAAAAATACTTAAGTATATAAAAGTTATCAACTCTGAATAATGGAGTTCACCAGCTCAAAAGTTTGTGGGTTGGAGTGGGGTGCAGTTATCTGTTTTATTAAGTGTCTTCATTGGTAACTTGTATGAAAGAATTGAGTATATAAACCAAATTCATTTATACTCAATTTAGTAGTATTTTTAACCCATAGGAAGAAAAATTGAAATGAGAGAACATTTGAAACATGATCTTATGCAACTGGTTAGTGTAAATTATTAAAATAGCATATGCTCAGGAACGGACCCAAATAACTCACACAGGTTAATTTGGCACAGCTCACTAGAAAAAGACCTTGAGGATAATAAGCACCCACATAGGACTCTGTTGGTGCCACATCTTTCTCTTGTAGAGTGGCTATTGGTTTCAAACCGCCAGCCTTTCATTTAGCAGCTGAGTGCTTAACCACTGCACCACCAGGGCTCCTTAGAAGCTCACCTAGCAATCTCCTTCTCTGGCACTAAAGGCTGGCCACTGGGGAATCTGAACTATACCTACATAATCTTTCACTCTAACAGATTTTCCTCCCCTGCTGTTTTCATATTGTTGGATATCGCTAAAACCCATTGTGTTGTTTTTTTTAAGAGCTGTAGCTCTTAACCACTGTGCCACCTGGAGCCCTGGTGATGTAGTGGTTAAGTGCTAACCAAAAAGTCAGCAGTTCAAATTCACCAACTACTGCTTGGAAACCCTAGGGGCCGTTCTGCTGTGCCCTGTAGGGTTGCAGTGAGTCAGAAGCGAATTGACGGCACCTAACAACAACAACAACAACAACTGATATTGCTAGAAGCAATATCATTTAGCAATATGAAACCATGGTGGAGGAAAACCTTTTAGAGTGAAGGATTATGTAGGTGTAGTTCAAATTCCCCAGTGGGCAGCCTTTAGTGCCAGACAAGGAGATTTTAATCCCAAAAGCCTGAGATTTCATAACAAACAAAAATATTCAAGGATCTCTCTGGGTGTTGAGACCCACTGAATCGAAGATGTCGTTGTTGTTACTTGCGATTGAGTTGATTCTGATTTATGGTGACAGTGTGTGTACAAAGTAGAACTACTCCATAGGATTTTCAAGGCTGTGACTTTTCAGAAGCAGATCTCCAGGCTTTACTTTCGAGGTGCCTCTGGGTGAGTTCTAACCACCGACCTTCCAGTAAGTAGTCAAGTGCTTAACTGTTTCTGCCACCAAAATAAAAAAAGGAACCACCACCATCGAGATGATTCTGACTCATAGTGACCCCATAGGGTTTCCAAGGCTGTAAATCCCTGTGGAAGCAAACTGCTACATCTTTATTCTGCAGAGCCTCTGGTGGTTTCAAACTGTCAACCTTTCTGTTAGCAGTCGAGCGCTTTAACCACTGCATCACTAGGGCTTCTTTATACAGGAGAAATAGGAGTTAATAAAGGGCGAAGTAGGAGGAAAACCTGTATTCTCTAATAATTACAATATTATATTTCAGTAATTCTTCTGATAGGGCGGAGTTTAAAACCATTAAATAAATGGATGAATGAATGAATGAACACACATATTCATATATTGTCTACATTCATTCAAAACGTGTGTGCGTATAATATTTAGATAGTCCATTTTTGAGCTTCTAACATTATCCATAAAGCAGATATTCATTAAAAACATTTTTTTTAGCCCTCATTGCACTTCACAAATTTGCTCTTTGAAGTTTCTAGTCTTTTAACTGAATGAGAACATTTTAATCAGACACTGGTTGCTTTTGCAAAAAAAAAAAAAGGAAAAACCCATTATCATTATTTAAAAATTCCTGTATCCTAGAAACAGATTTAAAAGCTTTGGTAAAAATAATAAAAGCATCGTTAGGGCAGGTGAGGGAGGTTATTTGGGGTACTGCTGATGGCCTCTTGGCTCCAGGGGTGGGATTGAGTGCTCTCCCCTAGTGAGGTCTGGAGCCACACACAGTGGGCAGCTGTGCTCCTGTTTGTAATGAATGCCAATTAATGGCTACAGGTGGGTCTCATGATTGCAACCTCCTGACTGGTCCACCAGAAATGAGAGCTCTTCCTCCCATGCATTCCGCTCATATTCCACGAGTAGCCTTCTGAAGCAGGCATCTGCTTTACTTCTGTGGGGTTACAGGATATTTCAAACAACAGAATTTTTTGATTTATGTGTGTGTGTGTGTTTTTTCCTGCACTCACGAGTTAAAAATATTATACCCATCTTTTGTGATTCACCTGGATACTTTTTGCTGGATTTTTTTTTTTTTTTTATTGTAACTTTCTAGATGTTTCATGAAAATGAAGGATGATTTAAGTGCGCTTTAGTTTGTTTTTACAGAGGGAGGCACAGATATTTTTGTCAGTGCTTCTTTGCCCTATTTAACTTTTTTCCCCCTATTTCTAACATTTTATGCATTCCAGAATAAATAACAAAAGTGGTTGTTGTCGTTAGGTACCATCTAGTAGGATACGACTCATAGCGACCCCATACACAACAGAATGAAACACTGCCCGGTCCTGTGTCATCATCACAATTATTGCTATGTTTGAGCCCATTGTTGCAGCCACTGTGTGAATCCATCTCTTTGAGGATCTTCCTCTTTTTTGCTGACCCTCTATCAAGTATGATGTCCTCCAGGGACAGGTCCCTCCTGATAACATGTTCAAATTAAGAAGAAATCTCACTATCCTCACTTCTAAGGAAACATTCTGGCTGTACTTCTTCCAAGACAGATTTGTTCGTTCTTCTGGCAGTCTATGGTATATTCAATATTCTGAGCAACACCATAATTCAAATGTGTCAATTCTTCTTTGGTCTTCGTTATTCTTTGTCCAGTTTCTGCATACATAGTTGCTGATTGCTTGGGTAAGGTGCATCTTAGTTCTCAAGGTGATGTCTTTGTTTTTTAACACTTCAAAGAAATCTTTTGCAGCTGATTTGCCCAGTGCAATGTGTCATTCGATTTCTCGGCTGCTGCTTCCATAGGCGTTGATTGTGGATCCAAGAAAGATAGAATCCTTGGGAACTTCAGTCTTTTTTCTGTTTATCATGATGTTGCTTATTGGTCCAGTTGTGAGGATTTGCGTTTTCTTGATGTTGAGGTGTAATCCATACTGAAGGCTGTGGTCTTTGATCTTTATCAGTAAGTACTTCAAGTCTCCTTCAAGTTCAGCAAGCAAGGTTGTATAATCTGCATATTGAAGGTTGTTAATGAGTCTTCCTCCAATCTTGATGCTGTCTTCTTCATCATAGTCCAGCTTCTTGGATTATTTTCTCAGCATACAGATTGAATAAGTATGGTGAAGGGATACAACCCTGATGCACACCTTTCCTGATTTTAAACCATGCAGTATTCCCTTGTTCTGTTTGAACAAATGCCTCTTGGTCTGTGTACAGGTTTTGTATGAGCACAATTAAATGCTCTAAAATTTCTATTCTTGGCAATGTTATCCATAATTTGTTATGATCCACACAGTAGAATGCTTTTGCACAGTCAGTAAAACACAGATAAACATCCTTCTGGTATTCTCTCCTTTCACCCAAAATCCATCTGACATCAGCAATGATATCCCTGGTTCCATGTTGTCTTCTGAACCCGGCTTCAGTTTCTGGCAACTCCTTCTGAATGTACTACTGCAACCATTTTTGAGTTATCTTCCACATAATTTTACTTGCATGTGATATTAATGATATTGTTTGATGATTTCCACATTCCGTTGTATCACCTTTCCTTGGAATGGGCACAAATATGGATCTCTTCCAGTCAATTGACCAGGAAAGCTGTCTTTCAAATTTCTTGGCATAGATGAGTGAGCACTTCCAGCATTGCACCCATTTACTGAAACAGTTTCAATTGGTATTCCATCAATTCCTGCAGGCTTGTTTCTTGCCAGTGCTTTCAGTCTAGCTTGGACTTCTTCATTGAGTACTGTTGGTTCTTTATCATAAGCTGCCTCCTGAAATGGTTGATCATTGACCAATTCTTTTTGGTACAGTGACTCTGTGTATTCCTTCCATCTTTTTTGTTGCTTCCTGCATAATTAAATATTTTCCCCATAGACTCCTTCAGTAGTGCAACTTAAGGCTTGAATATTTTCTTCAGTTCTTTCAGCTTGAGAAATGCTGAGTGTGTTTTTCCCTTTTTTTAACTTTTTATTGTGCTTTAAATGAAAGCTTAAAAATCAAGTCAGTCTCTCATACAAAAATTTATATACACCTTGCTATATACTCCTAATTGCTCTCCCCTTAATGAGACAGCACACTCCTTCCCTCCACTCTCTGTTTTTGTGTCCATTCAGCCAGCTTCTGACCCCATCTGCTCTCTCATCTCCTCTCCAGACAGGAGATGCCAACATAGTCTCATGTGTCTGCTTGATCCAAGAAGGTCATTCTTCACCAGTATCATTTTCTATCCCATGGTCTGTCCAATCCGTATCTGAAGAGTTGGCTTTGGGAATGGCTCTTGACTTGAGATAACAGAAGGTCTGGAGACCGTGACCTCTGGGGTCCTTCTAGTCTCAGTCAGGCTGGTCTGACTCAGTCTGGTCTCTTTATGAGAATTTGGGATCTGCACCCCACTGCTCTCCTGCTCCTTCAGCGGCTCTCCATTGCACTCCCTGTCAGTACAGTCATCGGTTGTGGCCGGGCACCATCTTAGCTCTTCTGGTCTCAGGTCGATGCAGTCTCTGGTTTATGTGCTCCTTTCTGTCCTGAGGTCATGATTACCTTGTGTCTTTGGTGTTCTTCATTTTCCTTTGCTCCAGGTGGGTTGAGACCCATTGATGCATCTTAGATGGCCGCTTGCTAGCGTTTAAGGCCTGAGAAGCAACTCTCCAAAGTGGGATGCAGAATGTTTTCTTAATAGATTTTATTATTATTATGGCAGTTGACTTTGATGTAACCTGAAACCATGGTCCCCAAACCCCCGTCCCTGCTACACTGGCCTTCGAAACATTCAATGTCTTCAGGAAACTTCTTTGCTTTTAGTTTAGTCCAGTTATGCTGACCTCTCCTGTATTGTGTGTTGTCTTTCCCTTCACCTAAAATAATTCTTATCTACTATCTAATTAGTGAAAGCCCCTCTCCATCCCTCTCTCCCTACTTCCCTCCCCCTTCTTGTAACCATCAAAGAATATTTTCTTCTCTGTTTAGACTGTTTCTCCAGTTCTTATAATTGTGGTCTTATACAGTATTTGTCCTTTTGCAGCTGACTAATTTCACTCAGCATCATGCCTTCCAGATTCCTCCATGTTATGAAATGTTTCACGGATTCGTCGTCATTCTATATTGATGCATAGTATTCTGTGGTGTGAATATACTGTAATATTTTTCTGTTTATTCGTCTATTGATGGGCACCTTGGTTGCTTCCATCTTTTTGCTATTGTAAGCAGTGCTGCAGTGAACATGGGTGTGCATATATCTGTTCCTGTAAAGGCTCTTAATTCTCTAGGATATATTCCAAGGAGTGGTATTGCTGGATCACATGGTAATTCTATATCTAGTTTTTTAAGGAAGTGCCAAATCGATTTCCAAAGCGATCGTACCATTTTACATTCCCACCGGCAGTGTGTAAGTGTTCCGGTCTCTCCACAACATCTCCAACATTTATTATTTTGTGTTTTTTGGATTAATGCGAGCCTTATTGGAGTGAGATGGAATCTCATTGTAGCTTTGATTTGCATTTCTGTAATGGCTAATGATCATGAGCATTTCCTCATGTATCTGTTGGCTACCTGAATGTCTTCTTTAGTGAAGTGGCTGTTCATATCCTTTGCCCATTTTTTAATTGGGTTATTCATCTTTCTGTAGTTGAGTTTTTGTAGAGATCAGACACTGATTGGAAATGACATAGCTAAAAAGTTTTTGCCAGTCTATAAGTAATCTTTTTACTCTTTTAGTGAAGTCTTTGGATAAGCACAGGTGCTTGATTTTTAGGAGCTCCCAGTTATCTAGTTTCTCTTCTGCATTGTTAGTAATGTTTTGTATACCGTCCATGCCATGTATTAGGACTCCTAGCATTGTCCCTATTTTTTCTCCCATAATCTTTATTGTTTTAGATTTTATATTTAGGTCTTTGATCCATTTTGAGTTAGTTTTTGTGCATGGTGTGAGGTATGGGTCTTGTTTCATTTTTTTGCAGATGGATATCCAGTTATGGCAGCACCGTATGTTAAACCATCTTTTCACCATTTGGCTGACTTTGGGCCTTTGTCAGATATCAGCTGCTCATATGTGGATGAAGTTATGTCTGGATTCTCAATTCTCTTCCATTGGTCTATATATCTGTACAAGTACCAGGCTGTTTTGACTACTGTGGCGGTATAATAGATTCTAAAATCAGGTAGAGTGAGGCCTCCCACTTTGTTTTTCTTTTTCAATAATGCTTTACTTATCCAGTGCCTCTTTTCCTTCCACATGAAGTTGGTGATTTCTTTCTCCATCTCATTAAAAAATGAGTTGAAATTGAAGTTGCATTGTATCTATATATTGCTTTTGGTAGAACAGGCATTTTTATAATGTTAAGTCTTCCTATCCAAGAGCAAGGTATGTTTTTCCACTTTTGTAGGTCTCTTTTGGTTTCTTGCAGAAGTGTTTTGTATTTTTCTTTATATAAACCTTTTACATCTCTGGTAGATTTATTCCTAAGTTATTTTTTCTTCTTGGGGGCTACTGTAAATGGTATTGATTTGGTGATTTCCTCTTCAGTGTTCTTTTTGTTGGTGTAGAGGAATCCAGCTGATTTTTATATGTTTATCTTGTATCCCAATACTCTGCTGAACTCTTCTATTAGTTTCAGTAGTTTTCTGGAGGATTTCTTAGGGTTTTCTGTGTATAAGATCATGTCAACTACAAATAGAGATACTTTTACTTCTTCCTTACCAATCTGGATCCCATTTATTTCTTTATCTAGCCTAATATCTTTGGCTAGAACCTCCTGCAGAGTGCTGAATAAGAGTGATGATAAAGGGCATCCTTGTCTGGTTCCCAGTCTATAGGGGAATGCTTTCAGACTTTCTCCATTTAAGATGATGTTGGCTGTTGGCTTTGTATAAATGTCCTTTATTATGTTGAGTAATTTTCCTTCTATTCCTATTCTGCTGAGAGTTTTTTTATCATGAATGGGTGTTGAACTTTGTCAAATGCCTTTTGTGCATCAATTGATGAAATCATGTGGTTCTCGTCTTTTGTTTTATTTATGTGATGGATTATATTAATTATTTTTCTAATGTTGAACCATCCCTGCATAATTACCTGGTATGAATCCCACTTGGTCATGGTAAATTAGTTTTTTGATATGTTGTTGAATTCTATTGGCTAGAATTTTGTTGAGGATTTTTGCACCTGTGTTCATGAGGGATATAAGTCTGTAATTTTCTTTTTTTGTGGTGTCTTTACCTGGTTTTGGTATCAGGGATATGCAGGCTTCATAGAATGAGTTTAGGAGTGTTCTGTCTTTTTCTGTGCTCTGAAATACCTTTAGCAATAGTGGTGTTAACTCTTCTCTGAAAGTTTAGTAGAACTCTGCAGTAAAGCCCTCCAGGCCAGGCCTTTTTTTTGTTGGGAGGTTTTTGATTACCTTTTCAGTCTCTTATTTGTTGTGAGTCTTCTTAGTTGTTACCTCTGTTTGTGTTAGTTTAGGTAGGTAGTGTGTTTCTAGGAAACCATCCATTTCTTCTAGGTTTTCAAATTTGTTAGAGTACAATTTTTCATAGTAATATGATATGATTCTTTTAATTTCAGTTTGGTCTGTTGTAATATTGCCCATGTCATTTCTAATTCGGGTTATTTCCTTCGTCTCCTGTTTCACCAGTGGTTTATCAGTGTTGTAAATTTTTTCAAAGAACCAGCTTTCGGTCTTGTTAACTCTTTCAGTTGTTTTTCTGTTCTTTATTTAATTCTGCCTAATTTTTAATATTTGCATTCTTCTTGTTCTTTGATTTTGGCCCTTGCTTCTTTTTGTTTGTGTGCATTTATTGATATAAATTGACCTCTGAGTACTGCCTTTGCTATGTCCCAAAATTTCTGATAGGAAGTGTTTTCATTCTCATTTGATTCTATCAATTTCCTTATTCCATCCTTAATGTCTTCTATAACCCAGTCTTTTTTGAGTAGGGTATTGTTCAATTTCCAAGTGTTTGATTTCTTATCCTTGTTTTTCCTATTATTGATTTCTACTTCTATGGCCTTATGGTCAGAGAAGATGCTTTGTCATATTTCGATGTTTTGGATTCTGCTAAGGCTTGCTTTATGACCTAATATGTGGTCTGTTCTGGAGAATGTTCCATGTGCACTAGTAAAGAAAGTATACTTGACTGCTGTTGGGTGGAGTGTTCTGTATATGTCTATGAGGTCAGGTTGGTTGATTGTGGCATTTATATCTTCCATGTCTTTATGGAGCTTCTTCCTGTATGTCCTGTCCTTCCCCGAAAGTGGTGTGCTGATGTCTCCTACTATGATTGTGGAGCTGTCTATCTTACTTTTCAATGCTGTTTAAGTTTGTTTTACATATCTTGCAGCACTGTCATTGGTTGTATAAATATTTAATATGGTTATATCCTCCTGATATATTGTCTCTTTAATCATTACATAGTGTTCTTTGTGGTGGATCTTATGTTAAAGTCTATTTTGTTGGAAATTAACACTGCCACTCCTGCTCATCTTTGATTGTTGTTTGCTTGATGTATTTTTTTCCATCCTTTGAGTTTTTGTTTGTGTCTCTAAGTTTTGCCTCTTGTAGACAGCATATAGATGGATCATGTTTTTTTTTAATTTATTCTGCCACTCTCTGTCTCTTTATTGATGCATGTAGTCCATTTACTTTCAACCTAATTATGGATAGGTATCAGTGTTTTTTTTTTTTTTTTATGAGTGTAGTGCTGCCATTTTGTTGTCTTTTTTTGTGTGTTGTTGACAGTTTCTTTTGCCCACTTAATTTTTTTGTGCTGAGTAGTTTATATATTGTCTTTTCCTCTTATTTGTTGTTGTTGATTTTGTTTCTGCTGAGTCTCAATTTTTTTCTTGTATTTTATTCTGCTGAGTAGGATAATTAGTCTCCTTTTTGGTTACCATAATGTTTACCCCTGTTTTTCCAAGTTAAACCCAGCTTTTATTTCTTTATATCACCTGTCTTCCTCTCCATAGGAAAGCGGTATGACTACATTTCTTAGTCCCTCTTTATTGTTTTAATGTTGTCTTCATTTACATAATAACATCGTCTTTCCCTGTCTTGAGCGTTTTTTTATCTTAATTTATTTTTGTGATTTCCCTCCCTATCTGGGTTGACCTCTGATTGCTCTGTCAAGTGTTCCAGCCTTGGTTTGATACCTGTTATTACTGATCTTCTAACCGAAGAACTCACTTTAGTATTTCTTGTAGTTTTGGTTTGGTTTTTACAAATTCCCTAAACTTCTGTCTATCTGGAAATGTCCTAATTTCACCTTTATATTTGAGAGACAGTTTTGGTGGATGTATGATTCTTGGCTGGCAGTTTTTTCCTTCAGTGCTTCATATAAGTCATTCATTGCCTTCTTGCCTGCATGGTTTCTGCCAAGTTGTTCGAGCTTATTCATATTGACTCTCCTTTGTAGGTGACTTTTCGTTTATCCCTAACTGCTCTTAAAATTCTCTCCTTATCTTTGGTTTTGGCAATTTTGAATATAATATGTCTTGGTGAGTTTCTATTAAAATCTTTCATATGTGGAGTTCAATGAACACCTTGAATAGAAGTCTTTTCATTTTTCAAGATATTAGGGAAGTTTTCTGCCAACAAATCTTCAACAATTCTCTCTGTATTTTCTGTTGTCCCTCCCTGTTCTATTACTGCAATCACTCGTAGGTTATTTCTCTTGATAGATTCCCACATGATCCTTAAGGTTTCTTTATTTTTTCAAATTCTTTTATCTGATTTTTCTTCAAATATATTGGTGCCAAGTGCTTTATCTTCAAGCTCACCAGTTCTGCCTTGTGCTTGCTCAGTTATGCTCCTCTTTCTTCCTATTGAGTTTTCTAATTATATAATTTTATTGTTAATCTTCTGAATTTCTGATTGTTGCCTCTCTGTGGATTCTTGCGGCTTATTAAATTTTTCACTATGTTCTTGAATAACCTTTTTAATTTCTTCAACTACTGCATCTGTGTGTTTCTTGGCTTGATCTGCATATTGCCTGATCTCCTTCCTGATGTCTTGAAGAGTTCTGTATATTAAGCTTTTATATTCTGCATCTGGTAATTCCAGGAAGGCACCTTCACGCAGAAGATCCGTTGATTCTTTGTTTTGATAGCTTGTTGAGGCAATCATGGTCTGTTTCTTTATGTGACTTGATATTTACTGTTGTCTCCGAGCCATCTGTATGTTATTGTATTAGTTTATTTTATGTTAGCTTACTGTATCTTGGGCTTTGCTTTGTTTTGTTTTGATATGCCCAGATCGGTTGCTTGAGTGAGCTAGCTTGATTATTTTTGCTTTTGAGTCTTTGACTTCCTGTCACCAGATAGTTAGAGGTGTTATCAGGTATATCAGTCTAGGAGTCCATTCACTTTTCTAGTATGAATTTACCTCAGGTGTCCAGGTAGCTGCTCATCAGGTGCGTGGTACAGGCTCTGTCCTATAGTCTGAGAGTGCAGGGGTGATTGGTGTAGGTATTGGTGTCTTGTTGCAGCAGGGGGTTATGCTCTGAATAAGGCAGGGGGCTGAGAACCATCCCCCGAGTGTCAATGAGGAAATCATGTACCTGTTCCCTAGAGCATACAGGTGGGTTGGTTCTGCAGATGGGCCATGGGCACCCATTGCTTTCACTTGTCAGGACTCAGAGGTACCAGTTATTCCTGGACCCTTGTTGTGGGTGGCTGGGTTACATGAGTGGAGCCACCAGCCTCTGATGTGGGTAGGTGAGGATCCCGTCTAATCAGCAAAGTGGTGTCAAATATCAAACACCGACTTCTTCACTGCAGAGCTGAGACGGTTACCGTCTGCCAACAAGGGCCTATTCTTGCTGCAGTAGGCCCACACAGTAGGGAAGGGTATTCAGAGTCCATGGACCATTTATACCTGGTTAGGAGCTGCTTCTGTCCTGAGCTTCCCTGGTTAGTGGAGGTGGCAAATTATCCTTTCCCCCAATTGTGAATTTTTTCTTACTGCAAGGTGGGGAGGATGGCTCAGGGCCCTCAGTAGGGCCTATTTCAGGCCCAGGGAGATCAACAGGCATTGAAGCCGGCTTGGGGACTCGAGGTGCATTAAAATATATGCACGTAGTGTAGCTTTTGCTGACAGCGCCATTCTTCTTTGGTTCTGGAAGTGTGAGTAGGCTGTGCGGCTGGCTGCTTCTCCCTGAGGAAGCTGTGCCCAAATGCTACCACCGGCCTGCTGTAGCTGCTCCCAGGAATGGTGTCTGAGGGATCCCAGTGATTCAGTTCCAGCAACTCCTCTCCCCTTCTGGACCATCCCTCCCTCCCCCGTGTGCTCAGTCTGTTTTCTAACTTGGCCTTGATGTTCAGGGCACCCAGCTTGTCACAGATATGATCACTTGTTTTTTCAGGTCTTTGTTGTAAGAGGGATCGCCGGAAGCATCTAGCTATTCTGCCACCTTGGCCCGCCTCGGTTTCTTCCCTTTTGTCTTTCTAACTCAGGGTCTTTGCACATTTCATTGTTAATACTTTACTTTGTCTTCCTGAGCCACCCTTTGAAATCTTGTCTTCAGCCTTTATTTCATCTTTTATTCCTATTGGCTTAGCTACTCTACATTCAACTTTCAGAGTCTCTTTTGACATTTTGGCCTTTTGTCAGTCTTTCATTTGTCAGTTTGTAGTATTGTGGTGGCTTTTGTGTTGCTGTGATGCTGGAAGCTATGCCACCAGTATTTCAAATACCATGGTGGGCACATTTTAGCCATACTTCCAGACTAAGACAGGTTGGGAAGAAAGACCTGGCAATCTACTTCTGAAAAAACGGGCTAGTGAAAATCTTATGGATAACAGTGGAACATGGTCTGATATAGTGCCGGAGGATGAGCCCTTCAGGTTGGACGACACTTAAAACACGACTGGGAAAGAGCTGCCTCTTCAAAGTAGAGTCAACCTTAATGGTGTGGATGGAGTAAAGATTTCAGGAACCTTATTTTTTGATGTGGCATGACTTAAAATGAGAAGAAAGAGTTGCAGACATCCATTAGTAACTGGAATATGGAATGTACGAAGTATGAATCAAGAAACATGGGAAGTCGTCAGAAATGAAATGGAACACATAAAGATTGATATCCTAGGCATTAATGAGCTTAAATGGACTGGTGTCGGCCATTTTGAATCAGACAATCATATGGTCTACTGTGCCAGGAATGACAAATTGAAGAGGAATAGCTTTGCGTTCATCATCAAAAAGAACATTTCAAGATCTATCCTGGGGCACATCACTGTCAGTGGTAGAATAATATGCATACAAGTGTAAGGAAGACCAGTTAATATAGCTATTATTTAAATTTATGTACCTACCACTAAGGCCAAAGATGAAGAAATTGAAGATTTTTACCAGCTTCTGGAGTCTGAAATTGACCAAACACGCAATCGAGATGCTTTGATAATTACTAGTGATTGAAATGCAAAAGTTGGAAACAAAGAAGGGTCAATAGTTGGAAAATATAGCTTGGGTGATAGAAACGATGCCTGAGATTACATGATAGAATTTTGTAAGACAAATGACTTCTTCATTGCAAATACCTTTTTTCAACAATATCTGTGGTAACTATAAATGTGGACCTCTCCACATGGAATATACAGGAATCAAATTTACTACATCTGTGGAAAGAGGGAGTGACGAAGCTCAATATCATTAGTCAGAATAAGGCCAGGGGCACAGAATTTCAGTGCCCCTGCAGCACAGAATTTCAGTTACTTATATGCAAATTCAAATTGAAGCTGAAACAAATTACAACAATCCCACCAGAGCCAAAGTTTGACCTTGAGTATATCTCACCTGAATTTAGAGACCATCTCAAAAATAGGTTTGATGCATTGAGGACTAATGACTGAAGACCAGACGAATTGTGGGATGATATCAAGGACATCATACATGAAAAAAGCAAAAGATCATTGTAAAGAAAAGAAAGAAAAGACTAAAATGAATGTCAAAAGAGACTGAAACTTGTTTTTGAACAAAAGTCGTAAATATTATTATTTGCTCATGATTCTTCCCTCCCATCTTACTGTGTCCCCTGTTGGTATAGTGGGCTTTACCACTGGCGTTCACGTTGAGCGTGGCCATGTGACTTTGACCAGTGGAGTGTAGGTCGAAGTAACAGCGTGCCAGCTCTGAGTGGAGGCTTTAAGAGGTATTGTGTGCTTTCCCTCTTCTTTATCCCACCATGAAAAAGGTTTGTCCTCGTCTGCTGGAATGCCAACTCTCCTTAGTTCTACTGCTCTTCTTAAATCTTCTGCCTTGCTGAGATGTTAATCTATTTTTCTGGAAAATTTGGACAAGCCAATTGTCTGTAGAACAGATGACACTGCTTGAATCAGATAGAATACATATAGGTCAAAATGCTGTTATGGGTGACTTCACCTCTGGTCACAGAGGATTGGAAAAGAGTTAGGCGCTCCATCCAAGAAAAACCAACCTATGGGTGGCTGGCTGCCGAGAAGGTGGCCTGTCAGAAGAGCTTTCCCCAAAGGAATTAGATTAATCAGGGATTCTTTTAAGGAATTTGTAAGAGTTGAGCAGTGAGTCGCTGAAATAGAAGTGGAACAATGCCAACACAATAAACAAAAGCAGCTAGAGGGAAGCTTTCTCTCACATTAATATTGGGGCACAGGAATGAACTGTATCAGCATTTACTGAAAAGGGGTGGGGATGGAGCAACACGATACTGGGCTGCTGAAAATGCTGTGGATTTGTAACATGTTTCCAGTACTGAAATATGCCCTGCTCTCCATGAGGTCTGGCTATATGGTTGGCTGTTCCTGAGTTTTCTTGAGACTTCTGTCTCCCTTACTGCTGCACACAATGTTACTATAAAATCCCATCACTTGAGATCATGTGTTTCTCCTCTGCTGTTTTATAAGCAAAAGACCCTGACTAATACACAGTCTGTCTCTACACTTTTATTTCACAGTTGGATGCCCTGTTGACTCAGAGCACCAAAGGTTGCCTTCTAGCAAGGGAAAAACCAGCTGCTTTACCAGCTGCTTTACTACTTTTCTTTGCCCACTCTATAGCTTCTGCTCCTGTCCACACCCCTCACTTCAAGGGAGAGTGGGATGAGTTGGCAGGTGGAAAAAGGTGTGGGTGGGTCACTTCCATCAGTTTTCTGAGACCACTGGAACACTTAGGGAATTATTCTGCTTGGCCTGGGGCTCAGAGGGCCTGATGTGGGATCGTATTCATGTCTGATTTCCCATTTGGAGTTGTAACAGAAGTATTCTCAGGTAGGTCTCAGGAATTCTTGCTCACGTGAATGGAGGCTGTCCAGTTTCAGTTTATTAGTGAGTATGGGTGGGAATTTTTTCAGTAAGATCCCTGAAATCCCATTGTGCATCTTTTTTGGTGTGAGTTTTCAGGCAACCACAATGGGGTATGTGTGCATATACACATTAGGCATGCTCTGCCATGCCTTGGCCATGGAAATGTAGCAAACTTAGATGCTTTCCTTTAAAGGAGTTTTTGAAAGACTGTTAGTGGAGAAAATGATTCATAATGTTTCTTGTCAGAGATCCCAGTTTCCAAACCGCACCTTAACATACCTCGAGAATATATACTGTGAATGCAAAATCTGTTGAAGATATTGTAAATTGTATTCTTCTCTCTGTAGATCAGGTAGTTAGGAGCTTTGGAGATGGGTTCATTTATCCATACCAAAGACACAAGAGAGGTTCCATCATCATCATCATCATCATCATCATCATCATCATCATCATCATCATCATCATCATCATCATCTATTTAGCACTTACTGTGTGCCATACACTGTACTAAGCGCTTCGTATATATTAATTCAATATGTTACATTCTAATACCGGTGTATTATTTGGATACTTAAAATGTACCCTAAATCTTATTCATGTAAGATACATTTATGAGCCAAAAATATGAGTTAAAAATTCCTAAAACAAATTTTATTCATTGAAAAGAGTGCCATGTTAGCTCTTTGTATAAGTTACTTTTGAGTACAAAGTCAAAATTTGAGTATAAAACTTTTTTGGCTTTATAATTATGTGTAAGATTTTTATTAAGACAATAATATATTTTAACAGTCATCAGTTCTCTGAGTATAGAACTACTGGCAAGAATTGTTTAACAAAAATTATTCAAATGCAGAATAAGTCTTTCTAATCAGTAGGTTTCTACTGCTGGTTGAAATCTATTTTGATACCTTTCAAAGCCAGGCAATCAAGTCATACCTGGAAGTTACATAGGAACCAAAGTCCGCAACAGAATCTTTCTTTATTCTAGATATTTTAATAACAAGCATAATAAAGCAAAAATCTCAAGATGAAGTTTTATATTTAGGAGCACGTGTAGGTTTTGCTCTATAATGTATCATGGGGTGAATATCACTGCTAGTTTGAGTTTTTCTCACAGTTGCACTACCTAGAGCTGACCCCATGTAATGATACCATCTTATATTTGCGTAGTGTTTTACAGCTTGTAAGTTACACTTGCACAAATGATTTCATATGGCCCTTGCCACAATTTTGCGAGGTGGGTGGTAGGTGGTATTGTACGTGTGCGTCTTTTTTCTACTCTAGATTGCAAGATCCTGGTGGGGTGGAGCCTGTGGGTTGTTTTACTTTATACGATCCCTCTGAACCTCTCAATATCAGTTTCTTTTTCTACAAAGTAAAAATCTAAACACTTATTCCATGGGATTGATGAGAGAATGAAGTGAGATGAAGGATATAAGGGATCTAGCATATTGCTGAGCATACCAGAAAACCAAACCAAACCTGTTGCCATCGAGTCCATTCCAACTCATGGTGACCCTATAGTACGGAGTAGAACTGCCCCATAGGGTTTCCAGGGAGCGCCTAGTGGATTCAAACTGCCGACCTTTTGGTTAGCAGCCTCAGCCCTTAACCACTACACCACCAGGGTTTTTGCCAAGCATATAGTAGGTACTAATCTATGTTTGGAAACCCTGGGGGCGTAGTGGTTACGTGCTATGGCTGCTAACCAAAGGGTTGGCAGTTCGAATCCACCAGGCACTCCTTGGAAACTCTATGGGGCAGTTCTACTCTGTCCTATAGGGTCGCTATGAGTCGGAATTGACTCGACGGCACTGGATGGGTAATCTATGTTTGGAAACCCTGGTGGCGTACTGGTTAAGTGCTACGGCTGCTAACCAAAAGACTGGCAGTTCGAGTCCACCAGGCACTCCTTGGAAGCCCTGTGGGGCAGTTCTGCTCTGTCCCATAGGGTTGCTTAGAGTCTTAACTCAGTGGCTATGGGTTTGTTTCCTTTTTTTTTTTTTATATCTATGTTTGTTTCCCTCCTTTGTCCTAACCTTCCCAAGTGCTTAGTGTCATAATTTGCATAGCAATGCTCTTTAAAAATGTAGGGAGAGGCACTTGGGAAATTGAGGAAACAACAAGGCTTGCATTAAAATGCCAGTTTCATTTCCTAACAATATAACCTTGGTCAAGCTTCTGATGAATAGCTCTGCAGTTTTCTCATCTGTGAGATGGGTATGAGTGTACCTTACATGATTGTGGTGTGTCTTTGAGCTCTGTAGCTTACAGACATTCAGTACATGTTTCTTGAGTCCATCAATCATGCAGACAGTGTTCTGTGCATTTAGAAAGGTCAAAAAATTCCACTTCTCTGTTCTCAGAATCTAGGCACAAAGAAAACCAGAGAAGAAAACGTGTGTGTGTGTGTGTGTGTGTTTATATTGGTTATTGGTGCATAACAAATTAGTCCAAACCTTACTGGTTTAAAGCAACGTTTATTTTCTTATCAGTTTCTATGTGTCAGGAATTGCAAGTATCTTGACTCGTTGGTTCTGGCTCTAGGTCTTTCCTGAAATTGCTGACTGAGTATCAGCAGGGGCTGCAGTTACCTGAAAGCTAGGCTGGGCTGGAGGATCTACTTCCAAGATGGCTCACTCACATGGTTGTTGGCAGGAGGCTTCAATTCCTTATCACAGGGACCTCTCCACAGGGTTCTTGAGTGTCCCCACAGTGTGGGATATGGCTTCCCCAGAGAAAGGGATCCGAGAGAGAGACAGGCAGACAGAGAGACCAAGACAGAAACCACACTGCCTTTCATGACATAGTTTCCAAAATTGCCCGCTGTCCCTTCCATTTTATTCTGTCTTTAGACATGAGTCACTAAGACCAGCCTGCTCTCAAGAACAAGGGAATTAGGCTTCTCTTGCTGAAGAGAGAAGTATCAAAGAATTTGTCAACATTTTAAAATCATCACAGTGTTCAATAGGAGCAACACTATCTTGATGAGACTCAAAGGGAAAAGCGGAAGTTGAAGAAGAGTAACCTAAAAAGAATGAGCAAGCAACAATGCGCAGTGCACATCACAAATGCATTTTTTATTGGCAACTAATCATTTTTAAATTTTATTTATCACATTGATACTGGAACATAGCTAGTTATAATACCATAACTTTGAGAAAAAGGAAATTTAGGGTGAAATTTTTCCTAATGAGGATACCTATTGAATTTGGCAGTAATCTCTCGGGGGGAGTAGTTGGGGCCATTTGATGGATTAATTTAAAAACGGAGCCAGAGAGAAGTTAGTATTGAAAGAAAAATGCAGTAAATGACAGAATCAGAATTCTGCAAGCTTGGATTTCCTGATTCCATAATTCTAAATTACTTTAGAGATTTAAAAATGTCAGTACTCTGTATAACAAATTGCTTCAAGAGATTTTTCTTTCAATTGATTCCCTCCATCAAACCTGAGGATTGTTTTGGCATTTGCAAAGATGTTCATATCTCTCACTTCTTTAGTGTTTTTGAAATAAAATGCAGGCAGATTATAACTTTATTTTTATTTGCTCTTGATTTTCATTGCCTGTGTTAAGAATTCGTGCTCCCTCAGACACACACATCAAGGTATCTACCTTGATAACGTGGCAGCTCTAGTGACTCAGAATGCCTGTGAAGGGCCCAGTAGGTTTTGCCCTCCTTTTCTGCCCTGACTTTTCACTTTTTTTTTCCTTTTAAGCAGAATCTAAGTTTTGTAAAGTACAATATGTCATTTCTTTCCTTGTGTCTGCCTTTGGTACGGAAGAGAAATTTCCAAGCTACTTTCATGAAGGTGGAGTCCCTGGGTGGTGAAAACAGTTAATTCATTCAGCTGCTAACTGAAAGGTTGGAGGTCCGAGTCTACCCAAAGGTACCTCAGAAGAAAGACCAGGTGATCTGCTTCTGAAAAATCAGCCATTGAAAACCCTATGGAGCACAGTTCTACTTTGAAACATATGGGTAGCTGTCAGTCAGAGTAGACTGCACCGCAGCTGGTGCTTTTGTGAAGGTAATAAAAACCTAAGGGCATTCACCTCCCTTAAAGCTCTGTGACTTCCAGTTGTTCGAGTAAAAACCACTACTATGCCCTTACAGGGCCTTCATCCATACCAGCTTTGATTCATTCCTTTTTATTTCCTTCCCCCGTGTCCTGGTCCCATGTTACAACGTCCTCAACACTTACTCTTTGCCAGAGAGGGAGAATCACCAAGTTCAACATTCGTTATAGGTAGAAAAGGAGGATCAGAATACAAATTTTTCTTCAACTTGATCGAGGCCAAAGGAAGGTGGAAAAAGTAGAGAAATGTACGTATGTAGAAGCATGCGCAACAAGCCAAGAGGAAATGAAGGGATGTGCTCATGGAGGAGGGGATACTATAGTTGAGTCAAAATGATGAAATGTGGACAAGAGGAGTGGGGAGGAAGCTGCTTGTGAGGAAACAGGAATGTGAGCGAGAACTGCTGGGATTTGGCCCAGCTAATACCTTTTTTTTAATACCTTGGCTCTACATGGGGATGGGGCAGAAGATGTGGCTAGGTTGGGTCTAAGTGGGGAAAGGGTCTTAATTTCCTTTTAAGAAGTTTGATTTTTTCATAAATACTCATTGTAACAATTATATTGGTTATGTTGTTGTGTGTGCCATTGAGTTGATTCTAACTCATACAGCCCCTGTAGACAGAGTAAAACCATAGGGTTTTTTAGGCTGTAGTCTTTAGGGGAGCAGATTGTCAGGCCTTTCTCCCATGGAGCCACTGGGTGGGTTTGAACTGCCAGCCTTTCAGTTAGCAGCTGAGTGCCTAACTGTTGCACTACCAGGGCTCCTTATATTAGTTATAAAGAATCTGAGTTCTCAGAGTGGAGAGTTGAAGTAATCTGAGGCCTTCATGGGAAATGACGTCCACTTTATCAAGCTTGTGAATAAATCATGAAATCTTTACTTTGGAAAACAGCCCAGTAGATAGCTATCCTTTTAGTGAGACTTGATCTCCACATAGAAATAGACATATGCTATTTATGGCAATGATGAGTGGTATACCAATGGCAAATGCCTCTATTTACTTCCTCATTGAAAAACAACACAATAAAAACGATAAGTAAAACCTAATTCTCTTCCCAAATTAGGGAACTAGAAATCCTGAGTCATGTGAAACATCTCTCACCCTTTGTTTCTATAAGGGGCCCACGCACACTAGCCAGATCGTGTGAGTATTAGAGATCTGTTATGACAGGTAAGTGTTTGCTGCTCTGCTCCTGATTCTCCTGCTTTGGGGAGCAACAGTGAATCATCTTGTCAAATGCATGGAAGCCTCCTTCATCCCCACCCCCTAGGCCATGCAGAGAAGTGCTGTTGCAAAGATAGGTACACCATCTTTGAGGAATTTATAGGAATTTTTCAGATATGAAAAATGTGTCTTTAAAATGGCATTTTTCCTTTGGGAGACAGATGCTTCAAAAGTGTAACATTTTGAACCATAGTGCAAAATCATCATCATCATCGTCATCATTATCATCCCTTGGCAAACACATATAACCTTCCCAAGTATGGCTCCGATGGTTGTCAAAATTCTGGATCCAGGCTGTGGATTATATTCTCCATGGAGAGTTGAGAAAATGGGCAGGTTGAGTCCCTTCCCTCCCTTTCTCCCATCTTTTCCTTGTTATGAACATGGAGGATATGTTTCTTGAACTCTTTCGTCACAGCATTTCAAATACCACTGTGTTTGACTGGGATACCAGTCAGTTCTCTGGTATTCAGGGTTAGGCAAATAAAAGAGATTTACAGGTAAGTTTTAGAAAGGTGAGTTTTTAAAGTCATGTTGAAGGAAATACCACAGGACAGCCCACTGCAGTTACAGGAACACCAGGGAGTGAGGCTGTGCCCTATTGTTTTCCCTGGACCACAGTCCAGAGCTTGCCCTGAAACTTCCTGGACATTAGTTCCTCATCTGTAAACTGAAGAAGTATGTCTGGACAGTTGACTCTGTGATGTTAAAGAAAAATATTTTATAAAAGAAGGTCATAAAATTAAAATATGGAGTCATTGGTTTGCTTTGTTAGTTCTCCACTTTTATTATCAACTGTTGTTTTTTCCTCAAACTCTGGTCAGATCCTCCTGGGTGACTTGTTGGGCGAAAAAATTAGTCTCTTGGCTATAAAATATATTATACCTTCAAAAATATTGTTTTCATTCCAGGGGTAAAAATAAGACCTTATATTTTTAGAAAAGATAACTTATGCTTGGTATTCAATGGGGAAAAACTCCAGAGAGAATAAAGGAAAGATTAAAACAATCCCAAAATATCGAGGTGTGCATTTTAGTGTCCTGAGGGGGAGGGGTAGTGGAGGAGTCTGGCTGGCAGAGCAGAATTGAGGGTAAGAACATATATGAGGGTGATGAAAATCATCCTTAAAATTTTTTTTTTATTATTATTATTGTGTTTTAAGTGAAGGTTTACAGTTCAAGTTTCTCATACAAAAATTTATATGCACATTGTTATGTGACCCTAGTTGCTCTCACTATAATATGACAGCACACTCCTCCTTTCTACACTGGATTTCCCATGTCCATTCAACCAGTGCCTTTCACTTCTTGCCTTCTCATCTCATATCCGGACAGAAGCTGCCCATTTAGTCTCATGTATACACTTTTTTCATGAATATCATTTTATGTCTTATAAACCACCAACCAAACCCACTGCCGTCAAGTCGATTCCGACCCTATATATCCAGTCTAATCTTTGTCTCAGGAAACCCTGGTGACGAGGAGACCCTGGTGGTGTAGTGGTTAAGTGCTACAGCTGCTAACCAAGAGGTCAGCAGTTCAGATCCACCAGGTGCTCCGTGGAAACTCTGCAGGGCAGTTCTGCTCTGTCCTATAGGGTCGCTATGAGTCAGAATCGACGCGACGGCAGTGGGTTTGGCTAATCTTTGTCTGAAGAGTTGGCTGCAGGAATGGTTTCAATTCTGGGCTAACGAGATTCAGGGGGACAATGTCTTCCAAGGTCCCTCCAGTCACAGACAGACCATTAAGTCTGGTCTTTTTACTAGAATTTGAGTTCTGCACCCCACTTTTCTCCAGCTCCATCAGGGACTCTCTGTTTTGTTCCCTGTCAGGGCCGCCATTGGTGGTAGCTGGGCACCATCTAGTTCTTCTGGTCTCAGGCTGATGGAGTCTCTGGTTTATGTAACCCTTTCTGTCTCTTGGGCTCATATTGTCCTTGTGTCTTTGGTGTTCTTCATTCTCCTTTGCCCCCGGTGGGTTGGGACCAATTGATGAATCTTAGATGATCGCTTGCTAACTTTTAAGACCCCAGACGCCACTCACCAAAGTGGGATGCAGAACATTTTCTTAATACACTTTTTTATGCCAATTGACCTAGAAGTCCCTTGAAACCATGGTGTCCACACCCCCGCCCCTGCTAATCTGTCCCTCAAAGTGTTTGGTTGTATTCAGGAAACTTCTTAGCTTTTGGTATAGTCCAGTTGTGCTGACTTCCCCTCCCCTGTATTGTGTGTCGTGCTTCTCTTCACCTAAGATAATTCTTGTCTCCTATCTAGTTAGTGAATTCCCTCTCCCTCCTTTAGTAGTAGTGGTGTTACCTCTTCTCTGAAAGTTTGGTAGCATTCTCCAGTGAAACTGTCAGGGCCTGGACTTTTTTGTGTTGGGAGTTTTTAAATAATCTTTTCAATCTCTTCCTTTGTTATAGGTTTATTTAGTTGTTCTACCTCTGTTCGTGTTAGTTTAGGTAGGTAGTGTATTTCTAGAAATTTGTTCATTTTCTGTAGGTTTTCAAATTTGTTAGAGTACAATTTTTCATAATATTTGGTTGTGTTTTTTTAATTTCAGTTGGGTCTGTTGTGATATTGCCCATCTCATTTCTTATTTGGGTTATTCGCTTCCTCTCCTGTTTTTCTTTTGTCAGTTTGGCCAATGGTTTATCGATTCTGTTGATTCAATTGTTAATTCTTTCAATTGTTTTTTCTATTTCTATTTTGTTTAATTCTGCTCTAATTTTTATTATTTGCTTTCTTCTGGTGCCTGAGGACTTCTTTTGCTGCTCTCTTTGTATTTGTTTGAGTTGTAGAATTTATGTTTTGATTTTGGCCCTTCTTTTTGGATGTGTGTATTTATTGTTATAAATTGACCTCTGAGCACTGCTTCTGCTGTGTCCCAGAGGTTCTGGTAGGATATGTTTTCATTCTCACTTGATTCTGTGAATATCTTTATTCCAGCCTTAATTTCTTCTTTAACCCACTAGTTTTTGAACAAGGTGTTGTGTAGTTTCCATGTGTTTGATTTTTTTCCTTGCTTTTTCTGATAATGATTTTATAGCTCTGTGGTCAGAAAGGATGCTTTGTAATATTTCGATGTTTTAGATTCTGTTAAGGCTTGCCTTATGTGGTCTCTTCTGGCAAATGTTCCATGTGCATTGGAAGAGAAAGTATACTCGGCTGCTCTTGGGTGGAGTGTTCTGTATATGTCTATGAGGTCAAGTTGGTTGATTGTAGCATTTAGATCTTCTGTGTCTTTATTGAGCTTCTTTCTGGATTATCTGTCCTTCACTGAAAGTGGTGTGTTGAAGTCTCCTACTATTATTGTGGAGCTATCTCTCTTTTCAATGCTGTTCGAGTTTGTTTTTGGGTATTTTGGAGCCCTGTCGTTGGGTACCTAAATATTTATTATGGTTATGTCCTCCTGGTGTTTGACCCTTTAATCATTATATAATGTCCTTTCTTATCCTTTGAGGTGGATTTTACTTTAAAAATCTATTTTGTCAGAGATTAATTTTGCCACTCATGCTCTTTTATGATTGTTGTTAGCTTGATATATTTTTTTTCCATCCTTTGAGTTTTAGTTTGTTTGTGCTAAGTCTAAGGTGTGTCTCTTGTAGGCAGCATATAGATGGGTCATGTTTTTTTATCCATTCTGATGCTCTCTATCTCTTTATTGGCACATTTAGTCCGTTTACATTCAGCGTAATATGTATGAGTTAGTGCTGTCATTTTGATGTCTTTTTTTTGTGTGTTGTTGACAGATTCTTTTTGTTCCACTTAATTTTCTATGCTGAGTCATTTTTCTTTATGTATTTTCTTTTCATCTTTTTCATTGTTGCTGATTTTGTATTTGCTGAATCTTTTTGTTTTTCTTGATTTTTATTTTGATGTGTAGGATTGTTAGTTCCCTTTGTGGTTACCTTAATATTTATTCATATTTTTCTAAGTTTAAACCAATCTTTTATTTCTTTATATCACCTTGACTTCCTGTCCATATGAAAGATCTATGACTACATTTTTAGTCCCTCTTTTTTGTTTTATTGTTGTCATCTTCTGCATATTGATGTCTCTGTTTCCCTGTTTTCAGTGTTTTAGCTTTGATTTATTCTTGTGACTTCCCTATCTGGGTTGATATCTGGTTGCTCTGTCCTGTGTTCTAGTCTTGGGTCGTTATCTGATGTTATTGATTTTCTAACCGGAATATTTCTCATACTTTTGGTTTAGTTTTTGTAAATTCCTTAAAATTCTGTTTATCTAGAAATGCCATAATTTTGTCATCATATTTGAGAGACAGTTTTGCTGGATATATAACTCTTGGGTGGCAGGTTTTTTTCCTTCAAGGCTTTATATATGTCATCCATCCCATTGTCTTCTTGCCTGCATGGTTTGTGCTGAGTAGTATGAGCTTAGTCTTATTGACTCTCCTTTATCCCTAGCCACTCTTAAAATTCTCTCTTTGTCTTTGGTATTGGCAAGTTTGATTATAATATGTCTTGGTGGCCTTCTTTTGGGATCTACCTGGTGCAGGGTTGGATGAGTATCTATATTTTCATCTTTCACGGTATCAGGGAAGTTTTCTGCCAAAATATCTTTGACAATTCTTTCTGTATTTTCTGTTATCCCCCTGTTCTGGTACTCCAATCCCTTGTAGGGTATTCCTTTGATAGAGTCTGACATAATTCTGAGGATATCTTCATTTTTTAGAATTCTTTTATCTGATTTTTCCTCACATAAATTGGTGTCAATTGCTTTATCCTCAGTCTCACCAATTCCAACTTCCATTGCCATTCTGTTTCTATTGAATTGTCTAATTCTGAAATTTTATCGTTAGTCTTTTGGATTTGTGTTTGCTGTCTCTCTATGGTTTCTCGCAGCCTGTTGAATTTGTCATTGTGTGTGTCTGTAATCTTCTTAAGTTCTGTACTGCTTTGTCTTTGTGTTCCTTGGCTTGTTCTGCATTTTACCTATCTCCTTCCTGATCTCTTGAAGGGTTCTGCGTATTAATCTTTTGTATTCTACCTCCAGTAATTCCAGGACATTTTCTCCCTCTGGAAGTTTTCTTGATTCTTTGTCTTGTGTGCTTGCTGAAACCATCATGGTTTGCCTCTGTGTGATTTGATATTGAGTTTTGTTGTCTCTGAGCCATCAATAAATTATTATGTTTATTTATTTTATGTTTGGGTACTGTGTCCTAGCTTCTTGTTTTGATATGTCCAAATAAGCTGCTCGTGTGAGCTAGTTTAATTATTGGTGCATTTGAAGCTCTAACATCCTGTTACCAGGTGGCTAGGTTTTTTACTAGGTATGTGAGCCCAGAAGTCCATTTACTTTTAATGTATGGATTCAGCTCAGGTGTCCAGATAGTTGGTCACCAAGTGTGTGGTTAGGCTCTTACCTACCATCCTAGATGGACAAGGATGACTGTAGTAGGCACAGCTGTCTGGCTGCAGTGGGGGGTCATGTGCTGAGCAAGTCAGGGGACTGATGGCTGCCCCTGAGTGTCTGTGAGGAAAGCATTTCCCTGTTCCCTAGAGTGTGTAGGTTGGGAGGTTTTGCAGCTGGACTATGAGCACCCAGTGCTGTTGGCTGTAATGACTAGGAGGCACCACTTATTCTTGGACCCCTGTTGCAGGTGGCTAGGTGGCGTGGGTGGAACCACCAGTCTTCAGGCTCCTGATATGGGTAGGTGAGGACCCTGCGTAATAGGCAGAGTGGTATCAAATGTCACAAACCTGTCACTCCACCGTATAGCTGATACAGCGAAGTTAGTCTTCAGGTATATACCCTGTTGTACTGTACTAATGAGGGCCTACACTGTTGAAATGAGCCCACACAAGTCTGTGCAGGGGTGAAAGGCATTCAAAGTCCACAGACCCCTTTTGCCTGTATCTAGGCAAAGGAGCTATACCTGCCCTGAGTTCCTGGTTTAGGGGAGCTGGCAGATTATTTTTTTTTCCTGTTTGTTAATTTGTTTCCTCTCGCTGGTCAGGAGAATGGCTCAGGGTGCATGAAGGACTGTACTTCTGGCCCAGGGGAAGTAGCAATCAGCAATGACAGGAGCCAGCCCAGGACCCTGTGCAGAGCGGGGAGGCAGCAGGGACAGATTTTCTTCCCAAGTGGGATGTTTTTTGATCTGAGTGGTAGGTTAGATGTATGTACTAATCTTTTGCTGATTGAGTGTTGCTTCTTGCTGGTTTTGGAGGGTTGAGCAGCCTCTCCACCTTTCCGTCTCTCCTGACGTGGAAAATGCCTCCCAAATGCCACTGCTAGCCTTACTGTGCGCTTTAGCCAATCTGGCCTGCGGGGTGCCGGTTCCTGCTGGGTCAGATCTGGTAACTCCTCACTACTTCTGAACCATCTCTCCCGCCCCCTGCCATTCAGTCTGATGCCTCAACTTTGCCTTTGATAGTCAGGGCTCCTAGATTGTCATGTATAATTGATGCACTTGTTTTTTTTGGTCCTTGTTGTAAGAGGGACCACTGGAAGTGTCTGACTACTCCGCCATCTTGGCCCTGCGTCCCTGTTCTTAAATTTTGAACCGAAGTAAAATAAAGATTAAATGAGTGAAATAGGAAATTAGACCTGACTCCTGAAAAAAGACGAGATCTGAGATGAAATCTACCATCTTTATTGCTGGACTTGTGGCTAGTCCCTCACCTAGTCTGGTGTAGCTTAGAGGAAATTCAAATTAGAGTTGTAGTATCTGGGTAGTGAGATGTTAGATAATTGTTTTTTTTTTTTTTGCCTAACAAAGATAATGGCTGCTTAGTAAAGCAGAAATATGTTAGAAGTAGACACCTACACAGGATCGTAGATTTTGTCTATAACGTTAGAGGAAGTTTTTGTCATGTGTCAGTCTGATTTTTGCATAATATCTTGTGAAGTTTTGGGAGCAAATATTTGTCTCTGATTCTTTCTTGAAAAAGTACCTGAGAAAATGCTATTTCCTATTGCTTATTCAGTTATTTTCCTTGGCATGTTTAATTAAAAATAATTAACTTTAAAAAAAATATTATTGGCCATTTTTTGTTATGTTTTAATGGTTTGGGGGAAAATGTTTTTGGTAGAGCTTGCAGGGTTGTGTTTTACCTTGATCTGAAACTTTTTTAATTAAAGTATTTTGCTCTGATAAATGCGATACCTAATAAATAAGTTTTGATGTTGAAGGTTTTCATAAGTTTATTCTTAAGAACTACTTAGAATTATTCCATAGAGTAATATATTTTTGTTGTTAGTTCTCTCTTAGTGAAGTCTATTTATTCATTCATTCAGCGGTTACTTCTTGAACGCTTAAAATTTTTTTTTTACTATGAGATTCACACTGGGTATAGAAGGCCCTGGTGGACCAAATGGGGTGCACTGACTACTCAACTAAAAGTTGGTGGCTTGAACCTACCTGGTAACACCACGGAAGAAAGGCCTGGTGATCTTCCATAAAAATTGCAGCCAAGAAAACTTCATGGAGCATAGTTCTACTATGCAACAGATGGCATTACCATTAGTCAGAATTGACTTTACGGAAATGGGTTTGGTTTTTTTGTTTGTTTGAGTATAGCAGTGAACAGACACATACCTGCCGTCATAGACTTTACATTCTCATGATGATAATCAAGCAAGGAAATACAAACAATTTATTTACACTAAATAGGAAAAATAAAGCAGGATACAGAGGACACAAGATGTGAGAATGTTGAAATTTTAAGTAAGGAAGTCATGAGGAGCCTCTCTGATAATGTGACTTTCCAGAGAGGGCTTAGAATTAGTGAGAGAAGAAGCTGTGTGTATCTAGAGGAAGAGCATTTTAGGTAGACTGAACAGCAAGCACAAAGGCCTGAGGCAAGAACTGTTGTTAGGTGCCATCAAATTGTCTCCAATTCATAGCAACTCCATGTACAACAGGAAGAAACATTGCCTGGCCCTGTGCCGTCCTCACAAGCGTAGCTATTTTTGAGTCCATTGTTGCAGCCACTGTGTCAGTCATTCTCATTGAGCATCTTCCTCTTTTTTGCTGACCCCCTCTAGTTTACCAAGTTTAATGTCCTTCTCCAGGACATCTTGTTAACATAACCAAAGTAGGTGCGACTAAGTCTCACCATCCTCACTTCTAAAGAGCATTCTGGCTGTACTTCTTCTAAGACATATTTGTTGGTTCTTTTGGCAGCCTATGGTATATTCAGTATTCTTCACCATGAGACAGGAGAGTGCCCAATATTTAAGGAATAACAAGGAAGCCAGAGTGAGTGGGCCAGGGAGAAGAGCAGGAGATGAGGTCAGGGAGATCACAAGTGCCCGTTTGTGGAGGCCTTTGGCTTATATTCTAACTGAACTGGGAAGCCACTAAAGGAGGAGCACTATTGTCTGACCGATACACATGAAACAAGGATACACTGAGTGCTTTCTGGAGAGTGGCTTGGAGGAGGGCCAGGATGGCAGCAGGGAGTCCATTTAGGAGGAGTTTTAAATAATGAAGACAAAAGAGGATGGTGGATTACGTCAGGGTGTTTGCAATGGAGGTGGTGAGAAGTTATCACCTTCTGGAAAAAGAGCTAACAGGATTTGCTGTTGTTAGATGGGTGGGGGACTTGGAGATGGACAGGTTTGGATTAGGGTACAGGGAGGAATCAAAGCTTAATTTTCTAAATGTTTTGTTTGAGATACCCATTAATCATTAGACATCTACTTAGCAAACTGTCCAAAGTAGTTGAATGCATACCTGTGTACACACACACACACACACACACACACACCACTTACATAGACAAGGTAGTAGTCCAGGCTAGAGTTAAAGTTTACTATACAGAAGTCTGTAGATGCTGTTTAAATCCGTGAGACAGGATGAGCTCATCCAGGAAGTCAGTGTAGACAGAGAAGGAAGGCCACAAAGACTGAGCTCTGGGCCCTCTCCTGGATCAGGCCATGAGAAGGAGTGGCCAGGGAAGTAGATGAGAACCACAAGAAAGAGTGGGGTGACCTGGAAGCCAAGTGAAGAAAGTGTGTCACCAAGCAGAGAGTGCTCTACTGTGTCGAATGTGCTGAAAGTTTGAGAGAGGAAGAGCCAGGGAAATTGCCATTGGATTTGGTAGCATGGAGGCAGAAAAAGTCTGATTGGAGCAGGACCAGGAGAGAGAGAATGAGTGGAGAGGCAGTGGAGATACAGTATGGACAGCCCTTCTGAGAACTTTCGCTGTAAGGTTGTTGTTGTTAGGTGCCATCAAGTTGGTTTCAACTCATAGTGACCCTGTGTACAACAGAACGAAACACTGCCCAGTCCTGCGCCAGCCTTACAATCATTGTTATGCTTGAGCTCATTGTTGTAGGCAGTGTGTCAGTCCCTATCATTGAGGGTCTTCCTCTTTTCCACTGACCCTGTACTTTCCCAAGCATGATGTCCTTCTCCACAGACTGATCCCTTCTGACGACATGTCCAAAGTATGTAAGACGCAGTCTTGCTATCCTTGCTTCTAAGGATCATTCTGGTTGTACTTCTTCCAAGACAGATTTCTTCGTTATTTTGTCAATCCATGGTATATTCAATATTCTTCACCAACACCACAATTCCAAGGCATAAATTCTTCAGTCTCATTCATTGTCCAGCTCTCACATGCATATGACATGATTGAAAATACCATGGCTTGGGTCAAGCGCACCTCTTAGTCTTTAAGGTGACATCTTTGCTTTCCAACACTTTAAAGAGGTCCTTTGCAGCAGATTTGCCCAGTGCAGTGCATCTTTTGATTTCTTAACTGCTGCTTCCATAGCTGTTGATTGTGGATTCAAATAAAATGATATCCTCGACAACTTCAGTCTTTTCTCCATTTATCGTGATGTTGCTTATTGTTCCAGTTGTGAAGACTTTTGTTTTCTTTATGTTGAGGTGTAATCCATTCTGAAATTTATGCACCAACCACTAAGGCCAAAGATGAGGAAAATGAAGATTTTTATCAGCTTCTGCAATCTGAAACTGATCGAACATGCAATCAGGATGCATTGTTAATTACTGGTGATTGGAATGGGAAAGTTGGAAACAAAGAAGAAGGATTGGTTGTTAGAAAATATGGCCTTGGTGATAGAGACAATGCTGGAGGTGGAATGATAGAATTTTGCAAGACCAACATTGCAAATACCTTTTTTCACCAACCTAAACAGTGACTGTACACATGGGACCTTGCCAGATGGAACACACAGGAATCAAATTGACTACATCTGTGGAAAGAGATGATGGAAAAGCTCCATATCATCAGTCAGAATAAGGCCAGGGGCCAACTGTGGGACAGACCATCAGTTGCTCATATGCAAGTTCATATTGAAACTGAGCAAGTCCCCGAGAGCCAAAATACAACCTTGAGTAAATTCCACCTGAATTTAGAGACCATCTGAAGAATAAATTCGATGCATTGAACACTAATGACCGAAGACCAGATGAGTTGTGGAATGACATCAAGGACATCATACATTGTTGTAAGGAGAGCAGAGAAATAGGGCATTATCTGCACTAGGACGAAATAGGCACAATGCTGAGGGTAACGGTAGGAGAGGAGTCTTTAAAGATGAGAGAGTGCAGCATGTATGTGTTTCCTAATGGGAATGGTAGAGAGGATGTCTTTGAATGGGCAAGAGAGGAAGGGATCCCATGATCAGTGAAGGACTGGCCTTAGATAGGTGCACATCCTTCGTCAGGAAGAATGCAGGACATCTATAGATATGGGTAAATAGGTAGATGTGTTACCATAAATCACAGATTGGAGCCACCTACCACGAAGCCAATACTGAGACAGGAGGAGGTAAGCAGCAAACGGGCTTTACTGAACACCGTGTTCAAGAGACAGAGGGTTCCCCAAATTCTGTCTGCCCTAAAGGGGCTAACTGAAGGGTTTTATAGGGAGAGGGTCAGGGTTTAGAGATTTCCAGGAACGTTAATTCTTCTTTGAGGTGGACGTAATGACGAAGTGACCTATTGTTGACGTCTAGCAGGTCTCTTATCACCATCCTGGTTTCGGTCACAAGATGGATCCGAATTTTGCTCAGTTATCTCAGGTCCTGATGGTATTGTTCATTGCCTTGTCCCCTGGTTTAATCAGCAACAAAAATCTCGGTTACCTTGTTTTTCTACAAAGAACCATCGTGAGACAGATTCAAGAGCAAGTAATTGACATTTTCAAAGAGTAGAGATTTAATCACGGGTTATACAGCTGAGCAAGAAAATATATTCACTTATTTTCATACTGAAACACTAAAGAAAATGTATTTTTTCTACTTCAGGTGTGTGTCTTATAGCTTCTATTTTCTCAGTGAAACAATAAGTGAGGTCTCATTGAGAGTATAAGACTACGTAGCTGCTGCATTTTTGCTGAAGTGGATATTTCTGGGACTGTATTTACATTTTTAAACATTTCAAACCTGGTGAACATTTGAAGCTCACTTTTTAAAAAATAGCTTTTTTGTTGAAGATGTACACCGCAAAACACAGTTCAACAGTTTCTGCACGTGCTATTCGTGACTTTGATTACATTCTTTGAGTTATGCAACCATCTCACCCTCCTTTTCTGAGTTTTTCCTTTCCCGTTAATGTGAACTCACTGCCCCCTAAGCTTCCTACCTAACCTTTCTGGTTTCTGTTGTCAATTTGATTCCATATAGATAGCTCTTTAAAAGAGCAAATTGCTGAAGGCAGACATTCTTTACTAATTAAGCTAAACTATTGTTTGAGAAGGAAACCCTGGTGGTGTACTGGTTAAGAGCTATGGCTTCTAACCCAAAGGTCTGCAATTTCGAATCCCCTAGGTGCTCCTTGGAAACCCTATGGGCAGTTCTACTCTGTTCTGTAGGGCCTCTGTGAGTCAGAATTGACTGGATGGCAAAAGGTCAGGTCTACCGTTTGAGAAACCTGCTTTTTGATGAGTGAATAAATAAATTATAAGAAATCTAGGATATATCCAGAAATTTATTCTTGTCTTAAACACGTTGATATATATTCTCTTTCTTTGACTTTCTGTGAGCCAGTGTCCTTAAATATGTATAAATAGAAGGAAATCGTTTATGTGTGTGTGTGAGAAAGAGATGAGTACCTGGCATACAGTTTATTTCAGTGCACATTTATTAAGAGAGATTGCAAAGGGGGAGAAAGCTCAGATGTTCTTCACTTGGATTTATATCACCTGTCTAGCAACTGTCTTTCCACCTCTTTATCTCCATAGTCCTACCTGAAAAACTCAGAGAGCTGGAATGTTACTCAGGATTCTTACGTGAGGAGGTCCTGCCTGACATTACAACTGGAGAGTTGAGCTGAATTTCCCTCTTAGAGGGTTTCCTAGGACTGGAAACCTGGTGAAGTGATAGATTTGATACGAATTTCTATTTATATAGCACCTTTCTCGAGGAACACAGAGCAATCTATGGGCATTATTTTTAATAGTCTAGGAGAAGTTCAGCAAGCCTAGAGAGCTGAACAATAAAGTCATGTTATTTTAAGCATTATTTAATACTTTGATGATTTGTCCTTCAAAGAATTCTTGGTCTTTGGGCAAGCATGGGTCCCAAGTGGGATAATGAGCAATTAGCTCTGTTTCCCTCATACCCAGAAGAGAATACAAGTGACCTGTGCATTGACTCAGCCCTGCGGGCTCTTTAACAGGCTTCAGTTAATGGGGAGAGTGATGGGTTTTAAGCACAGAGAGGTTGCCTCTCCTTCTCAGAGGGAGGATCTCGCCTTTGCTAGATGGTCCCTGTTGTTTAAGTTGGATACCTGCGAATGTGCTGTCATAGTATCCTGGATGAGTGCTGAGGGGCTGTATTTGTTCATGGCATCTGATGGGAGTCTTGAACTCGTTATACTTATTTTTTTGGCTGCCTTGCTTTTGGTCACATCCTAGTCTAATGACTGAAAGATGGCAACTGTGCTCTTCTCTAGACTGATGTCCGTTTGTCAAGAATAATTTTCACAATTTTGAATTTTTCTATATTACTAATGATTGGGAAGCGTAAGTGAAAGCATTTTTATCTTGGGGAGGTATCAACTGCACTTCCACCCCATTTGTCATTCACTCTGAATATCTGTGGTTTGTTTTAAAATGTGTGCCAGTGCCTCTTCTTGGAGGTATAAATTTGCACAGGGTCTGGCAGAAGCTCCAGACAGGATGTTGACTCTTGAGTGCCTTGACGGAGGCCCAGTGGAGGTGCTATATGGCTCCAGGCAATTTAAGTTTCTATCCAAAGCCTTTAAAACCCAAAGCTTTAAAGTGCTTGCTTAAGATTTCTGGGGCTGGATGTACCTACAGAGATCTAACATTTACATTTTTTTTTTCCTCAAGAGGGACCAAGCATGAAAGCTGTGCCACTGTTTCCCTGTGGTCTTGACTGGCCTATCAATTTTCAGATCTGTAATTCTTAATCAGCCAGAGGTGCTAGTGGGGATGGTGTTCTACCAAAGATTTGACAGTCAGCGTGCCATATAACCTTTCTGGGTTTTAGTTTCCTCCCTGGTGAAGCAGGGCCTTAGACTAGAATGACCTCCAGCATCTTGTGAGCTCCCCATTTCTATGGAGTCTGACAGCCACTGTTGCCCCCAAGGACATGCTCAAGTTCATTCATTTATTTTCCATTTACTGGGTACCTACTGTATGTAAAAGTGTTAAAAAGGAAAGATGTCACTTTAAGGACTAAGGTGAGCGTGACCCTAGCCATGGTATTTTCATTCATCTTCATATGCATGTGAAAACTGGACAGTGAATAAGGAGGACCGAAGAAGAATTGATGCTTTTGAATTATGATATTGGTGTAGAATATTGAATATACCATGGACTGCTAGAAGAACAAATAAATCTGGGAAGAAGTACAGCCAGAATGTTCATTAGAAATGAGGATGGTGAGACTTTGTCTCACATACTTTGGACATGTTATCAGGAGGGACCAGTCCCTGGAGAAGGACATCATCCTTGGTAGAGTAGAGGGTCAGGGAAAAAGAGGAAGATCTTCAATGAGATGGGTTGACACAGTGGCTGTAATAATAGGCTTAAGTATAAAAATAATTGTGAGGATGGTGCGGGACTGGGCAATGTTTCATTCTGTTGTACTTAGGGTCACTATGAGTTGGAACTGACTTGATGGCACCTAACAACAACAACATCAACAACTCCATGTAAGTCTCCAGAGGTCCTTGAATATTAGCTTATTCAAGGAAAACCAACCAGTTGCCATTGAATCAATTCCAGTTCATGGTGACTCCATGTGTGTCAGAGTAGAGACGTGTTCCATAGGGTTTTCACAGCTGATTTTGCTGAAGTAGGCCTTATTTTTCCTGGTGCCTCTGGATAGGCTCGAACCTCCAACCTTTCCATTACCAGCTGAGTGTATTAACTATTCGCACCATCAAGGGGCTCCACCTATTCAGGAAAGGTGCCTTTTACAGATCCCACTTGTGGAGGAACGTTCATGTCCACTGTTGCTGAATTCCTACTAAACGCTTGAACAATGAGTGGTATTCTCTTCAGCCTGTTGCATATTAGGACTTTGGAGTTCAGAGCAGTGGACCTTAGTTTCATGAACTTTAAAAGTCAAACGTTTTATACCCTGCCATACATGTGTGGAAGGATTTTAAGGGTATGCAGGCGGGGGAGTGTGTTTTCTAATTCACCCAGTGTTTATGGAGGTCCTATCAGAGTTGTGAATAACAATCTAGTGCCAAAAACAGTTGTGAGTTTTCTCATTATCCATTTCAGGAGGATTGACATTGGAGACTAAAGCTAATTTTAATGAAGAAATAATTGCTTCATGAAGAGACAAGAGGACTGCTGAGAATACAAGTGTCTTGTTTTAGCATTAGATTACTTTATAGAAGATTGCTTGTAAAACACAAGGGAAAATATGAAATAAAATATTTCTCTTATTCCAAAAAGATGTGGACGTTGTAAAAATCAAAATTAAATCATATGAAACTGTCTCTACTTGTTGAAATTCCAGGTGATTCCAGGCCAATTTTTTTTTTTTTGGCAACGAAATATTATAAGTTTTTAAAAACAATAGCCCCAGAGAATCTCAAGTGCCTATGAAGTGACTACTGTAGCTAGGAGGTAAAATGGGAGTAATAAGTGCTTGCTTTCTTTGGATGCTTCAGCTCTCCTTAAGTGAACATAATTTAGGTGACTGTACGAGCATCTGCATGGCAGCTGCAGGTGCTACAAGTGAATGCCAGAGAGGACAAAATAGTTGGCACACCGTTTCTAATTTCATTATTGTACCAAAAGCCAGAAAAAATATAAGCTTACATTCTTTTGAAGTGGGAAGATGTTGTCTCTTTTTTTCTTGGACTTTACACAAATACACAAGTATTCCCAAGATATGTGTTAACATAGTCTGAAAACTTAAGAGTATAAGCTATTGGGGGGGGGAGGCTACTGTAAAAAAAATGTAAATTTTGTCTGATTGTAGAATCAGCATTCCATTGTAGTTTTTCGTACTTCTCAGGTAGACACCCAGATAAATTTAAAATGTCACATAAGCCTTTAAAGCTGGGGTAGAAAAACTGTGTATCTGTAAATAAAATTTATTGGAACACTGCCATGCCCACTCTTTTACGTATTGTCTGTGGCTGCTTTCTTGCTGCAAGAGCATAGTTGAATAGTTGCAGTGGAGTCCTCTTGGCCCGCAAGCCTAAAATACTTACTATCTGGCCCTGACAGAAAAAGTTTGCCTGCCCTTTAAAGAAAGAATTTAGCTACCTCTGATATAGGAGTCCCTGGGTGGTGCAAATGATTAACGTGTTTGGCTGGTAAATGAAAGGACGATAGTCACCCAGAAGCACCTTGGAAGAAAGGCCTGGTGATCTAGTGAAAAATCAGCCATTGAAAACCCTATGGAGTATAATTCTACTCTGAACACGAGGGGTCTCCATGAGTTGGCATTGATTCAGTAGCAACTGATATTAGTATTGGTACCCTTGACATAAAGCATTGATTAAAAAAAAAAAAAAAGTTACCCAAACAAAAACCCAGTGCTGTCGAGTCGGTTCCGACTCATAGCGACCCTATAGGACAGAGTAGAACTGCCCTCATAGAGTTTCCAAGGAGCGCCTGGCGGATTCGAACTGCTGACCCTTTGGTTAGCAGCCATAGCACTTAGCCACTACGCCACCAGGGTTTCCGATTTCGTTGATATTCAAATCATACTGGCCCCATAGCTTCCTATTGCATGCCCTTTTCAAGGTGCTGGAAGGCCGCTGGGATATCTCCCCACTTCAGCCAAGGTGTCCTGATCTCTATTATTAGAATCACTGACAAGGGAGAAAGAGTCTTGGAGAAACAATGGAAGGAATTGAGACTTTTTTTCCTTCTCTGGAGAAATCATCTCCTCTGTCTGTGAAATGAAAGGGCCAACCCAACTGATGCCTTTAGGTCTCTTCTAACTTTGACTTTCTTTGATTTCATGACAGTTTATCTTTAAGTAGTTGAAGGACTATCATGAGGAAGAGGTATTAGTTGTGTGGCCACGTGCAGCTGTATTAGGATTAATGGGTGCAAGTCACTATGAGAACAAATGTTAGCTCAAGAAAGACTAGAACTTACTAGGAACTGTCCGTAACTAGAATGTGCTAGATTGTAGTGAATAGCTAGTTCCCCATCACTAAAACAATAACACACGCGCACACACACACACACACACACACAAAACAAAACCTGTTGCCATTGAGTGGATTCCGACTCATGGTGACCCTGTAGGACTGAAGTGAACTGCCCCACAGGGTTTCCAAGGCTGTAAATCTTTATGGAAGCAGACTGCCGTATCTGTTGACTACAGAAGGGCTGGTGGGTTCAAATCACTGACGTTTTAGTTAGCAGCCAAACACTTTAACCACTGCGCCATCAGGGCTCCTTTCCCCATCACCAAAGGTGGTCAGAAGGAGCCATGGTAGCACAGTGGCTAAGTGCTTGGCTGGTAGCCAAAAGATTGGCAGTTCAAACCCATCAGCCACTCTGCAGGAGAAAACCGTGTCAGTCTGCTCCCATAAAGATCACAGCTTTGGAAACCTATGGGGCAGGTCTGCCCTGTCCTACAGGGCCTCTCAGAGTCGGAATGGACTTGACAGCACACAATAATAGAGGTATTCAAATTTAGCCTAGATAGCTACTTGGTACATGGAATTCAAGCACAGGATAAGAGATGGTTGTTGAATCAGAAAGCCTTTGAGCCTTGTTCAAACCTTGAAATTCTAATGACTTCATTGGTTAAAGTTCTTTGTTCCCAAGATCAGATTTTGACCATAATTTGTTTTGTTGATTGTCTATGGAGACATCTTGAATAGTTCCCTGAAATTTTAGTCGGGTTAAACCAAAGCGGTATGAAAAAGGAGAAGCTTTTCTGGTGGAAGGGCATATAGAGAAAAGGCAGACCCCAGAACCAGTCTCCCCTTTGGCCACTGGTAGGACAGTGGTCAAAAAGAAGGGCACTGCTTTCTACCAGCCTTAAATCCCCCAAAATGAACTGTCTCTCTTCTCCTTCCGCTACCATCTTTGCTTCCTGGCTTGGCCCCTAGAAAGATGAAGGACCAGGCTAGGGGCATATCACAGATGTAGAAGTCAAAACAGGGTTTCAGTATTGCAGTTTGCCAAAGAGGTGAGAATTTAGATTGGGACCTGGTTATGAAGGGGACAGGTCTGGGTGAGGTCGGTATAAAGGCCTTGGGTAATGCCTAAAAAAGAGATGATGGTATTGAAAGGAAACTTCTCAGTCTTGCTTATTTGGGCTCATTAACCTCAGGACTTTAGGACAGTGCATTCATCCAAAACCATTAGCTAGAACAGGGGTTGGCAAACTTTGTCTATAAAGGGTCAGATAGTAAATATTTTCAGTTTTTCCGGCCGCAAAATCTCTGCTGTAACTTCTTGACTGCTGTTATATGCAAAAAGCAACCATAGATAATACACAAATGAATGAGTGTGGCTGTGTTCCAATAAAACTTTATTTACAGAAACAGGCAGTGGGCCGGATTTGGAAGGTTTTGGCTCTGTGGTGTATGTAGTTTGCTAACCCTTGATATAAAAAAAAAAAAAAAAAAATAAGACATTGAAAATCAGAACTGGCTAGAAAACATGAGCTCAGTTTTTTCATGTTTTGGAGAAAAGGTGAAATGACTTTTCCAAAGTCATATCCATGAAGTCGTGATTGAACTAAGAGTAGAACCTGGAAACTGACTTTGAGTCTAGTACCCATTGTGTTACACAATGCTGCCTCCACTGTGTTGTTAGGTGCCATTGAGTTGGTTATGACTCGTAGCAACCCTGTGTACAATGGAACGAAACACTGCCCGGTCCTGCAACATCGTCACAATCCCTGTTGTACTTGAGCCCATTGTTGTGAACACTGTGTAAATCCATCTTGTTGAGAGTCTTCCTCTTTTTTGCTGACCTTCTACTTTACCAAGCATGATGGTTATAGCATTTGGTTTTTAAGAGAGGTCCATGTGAGTGAAAGAAATACTTGCTTGAAATGGTATGAAAATAGGAACAGTGAGAGAGCTCAAGGGTAGTATTTTAATAGAGGCAACCCTTTAGCCCTGTGACCTTGCCTAACTTTTTCTTAGATGGGCCCTGTTCACAGTAAAGCAAAATATATGTTGCATCAATTTATATGGAGAAATAACGCCCTAGAGTTGTGAAAAAGCAGTGGGCTCCCGCAGCTACGTCACAGGATTTGATCACTTCAGCTTCGAGTGCCAGGAGATTTGAGACATATGTTTTTAGACATGCTGCATGCTTAAAACATTTCCAGGGGTCGGGCTGCAAATAGTGACTTAATAAGTAGAGAAACAGGAAAAGTATGCAAGTCGAGGACACAAGCATTTATTCACCACTAGGTGCATGGCCAAGCCTTTTGCATTACATCTGCTTGTCAGGGTTGGCTCTTTAATCTCTTGTGCCCTTGGTATTGCTCTTTGTCTACCCGTGAATAAAGTGCAGCATTGTGGTTAGTAATCCCACTCCAGTGACTCGACTTCAAATGTGGTTTTGGAGTGCATCCCAGAGTTCTGTTTGCTAAGCTTCCTACTCCTGTTTCAGAGACACCACTGGATACAGAGCAGCGAGCACTCAAGGCTTCCCTCTTTCCTTAAACCTGTCGGGTTGTGGGCTCTCTCTTTCCCCCTCTCACTCCTGTCTTCTTTTCTTTCTTTTTTTTTTTGTATTTACTTTTTTTTTTTTAAAACCTTCCAAGGCAAGTTCATGGATACTAAGCTGATGTGTTTGTTGTTCTTTTTCTCCCTGCCTCCGTTCCTAGTGAGTAACCACACTGGCCGCATCAAGGTGGTCTTTACTCCGAGCATCTGTAAAGTGACCTGCACCAAGGGCAGCTGTCAGAACAGCTGTGAGAAGGGGAATACCACCACTCTCATTAGTGAGAATGGTCACGCTGCCGACACACTGACGGCCACGAACTTCCGAGTGGGTGAGTGCCTCCCCGTCCCCTCACTGTCCTTACCGAATAGATTGCTATGAGGTCGGAGCACTTTGACACCCCCTCCATTCACACTGCTGTTTACTGTCTCTGAGTACAGATATGCTTCTTTCACGGAAGCTTTTGAGTTACTTTCTGAATAATTTCAAACCTGAGTTTTGGCTTCTTAGAGACATGGCAACTCAACCAGAATATTACCCCTTATTGCTTTTCATTTGCGCAGCCGTGTAGTGATGGGAGGAGTATGGTGGGGCAGAAGAGAACAGGCTGTAGATTAAGAACCTGTTGTAAAACTTGTTTTGATCAGCTTCAGATTTTATCTGCTCAGTGATAAGTAGAATTTGCATTAGATTTGGCTCATGTTATAAAATATGGTAGGTGATGAAATTTAAACTTTTACTTCATAAATAGCCATGCCCTAAAAAAAAAATAACTTACTGAAATTTGTCAAAAACCTGTGTTCTGGCTGTAGAAAAGGATATAGACTTGCATCTTTTGCCATGTTACTGCTCGAATTATAAATTGATATATAACATGGATTTGAGGGAAGACATACTAATGAAAAAATTACTGTCACTCAGAAACTTTAATTCTTTTCACAATTAATTTAAATTTGAATTATAATTGTCTGCAAAAAAGGCTTTTTGCTTCTTTTTAAGTTTTTTGTTTCTTTTTTACTTTTGTATGTTGAGAAAGTAATGTGGTCTTCTGAGTGCTGTCACACTGCCATGTTGTCATGCAATACAGTATTTTTGTCACAGAAAAAATGTCTTTTATTATTTTTTGACCAATTATGGTTTGCCATGTGTACTCAAATAATCACAGACGCCCACGTTGCTTTATGAGTTACTCACAAGAATAACCTAAATGTCAGACAGATAATAACACTGGCTAGATCTGGTCTTTTTATGGAATATTGCTGTTTAGTCTTGGGAATGCATGTCTGGGGGTAAAAGAGGGGGTGTCTATTTCAAACTGATTTCCATCAAGACAAAATTTCAAAGGACAGCTTGGAATCCTTATTACCTCTTTGACTGCTTAACTGCATTATTGTGACTCCTAACCCTTATTATTATTTTTTTTAACCCTTATGAGGTCCAGGCAGAATTTGTGATCTTCTGTACTTAGAAAAAACATGTGCCCATAGACACTATTTAAATTCTCTGGCTATGATAAGGGGTATCTCGGGCATATTTTTAAAAGAATTCAGCTGTTAGGTGCCAAATGGCACTTTATGCTTAGCAGGGCAGGCAGCCGAGTGTAATGGGAAGTGTGTTGAACTGATGATGATCAGGAAACTTGATTCTGGTCCTGGTCCTCCCACTAACTAGCTAATCCACTGGGTGTGCCAGTTAATATTTCTGGACCTCAGTTTTTCTTACCCATAAAATAAATGGGATTGTATTTAGTCACCTCTAAAATTAAATTTATCTTTGAACTCTTATGACTTTTTATCATTAACAAGGAAGATCATTTTCTGGCTTTTTTAGAGGGCTGTGGACAAGGAAAGGAAGGGAAACAGCAATTCTCAGCAGGTTCTTATGGACTTTATGGCTTTTTTCCCATTTTACTTTTTTTGGTTTTCTTTCTTACTCTCACTGCTTTCCCTCTGCCATTAACAATAACCTCTCCTCCTCTTCCTTTTTCTCTTTGTATTTATCCTATATCTTTACAGAAGGAATGGCACAGTAGCTGGGATGGTGTGTAACTTGGCTTGCAGTGTGTCCATTTTGAAACTAAATATTTGAATGCGTTATGAAACGGGGAAAGTCTGCTTGTTAAAACACGCTACACACTTTCCTCTCTGGCATTTAGCCAGATGTTTAGGAAGAGAACACAAATAGCGTATTCAAAATACAAAATTGGGCAAAATTATTTACAAAAAAATTTCCAAAACCAGAACTCAACTATTCCACAAAAGGATTGGCAGAGAAGTTTAATTTTTAAAAAGGAGAGTGGGTAAGGGAGCATAGTAATAAATAGTTTTACATGGAAAATCAGAGAAATATTTCATTTATATCCTGAGCTGTTTCCCTCTCGTATTTATATTTTGGTTCAAATATTGGATAGTTTGAAAGATAAGTTTTATAATGGTAATTAGGATTTATAAATTATGATTCTTCAGAGATTTTTTTTAAAATCATTTTTGGGCACATAAAATCTCTTTTTGGACTTTACTGGTTTTAATATAATTTTATTAACTATAAAATTTTTATTAACTATAAAAAGTACTCTTCTAATAGTTATCTCTCTCATTTTCTCTCTATTTATATATTTGTAATAATCTTTTGACAAATAACATGTATATGGGAAATAAGTACAGTCTGAGGAAAATTAAAAATTTATTGTAACTTGTTAACTGCATTCTGGCCTCTAATATTTAAAAAAACAGAGACCAGTTATAGTCAAGTTGATTCCCACTCATGCCGACCCCATGTGTGTCAGAGCAGAACCGTGCTCCATAGGGTTTTCTTTTCATTTTTTAGAATTAAGAAACAATTTATTGGATATCTTCAATTTAATTAAAATGAGTCATTCAGATGAGAGAAATAACTGTTAGCAAATCTTTTTGGAATAAGCCATAAACCATAATAATTTACAGCAACAAGCATCCCAATGCTAATCACAGTTTTGAATCCATTGTATTTGTTTCTTATTCAATCATGAATCAGTGCTTGCTTTGTAATTTGTGTTTTCTCTCTCTCTTTTTTTTTCTTTTAATCTTTTATTGTGCATTAGGTGAAAGTTTATAGAGCAAATTAGTTTCCCATTTGATAGTTTGCACCTTAAGTGTTCCAGGACATTCCTTTCATTCCCTACAGTGTGTCAGCACTCTTCTCATTTCCATCTTACGTTCCCCATTTCCTTTTGTCCTCATTTTCAACCTCTTCCTGCTTTCTCATTTTTGCTTTTGGGTGAATGTTGCCCTTTTGATCTCGTATAATTGATTGTTCTAAGAAGCATGTTCCTCTTGGATGTTATTATTTCATGAGCCTGTCTATGATTTGGCTGAAAGGTGGTCTCTGGGAGTGGTTTTAGTTCCAGTTCAGAAGGGTGTCTTAGGGCCATAGTCTCAGGGGTTCCTTTAGTCTTTGTCGGACCAGTAAGTATGGGTTCTGTTTAATTTTTTTTACATTTGGACATCCAGTTTTACCAGCACCATTTGTTAAAGAGACCATCTCTTACTTATTTAATGGACATTGGGCCTTTGTCAAAGATCAGCTGTCCATAGGTAGATGGATTTATATCTTGATTTTCAATTCTGCTCATTTCTCTATGTCTCTGTCGCTGTACCAGTACCAGGCAGTTTTTACTACTGTGTCTGTATGGTAGCTTCTGAGTTCAGATGATGTGAGTGAGGCCTACTTTGTTCTTCTTCAATAATGCTTTGCTTATGTGGGGCCTCTTTCCTTTTCATATAAAGTTGGTGATTAGTTTTTCCATCTCATTAAAAAATGCTGTTGAAATTTGGATGGGAATTGCATTATATCTGTAGACAGGTTTGAGTAATATCAACATGTTCACAATGTCGAGTCTTCCTATCCACGAGCATGGTATGTTTTTCCATTTATGTAGGTCTTGTTTGGTTTCTTGCAGTAGTGTTTTGTAGTTTTCTTTGTATAGATCTTTTATGTCCCCGTTAGATTTATTCCTAAGTATTTTATATTTTGGGGGGCTGTTGTAAATGGTATTGTTTTCCTGGTTTCCTTTTTGAAGTTCTCTTTGTTAGTGTATGGGACTCCAACAGATTTTTGTATGTCTATTTTTTTTTTTTTTATCTTGTGTCCTACTGCTTTGCTGAATCTTTCTACTAGTTCCAGTAGCTTTCTTGTGGAATCTTTGGGGATTTCTATGTATAGGATCATATCATCTGTAAAAAGGGATAGATTAACTTCTCCCTTACCAATTCAAATGCCCGTTATTTCTTTTTCTTGCCATATTGCTCTAGTTAGGGCTCACAGCACAATGTTGAGTAAGAGTGGTGACACGGCATTTTTGTCTGGTTCCCATTCTCAAGGGGAATGCTTTCAATCTCTCTCAGTTGAGGATAGTTTTGACTGTTGGTTTTGTATAAATGCCCTTAATTATGTTGAGGAGTTTCCCTTCCATTCCTATTTTCCTGAGGTTTTTATCAGGAATGCATGTTGGATTTTATTAAATGCCTTTTCAGCATTGATTGGAATGATCATGTGATTCTTTTTTTTATGTGGTGGATTACGTTGATTGATTTTCTAATGTTGAATCATCCTTACATACCTGGTATGAATCCCACTTGGTCATGATTTTTTTTTTTTTTTTAAATATATTCTGTTGAATTCTGCTGGCTAGAATTTTGTGTCTATATCCATGAGGAGTATTTGTCTATAATTTTCTTTTTTTAGTAGTGTCTTTGCCTGGTTTTGGTATCAGGGTTTTGTTGGCTACAAAGAATGAATTTGGAGTATTCCTTCCTTTTCTGTACTCAGAAATAGTTTGAGTGGTGTTGGTGTGAACTCTTCTCTGAATATTTGGTAGAATTTTCCAGTGAAGCCATCTGGGCCTGGACTTTTTTTTTGTTGGGAGTTTTTTTTTTTTTTTAATACCTCTTGAGTCTCTTCTTTTGTTATGGGTCTGTTCAGTTTTTCTACCTCAGTTTGTGTTCACTTAGGAAGGTAGTGTGTTTCTAGAAATTTGTCCATTTCCTCTAGGTTTTCAAATATGTTGGAGTGCAACCTTTCGTAGTATTCTCTTATGATCTTTTTATTTCTGTTGCAGTGTACCCATCTCATTTATTATTCAGGTTGTATGCTTCCTCTCCTGCTTTCCTTTTTCAGTTTGGCCTGTGGTTTTCGATTTTATTGATTCTTTTAAAGAGCCAACTTCTGGTCTTGATTCTTCCTGTTGTTTTTCTGTTCTCTGTTTCTGCTCTGATCTTTATTATTTCCTTTCTTCTGGTGACTGTGGGCTTCTTTTTCTGCTCTCTTTCTGTTTGTTCAAGTTGTGGGGTTACTGTTTTGATTTTGGCCTGTTCTTTTTTGATGTGTGCGTTTATTGCTATAAATTGACTTCTGGGCATTTTGGTAAAATGTATTTTCATTCTCATTTGATTCTGGGAATTTTTCAATTCCATCTTTGATTTCTTCTATTACTCAGTGGTTGTTAAGCCAGGTGTTACTCAGTTGCCATGTATTTGATTTTTTTTTTTCTTTGCTATTCGTATTATTGATATCTCCTATTATGGCATTGTGATCAGAGAAAATGCTTTATATTATTTCCGCATTTTGGATTTTGTTAAGGCTTGTTTTTTGTCCTAAAATATGGCCTATTCTGGGTAATGTTCTTTGCACGTTGGAAAAGAATATAGACTTTGCTGCTGTTGGGTGAGATCTTCTCTCTATATGTCTGTGAGTTCAAGTTTGTTGTGGCAGTTAGACCTTCTCTAACTTTGTTGAGTTTCTTTCTAGATGTTCTGTCCTTCACTGAAAGTGGTGTGTTGAAGTCTCCTGTTATTATTGTGGAACTGTCTGGTTCTCTTTTCAATGCTGCTAGACTTTCTTCTATGTATTTTAGTCCCCTGTCATTGGGTGTGTGGATATTTATATGGTTATATCATCCTGGTGGAATTACCCTTTGATTATTACATAATGTCCTTTCCTATCTTTTATGGTGAATTGTGCCTTAAAGTCTATTTTATCAGAGATTAATATTGCCATTTCTGCTCTTTTTTGGTTATTGTTTGCTTGATATATTTATTTCCATCCTTTTTGTTTGTCTTTGTGTCTAAGGTGGGTCTCTTGTAGACAGCATATGGATGGGTCCTTTTTTTTTTTTTTTTAAATCCATTCTTTCACTCTCTGTCTCTATTCTGGTGTATTTAAGATATTTACATTCAATGTAATTATCCATATGTTTACTGCTATAATTTTGTTGTGCTTTTTTTGTGGTGTTGACAGTTTGTTCTGCTTAATTTTTGGTGCTGAATTCTTTTCGTTTGTGGATTTTCTTTTCATTTCTTTCATTGCCGCTGGTTTTGTGCTTACTGAGTTTGTATGTTTTGTTTTTTTTTTTATTTTGATAAGTAGGTTTGTTAACTTTCTTTGGGGCTATCTTGAAATTTACCTTTATCTTCTTAAGTTTAAACTAGACTTTTATTTCTTGATATCACCTCGACTTCCTCTACACATGGAAGTTCTATAACTACATCGTTTATTCCCTCTTTTTTGTTTGGACGCTGTTGTCATATTTACAATCTGATGTCTCTTGTCCCCTGTTTTCAGTCTTTTAGCTTTGTTGTTTTTGAGAATTCTTTATCTGGGTTGGAATCTGGCTGATGCTGTCCTGTGTCTTAACCTCAGGTTGTTGGTTTTCTACCCAAAGGACTCCCGTTAGTATTTATTGTCAGTTTGGTCTGGTTTCTACAAACTCCCTTAATTTTTGTTTATCTGGAAATGTCCTAATTTCTCCATTGTATTTGAAAGACAGTTTTTCTGGATATATAATTTTTGGTTGGCAATTTTTTTTTCAGGGTTTTATATATCCCATCGCATTCTTGCCTGTATGGTTTGTGCCAAGTAATCAGTGCTTATTCTTATTGGTTCCCCTTTCCACTCCAACTGCTCTCAGGATTCTTTCTTTGTCTTATGCTTTGCCATGGTTGATTAGGCTATGTCTTGGTGACTTTCTTTTGGGGCCTGTCCTGTATGGAGTTCATTGAGCTTCTTGGATGGATATCTTCTTATCTTTCCTAATACTAGGGAAGTTTTCTGCCAGCAAATTTTTGACAATTCTCTCTGTGTTTACCATTGCTTCCCCCTATTCTGGAACTTTGATCATGTGCAGATTTCTCTTCTTGATAGTATTCTGCATAATTCTTAGGCTGTCTTCATTTTTCTTCTGATTTTTTTCTCAAACAAATCGATGTCAAGGGATTTGTCTTCAAATTTGTTGATTCTGTCTTCCGTCATTTCAATTTTGCTCCTATAGCCTTCTATTGAGTTGTCTAATTGCTGTAATTTTCTTGTTAATGTTTTGGATTTCTAGTTACTGTGTTTGTGTGGTTTCTAATTGTCTATTTATTTGTCATTATGTTCTTGTATTCCTGAATTCTTCTGTTTCTTTGTGTTTTCCTTGATTTTGTCTGTGTATTCCTTGATCTCTTGGAGAGCCTTGTATATTAGTCTTTTGAATTCTTTATTAGGAAGTTCCATTACCATTTCTTCCTCCGGAGGTTTTCTGGTTCTTTATTTTGGTCACTTGCTGGAACCATCTTGTCCTGCTTCTTTATGTGATTTGATATTGTCTGTTGTCTCTGAATGGTCAAGAAATTGTATTTATTTATCGTATATTCATTTGCTGCATCTTTAATTTTTTTGTTTTCTTTTCTTTTAATATATCTGAGTGTGCTGTGCAATTGTGCTACTCTGGGCACTGATCTGGCTGCGTTGAAGCTCTCATCCCCTTTCTCCAGGTGGCTGGGTAGCGACTGGGTGTGTGAGCTTGGGTCTCTGTTCTTTGGTCTTGCAGGGCTGCTGAGGATGTGACTGGTGTTTCTGGTGAGATGATGTATCTCTCTGGGCAGTCACCTGGCTGTGGGTGCAGGGGTGTTCTCCTTGGTCTCTGGGTTGGATGTTCTGTGTGCACCATACCAATTGCTGGGTAGTCAAGTTGAGGGTGCCCAGGTCATTGGTAACTGGTGAGTGGTACGGAAACTTTCACTGATGGTCCTGGGCAGGCTGGGCTGCGTAGGGGTGTTTGGTGTGGGGACAAGCCTCCAATTGTTGGAAGGGCGATGCGGGGTGTGAAACAAGGAGATGTTGTGTGTTCACAGGTGTCTAGAAGGAGCGCATGCTCCTGTCTGCTAGAGTGCATCATGGGGGAGGTTGTGCAGGTGGCTGTAGGGAGTAGGAGGCACTGCTGGGCCTCGGGTCCCCAGCAGGGGTGGCCAGAGGCAGTGGGAGGTACTGCTGGCCCTCAGGCCCCCAGCAGGGGTGGCTGGAGGGTGTAGGAGGCATTGTTCGTCCTCAGGCCCCTGGCAGGGGTAGCTGGAGGGAGTAGAAAGTGTGCAGGGCTGTTGGCCCCTCTGTGAGTGGCATAGCAAAGGGGCGGGTGCCTCCAGTCCATGAGCTCCTGGATTAGGGGGTGGAGCGATGGTGGTTTCTGCCAGACGGTGATCACGTGCAGGGAGGAGGTATGTGCAAGAAAGGTGGGGGTGGGACTCACAGTCCTGCAGGCCTCCAATGTGGTGGGTTAGGATGGGCACAGTGGGTGGGGTGTGTATGCTTAACTTTTGCAGGGAGGGAAGCACTCCTGCTTGGCTCTGGATGTGAGTACAGAGTCACTCCTGCTGGGCTACACCAGGTGATGGGGCTTTGGGCTGGGAACACTACTTGCTTTGTCTCGGTATGGCTGCGCCGTGCAGGTTTGGCCAGCAGGGCACTGGTGATCTGTAATTCTCTGTGTTCACTGTTTTTATACTGTCTCCAGGTTGGGTTCTCCTTCCACATGGCACTTAGTTTGATTCTTCAGTCTTTGATGCTCAGGGTTCCAAGGTTATCATCTGTATCTGATCTTGTTTTATTGGGTCTTTGTTGTAAGAGGGATATTATGAAGCATCTGACTACTCCACCATCTTGGCCCACCACCTCCATATTCAGTGGCTGATTTTTTGGAATTAGATCACCAGGCCTTTCTTCGAAGGTGCTTCTGGGTGAACTTGGACCTCCAATCTTTCAGTTAGCAGCCAAATATATTAACCATTTATACTTTTCAGGGACTCTTCTTCATATTTAAAGCACTAAAGATGAGAGTCAAAAAACTTTTTCTGTAAAAAAAAAAAAAAAAGGGCCCAATAATCAATATTTTTGGTCTTGCGGGCCATATGTTTCCGTTGCAGCTACTCAACTCTGCCATGGTAGCGTGAAAGCAGCCAGAGACAGTATGCATGTGAATGGGCATTACTGTGTTACGAAAATAGTGTGCTGCATTTTTCTCACATGCCATAGTTTGCTGAACCTTGTTATAAGGAGTCAAGGAAAATTACATGGACCTCAGAGTAAAACCAAAAAATCCAAACTCGTTGCTGTCGAGTTGATTCCAACTCATAGTGACCCTACAGGACAGAGTAGTACTGCCCCTTAGGGTTTCCAAGGAGTGGCTGCTGGATTTGAACTGCCAACCTTTTGGTTAGCAGCTGAACGCTTAACTACTGTGCCACCAGGCCTCCCAAAGACCCACATTTTCCACTTTTTTTTTTTTTTTTTCTATTGCTCCCATTGCTGTTGAGTTGATTCTGACTCATAGCGACCCTATAGGACAGAGCAGAACTGCCCCTGTAGGGTTTCCAAGGAGTGCCGGTGGATTCAAACTGTGATGACCTTTTGGTTAGCAGCTGTAGCCCTTAACCACTGCGCTACCAGAGTAAAGGCGCTTTGATTAGGTAATCTGTTTAGCTCATTAGGAACTTAGACACAGAAGGGTTAAGTGACCTTGACTTACTTACATAGCAGGTCAGTTAGCCAGGACTAGAACCTGTGTCTCCTTATGCCATCTGGTTACTTACCTCCCCAGAGTCTGACCACAAGGTATGAGAGGGACAAGATGAGGGTCCTCATGGAATTGATCTTGTGGGAACACTGTGTGGTATAATCCAGAGAGAGAGAAAGGACCTGAGAGGCCAGTGTACCTGGGTTCAAATCCTGGCTTCATCGTGTTCCAGTTCTGGGCCATGGGGCATGCACTGGCTCTATCTCTTTTCTGGACCTATAGTGCTTCATCCGCACAATGCAGGTAATAATAGATATCACAGGGTGTTCCAGAGCAGGCACTTGGTTCCTGATAGTTCCCTTTCTTCTTTCATGCTTCTTCTGTGTTGGTCCTTCTGGTCTATGGTGACTTCACAGTCCAGATAAGCTGTCCAGATGGGAGAGGCAGCTGTTTTTCTCCAACAAGAAGAATGTATGTGTTCATGTTGTGACAGCTAGATTATTTCAAATACAGTAATACGGTCACTTGGTATAACTTCTTGGTAGAGATATTGGAAAGCAATCATGATTGCTAAAATAACACATTAGGTTTATATAATGCTGCTTTCTCTGATGAGTTACAAAGGATTCATGTTCCATTACCCTCAATTGGATAATTATAAAAAAGTATTTGATAATTTAAAAAGTGTGCTCACAGATGTTATTTCATTTGGTACTTATGACCTCTGAGATGGTCATCTCCATAATTTGCAGATGTGGATACTGAGGCTTTAATGTCTTGGTTAAAGCTGACTTAAAGTCAGGTTTTCTTATCCCAGAGTCTAAGTACCTCTGGCTCTCTCACGTTGCCTCCTATGACCATACATACATTAAGCGATTATGTATAATCACTATACTAGATTGTCCAAGATAAACGAATAATAAAGCTGCCCTCTAAAAACTTATGTTTTGAGGAACAGATGAAGAGTATACTTAAATAAACCTAAATCAAGGTAGAAATCTCGTAGAAGGAGCCTCAGAGCAGGGAGACATCATTCCTAGTTGAGGGTTAGTATTTAGAGAGAAAAAAGATGGCATGCTGCTTTTCTATAGTGTTTGCCTTGCTGTTGCTAGCTCCTGAACGTGGTAGCTCATAGTGGGAGGTGACTGGATACATACTGCCTAATTGTGGACTGATGGGGCAGTGGAACTTGACTCATTGTTATGTGGCAGTAATCAAGATGGGTGGGGGAGAAGAGGAGATAAAGTTGATATGGGAAGCTATAATGTACACCTTAGAAAAATTAGACAGGGAGACAAGAAGATACAGGTGGTTTCTGGGAATTTGCAAACGTTTCATTAAGTGTGGAAAGCGTGAAAGGTAAAGTTTTTGTTAGTTGCCATTGAGTTGGCTCTGACTCATGACTATCCCATGTGTAAGAGAATGAAATGTTGTCCGGTACTCTGCCATCTTCATGATAGTTTCACTCAAGTGCAGAGAGCGTGAAGGTAATAGTAGTAGACAACAGGTTTGGAAAGGTAGATTGGAACAAGGCTATGGAGCATCTTGGATTTCAAGCTTAGGAATTTGGACTTTATTCTTTTAGACCTTACTACTGTTTTCTGAAAGGAGAAGTTGATATCTATAATTTTTTTAAAAGAGAGGGGGCAATTCTAGTTTTTTAGCTAGGAAACTAAGAGGCTAAATAAAGTTTCTGAACAGCCCATAATGGAAGACAGCCTTCTTCAGCAGTTCTGAGCTTTGTTGAATGTTCTGCTCTGGAAAGTCTCCCCTGAATCTCATATAACTGACTTAATACCACAGTGTTTTGATTAGGAAGAGAAGCAGTGCATGTTGCTTATCTCAAGTTCTCCTCATAAATGCCACTGCCATCGAGTCAATTCTGACTCATAGCTACCTCGTAGGATTTCTAAGGCTGTAAATCTCAACGGAAGCCTACTGCCACATCTTTCTCCTGTGGAGCTGCTGATGGTTTTGAACCACTGGCCTTTTGGTTAGCAGTCAATCGCTTTAACCAATGTGCCACCAGGGCTCCTTTCTCCTCATGAGGGGGGAAGAAAATTCCATCTCAATGAGATGTTAAATAAACCAACATAACCGTTTAAGAAGGGGAAGCGTATAGATTTTTTTCTGGTAGTTAACTCAGACGCTGAGTCTTTTGTTCTCTGCCAGTTGTCATTGTTTGACCCCTTGATGTTAATCCAGCTCAGAAACCAATGAAAATGCCAAAGTGTCACTCTTTGATTAGCTGTTGAATGTGTTTTCTCATTAATGTGTTATACAGATATGTATTTTCTAAAGATGATCCAATACTAACAGAAAGTGGTTGTATTTTGTGTGGGTAATTTAGAATATCTAAGAACTTGTCAAAGAAACTGAACCCAAGTATATTTAGTCTTTTCAAATTATTTTATTTTCTAATACTGAATAAATGCTATAATGTAGACCATTTCATTTTTTTGTTGTTGTTTTATTTAAGCTGTGGGACCCCTCCAAAAGGCTAATATTAGGAACATTCATTCATTTAACATGTATTTTTTGAGCACCTATTTTGTGCAAGGTGTCGGTTTAGGCATTAGGGATATAGCAATGAAGAAAACTCACAAAGTGCTTGCTCTCCAAGAACATTAAAAAATATAGTGTGTTCGTGTACACAATACTGTCAAATGTATATTATATAGTGTAAGAAACATTATATGTGATATAATGTCAGGTAATGATAAATGTCACGGTGAAACACAAAGTCAGGATAGGGGATAGAGAATGGGAAGTGGTGGTAGAAGGTCTGGATTGCTACTTTAGATAGGTCAGGGAAGGTTTGTCTGATGAGATGACCTGAATGAAGTGAGCAATGAGCTCTATGAGAGAACACCACAAACTTTATAATCTAACACTGTGACCCTGTGTTTTATTTTATTTAAGCTGTGGAGCTGAAATAATACCAGCCAAAAGACTGGTATTAGGAACATTGATTCAACATTTTCTGTATGCCATTTGAGTTAGGTTTTGTCAACCTGTGTCATACCAGTGAATCATATTAATAATATCTGCAGATAAAGAGCCTTTTACAGAGAGGATAGAGGCAAGCGGATCTTGTGCCCTGGTGAAAAAAAGGAAATGGTATTGTAATTATTGCAGAAGAAATCTTGGTTATTTTAATACAAAGTATAGTTAGTTAGATATAGGTTCTTTCTCCAACATTTTTTTACATAAGGCAGGCCATATGATTTTGGTAGGGAGCTTACTTGTAAGTAAAGGAAATAACATGGATTGCTTCTGGCTTGTGAGGGCAGTGTGTGTGTGTCTTGCGTGTCTGTGTGTGTCTCTGTGTATGTGTCTGTGAGTGTGTGTGTGCTCTGTGTCTGTGTGAGAGTGTATATGTCTATATGTGTGTGTCTGTGGTTCTGTGTCTCTGTATATCATTGTGTCTGTGTGTGTGTCTGTGTCTCTGTATATCTGTGTGTGTGTGTATCTGTATATCTGTGTATGTTTCTGTGTGTGTCTCTATGTCTGTATGGGTCTGTGTTTCTGTGTATATCTGTGTGTGTGTGGATTTCTGTGTATATCTGTGTGTATCTGTGTGTGTGTCTGTGTCTTTGTGTATATCTGTGTGTGTCTCTGTGTCTCTGCTGTGTCTCTGTGTATGTGTGTCTCTGTGGTGTATATCTGTGTGTGTCTCTGTGTGTCTGTATTTCTTTGTGTGTGTGAGTGTGTGTCTGTGTGTATGTAGGACACTGAGAGTGCCGAGGGGGAGAGGCAGTTCCAGGGATTAGTTGGAGTGAGGAGGGGCCGTAGGTAGAAACTAAGAAAGAGTGAGGCCCTTTTTGGTTGAAGAAGAAGGTGCCTGAAGTTGAAAAGGTGAGGGAGGTCAGAATGGTAGGAAAAGAAAGTATGTCTGCAGCCAGGACAGTCTAGAAAAATAATAACCTTAAGATAAGAAGGGTCCAGCAGTTTGCAAATTTGTGAGAAAGGCATATTTGATAGATCGTGCCTTTTAAGACAGAGCTGGCCTGTATCATGGAGTGAATGAGGCCCGTTAAAGGAATTATGCTAGGTTAGCCTGGAATAAATGACCTTTCAAAATTCCTTGGAGTCTGCAATACAATGTCACAAAGTGTGTATTCTTTCCTAGCCTGTGAGCTTGAGCACATGGAATGATCTTTGGAACAGTTTGAACTCTTTAGTATGGCACGTGGGGCCCTCCAGGGTCAGCTGTCGCCTGGCTCTCTGATCTCTACTTTAGTTGTACCTGTCCTTCCACCCCTAATCCTCTGCTGCCATACTGAGCCTCAAGGGATTCCAAAGGTCCCTAAATGCACCAGGCCATCTATGATTTTACTTTTTTTTACTTTAAAAAAATATAATGGTAAAAATACGTATAAAAAACATTTTCCAATTTAACCATTTTTATACATACAATTCAGTGACGTTGATTATGTTCATCACATTGTGCAATCATCACCGCTATATTTTTCCAGATTATTGAACTACTGTAATGGAAACTCAGCGCCCCCTAAGCAATGACTTCCCTTTCTCCCTCCCACCTGTGGTAACCACTAATAAGCTTTGGTCTCTGTACATTTGCCCAGTTCACAGAAATGGGGTCATACAATATTTGTGCTTTTGTCACCAAATTATTTCACCCAGCGTAATGTTTTCAAGATTCATCCAGGTTATAGCATGTATCAGAACTTCATTTCTCTTTGTGACTGAGTGGTATTCTATTGTATGTATGTATATTTCCCATTTTGTTTATCCATTCATCGGATGATGGATATTTAGGCCATCTGTGCCCTTGTGCCTGGCTCACTATGCTGCCTCTGCCTGCAGGGTGTGCCTCCACTTCCAGTCTGCTGGACGGTCACCCACTTCTCTTTCAAGACTCAGCCAAGTGACACTCACTCTACAAAGCTGCATTTCCCTTATTTGTTGCCGTGCCTGTTCCCTCCAGTATTCTGTAAGCTTCTCGAGAAGGTCCTTTCTATCCCATTTTGGTATCCCCAGTGCCCACCCAGCACAGTGTCTCACTTTTTAGGTGCTTAATACATTTTTGTTGTTGGAGTAAACTGTATATGCAGGGGATCCTATAATAAAGACATAATAACACATTCCTAACCTTATACAGCTGAATCATTAATTTTCAGGCTACTAATATCAATAACTAATCAACTGAGAAGTCTTTATAGAGTTTGTGGTCATGAGAAAAGGAGATTATCTGCAGACTCCAAGGTGCATGAAAAAGGGCACCTCTGTAGCACTTTGCATGGAATCTGGGTTTTAAATGTTTGACACTGACTGGGGTATGCTTTCTAGTCATGGGAAAGTGCAATTAGATTTCTACCTTTAGTACAGCTGTTCTCCCTCCATGGCATACTCACTCTCCATGTCTGTATCTGTCTAAATTCTGACAGTTTTAAGGAAGAACCTGAAGTTCCATTTCAACCACTTCTTCCTAGGCTGTACTTTTCCATTTCTGTTATATCTCTAGTCATTACCATGTCACTTGACACTGTGTGATCTAGTTCAATGCCCATTATTGACTGGCTTCGGGACCCTGGGCTGATGATTTAACCTCTCTAGTTCTGATGAAATGAAACTTGGTCCCTGGGTGGCACAGTTTGCACTCGACTACTAACCAGAAGGTTGGCAGTTTGAACTTGTGCTGTGGGAGAAAGGCCTGGCAATCTACTACTGTAACACATGGGGTTGCCGTGAGTCAGAATTGACTCGATGACAGTGGGTTTAAAATAAATCTGATAATGCCCTGACTTCTCTTGTGGAGCTCTTCTGAGGCTCATGAGAGAGAATAGGCTGAAAGGTGTATGGGCTCCTTGGATTGATTTGAAGATGATCATTCTCTTCTTCAAGGAGCTCTGGTGACACAGTGGTTAAAGCACTCAGCTGCTAACCAAAAGATTGGCAGTTTGAACCCACCAGCCACTCCACAGGAGAAAGATGTGGCAGCCTGCTTCCATAAAGATTTACAGCCTTGGAAACCCTATAAGGTCACTATGCTTCGAAATAGACTCGATGGCAGTGGGTTTGGGTTCTCTTCTTGAGAAAATAACCAACAGATCCTTCTCCTAATTTTCCTACCCTGTCTCCTGTGATATGGAGTGGAGGTCTGGGAGTGTCCTTACATTGTGCAGAGCATAGGTGGGGTGTGGTTCTTCTGTGTCACAAGGACCCAGTCTTCATACGCTGATCCCAGCAGCACAATGGCAATGAGAAGGACAGAGAAGGAGTTTCTATAACTGCTTTACTTTGGTAGTGTCATACAAGTGCACAGAGGCTGTTTACATGCTCATGTTTAGGCTTGCTCTGGACAGGTTAAGCTATGCTCAGAATAAATGCCGGGTATCTTATAAAGAAGGTATCATATGGCAGAAACAATGTAGTGGCACGTGTCCTCTTTGCCTAGATCACGTTCCCACTTGAGGGCTTCACTTGCTTACACAGGAAGCTCTTGCATCTTGCTAAACCTGTTGGCCATGATGAGAGTATTTAAACAGTGTAACATGTTTTGGAACCAAAAACTGTGGTTAGAAGGAAAAGTAATCATTTTGAAAGAGATGGCAGCATCTGCAGTGATGTGTGATTATAACATTTGATCCCACTTTGTGCTATTCACTTTGCTGTCATCTATGTCACTTAACCTCTCAGTTTCTAAGTTAAAGTAAATTTAAGTAAGCTGGACTTAAAATATATACTGTAATCACATTTATGTGATGTATTATCTATCTGAAGATCAAATATTTATTGCCATACCCATTTGTATCTGTAGTATAACACTTGAATACTTTGTGTCAGCTTTTAACTATCAAGGTATATAGTTTTTTTTTCTTTAATTCCAAGGGAAGAAGGAATAATGAATTTGTGCATTGTTGAAAAAACCTCCTGGAATGAACATCACAGATGATGTGAAAATGTTTTTGAGGGCAGCCACACAGTCATCTCCATGCTAAGCAGTCCAGGAAAATCAAATAACTACCAAATGGGGAAGGCTAAAGTTAGTGGAGAAGTTTGAGATTCGTTCCCCAAAGTTGTATCACAAATAGAGAAAATGAGAAGAGCCAGATGCTCTTCCATTGCCAATTTACGGTAATGCTGTCACTGATACAGTTATTAAAACTCAATTTTGTATTTAGTTGAAGGGTTTAAGTGTAAAGAATGATTGTTGCTCCACTTCATTATCTTGAATTCAGACTCATGCAGTAATTATTGAAAAACTGGCTTGACTTCAGTGTTGGCTTTTCCTAAGATTTGATGGAAAAGAAAAAATAAAACAACTTTATGCAGTAATGAGATTTCTTCATTCTGAGACAAAGCTTCAGATGCCCATCAGATTCAATAAAAATTTGTCCTGGATTATGGGGACTTTCTAAGTTTTCCTAGTGCAAAAACTCAACCTAATTTTAATCAGATTTTCCCTAGAAGAGGTAAAAAGGAAACTTGACATTAAAATCTTTTGCAGTGAGAAAAGCATACCACTGCCCTTTTTCAGGCGTATTAGGAAATGCACTAGAACATTCTTAGCCAAAGTCTTATTTAGCAGGATTAGAATATGTATATGTCACTTTTTGCCACTGCATTGTCCCTTTCTGAAGAAAGGGCGATGTATGAGCCCTCAGGATCTTCTTGTGGTACTAATAACATCTTGAGCCAGCTGTATCATTGGGTGTACAGAAAGGGTAATTAGAAACATGTGAGAATCCTGTAATGTGCCCAGAAAACTATGATGTTGTGTGGAAAAAAAAAATAATAAACATCCATGCCAATGTTGTATACTTGGTAAATAGGTGAATTAATATTAAACAAAATTTACTTTGTCTTACACCGTTTTTGAAAGAGAAGCTAAACTCTTCAGGCTGAAAATACCCTTTTATTGAAATATACTCACTGCAGAAATCATAACCTTATTTGGTAAAAGCCTTCTGACTCTGCTGTTCATACCGTAATTATCATTTCCCTTCTGTCAAACTACATCATGTTATAGACCATTTTCTGCCAGATGAGGTATTTCTTCTTTTTACCTGGCAGTTACTTGAAAATTTTAGAATTCTAAGGGATCTCATTAAGAAAATTAACTCTGAAAAATGTACTGCATGAGGACCTAATAGTGTTCAATTTCCCTAACAGTCCATTCTAGAAATCGGGTAGGGATTCTAGAATTTGGGCTCTATTTTGGCTGGTTATTTGAAACCTGAGCTGCTCTGATGGTGGCTGAGTTTGAAATATTTGGATTTGCAGCAGAATAGGAGCTATCAGGGCCTGATTTAAATCAGGCACTGTTCTTCCTTCCCCCAAGACAAAATCTAGACAAGATAACCTAACAGTTTGGTGGTGGCTGGTGAACAGTTCCTTTTATCTTTATTCACAAATGACAAGCCCTTATGATTCCCAGTATGGCGTCATTGTCCTCCATTTTGTGATTTTCCTCAGTGTTTCAAATCATAATTTCTGCCTGTGATTGAAGAGGATTAGGGTGGGATGTAACATCCTTGCTCAGGTCACACCCCCCTGAACCAATGTAACAGGAGTTTCCCTGGGGTATGGCCTGCACTACCTTTTATCTTACAAGAGATGAAAGGCAAGGAGGCAGAGGGTTGGGCACCTCATACCACCAAGAAAGAAGCACCAGGAGCAGAGCGTGCACATCCTTTGGACCCGGGGTTCCTGCCATAGAAGGTAGTCCAGGGGAAGATTGACGAAAAGGACCTTCTCCCAGAGCCAACAGATAGAGAAGGCTTTCCCCTGGAGCTGATGCCCTGAATTTGGACTTTTAGCCTACTAGACTGTGAGACAATAAATTTCTCTTTGTTAAAGCCATCCGCTTGTGGTATTTCTGTTATAGCAGCACTAGATGACTAAGACAGATACTGAGTTCCTGTGTGAGCTTGATACTGTACTTAGAATGCAAATGACTTATCAATACCAGAGTAGACTCAATCATGAAATCAAAATATGTCAACCTTTGCTACTCTCCCACCATGGTTACTATCTAGCTGAACCCCCTCTGAAAGCACAGTAGAGAAGCTGAATTAACAGAAAATGGAATAGAGCCAACATGATTTCATTAGCTGGCACAGCAAAGCTGAAACTCTCCCTTTCTTGTGTTACCCAAACCCAGCTGTATTTCCTTCACCTCACTCTGGTTTCTTCCTTCCCACATTGTCTACTGATACCTAGGTTCTTTGTCTTATCCCCTCTTCTTTCACCTATATCCATCAGCTGTATCCGTAGCTGAGTATTCGCTCAGCTTCCTCTGATCCTCTGCAATATCTGGTTCACAACCATAATGCAGGTGGGAAAGGGAAAAACTGACTCTTTTATCTAGGCCAGTGGTTCTTGACTGGAGGCACTTTTGCCCTCCAGGACATTTGGCGATGACAAGAGATATTCTTGGTTGTCAGAACTGAGAGTGTTCCCAGCATCTGTAGGGTAGAGGCTAGAGATGAAGCTAAACATCCTATAATGCACAGGACAGCTCCCACCTTCCTACACATACACAACCAAGAATTATAAGGTCTAAGATATTAATAGGCCCAAGATTGAGAAACCTTGATCTAAACTTTGCTTTTTTTTTCCTATTAAACAACATCTTGGCCCCTTTCTCTGATACTTTGTTTAAAAAAAAAAAAAAAACCCACCACCATCGAGTCAATTCCAACTCATAAGTGACCCTATAGAACAGAGTAGAACTGCCCCATAGAGTTTCCAAGGAGCACCTGGTAGATTTGAACTGCTGACCTCTTGGTTAGCAGCCATAGCACTTAACCATTATGCCACCAGGGTTTGTTTAGGCCCATGGGAAACCCTTGCCCTTAAATCTCAAGATTGTTCTCTAGATGAAACCTCCAGCATTTTGTCACAAATCTGCTTCTCTGATGGTGGTGCTGGGAGCCCAGCCTGATAGCTTGCTCTTTCAGCTCTCCTTGCACATGTGTTACCTAGTAAACTGGACCCGTGTTCCTGGAGGCTTGATTTATATTTGACAATTTATATGAGATGATTGCGTTGTATTTCAGAAGGTTCAAGGATTGAGATGGTTTGGAATGGCTTGTGATGGATGGCTCAGTCAGGTGGTCTTGATTGGCCGTTATTATGGCTACTGTATTCTTTGGAAGCAAGCAAGAAGTAATGAGTGGGGAAACACTTAGCACACAAGGCACTTTTGCACATCTCAAAGTGATTGTATAATAGAAACCACTTTTCAACACTAATCGTTGCTACTGTGGACACTTACTTGCAATGTGTCTGAGCTATGGCCATTGCGAAAGGAGAGAATATTGAGTGTGTTTATTTGAACGATAGCATCATCACATGTTAAAATAAACACAGCACCTTGGGAGTGTACAAGTTTGTTATTTCTAACCCAGACGTCTTTACACGTGCCTTTTGAAGGGCCATTATGCCAAGTTTGAAAGAAAAAACCATCCAAGCATTAAAAGTCTGACATGTTATTTAACTTGCCAGAAAAGAAAAACGTCTTTATGGACAAAACACTCTACATTAGCGGGACGATGACATATATCATGTGTTTAAAGCATTTGCTTTTGGATGGAGAAATAGCCCTAGAGAGCAAGTAAAAGACATTGTCCTCACCTGCGTGTAACCTCTCGTAGCAGTTTTCCCTTATGCCCAGGAACTTGGAATTTTCACAGGTTTTTGTGTGTGTATGTGTGTGTCCTTTTGTACTTAAATAAAATGCCTATTCTTAATTCCATCAATTTAGGGGAAGATATGTTTTATAGTTTATCTTCATAAGACCCTTAAACCCATAATTCATGTGGCTGATACTTTAAAAACTGGTATCTCCACTTACCAAATTAAAGTAATTACAGAGTTATCTACAGCTGATGTTGATTGTGAGTCTTTGGTAGAATACATATAACAAAACATTTGCCATTTCAACCTTTTTTATGTGTACATTTCATGATGTTAATTACGTTCACCTTGTTGTGCAGCTATCACTGTCAACCTTAAGCAGTGGCCTCCCATTTCTCCCTCCCACCTGCCTTTGGTAATCACTTTGGTCTCTAAGCATTTGCCTATTCTAGATACTGCAGTTAAGTGGGGTCGAACGGTATTTGGCCTTTTGTGTCTGACTTATTTCATTTAGTACAGTAAAACTTGCGAAAGTCAGAACATATATAAGGTGGAAACCTGTCAGAGGAAGAAGACTCAAATATTTTCTACTAATATGAATGATAGAAACGTGGTAAGACTGCAGCCTGTCAAAGGTCGGAAACTTGCCAGACCTGGAAAAACAAGGCAGTCTCCTACAGGTTTCACTGTATAATACTTTAAGGTTCATCCATGTTCTAAAAAAACCCAGTGCCATCGAGTTGGTTCCGACTCATAGTGACCCTATAGGACAGAGTACAACATGTATCAAAACTATTTCTCTGTATGGCTGGATAATATTCAGCTGTATGGATAGTCCACATTTTGTTTATCTGTTCTTCTGTTGATGGGCATTTGTATTGTTTCCACCTTCTGACTATTGTAAATAATGCTGCAGTTGGTATACAGTGATCTCTTTGTCCCTACTTTCAGTATCTTTGGGCATATACCTAGGAATGGAATGGAATTGCTTGGTTATATGGTAGTGTCATTTTTAACTTTTCGAGGAAACTTCAAACTGTTTTCCACAGTGGTTGTACCATTTTACATTCCTACCAGCAGTGTACAAGGGTCCCAGTTTCTCTACATCCTTGCTAACACTTATAATTTTCCATTTTTCTGGTCAGAGCCATCCAGGTGGGGATTGTGAATCTTTTTGATTAGTGGAAAGGGAGACCTGAGTTCTATTCCTGGCCCTGCTCCTTGGAGAAGACTTTTTTAGTCTTAATGTCTTTATGTATAAAAGGGGTTTAGAGAGTTAAGGTTCTAGATTACTTCCAGCCCTAAAATGCTATTATCCTGTCTGATACAAAGAGAATGACAGATTATAAATGGGCTAGGTTATCTTTAAAATGTTTTATTCCAAAAATATTTACTGTGATTTCCACGTAATTCTTTACATCGTATTCCCTTTTGTATCTTTTTGACTCCACTTTCTACTTTGAATCAAAGGATGATTATATTCAAGTCTGGTGATGTATTGTGTGGACATGTGTCATTGGTTTTACAAATTTGATCAGAAAACTAGAGGCCTGAAGCACAGCTTGCCCAAGGTAAGGTCATGGAAGCTTTATAGACACATCCAAACTCCCTGAGGGACCGAATTACTGAGCTGAGGGCTGGGGACCATGGTTTCGGGGAGCATCTAGCTTAATTGGCATAACATATTTTCTAAAGAAAATGTTCTATATCCTACTTTGGGGAGTAGCATCTGGGGTCTTAAAAGCTTGTGAGTGGCCGTCTAAGGTACTCTAATAGTCTCACCCCATCTAGAGCAAGGGAGAATGAAGAAAACCAAAGACACAAGGGAAAGATTGAGTGCAGCACAACTAGATGGTGCCTGACTACCACCATCGACTGCTCTGCCAGGGATTACAATAGAGGGTCCTGGACAGAGATGGAGAAAATGTAGACCAAAATTCTGACTCACAAAAAAAGACCAGACTTACTAGTTTGACAGAGACTGGAGAAGCCCTGAGACTATGGCCCCTAGACACCCTTTTAACTCAGTACTGAAGTCACTCCTGAGGTTTACCCTTCAGCTAAGGATTAGACAGACCCATAAAACAAAATAAGAGTAAATGGGCATGCCAGCCCGGGGCAAGGACAAGAAGGCAGGAAGGGACAGGAAAGCTGGTAATGAGGAGCCCAAGGTCAAGAAGGGGAGAGTGTTGGCATGTCGTGGGGTTGGCAACCAATATCACAAAACAATATGTATATTAAGTGTTTAATGAGAAACTAATTTGTTCTGTAAACCTTTATCTAAAGTACAGTGGAAAAAAAAAAAAACTAGAGGCTTGAAACATTTGCTGAGCTTACGAATGACTCTATTGTTTGAGATTATTTTTTTAATCAAAATGCCACAAGAGTTTGGCCAGGTACAGAATGACTCCATGGTGGCCTGAAGGAAGCAGATGGAATGGCATGAAAGGGTAGAGTTGATTGGGCCCATTAGGTTATGGAGGGCTATATATGTATATATATATTCATATATTCTACTCTGTCCTATAGGGTCGCTATGAGTTGGAATCAATTCGATGGCAGTGTTTTTTTTTTGTTATATATATATATATATATATTTTTTTTTTTTTTTGGAGGAAAGCTGAATTGAAGACCTGCATGCCTTAGAATGTGCTGGGGCCCACCTATAAACTAACAAATATATGGTTCAGAGTTAAAAACCTGGGCAAATGCTTTAAATCATGTCACTGGGGGGAATATCAAAAGCCAATTTTAAACATAAGACAAAAGGTTTTTATAGTAATTGAAGTAGTTTTTCATCTGATACATGTTTTGAATTTGTTCATCTCTTGCCAATTACCAAGGCTGTATTAATTTACTTGGATTAGCAGCTTCTTGAAATTTTTCTTCTTATGGAATAATAAAAAAAAAAAAAAAAAATCAAGGTCCATCAGCATTCTTCAGTAGTCAAAATGATGTTTAACAGCACTTTTTGGGCACAGCTCTCTGCCCCAGGAGGCATCAGTGGGTTCTCTCTTCCTTTAGGAGATTGAAGGATGGAGGAGACAGAAGTTCGGGTATTTATTTTCCCTCAATCCCTCCTGCAGGGTCTCTGGGGCTGTTTGTCCCCTCCAGGTAGGGCCACAGCCCATCATGATGAGCTCTCTGCCAGATCCTCATTATTGCAATCCCCAAATACTGTTCTCAAAGCGGGTTTCCCCAAAACAAATCCTGTACCCATTTCCAGAGTCTCTTTATTAAACTGTGTTTAAATTTTGCCCATTTTTGTTGTTGTTAGGTGCTGTCAAGTCACTTCTGACTCATAGAGACCCAGTGTACAACAGAATGAAACACTGCCTGGTTCACACCATTCTTATGATCGTTGTTATGCTTGAGCCCGTTGTTGCAGCCACTGTGTCAGTCCATGTCATTGAGGGTCTTCCTCTTTTTTGCTGACCCTCTACTTTACCAAGCACGATGTCCTTCTCCAGGCAGAGGTCCCACCTGATAAGTATGTGAAGTGAAGTCTCGCTATCCCCACTTCTAGGGAGCATTCTGGCTGTACTTCTAAGACAGATCTGTTCTTTCTTCTGGCAGTCCAATGTATATTCAATATTCTTCACCAACACCATAATTCAAATGCGTCAATTCTTCTTTACTCTTCCGTATTCATTATGCAGCTTTCGCGTGCATTATAAGGTGATTGAAAATGCCATGGCTGGGGTCAGGCGCACCTTAGTCTTTAAAGTGACATCTTTACTTTTTAAGACTTTAAAGAAGCCTTTTGCAGCTGATTTGCCCAATGCAATGCATTGTTTGATTTCTTGACTGTTACTTCCTTGGGCATTGATTGTAGATACAAGTAAAATGAAATCCTTGACAGTGCCAGTCTTTTCTCCATTTACCACAATTTTGCTTATTGGTCCAGTTGTCAGGATTTTTGCTTTCTTTATGTCGAGGTGTAATCCATACTGAAGGCTGTGGTCTTTGATCTTCATCAGTGAGTGTTTCAAGTCCTCTTCACTTTTAGCAAGCAAGGTTGTGTCATCTGTATAATGCAGGTTGTTAATGAGTCTTCCTCCAATCCTGATGCCCCGTTCTTCTTCGTATAGTCCAGCTTCTGGGATTATTTGCTCAGCATACAGGTTGAATAAGTATGGCGAAAGGAAATAACTCTGATGCACACCTTTTCTGATTTTAAACCATGCAGCATTCCCTCGTTCTGTCTGAATGAATGCCTCTTGGTCTATGTACAAGTTCCTCATGAGCACAATTAAGTGTTCTGGAGTTCCCATTCTTCTGAATGTTACCTGCAGTTTGCTATGATCCCCACAGTCGAATGCCTTTGCATAGTCAATAAAACACAGGTAAACATCTTTCTTGTATAGTGTGCTTTCAGCCCAGATCCACCTGACATCAGCAATGGTATCCCTCATTCCAGGCCCTCTTCTGATCCTGCCTTGAATTTCTGGCAGTTCCCTGTCCATGTACTGCTGCAACTGCAGCATTTGAATGTGCCTTTATTTCCCTGCTGGCCCCTGACTGACACTAAAATTACAGTAAAATAAACCTGAAGGCAGATTCTTTTTCAGTTGATTTATATGGCCTTTTCTTTTTTTTTTTTAAAAAAAAGTAACTAGCTTTTTTGAATAGGTAATACACGTTACAAAATTGAAAAGGAACAAGAAGGCATACTGTAGAGTAGAAAGTAAGTTTTTGTTCTGTTTCTCTGCTCTGAACACCCAGTTTTCTAGGGTCAAATAAATACTCTTACCAGTTTGTTGTTTATTCTCCCAGAACTTGAATGCACTGGCACATTTGTATGTAAGTCCTTTAAAGTGCTAAAATATTTACTGTATTTCACTGTGCTGTGTTCATTTAGCAGTCACTATCAATTTTTTTTTTTATCAATGCAAATACATTTGCATTGGTCTTTGATAGGCTGCATAATGTCCCATCCTTGCATGTATTAAATCTTATTCAGTCAAACTGTGTTGTTGGACGTTTGTCTTGTTTTCGACTTTTGCTGTTGTCATCCAAGCTGTATGACTACCCTTGTACAAATGTCTTAGTGTACTGGGTTAATACCTGAGGATAAATTCCTAGAAATGAAATTGTTGCAAGAAAGGCTCCTTGCTTGTTGAATTTTAATAGATATTTGCCAGATGATCTGCCATAAAAGTTGAATTAGTTCATGCTACCAATAATATATGAGACTGTGTATCACCATATCCTTTCTAATAAAGATTATAAAACTTTTTGTCTTTTTTTAATTGTGATTTAGGTGCAAGTTTACAGAGAAAATTAGTTTCTCATTAAACAGTTAATATACAAATTGTTTTCTGATGTTGGTTGCCAACCCTGTGATATGTCAACAGTCTCCCCTTCACCACCCCAGTTTCCATTCCTTCAGTTTTCCTGTCTCTTCCTGTATTCTTGCCTTTGCTTTTGGGCTGGTGTACCCGTTACTCTGGTATACATGATTGAACTAGGAAGCATGGATCTCATGTGTGTTTCTGTTGGCCCTACAGAACTGCCTAATCGTTGGTTGAAGGGCGAACCTCAGGAGTGACTGCAGTAGTAAGTTTTAAAAGGATATCTGGGGCCATACTCTTGGGGTTTCTCCAGTCTCTGTCAGCCTGGCCTACTGGTCCCATCCTGGCTAGAGCAAAGGAGAGAGAAGACCAAAGACACAAGGGAAACATTAGTCCAAAGGATTAATGGTCCACAACCTCCACCAGACTGAGTCCAGAACAACTAGATGGTGCCCGGTTACCACCACCAACTGCTCTGGCAGGGATCACAATAGAAGGTCCTGGAAAGAGTGGGAGAAAAATATAGAACAAAATGTACACACACACACACACACACACACACACACACACACACACAGATTATTTAACATTTTGAACTCTGCCACTCAGATAGGTTGTAGTTTGAATTTTCATTTTGCTTCTTGTACATGGAATTGAATCTCTTTTCAAGTGTCTCCAGTAGGGTTTTTCAGTCTTAGTGTTATTCATATTTGGGCTAGATAATCCTTCTTACAGGCGACTGCCCTGTGCATTGTAGGATGTCGAGCAGCTTCCCTGGCTGCTTCCCACTAGATTCAAGTACCGATAACCAAAAATTTCTTCAGTGCCCTCTTAGGGAAAAATAGCCTCCATTGAGAACCACTGGTCTGAAACTTTATTCCGTTGCCTGTTTTCTTTCACTGAATTGTTGATGTTTTTAACTTTGTTCATGGTGTGGGTTTTTTTTTTTTTTTTGTTATACAAAAATTATGAAATTTTTTTCTAGTCACATTTCCCAACCTGCTGCTTTTCAGTTTACATACAATTGATAGATGGGTTTTTAATAAAAATTTGTTAAGCAGATAGCAGTACCAAATTCTTTTTCCCCTAATCAGCTGTTGCATCTCATCTCTTCAATCCTAGACAATAAATTCCTAAGGGGAGTAAGGATCAGCCCTGAATTTTGTTGATGAGTATCATATGATATATTGGAGAGGATCAGAAATCTTTAATTACAGCTACCATCTATTGGGAGCTCTGGTGGTGCAGTGCTTAAGAGCTTAGCTGCTAGCCAAAAGGTCAGCAGTTTGAATCCACCAGCCACTCCTTGGAAACCCTATAGGGCAGTTCTACTCTCCTGTAGGGTCGTTATGATTTGCAATCGACTCAACAGCAATTTTTTTTTTTTTTTTTTTGTCGTCTGTTCAGTGTCTTCTGTGTCCTGGCAGTGTGCTAGGGACCTTGAATGTATTGTATCTTAACCTCACAACAAAAGGAGCCCTGGTGGTACAGTGGTTAAGTGCTTGGCTGTTGACTGAAAGGTCAGTGGTTCAAATCCGCTGCTGCTCTCGGGGAGAAGGATGTGACAGTCTGCTTCTGTAAAGATGTACAGCCTTGGAAACGCTATGGAGGCAGTTCTACGCTGACATATAGGGTTGCTATAAGTCAGAATTGACTCGTTGGCAGTGGGTTTTTTTTTGTTTTAACCTCACAGCAGCCCTCACTATCAGGCTATTACTATTATTTTACAGATGAGGAAACTAAGAAACAAAGAGGTTAAGTAACTTGCCCGAGGCCACAGAGCAAACAAGTAGCAAAGTTAATTTTCAAGCCCAGATCCCTGAGAATCCTAGGATCATGCTTTAAACTGTGCACAAGAGTGTTTCATAGTCACCTCTCTGTGCCTGGATGATAGCACATGAAGCCTCAAGGGAGTTCTCCAAGGAAAAGACCACATTTGACATGTCTCAGATATAGCTTCTTTCTGCTTGGCTTGGACAGCCCCACAAAGTACTCGCATCCATTATATTGATTGAAGCTGTTCACTGAATCTTGGCTCTGGGTCTGAGCTCTGTCACGTACTTGTGATGTACTTCTGTTTCCTCATCTGTAGAATGGGGAGGATAATACTCACCTCATAAGTTGCGAGAGTTAAATGAAGTATGGTTTATAAAATTGCTTTATGATCAGCAGAGCAATGGCTATATGTTAGGTGTTGTTAGTTATCAAGTGCTTTGTTACCATATTCACATCAAAATGCAAATTTATTGAACTACAACAGAGAATGTGTTTTACCATGTTGTAAAGTATAAGATTGACATGAACAAATGTAACCAATATATATTTCTTGTATAAATTAAATGAAACAAAGCAACATCATAAGTTGACGGCATTGCCTTTTACTTCAATATTTTGTCTTAGCTACAATTTCAAATTTGATAGAATGCAATTATCTTGTACTATGCATAGTTTTAATAAATCTCAAGGGAACGTGAAAACTTTGATTATTATTTGAGGTTTTTGTAAAGAATTAAAAATTTTGACAGTTCTACAACTGACAGGTGTATTATAAACTTGATAGTAATCCCATCGGTGATGAAAGAGCAGAGGTTTTGTTTGGACTCAAGGAGTACAGGAAAAGCACTCCTAATTTTTCCCTTTTCTAAAATATTTAGCATTTGACATTTGATCTATAATTTAACCTTAAAATTAGAGAACCAAAAACAAACCCAGTGCCATTGAGTCGATTCCGACTCATAGCGACCGTATAGGACAGAGTAGAACTGCCGCATAGAGTTTCCAAGGAGCGCCTGCTGGATTCGAACTGCTGACCCTTTGGTTAGCAGCCGTAGCACTTAACCACTACGCCACCAGGGTTTTCTAAAATTAGAGATGCTGAAACATTTTGTCAAACATCAAAGGTTTGGATCACAGAGACTTGTTATTGTCTGGCATTATTTAGGAAGTTGTTAGTGAAAATAGAATAAAATGTAGCAAATACGTGTATGAGAATGAAGAGATGTGAGGATCATAGACAAAGGAGTAAGGAAAATGGCATTTCTGATGTGTCATTTTCTGTCATTGATGTGTTGAAAAGTTGAAAGCTAATGATCATATGATTATACCAAATGCGCCTGTGTGCCAGAAGAGTCATTGTTTAACAGCAATGTGTGGAGAATAGCTTTGTGAAGTGACTCAGAGATCCTTAGAACTGAAGGTAGCTTAGAGAGCTTGTAGCTCACCCTTTTCATTTTATACATCACAAAACTGATGCTCAGAGAGGGGAAGTGATTACTCCAAGGCCACCTAGGCTTCTGACTCCTATTGCACTGCTAAGTTGGATTGTTTTGTAAGGTCTTTTTCTTTTTTTTTTTACACAATCTGGAAATTTCTTTTCCTTTTTTTTAATTGTGGTAAAAATACACACAACGAAACACCAATTCAACAGTTTCTACATGTATAATGCAGTGACATTATGTTCTTCATGTTATACAACCATTATAACCATCCTGTTCTGAATTATTCCACCACTATTAACATAAACTCAATGCCCCCTAAACAAAAACTCCCTGTTCCTCTCACCCTTCCATCCCTCATAACCAATACTAATCTCTGGTTTCTATATATTTGCTTATTTCATATCAGTGAGATCATACCGTATTTGTCCTTTTGAGACTGAGATTTTGCTTAACATAATGTTTTCAAGGTTAATCAATGTTGTAGCATGCATCAAGACTTCATTTCTTTTTCTGGCTGAGTAGTGTCCCTGTTGTATGTGTGTACTACATTTTGTTTATCCTTTCATCTGTTGGTGGACATTTAGGTTGTTTCCACCCTTTGGCTATTGTGAATAGTGTTGCAATGAACATGCATCTGGAGATTTCCTAAAGCAGCCTTTTGTAGGACAATGCCAGTGTATAGAGATTTTTAATACAGTTTGTATGTATGAAGAAAGGTATCAGAGATGGATGCTGCCCTAGTTGCTGAAGCACAAATAACCTTTTCCTCACTGACTCCATTCACATCCAAATAAGGTTAGTATTTGAGTTACTGGGTAACTGGGAAAAGCTCAGATGTCCACACTTGACAGAATATGTATGTAAAAACAAAATATTCCTCAGTCATTATGCAAACTTTCTCTCAATAAAAGACCGAGGAGATTATACAATGTAAATTTCATATAGAAATTGATGTATGGGATATCAAACCCAGGTATCCAGGGATTAAGAATTCGATAACAAGTAGTCCTGCAGAAGAAATATCTCAGACATTGACAAGCAGGCTCTCCTGACCCAGCACAGAAGGCTCCTTACTGCCCACAGGAGCTTCTGCAGTGCATGATTGGGAGAGGACACCACAGTTCTATGCCATTTTTCCAATTAACCCAGAGGAAGAATTGGGAGAGAGCATTCAAAATGAGCAAGGAGACTCATTCTTCCCTGGCTAATTCCTGGAGGAGGTACTGAATAACATTTTCTTAGATCATTGAAAGGAAGTAGGGTAAAAAGTACCTATGATTCATTGACACTGTGGTTGTCAAAGGAGTCACCTTCTAGCCAGAAAATGGAAGATTTCTTTCCAGTGATTCATATGCATTATACAGAGCACCTTGACTTCTTAGACTTTAAAACATAAACTCAGGTTCCTTGGCAATAACTTTTAAACACCTCAAAGGATTGTCCTGTCCTTCCCTTCCTTTCCCCCTTCCTTCCCTTTCTCTTCTCTCACTTCCTCTTCCCTCTCTTCCCCTTCCCTTTCCTTCCAACCTTGATCCTTCAAATGTTCCTTAGGTACCATGTGCTTAAGGATTTGGTAACTGTGAAGACAAAACATACATGTGCGCGCACATACACACACACACACACACGCACAACCCTCCACCCCCGCCCCCCCAAAAAATGAAAAAACAAACAAAAACCCCACAACTACTGGCCTTCAAAATGGTAGAAATACGGACTGGACTTTTTTTTCCTCTGCCTGCAAAGCTAACAACACACTCTCAGCCTGGGACATCCTGTAATGAGGCTGGAAACACATTTCTTTGGAGAGTTCAGTTATGGTGAGATGAAAACATCTCCTTGTGCTTCCTCGTCTCACGGCTAGACAGAATGCAATGAGATGGGAATGTAGGGGCTTAGGGCCGGCTTAATCATGACCCTGAATGTGCATCTGTGAGTGAGAGGACAACACAGCTGCCTGAGGAGACGCAGCCACGGGAGCAGCAGCTGCACTTTGCTTGGCTCCCTCTCTTCGTCCCTGACCAGCCCTGCTCATCTCCACAGAGAACAACAGCCTGTCCATCACTGTGGCCCCTGACTCAAGGGCTTCGTATCACAAAAATGAAAAATATGGGTCTCTCAAGGTGGCAGCTAAATTAATGATAATAGTCTTTCAGAACCCCAAATGCTTGATATAAAGTTAAAGCTCAGTCAGCCACTTAAACAACCTGTTTAGTTTGAGTTAACAAAAAGCAGATGCTACCAGCACTCTGGAGTCCCTGGGTGATGCAAATGGGTTAATGCACTTGGCTGGTATCCAAAAGATTGGAGGTTCAAGCCCACTCGGAGACACTTCAGAAGAAGGATCTGGCGATTTACTTCTGAAAAATCAGTCACTGAAAACCCTATGCAGCACATTTCTACTCTGACACACATGGGGGTGCCATGAATTGGAATCAACTTGATAGCAGCTGGTACTGGTACCATCACTCTGCCTGAATAACCCCCCAAAAGAACCCTTTTATGCTGCTTGATTTGCACTTAGCCTTCCTGTCCAACACCTTTTAAAGGTAACATCACTGGTTCTATTGTCTGGGAAAGAATTTCTTTTCCTTATCTCTTCTATTATTTTTTGTGTCTGATCATTCAACTCATTAAATAATACTTTTAAGTAATAGAAAGATAGTAACTCTAATGGTTCTGCTTCTGTTTGAAGACCCTACTGACCTACTGAAGCTCCTTACTGACTCTGCCGCTTGCGTCTATTGCTTGGTCCAGTTTTAGACTTCATTAGCTTCCTGCATGATGATCCAATGCATTATTAGAGAGGAAAAGTTCCCAGAGTAAAATTTTGGGGGAAGATCTGGCCCAGAGCTGAAAGGAAAGGAAGTTAATGTTTAGTGAGTACCTTCTGTGTACCTGGCATAGTTGAGGCATTTTCACATGCTATTTCTCTTCTCCCTAAGAACAATAGATGCATCATTCCCATTTACTGATTAGAAAACTGAGGCAAGCAAATTTAAGTGAAATATTGAATCCAGGGAAAGAATCCAACTGTAGAAATAACTCTTGTGAACAATTTCCATTTCTGTAACCACACAGAGAAAATTTATTAGGATCTTGAGAAGACTTGCCGCTTTTAATTGCTGGTGGATGAATAACAAAACTAAACTTGAATTTTAATGGAATCCAAGTGCCTTGAAATGATTTTGAGCGGGTCGTTCATGTGGTTAGGGCAGCACTGCTTCCAAGGAAATTTTTTGATCGATCGTTTCCAAAGCTTGAATGCCTGTGTAAGTTTGGTTTCCTCAAGCTAGCTTCTGAGCTTTTACATTACAGACGAGGCACTACATCTTCTCTTTATTTTCTTCTAATAATTATTAGCATAGTAAATTGAGCAGAATGAGAATTCAGCACAGATAGATTGACCTACTGTAGAAATAGGTGTTTTCAGCTCTGTTGAGAGTAACTAGATATTATAGACAAGAATACAACCAACTAGTTGTTTGGCCTTTGTTGTTAGTTGACATTGAGTTGGTCCTGACTCGTGGCAACCTTATATATAACAGAATAATATGTTGCCTGGTCCTGTGCTGTCTTCACGACCATTGGCATGTTTGAGTCCATTGTTGGAGCTATTGTGTCAATCTCTCTACTTGAGGGTTTCCCTCATTTTTGTTGTCCCTCTGCTTTACCAAACATAATGTCGTTTTCTAGCGATTGGTCTTTCCTGATGATATGTCTAAAGTAAACAAGCCAAAGTCTCACCATCCTTACTTCTAAGAAGCTTTCTAGTTGTATTTCACAACCAGAACAACCTGCCATTAGTAGAACTACTGTGTTCTGGCTCATTATTCTTGGTCACTGTAGTACTTAACTCAGGATTGGAAAATAGATTTTCTTCTATATACCAACTCTACCTGTGGCTGACCTACATCTAGGCTTAGTAAGAGCCGTGATAGATAGTGTTATCTGTCAAAGATACAGGAGCAGGGAATGTAGCACCTGCCCTATAGCGTCTGTGCCCGTGAGTGTTTCCAGAAGCCCCCTAGTCATAGCAATGAAGATCAGGGCCTTTACAGGCCTTCCTGGCTTCCCCACCATTTAATGGGATACCTTGTAGGTTGGCATGGTAGTCTTTGAATAGTGACTACTGTCTATTAATGGTGTGCTTTAGTTTTTTAGGGCAGAATACTAAATGTCTCAGAGTCTCAATTATGTCTTTGTAACTTGCTGTAAAACTACAGGGATTGCTGTAAGGGGTAGATAAGATGATGAATATACACCCATAAACCCATTGCCATCGAGTCCATTCTGACTCGTGGTGACCCTATAGGACAGAGTAGAACTGCCCCATAGGGTTTCCAAAGAGTGCCTGGTAGATTGGAACCGCTGACTTTTTGGTTAGTAGACATAGCTCTTAACCACTATGCCACTAGGGTTTCCATGATGAATATAGTACATATGAACGGTAGAAATTCAACAATTGTTAGTACCTTTCCTTTATATAAAGGAGCCCTGGTGTCTCAGTGGTTAAAGTGACTCACCGTTAACCGAAAAGTTGTTGGTTCGAAACTACCAGCTGCTCCGTGGGAGAAAGTTGTGGCAGTCTGCTTCCATAAAGATTTACAGCCTTGGAAACTGTATGGAGTTGCTATGAGTTGGAACTGACTCTATGGCAGTGGGTTTAGTTTTTGGTTCCTTTACATAGAAGTCAAATAGCCAGCTTCCTTAATGAAATTTTCCTTGCCTTCTGCAAACAAATAAGAATATTTTTGTATAGGATGAAAAGAAAATTTTAATGTTGGCGTTGTTGCATTTTAAAGTAGATGTGTTATTTCCATCACTTTTATATACTAAATGTATTAACTGAAAGACTTAATATATGTACAGAGTAACTTCTGACTTAACAAAGAAAGTTAATTGGAAATACTTTCAGGTTTATGTTGGGCATAAAAACTTGCCTCTTAGCATACACATTCAGATGATAGCTTTTACCAATTAGTCCTAAAATGTATGAATCATTTGGTTAGTCGCTAAATAATCCATTTTGTACTTCTAGAGAGTTCTCATGGAGCTCTTTCTTTGCTCTATGGCCCCATGGCTTTTGAATTTTTTTAGGTGGGAATGGAGTGAGCATGCTTCCTGCCATTCCTCGATAGCTTCCCCAGAGCTTGAGAAACACACCGTTAAGGAGCTTACTTGATAGACCGATCATTTTTAGAATAGAGTGACAGCCATAGAGAAATAATTTCTGTGTTTTGTCTGGCTCAGAGAGCAAATGTGGAGAGAGACAGTGGCATGGTTCCTATCTACCTTTTTTGGCTGAAGTGTTGAATTTGAGGTACCAGAATATTAAGGATGAAGTTTGTCAGTCCTGAATGTTTATTTGATAGGTTTACAATTGCTCTTATCCATGTCAATAGTCATATGTAATAAGTGAGCATAAAGGTAGTGATTGAACTATCTTAAAAATCAAACTGAGTTCTTCCTTAGTGATTGTTTATGTTTTCATTAGGAATTATGACTGAGCATCACTGTAATATATCTAATAATTACTGAGAAAATTCTGTCAACCTCTGAATTTTCCTTTTTCCATGGTGATTTGGGTTGTGAAGACCTGAATTTTCCATTATAATTGAAAGAACTCTGAATAGTTTTATGTTAATGATGAAGGCAAAAATTTTGTTCTTGCTGTTAAATCAAGTTTAAGCTTTCCTAATCTAGACCATATTGATGACACATATGCTTGACAAGTAATATTTACTAGCTTTGGTCTGCTTGGCTGTTGATCAGCTTGCTAGAAGTTGGAAGATCTAATCATAACTCAGTCATGAAGATTATGAATAAGCTGTTAAGTTTATCTGTATGTAGAGCCTTTCTCCTCTAGTGATATTAGAAACTTTATATTTAAGATTGAGATTAATGATACAATTTTATTAAAGTTTCTTATTCTCCTCTTGGGGAAGAAACAGGATAACTGAGTGGTTAGTTGAATTTTGTAGAAAGGGTTCAGAAGAAACTTGCTAGATATAAAAAAAAAAAAAAAAAAGGCAGGAACTATTGTCATTAGACCTGAGGCCATCTAAAGTGGCACAAGTGTGTGTTGGGAGGAAAGAGAAAGGGTTTTCTTTCTTTTTAATCCAGAAAGTATTATGGATATAATGTTAAAGTGTTAAGACAATTTGAGGTGTGTGACTAATGTAGCAGAATTGTTAAATTTTTAGAAGATTGCCATAATTACTCTGCCTATTTTAGGTGTTAGAATAAAACATAACATAAAAGGCTACACTGGGAAAAATACTTTCAATTGGTCCATGCATAAACCCAGAGAGAATTTAATTTTGGATCTTCTGGCCTTATGTCAGAGGGCTGAAGAATTTAGCTCTGTTGAGGTTCATTGAAACCATTGACATTCATTCAGTACCTACCTAGGGCATCCCAGGTCATTCTCTAGGTGTTAAAGAGAAGACATGCACCTTTAAAGTTCACACAGAAACAATTTCTATCCAATACATCTCCATGTAGATGGATGCAAAGAAGCAGGAGCATGTAAACTTACAAGGGGCAGTTAAGGCAAGCCCAGTCACATTGAAGATTAAAATTAGTGGTATCATTTTATTAGAGTTTCTTATTCTTTTTAAAATTTTTTCTTTTTTTTAGGCAAGGAAGAATATAAGCAAGCAGTTAGTTGAATTTTGAGAGCCCTGGTGGAACAGTGGTTAAGACCTTTGCTGCTAAAAGATCAGCAGTTAAATCCACCAGCGACTCCTTGGAAACCCTATGTGGCAGTTCTACACTATTCTGTAGGGTCATTATGAGTCTGAATCGACTCGTTGGCAATGGGTTTGGTTTTTTGGTTTAGTTGAAGTTTGTAGGAAAAGTTTAGAAGAGAGCTGCAGGGTACAGACAGGAACTGTTGTCATTAGACCCAGGACCAACTGAATTGGCACAAGTGTGTGTTGGAAGCAAAGGCAAAGGGCTTTGGGAAAGAGAGGAGAGAGGATATGGAGCAAAAGTGGGAAGGGGAAATCTCCCAGAATATAGGCAGAGGGATGGCTTGTACATCAATGTGGATTCCAGAGAGTGTGGTATATTCCAGAAATGACATATAGTTCATTTTTGTGGTCTAAAATGCTCAAAGCAGGCCATAATGGGAGATGAGACTGGCTAGGGGATGGCGGTAGAAGTAGTGACAAAGCACAGGAACAAATGGCAGCATCTGGTGTTTAATGCACTATTACCGTGAGCCAAACCTTCGAGTCTTACCACAAACCCCAGGAGGCAGGTCCTCTTACTAACGCAGTTCTGTTTCAAAAACTGAGGTTTATGTTTGTTTGTTTTTAGGTGATGGAGAGCCATAGAAAAATTATGTAGGAGATTGAGCTTATTGATTGAGGGTGCATGTCAGAAAGTCCATTCTGGAGATGATGTGGAGAGAATATATTAGAGGGAGATAAGAATGGAGGTAGAGAGAGGATTGAGGATGCTGTTGCCATGGTCTGTACAAATTACAGTAACCTGAAATTGGACAAAGGTGTCAGGGAGTGGAGAAGAAGAAATAGGAGACACAGAAGAGGGATGATCAGTAGAACTTTGTCACGATAGATGCGCAAGCTATGGGACAGCATTCATTAAAAATTGATAGATTTCAGGACCCTAAACGGTTAGCAATGAGAAGGAAATTTATACACCAGTTGGTCCTATCATTTTGCCAATTAGGAAATCAAGGTTCATATAGCTGAAATGAATTCCTCGTGGTCATTCAGCTGTGTGAGTAGACCCAGGACTGGAACTCAGGTCTCTTGGCTCCCAGTACAAGGTATTCTGACACAGTGGACTTTAAGCTTGTACTGTAAAAGTCTATATAGTAAAGGTGATGTTATTATATCCAGGCAGCTAATTCTCTTCCTGGATAAAAGTAGTGAACTGGAAAATGGGAATCATGTGGTAAATTTTGCTGAAATACATCAGTGCCATGAAGTTGGAGGGATCGAATTTTAGACGTGAATTACTGACAATGCTTTGCTCCAAATGGCATGTATAATACAAATTTAGCCTTGTGTAAATATGTATTTGAGAGCTGCTAAGTTTCCAGCTCTGATGGGATTGAGTCTACTAGTTAAGAAAAGCATGCTAGCTTTTTCAAGTTATCCGTTCAGTTTTGGAAATTACCTCTTCTGGAACAGCATAAGATAACTCTTAAAGTGGATTCACTTCCTTCTATAAGGTGTGTGTATGTTTGTGTAACTGTTTGAATCAGATATGCTATAAATTGTACAACTTCATGTTGAAATCAATTTAGAAAATTTTATTTTGTAAGAATTACAAAGAAATGGTCGTAGTTTGTGAAAATATTTCATTTTATATCACCAAAAATCCTTGTATGGTGTATTTTAATTCTACATTAAAACATCCTTATATAGTTGCCTTAACTTTCAGTGTCTGACTGTCCATAAAAGGAAAGGAGAAGGAGAAACAGGAATAGTAGGGAAAAGTTTCTGAAATTCTTTATATACCCAAGCAGTTTCCCTGGTGATATTTGGTTTATTTAGGAAAGTTGCCAGAAGGATTTGGAAGTTTTTCTAGTCCTGATTAATGGTTGTAGTTTTAGCTTACTTTTCTTCCATGTCTCTGATTCTTATCCTGTGTAAAATCTAGACTTCCAATTGTTTTACTGTGGTAACTCAGTATGAGCATATACACTAGGATGTTTCAAAAGTCATCTTACTCTAAGTCTGTACTCTGTCTCAGCAGAGTTAATTAGAAACATACTCATGAGCCAATAGTGGGGGTTAGAAGAAATAATCTCCAAAAAGTCAGTTTTGATACATATTGTCTTGATTTAATGGAATGTTCCAGATTCAGGATGTATATATGGAGCCCTGAGAAATGAATAAGAGTATTTTAATGATCTGAACTTGAAATATCAAGTTATTTAAGTTAAATGGGAGGAGACATTTGGCTCATCTCATCATTCAGTAATGAATCATGTGGCTTTCAATAGCTTCAACATTTGACTCTGGAAAGTTCTTCCGTGTGATTTAAGTAGTCTGCAGTCGAAGCTCTCTAAATCAACCACCGCATAACCGACTTTCCAAATTAACCAACTCCTTCTACTGCCCTGCCACCCCTTCTTTTCCTGGTTCCAATTCTTTTTTAAATTGTGGTAAATATACATGTAACAAGACAGTTTTCATTTCAACATTCTTTACATGTACAATTCAGTGACATTGGGTTCATCATGTTGTACAACCATTATCTGTTTCCAAATTCCCCCATCACCCTTAACAGAAACTCAGTGTCGCCTACACAATAAGCCCCCATCTTCCCCTCCCTCCTGCCTGCCCCTGGTAATCACAAATAAACTTAGGTGTGTATATGTTTGCTTATTCTAGATATTTCATATAGGTGGGGTATTTGGCCTTTTGTGATTGATTTTACTCTGTATGATGTTTTCAAGGTTCATTCACATTATGGCATGTATCAGGACTTCATTTCTCTATCACTGAGTAATATTCTATTGCATGTGTATATCACATTTTGTTTATCCATTCATCTGTTGATGGATATTTAGGTTGTTTCTGTAAAACACACAGACTGATGCCCATAGCATGCTGAATACTCCTAGCTGATAGCTATTCTTTTGTCTACCCCAGGTTTTTCCATTTTCTAGGTCTGGGTTGTATTCCTCCCAAGAGTCAGTTCTTTGTTCCTGAACCTGTCTATGGCAATTGTACTTTCTGTCTGAAATTATACTATTTAATGAAATATTATGTAAACTGATGAAAAATAAGAGCAACAAAGAGAACTGCTTACCTGAAAATTAAGTTGAGCAATTTGGAAAAACTCAATAAAAGCTAATCACTGAAATGTTGACTCTCAACTTTGGGTTAAACAAGGCAGCATTAAGAAATTGAAAAGCAAATTATAAAAATCTAGAATTTGACAATCAGATGGCTTCACAAGTAAAAGAAATTTTTTGCAAAAAAATTCATTTGTTTATTTATTCATTCAAAAATTTTTATTAGGTGCTTACCAGGTGATAAGCATTTTGCTATGTCCTTTTTTAGGGCTGGGCAGCTAAAAAGGCAAGGCCTCAAAGAGACGAGTTCTTCCCGTCTGGAGCTGAGGGCCTATTGGAGGAGTCAGATGTGCTCTCAGATGATTATAGTTCAATTCTACCTGTGCTGGGATAGCTGCGCACGTGCATTTGTTGCTCTGAGAGTATGTGGCAGGGGGTGGGAGCCACGACTATGCCCTGGGTTCAGCAGGAAAGGCCTTAGTGATAAGGAATGCTTAAGGGAAGGCTTGGGTTGGGGTGGTAGTGTTGGGTGGGGTTTGGGAGGAAGAGTGGAAGGAGCCTGTACAGAATCACACATGCACGAGGGGACTGGAGTATTAAGAGCAAGTGTTGGGCATGACTGGAACTGAAGAGTACATGACAATGAAGGCAGGGGACACAGGAGACAAGGCTGGCAGGTAGCAGAAGCTAGATCATGGCTCTTTTGCTGTGACTGGGTTTACATTTCTTCCACTGATGCTTAAGAGAAATAGTTAAGCAGGAAATTGGTGTGATTGGCTTTTACCTCAAATGATTCCGTATTACAGAACGAATGATGCAGTAGAAATTACTTAGGAACCTCTTTGTTACCACCTGAGTTCATGAATGTTGTTGTTGTCGTTAGATGTGGTGGAGTCAGTCCCTGACTCATAGAGACCCCATGGAGTGCTGCGCCATCCCCACAGTCAGTTGTAGATCAGACTGTTGCAATCCTGTAGGGTTTTCATTGGCTGACTTTCTGAAGTAGATCACCAGGCTTTTCTTCGTAGTCCATCTTAGTCTGGAAGCTTCACTGAAACCTCTTCAGCATCCTGTTGTTGTTGTTTCTAGTTGCCATCGAGTCAGTTCCAACTCATGGTGTCCCTATGTGTGCAGAGTACAGCTGCCACCTAGAATTCTCAAGGCTGTGACCTTTCAGAAGCAGACTGCCAGATCTGTCTTTCAAGACATGTCTGGATGGTTCGAACAGCCAAATTTTGGCTAGTAGTTGAATGCTTAATCTTTTGTGCCAGCCAGGCTACCATGTTCAGTGTCATAGCAACATACAGGCTTCCACTGACAGAAGGGTGGTAGTTGCACATGGGGTGCATTGGCCAGGACTCGGACCTGACCCTCCAGGGTGGAAGGTGAGAATCCTACCACTGAACCACCGATGCTCTGAGTTTATGACATTATCCATAAATCGACCTCCAGTTCCTTTTTGACATTCATCACTATTCATAGTTACAAGAACAAAAAAATGGACTGTTGCATAAGATAAACAATTTAACTTTTTAAAATCTAACAGGTTGTGAAAATAAAACTTGTTGCAGTCTTACAAGTTTTTAATATTTAGTGTTTATAAAAAGCTGTTCTTTTACCTCTCATTTCGGTTCCTTCAATTAAGGCCTGTGATGCAAAGAAGTGGAAAATCAGTTATTTTCTTTTTTTTATCTATAATTTTTATTGTGCTTTAAGTGAAAGTTTACAAATCAAGTCAGCCTTTCACACAAAAATTTATATACACCTTGCTTCATACGCCCAATTACTCTCCCCGTAATGAGGCATCCTGATCCCTCCCTCCACTCTCTCTTTTCGTGTCCATTTCGCCAGCTTCTAACCCCCTCCACCCTCTCATATCCCCTCCAGGGAGGAGATGCCAACATAGTCTCAAGTGTCCACCTGATAGAAGAAGCTCACGCCTCACCAGCATCCCTCTCCAACCCATTGTCCAGCCCAATGCATGCCTGAAGAGTCGACTTAAATGGTTCCTGTCCTGGGCCAACAGAAGGTCTGGGGGCCATGGTCACTGAGGTCCTTCTAGTCTCAGTCAGACCATTAAGTCTGGTCTGTTTATGAGAATTTGAGGTCTGCATTCCACTGCTCTCCTGCTCCCTCAGGGGCTCTCTGTTGTGTTCCCTGTCAGGGCAGTCATTGGTTGTAGCTGGGCACCATCTAGTTCTTCTGGTCTCAGGATGATGTAGTCTCTGCTTCATGTGGCCCTTTACGTCTCTTGGGCTCGTAATTACCTTGTGTCCTTGGTGTTCTTCATTCTCTTTTCATCCAGGTGGGTTGAGACACATTGATGCATCTTAGGTGGCTGCTTGCTGGCATTTAAGACCCCAGACGTCACTCTTCAAAGGGGGATGCAGAATGTTTTGTTAATAGATTGTATTATGCCAATTGACTTAGATGTCCCCTAAAACCATGGTCCCCAAACCCCTGCCCTGCTACGCTGGCCTTCAGAGGATTCAGTTTATTCAGGAAACTTCTTTGCTTTTGGTTTAGTCCGGTTTTGCTGACCTCCCCTGTATTGTGTGTTGTCTTTCACTTCACCCAAAGTAGTTCTTATCTACTGTCTAATCAGTGAATACCCTTCTCCCACCCTCCCTCCCTCTCCCACCCTCCCTCCCTCTCCCACCCTCCCTCCCTCCCCCTCTCGTAACCACAAAAGAATGTTTCCTTCTCAGTTGAAACTATTTCTCAAGTTCTTATAATAGTGGTCTTATACAGTATTTGTCCTTTTGCAACTGACTAATTTCACTCAGCATAATGCCTTCCAGGTTCCTCCATGTTATAAAATGTTTCACAGATTCCTCACTTTTCTTTGTCGATGTGTAGTATTTCATTGTGTGAGTGTACCACAGTTGATTTATCCATTCATCCATTGATGGGCACCTTGGTTGCTTCCATCTTTTTGCTATCGTAAACAGTGCTGCAATAAACATGGGTGTGTACATATCTGTTCGAGTGACGGCTCTTATTTCTCTAGGATATATTCCAAGCACTGGGATTGCTGGATGCTATGGTAGTTCTATTCCTAGCTTTTTAAGGAAGTGCCAAATCGATTTCCAAAGTGGTCCTACCATTTTACCTTCCCATCAGCAGTGTATAAGTGTTCCAATCTCTCCACAGCCGCTCTAGCATTTATTATTTTGTGTTTTTTTGGATTAATGCCAGCCTTGATGGAGTGAGATGAAATCTCATTGTAGTTTTGAATTGCATTTCTCTAATGGCTAATGATCCTGAGCGTTTCCTCATGTATCTGTTAGCCTCCTGAATGTCTTCTTTAGTGAAGTGTTTGTTCATATCTTTTGCCCATTTTTTAATTGGGTTATTGGTCTTTTTGTAGTTGAGTTTTTGCAGTATCATGTAGATTTTAGAGATCAGGTGCTTATCTGAAATGTCATAGCTAAAAACTTTTTCCAAGTCTGTGGGTAGTCTTTTTACTCTTTTGATGAAGTCTTTGGATGAGCATAGGTGTTTGATTTTTAGGAGCTCCCAGTTATCTAGTTTTTCTTCTGCATTCTTAATAATGTTTTGTATACTGTTTATGCCATTTATTAGGGCTCCTAACATTGTCCCTCTTTTTTCTTCCATGATCTTTATTGTTTTAGACTTTATATTTAGGTCCTTGATCCATTTTGAGCTTGTTTTTGTGCATGGAGTGAGGTATGGGTCTTGTTTCATTTTTTTGCAGATAGATGTCCATTTATGCCAGCACCATTAAGTGTTTTCGGGCCTTTGTCAAATATCAGCTGCTCATATGTGGATGGATTTATGTCTGGATTCTCAGTTCTGTTCCATTAGTCCATGTATCTGTTGTTGTACCAGGAACAGGCTGTTTTGACTACTGTGGTGGTATAATAGGTTCTAAAATCAGGTAGAGTAAGGCCTCCCACTTTGTTGCTATTTTTCAGTAATGCTTTACTTATCTAGGGCCTCTTTCCCTTCCATATGAAGTTAGTGATTTGTTTCTCCATCTCATTAAAGAATGTCGCTGGAATTCGGATCGGAATTGCATGAAATGTATAGATTGCTTTTGGTAGAATAGACATTTTTATAATGTTAAGTCTTCCTATCCATGAGCAAGGTATGTTTTTCCACTTATGTAGGTCTCTCTTGGTTTCTTGCAGAAGAGTATTGTAGTTTTCTTTGAATAAGTCTTTTACATCTGTGGTAAGATTTATTCCTAAGTACTTTATGTTCTTGGGGTCTACTGTAAGTGGTATTGATTTGGTGATTTCCTCTTCAGTGTTCTTTTTTGTTGGTGTAGAGGAATCCAACTGATTTTTGTATGTTTATCTTATATCCTGATACTCTGTTGAACTATTAGTTTCAGTAGTTTTCTGGAGGATTCCTTAGGGTTTTCTGTGTATAAGATCATGTCATCTGCATATAGAGATGCTTTTACGCCTTCCTTGCCAATCTGGATGCCCTTTATTTCTTTATCTAACCTAATTGCTCTGGCTAGGACCTCCACCACAATGTTGAATAAGAGCAGTGTTAAAGGGCATCCTTGTCTGGTTCTGGATATCAGTTTGAATGCTTTCAGGCCCTCTCCCTTTAGGGTGACGTTGGCTGTTGGGTTTGTATAAATGCCCTTTATTATGCTGAGGAATTTTTCTTCTATTCCTATTTTGCTCAGAGTTTTTATCATGAATGAGTGTCGAACTTTGTCAAATGCCTTTTCTGCACCAATTGATAAAATCATGTGATTCTTGTGTTTTCCTTTATTTATGTGGTTGATTACATTATTTCTTTTTCTTATGTTGAACCATCCCTGCATACCTGGTATGAATCCCACTTGGTCATGGTGAATTATTTTTTTGATATGTTGTTGAATTCTATCGACTAGAATTTTGTTGAGGATTTTTGCATCTTCCATCATGAGGGATATAGGTCTATAATTTTCTTGTGGTGTCTTTATCTGGTTTTGGTATCAGGGATATGGTGGCTTCATAGAATGAGTTTGGTAGTGTCACATCCTTTTCTATGCTCTGAAATACCTTTAGTAGTAGTGATGTTAACTCCTCTCTGAAAGTTTGGTAGAACTCTGCAGTGAAGCCATCGGGACCAGGGCTTTTTTTTGTTAGAAGTTTTTTGATTACCTTTTCAATCTCTTCTTTTGTTACGGGTCTATTTACTTGTTCTACCTCTCTTTGTGTTAGTTTAGGTAGGTAGTGTGTTTCCAGGAATTCATCCATTTCTTCTAGGTTTTCAAATTTGTTTGAGTACAGTTTTTCATAGTAATCTGATATGATTCTTTTAATTTCAGTTGGGTCTGTTTTAATATTGCCCATTTCATTTCCTATTCAGGTTATTTGCTTCCTCTCCTGTTTTTCTTTTGTCAGTTTGGCCAGTGGTTTATCAGTTTTCTTGGTGTTTTCAAAAAACCAGCTTTTGGTCTTGTTAATCCTTTCAGTTGCTTTTCTGTTTTCTGTTTCATTTGGTTCAGCTCTAATTTTTATTATTTGTTTTCTTCAGGTGACTGTGGGTTTCTTTTGTTGCTCTCTTTCTGTTTGTTGAAGTTGTAGGGATAATTCTTTGATTTTGGCCCTTTCTTCTTTTTGGATGTGTGCATTTGTTGATATAAATTGGCCTCTGAGCACTGCTTTTGCTGTGTCCCAAAGGTTCTGATAGGAAGTGTTTTCATTCTCATTAGATTGTCTGAATTTCTTTTTTCCATCTTTAATGTCTTCTATAATCCTGCCTTTTTTGAGCAGGGTATTGTTCAGTTTCCAAGTGTTTGATTTCTTTTCCCTGCTTTTCCTGTTTTTGATTTCCACTTTTATGGCCTTATGGTCAGAGAAGATGCTTTGTAATATTTCAGTGTTTTGGATTCTGCTAAGGCTTGTTTTATGACCTAATATGTGGTCTATTCTAGAGAATGTTCCATGTGCACTAGAAAAGAAAGTATAGTTGGTTGCTGTTGGGTGGAGTGTTCTGTATATGTCTACGAGGTCAATTTGGTTGATTGTGGCATTTAGATCTTCCGTGTCTTTATTGAGCTTCTTTCTGGATGTCCTGTCCTTCACCGAAAGTGGTGTTTTCAAGTCTTCAACTATTATTGTGGAGCTTTCTATCTCAGTTTTCAATGCTGATAGAGTTTTTTTTATGTATCTTGCAGCACTGTCATTGGGTGCATAAATATTTAATATGGTTATATCTTCTTGCTATGAGTTGGAATTGACTCGACGACACTAGGTTACTGGGTATATCTTTTTGGTATTTTATCCCTTTAATCATTATGTAATGTCGTTCCTTTTCCTTTCTGATGGATTTAACTTTAAAGTCTATGGATTGTTGATTGCTTGATGTATTTTTTCCATCCTTTGAGTGTTTGTTTGTGTCTCAAAGTGTAAGGTGTGTCTCTTGTAGGCAGCATGTAGACGGATCTTTATTGGTACATTTAGTCCATTTACATTCAGGGTAATTATGCATAGGCATGAACGTAGTGGTATCATTTTGATGTCTTCTTTTGTGTGTTGTTGAGAGTTTCTTTTTCCCACTTAATTTTATGTGCTGAGTAGCTTTTCCTTATATATTGTCCTTTCCTCATATTTGTTGTTGTTGATTTTGTTTCTTCTGCATCTCTATTTTTCCCTTTTTTTTTATTTTGATGAGGATAGTTGGTCTCCTTTGTGGTTACCTTATTATTTATCCCTATTTTTCCAAATTTAAAACTATTTTTTCTTTGTATCACTGTATCTTCCTCTCCATATGGAGGGTGTGTGATTACATTTCTTAGTCCCGCTTTATTATTTTAATGTCTTCTTTTACATAGTAACATCGCTGTTACCCTGTTTTGAGCTTTTTTTTTTTTTTTTTTGTATCATCTTGTTTTGTTTTGAATTTCCCTGTCTGGGTTGACTTTTGGTAGCTCTGCCCGGTGTTCTATTCTTGGGTTGATACCTGATATTATTGATTTTCTAACCGAAGAACTCCCTTTAGTATTTCTTGGAGTTTTGGTTTGGTTTTTATGAATTCCCTCAACTTGTGTTTACTGAAAATGTCTTAATTTCACATTCATATTTAATGGACAGTTTTGCTGGATATATGATTCTTGGTAGGCAATTTTTTTCCTTTAATTTTTTAAATATGTCATTCCATTGTCTTCTTGCCTGCATGGTTACCGCTGAGTAGTCCGAGCTTATTCTTATCGGCTCTCCTTTGTGAGTGACTTTTCGTTTATCCCTTGCTGCTGTTATAATTCTCTCTTTGTCTTTGGTTTTGGTGAGTTTTAATTATGTCTTAGTGACTTTCTTTTAAGATCTACCTTATGTGGAGTTCGATGAGCATCTTGGATAGATATCTTCTCATCTTTCACAATATCAGGGAAGTTTTCTGCCAACAAATCTTCAACAATTCTCTCTGTATTTTCTGTTATCCCTCCCTGTTCTGCTACTCCAGCTACTCATAGGTTATTTCTCTGGATAGAGTCCCACATGATTCTTAAAGTTTCTTCATTTTTAAAATACTTTTATCTGATTTTTCTTTAAATATATTAGTGCCTAGTGATTTGTCTTCAAGTCTGGAAATTCTAACTTGTATTTGCTCAATTTTGCTCCTCTGGCTTTCTTTCGAATTGTCTAATTCTGTAATTTTGTTGTTAATCTTCTGAATTTCTGATTGCTGTCTGTCTATGGATTTTTCCAGCTTATTAACCTTTTTGTTATGTTCCTGAATAATCTTTCTAATTTCTTCAATTGCTTTATCTGTGTGTTCCTTGGCTTGTTCTGCGTATTGCCTCATTTCCTTCCTGATGTCTTGAAGGGTTCTGTATATTAAACTTTTGTATTCTGGCTCTGGTAATTCCAAGAATGCACTTTCATCTAGAAGATCCCTGGGTTCTTTGTTTTGAGAGCCTGTCGGCGTGATCCTCATCTGTTTCTTTATGTGACTTGATATTGACTGTTGTCTCCGAGCCATCAATAACTTATTGCATTAGTTTATGCTTGCTTAACTGTGTTGTAGCTGCTTGCTTTGTTTTGTTTGGGTATACCCCTATGGGTTGCTTGAGTGAGCTAGCTTGATTATTTTTGCCTTGGGAGCTCTGGTGTCCTGTCCCGAGCTTGCTAGATCTGTTATCAGGTATATCAGTCTAGGAGTCCGTTCAGTTTCCTTGTATGAATTCATCTCAGGTTTCCAGGTAGCTGATTATCAAGTGTGTGGTACAGGCTCTCTCCTACAGTTTTAGAGGGGCAGGGGTGATTGGCATATACACTGGTACCTGATTGTAGCAGGAGGTCATGCTCTGAACAAGGCAGGGGCTGAGAACTGATCCCCAAGTGTCTCTGAGGAAAACGCTTCCCTGTTTCCTAGCACGTGCAGGGCGGTGGGTTCTGCAGAGGGACCATGGGCACCCACAGTTTCTGGTTGTAAGTACTGGGAGGTACCAGTTATGTTTGGACCCCTGTTGCGGGTGGCTGGGTGACCTGAGTGGAGCTACAGTCCTTAGGTCCCTGATGAGGACCTTGTTTAGTAGGCAAAGCAATGTCAAATGTCTAATACCCAGTTCTGCTCTGCACAGCTGAAATGGCTGGAGTTTGCCATTGAAGGCCTATTTTCCTGAAATAGGCCCACACATGTCCATGCAGAAGGGAAAGGTGCTCAAGGTCCACAGACTGTTTATGTCTGGATAGGAGCTGCTTCTGCCCTGAGCTCCCCTGGTTAATGGAGCTAGCAAACTATCTTTTCCCCCCAATTGCAAATTTTTTTCATTCCCCAAGGCCAGGAGGATGGCTCTAGGTGCTCAACAGGGCATATCTCAGTCCCAGGAATTCAGCCACTGAAGCCGGCCTGGGGGTGAGGGGGCACAGTATAATATACACAAGTACTTAGCTTTTGCCGAGAGCGCCATTTTCCTCAGGTTGTGGAGATGTGAGTAGGCTGTGCGGCTGGCTGCTTCTCCCTGAGGAAACTGCTGCGGAACACTAGTACCAGCCCACCACCACCACCGCCGCCGCTCTGGAAATGGTGCCTGAGGTCTCCCCACGATTCAGGTCCGGTAACTCCTCTGCACTTCTCAACGGTCTCTTCCTCCTCAGTTCGTTGTCTAAGCTTGCCTTTGATGCTCAGGGCTCCCAGCTTGCCACAAATATACTCATTTCATTTGTTTTTTGGGGATCTTTGTTGTAAAGAGGGTTCGCCGGAAGCGTCTGTCTATTTCGCCATCTTGGTTTTGCCTCCGTATGGGGCAGTTTTGCCTGCCCTGTAGGGTTCTGTGTGTTGGAACTGACTCGTCAGCAACAGGTTTGGTTTTTTGGTTTAGTAAGGTATGTAGATGGCAATTTGAAGCAAAATTAATTATAATCCATATTTATATACTGGGGAAAAAATTCCATGTGGATTCAGCTAAATAATTAAGCAGAAAAAGAGAAGAAAATAATGTGAAAACTAGCATAAAATAGGGCACCAGACATTTGGTGGTATAATAGCTTTTAAAGAATTGAAACAATAGAAAATATTATAGAGAAAACAGCTTATAAACGTAATTATGTAAAACAACAAACAAAATAAATTTGTGTTTCCCGAACATACTTACAAAAATATTTATGTCAGTATGACAAATAAGATCTTAAAATGCACTACCCATAAACATTACTGTGAAAGTAATTTAAAAATTAAGCCTCTAAGGCTCGAATATGTGAATGAAAGATACTTAAAACAAGCAGTAAACAAATATGTGGGGAAATGCTAAAAATCTTAAAGACATGGAAAACAAGCATTGTGATAATATAATCAGATTGTAGATAAATTGTTATCACTTGACAGTTATTTTGAAATTCTTAAATTAGTAGAAATATTAAAAAATAAAAAGAATTTTGGTAAGATACGGTTAAAGTGATATACTAGCTTTTTGGTATTATTAGTTGATATACTCTTTTTGGAAGATCAGTATCAATATACTCAGCAATCCAACATCCCTACACTTGATTTCTGGAAACAGTGGTGAATGAAATAGCGTGTAGTGTAGTGTACAACCTGACTAAAAAAAAAAAAAAAGCAACAACCTAGTGCCGTCGAGTCGATTCCGACTCATAGCGACCCTATAAGGATATTTATGTCCCCACCTGAAGTTGGCTTTCTTTGCCAATATGCTGGTTTGGCTTCCCCTTTTATATTTTCCGATATCACTCTGCTGTAATAATCATGAAATTGATGATGATGGCTAACATTTGCTGAGATTTACTCTAAGGAGCCCTGGTGGCGCAACAGTTAAGTGCCGAACAGCTAACCGAAAGATTAGCAGTTTCAATTCACCCAGCTGCTCTGTGGGAGAAAGACCTGGCCATCTACTTCTGTAAAGATTACAGCTGAGATATGGGGCAGTTCTACACTGCTACATGGGTTGCTATGAGTCGGAATTAACTCAACGTCATCTAACAACAGCAATAACAACTATATGCTGAGTGCTTATGTTAACTCAGTTGAGACACACAACAACCCTATGAGCTGGATATAATTATTATCCTCATTTTACAGTTGAAGAAACGGGCAGAGAAACATTAAATAACTTGCCTAAGGTCATACCTCTAGTAAGTGGTGGAACTGATTCAAACCCAGGAAGGGCTGATTCTAGACCTCTTGCTGTTTGTTACACCCACATGATGAGACAATTACATTTAGTGTAATTGACTCATGGATGTTTTTCTTGTTCACTGGATTCCGTAGCACATTGCTTGGCGCATACTAAGCAACCAATAAATATTAGTTGAGTACATGAAAAAATGATTAAAAGAAGACTAAAGCTACAGGCTTGAGGATGTTCCTTGCAGCTTTATCTGTTAAAAAGAAATGCAGACAATCGAAGTGAACAATAGGGTAATGGCTATTCACCACCTTTCAACTTATTGGCATATTATGTGGCTTTTAGATTTTAACCATTAAGGCTCCACTGCAATACATACCACATAGTAGTATGAAGGCTATGTAGTATCAAAAGAGCAAAAATGTGAGCCTCAGTGATTATAATTGCAACCTGAACGTCTCGCTTGGCTTTGCCTGCTTGTGGGAAATTATGTTAGCTGCTCCCAAATTTGCAGATAATGATAAACCCAAATTATGCCAGCCCAAAGCCTTTGCCTGCTTACACATCTGTTCAGCGCCCTGTCCCCAGTGTTTCTGAGGTTCTCCGAGGGTTGCCCCCTTATCATTGCTGGCAATTATCAGTCATCATGTAGTATCTGCCCAGATCTTTCTATCTAGACCCTCTGAGTTAGATCCCACGAGGAAGCCCTACTGCTGTCCCATCAAAAGCCCCTTCCTCAGAACAACAGGGTCCATGCCCAGCCTGATGTTTCTTCACACTCCCTTGAAGTGCCATAGGGGTGCTTGGTAACCCAGAAAGCTGGGAGAATGGCTCTTTCTCCAACCCCTCTATGCTCTTTGACTCCTGGACCCCAAAGCAAGTCGTAATAAGTGTATCATCAGATGACAGAAATTAAGTGCCAGGAGGGCAGGAATTTCTGTCTGTGTTGTTTCCTGATGTTTGCCAAGTACTTAGAACAGTTTATGGCCCACAGTAGACATACAGTAGGTATTCACTGAATGAATGAGCACCATGCTTTCAGCATTTAGCCCTCACCTCTCACCTCACTGGAACTCAAGGGGACAGGTGGTAGACCAGCACTATGGAATGCAACCTTCTGCAATGATGGAAATAAGTTTGTATCTATACTCTCTGACAAATGCTGTTCATTTTTTTTTTTTATTCGTTGTTCTTGACTCTGTACTGTCCCTCAGATGTCTGTACCCAGAAAACTCCTTTGTCCTTCTGTTAAAAAACAAAAAGCCGTGATGTGGATGAACTCATGTATTTAGATTCCTGAAAAAGACCATGAATTTACCTGACTGCAACTAGCCAAACCCTTCATCTCAGTTAGGGCTTCATTAGTATACCCCGTTACTGATTACGAAAAATATATGTGCATATTGAAGACTAAATAAAGGTCTTGGCACATTACTGTGTGGTATGGCTTCAGGAACATGGAGAGTTCCTTCTATCATATGAGGTGTGTGGGAAGGAGCACTGGGCCAAGATTTGGGAAATCTGGGTTCCATTTCTATAAATCGCTGGCTGTGCTATCCTAAGGAAGGACAGTCTCTGTGCCCTACTTTTCATCTGTGAAATAAGGTGGTTCAGTTGAAGTATTTAGAAGGTCTCTTTCAGCACCTCTGTGGACATCTTAGCACATTGAGGGCATGGTTTGAAAACAATTGCTGTAGTGTATGCTGAAGTTACGTTGTCAGAGAAAATGAGAGCTGTTAAAAGAGGTATAAAAATGCTGCATTCCTTCTATCTGGAATCATTAGGGAATCAAATCAATGCCAGCGATTATTTGTTGAACTTTTTTCTGTAAAATGCTATGCCATGAAAGATTAAAACATCCTGGCCTTTGTTCTCTTGGGTACACAATTCAATGGAAGAAAGGGGAACAGACATAATTCTGATACAAGGCAGATGGATAAATGACATAGAAATTATGTTAGATGACCCCAAATTTGTAAATGCCATAGATTTTTTAATTGCCTTATTATTCAGCATCCTTCTTTCTTCACGGAATGAAAATTTCTTTTTAGGAGGACATATTTGGGCCGGACTTTAAAGGCAGGAGGATTTGGACTGATTGTGATGTCAGAATGGAGTACTTAGTGGTTAATGCACTTGACTGCTAAATGAAAGGTTACAGGTTTGAGTCCACCCAAAGGATCCTCAGAAGAAAGGGCTCGTGATCTACTTCTGAAAAATTAGCCATTGAAAACCTTAAATGGAGCACAATTCTACTCTGACAAGCATGAGGTCACCATGTGTCAGAATTGACTAGATGGCAGCTATTTTTTAATGATGTCAGAAGGTTGTGATGCATTCTTGTGCTCTTAAATTATACATATATGTTGAGATTTTGACTTTCAAATTTTTAAAATTCCAAATTAGGTTCATCTTAAGTCCTTGTACTAGGCTCAGGAGTAAATAAATAATAAGTAGTTATTAATGAACTCAGTTGAAGTACAAACTTGGTTTCTAGAGAGAGCACGGCAACAGAGTTTATAAATTATAGTGGTAAAGTCTAATAAAAACAATTCTTAAGTTTATTTTTAATATTGTTGTATATAACCCAGGGTTAAATGGTGTTAGTTCGTTTTGAGAAAGCAGCTCTCCTTGATATTAAAGACAATGCCAGGGCTGCATGAACTAAAATGTCAGATAGTTACAGATATTACTGTAAAACGTAGGGTATCCAGAGATGACGCATGTCATTGTTATTTCTGAAACCTACTTCACTGTCCATTAGTGTATAGCATTGTTTTCACCAACTTTGTGTATTCCTATAATTTCCCCAAACGAAATCAGCTTTTCATTTTATCAACTATCTGGTCATTGTGAAACTTGTGTGAAAGTATTATTTCAATCAGTGTCTCATTAAACATTCAAAATCAAAATACAGCACACCATTCAACAGACTAGCTGTAGTCCCTACTATATAGGTTGTAGATGGCAGGATATGTATTTGTCCCTATTTTAAATTTTAAGTTTTGCCAATTAAATGAGATGAGGAAATCTGATTTTGAATGTATTTACTAACCAAAATTTCAGGGATGGAAGGGAACCTGTGGGTTGTATTACCTGGCTACCTCATGAAGACACTGGGATCTACAAAGACGAAATAATTTGCCTCAGTTCTCCAAGAGGTTACCCAGTGTGTCTGGAACTCTTGGTTTTATCTATATTCTGCACCTCCAAATGTTGCTGCCTTTTTCCCAGGGATTAAAGAGTCCCGAGGCTTGTGAAGTGCTAAGAGATAGTGATGGGGCAGCGTCTTTGAATGAAGGGGTGTGAAGTGAAATTTTATGATATGCTAAAGAGCTCAGTTGCTATTCAAAAGTTGGCAGTTTGAATCTGCCAGGTGCTTCTTGGAAACCCTACGGGGCAGTTCTGCTATGTCCTATAGGGTCCCTATGTGTCAGAATGAACTTGATGGCAGCAGGTTTGGTTTTTGTTTTTTCTGGCCTTCCTTAGCTTATGTGAGGTGTAAAACTAGATCCAGTAGCCCATATTTATGGTGAGGTTGATGATAAATGAACAGAAAGCTATAAACAAAATTGGAATGATAAATGGAGCCATCACAGATTGGAAGTTCTGTGGTGTGTGTGTGTGCGTGTGTGTTTGTTAAGGAGCCATCACAAATTGGAAGCTCTGGGGTGTGTGTGTGTGTGTGTGTGTGTGTGTTAAGGCTTCATATCTATTGGGTTATAAACAGAATGTGATATCAAAACATTTACTAATGTCCCTATGCCTAAAAAAATTAGTGGTGCCTGTGAAATTTTTGTTTGTATTACAGTTGATATTTCATATATGTCAGAGTCTGCATTTTCTTAATGTTAGCCCAGTGTACATAGTATTTGATAGGGTAAGAATAGGATGAAAGATCTTATTAATTTTCAAAGCAGGCGAACAAAGAAATGCTCTCTGGCAGAGAACATGTAGTGGTACATTTTAAACTCTCTTATTTAAGCATTTTTCCTTTGTCCCCAAGATTTCGTTTAGAACTTTACTTTCCGTTCTGCATTCGCTGTGGAGAATACCAGTCTTTTTTCATGTGTAAAACATGATACTCTTACCTTCAGCGTGTTCATATATTTAAAGAGTTTTAAATTAAATCTTTCTGAAATTTAACATGAACCTGGCTGAATGTTCATTCAAAAATGTAAAATGTCCTGAACTCAAAACCAGATTTGTGGTGCATATTTAATATGTATACAGCAGAGGACCCTCTAGCTCACTTAGTCTTTATTTTTCCCTTGTCCTCTCTCCTGTGATTTGTATCTGCCCTGGTCTTGATTTTTAACTTATTATTTATATATTCTGTTTCATTGCATCTATTTTTATAAGCTCCCTTACATGCCTTGTAAGGAATCTGGCTCTTGTCTGTCTCACAAACCCAGATTTTCTTACCTTGTCCTTGCCTCCTACTCTCCAACCACATTAGCTTCCTTTAAGTTTCTGGACCTTTCAAAACCATGTCTCACCTCAAGATCTTAGATCGTATTATTCCTTATTCTACAGATACTCTTCTGCCAGTTTTTCACATCACTGGATTCTTCTCGTTTTAGGTTTAGCTTAAATTTCACCTCCTTGGACAGGTTGTTCCAGACCACCCTGTGTCAAACATGTTGAATCTGTGAGTCAGTAAGTAGTAAATAGACAGAAAATCAAGAATTGACTGTAGGCAGTTTTTGAGCACAACAACTGTAAATCTCTACATTCCATTCAAAACAAAACAAAACCCTAAATCTTAGTAAAATGGTTACCAGGCTTCATACTTCCTTCCTTGGCTCATATATAGGAATAGGCCTTCTTAGTTCCTTTGTCCTAGCTTTGGAAGAAGGTAATCTCCGTCCTGGCTTTTAGTTCCGTTTTTTGGTTGAGGCATACTAAGTTAAAAGGCAGGCATACAATTTTTTTAGAGTGGCATGTTGTTGTTGTCGAGTCAGTTCCAACTTAAGGTGTCCCCATGTATACAGAGAACTGTTCCATAGAGTTTTCAAGGCTGTGACCTTTTGGAAGCAGATCACCAGGCCTTACTTCTGAGAGCCTCTGGGTAGGTTTAAACTGCCAACCTTTCAGTTAGTAGTCCAGTGCTTAGCCTTTTGCTCCATCTACCCAGGAAACCCTGGTGGCTTAGTGGTTAAGTGCTACAGCTGCTAACCAAAAGGTCAGCAGTTCGAATCTGCCAGGAGCTCCTTGGAAACCCTGTGGGGCAGTTCCATTCTGACCTGTAGGGTCGCTATGAGTCAGAATGGACTCAATGGCAGTGGGTTTGGTTTAGATTTTTGGACCCAGGGACCCCTAGAGTGGCATAGGTAATTAAAATAAGCAGCAGTTTGCAGCAGCATTTGATTAGTATATAACGGTTATGGATTGAATTGTGTCCCACCAAATTTTGTGCTGGAATTCTAACCCCTACACCTGTGGATATAATCCAGTTTGGGAATAGGGTTTCCTCTGATATGTTAATAAGTCTATTAGCATATGTAGGCTGTGTCCTAAACCTGATCACTTCTGAGTGACATGAAGAGCAGCATAGGCACAGAGAGGAGTGAGTTTAAACAGGTAAAGATAGATGCCAGGTGAAGTAAGGTTGCCAAGGAACTGAGGAACACTGGGCCTAAAGAAGCTGAGATAAGGATTTGCCCTCAGAGTGGGCAAAGAGAGAGCCTTCCCCTAGAGCCAGTGCCCTGAGTTCTGACTTCTAGCCTCCTGAACTGTGAGATCAATTTCCATTCTTTCAAGCCGCACACTTGTGTTATTTCTGTTACAACGGCACTGAGAAACCAAGACACTAACATATTCTGTTATCCTAAAGTTTTAAACAGCTACAGTATTAACCGACTTTCTGGCTGAATAGAATTTAAGGGCACCCTTTAAAAGAGGGCAAAGTAAATATGTTTAGGGAGAAGAACAAAGTGATAACTAAATATGTTACTTTTTTTTTGGCCCCTTGTGGTCCAAGGTACTGACAAAAATGCTGAAGACCCTTAAGGGAACATTATTCTTCTAATTAGAGACAAGTCAGAAAGCTTACGTAGATACGCAGATCAAAATCACATGTGTGTCTATTCTGTGAAATGACAGATGTAGGTTTTCCTTTAGATGGAGGTTTGTTTTGCCTCACCTGCTTTAGCCACAATGACTTGAAACAGTCTGTCTCCTGGCACAGAAAACGAAGGGGCAGGTGGAGTGGCCAGGATGCTGCAGGAAAGCTGAGTACATCCTCAGAGCTCGTTTTGGGGACAAGCAGCTGAAGTATTTTTATAATCAGCTAAGATAACAAGAAAGAGATGTAGTATACCTTTTTATTGTGCACATTTTTTGAAAATTCAGCTTGCTTATATTTGTATATGAGTAATTAACATATGTTTAAACTAGGTTCCAATGTTTTTGGCATAGAATGTCAGTATTATTCTGTCAGCCCAATTTCTTGAGTACTGCAGGTTGTTTTACAGGCCAAAGTGAATGGTGGAATGCAACTGAAACGCTTGACGTATTTAAAACCTCCAACTTGTTGATCTTCCAGCATGGATCCTTTTGCTCATTTTGACCTTCTATAGTAGTACCCTGAGATGCTTTGAATGGTTGTCATGAAATTACACTTTTTGGAATAATAGGTTGAAGGCCCACATACCTCTTGTTATTTGCAAGAGTTCCCAAGTGACCATATGGTGCGATATAGTGAATTTTCGCAATGGCCAACAAAATGTCAAGCCAACAAGTTATAGAATTTCTCAGCTAAGCCTCTGCATTATACCTTCTAGTTATACGTTCTAAAGTATATGTGCCATGGCTAAACTTGAAACCAGCATACCACAAGCTTCTCAAGTCAGCTTTAAAGATTCATTTATTCTTTTCCTTCTTTATGTTCTGAGAAGGCTTTATAGAACACTGGCAGCCCAGACTATATATCACTAGGTGATGTTATGAGGATAGTGTGAACTTTTGAAACAGAAAGAGACTATTCATAGTTAAATTCTTAAGTCCATAAGTTGATTTTAAATTTGTTTTCTTTCATAGAAAAGACTGTTTAGCTATAAAAAGATCATCTGCCACAAAAGTCTGAACAGGTAGGTAGTTATTGAGCTAAGGCAAAGAACTCAATATTGTGATTTAGATTTGTAGAAAATGCTGGAACAGGAGAGTAGATATATTATTTCTCATTCATAACTGGTTATAAACAGTGGCCTTTTATTGGTTGAAATAAGTCAAGCAGAAATCATTACCTTTGTGACCAGAGACATAGGGTTACTGGAGTTCTATTCAGGGACTATTGCTATATCCACTTATACTTGTGCAGCCATTGAAATATTATATAGTTATATCAGAGAGCTTAAAGGTAGATTTAAACAAAACTAATAAAGTTCATGTTAGATTTCAAAGTGTGCTATTGATACTGGAGATAGCTCATAGGAGTCAATTGGTTAACTTTTTATTTTTTGTAAAAAAAAAAAAGGCAATTATACACATGAAGTTTTGGAGGGTCCCTGAACTATCATAAACTCACTTATTTTTGTACAGAGTGCAGGTTGTCCTCACTTAGCATGGTTGTGTGAGAGTGTAAAAAGACCATACAAGCAAAATGATCATAATTATCATTGGAAAAATTGCAAATTCTGTGACCTTTAACTTCTTTGTTAAAACACGAAAGCTCTCTTACTGTAGGGTATAAATGTATAGGTGTCTTAAGCTGGGTTCTCTAGAGAAGCAAAACCAGTAAAGCATACAAATACATATATATAGAGAGAGATTTATAGCAAGGAAATGGCTCATGTGGTTGTAGAGGCTGGAACGTCCCAAGTCCGTGGGTCAGCATAGAGGCTTCCCCTGATTTATGTAGCCACAGAGGCTGGTGAACCCAAGATTGCCAGGCTGGAGAGCAGGGCTCTAGCTCACAGGCTGTGAAGATCAATGAATACCAAAGGTCGGCAGGCAAGACTGCAGGTAAGCTGCTAGCTTAAGTCCCAAGAATCAGAGATCAGATGAACAGGAGCCAGCTGCAGGTTCCAGGATGAGCAAAAGCTCACAACCAGAATATCTACATGCCCATGCAGGCCACGCACCCGAGAAAACTCCCTCTCAACTGATTGGCCACTCACGAGAGATCACATCATGGAGGTGATCACATAATATCAAATCTCATCATGGGAGTGATCAGACCATCACACAACTATCAATCCACTGAGAATCATGGCCCAGCCAAGTTGACATACAACTTTAACCACCGCAATAAGGAAATGAAAAAAAAAAAAAAAATAGTAGAACTAATATTTATTTAATACCATTAATTTGAAATGTTAGAAACATTGAGAATTAGTTTTATTTCTTTGCAAAAAACTTACCAAGAATAGTTGGAACAGTGTTTACCTTCTTTATGCTGTATACTTTTTGTTACCGAGCAAGCATCTTGTCTATGAATTGGAGAATTTTTATATTTCTTTCTAAGTTTGGATCAGCTCTCCAATATTTTATCCTTTGTGCTTTCAATGTTGTGTGTTATCTCTGAGAGTTCATTGAATGTCATATCCTCTGGGACATCTTCATATTTTTATCACAACCACTTTCCAGTTTCACTTTCAGTGTTACCACCTTTCATTTTCTTGCTAGGCTTTCTGATTTGTTGATCAGTACCCTCTTTTGAAGGAGCCCTGGTGGTGCAGTGGTAAAAGCACTCAGCTGCTAACCAAAAGGTCAGTGGTTTGAACTCACCAGTCACTCCACGGGAGAAAGATATGACGGTCTGCTTCCATAAAGATTTACAGTCTTGGAAACCCTATGGGGCATTTCTACTCTGTCCTATAGAGTTGCTATGAGTCAGAATTGATTATCCACATTCGTGAAATGTCATGTGAGTTTATCTCTGGGAGACACGGAGGCAACTCGACTATGTACTGTCTGTGCATGAACCAAATAACGAATGTGTAGTGACCAGTCATTGACAGACTTTGAAAGAAGTGATGTGATTATCATTGATCATGATGCACATTTGTTACTCTCCTAGTGATTTATGGACCAAAAGCTAGTAGTGAAGTTTGCATTTTATGCAACTACTTACAGTCAGCATACTAGGGTAACTGAAATTTGAACCATGTTGTTGGGTGACTGGTCTTATTTAACTAAACCAGAAAATTTGCATAAATTAAAAAAACAAACAGAACATATTGGGGCCATGCAAAATAAAGAGTGCTCATATTCCAGCTACCCGTTGTTGTACATTTTAAATCATGGCCTGGCTCTGTTGCCCTTGCCCCTACCCATTACTTATTAAGACTATTCGGTGTAACCAGATTGTAATTTAGAAATTTAATTCAGACTTGAATTGGGAATCATGAAGCCTCTCTGACTCGATCTCAGAGTGACCTTTGTCTCCCTCCTCACTTATCCAGCGCTTTGAAGAGTAGACAAGGCTCTATGAAACCATTTCCCAGGTCGCTCCCACATGGGCAGTTGTGAGTTGATCAACATAGTCAGGCCCTGTGTGCCATTTCTGGGTTGCCACCTTGGTAATTTTTTTCTGGCTCTTTTCTTTCTCTTCCTCCTTCCCCCACCCCACTACTGCCTCTGGCCTGCTTTTACCTCTTATATCCCATCTCCAAGATATATTGGTTCTCCTCCATCATTATATTGCTTCCTGTTTCTTTCCATTTCTGTTGCCACCGTCCTAATATATGTGCTTTTCAGCTTGTATTTCAAGTATCGTAAAAGTCACCTAAATGACTTCCTCACTTTAGTCGCTCTCCATTCCAGCACTCTCCATCACCAGAGTGCTCTCCCTGGAGCACTTTTTTTTAGCATTGCTTAATCTTCTGCTTGAAGTGTCCAAAATAACCTACTGTTTACAGAATAAAATCAAAACTCCTTATCAGGCACTTAAGAACTTCCGTTGTCTGATTTAAGCATACTTCTTCCAGTTTATTACTTTATTCCTTCCTCCTCAGAACCCTGAGTTTCAGCAATACAGACTTATTCATCTCCCAGGTATTCCTGCCTCACCTTCTTTATACATGCTGTCTCGCTTTTCTAGAATATATCCTCTGTATTTTCTGAACTTAGGTAGTTTCAAAGATTTATCCCAAATTAGTCTACTTTGACTTCTCAGAAGTGGCTTTTCTCCTCTCTAAAGTTCCATAGCATTTATATTGTCCAATTGTCACTATTTGCTGATCTGTATTTTCAGTTATTATTTAGTATTCACCCTCCCCAGTTAGCTATTAAGTTTCTTAAGGGCAGGGACTGAATCTTCCATAGCACCTAGAGTGTTATTTGGCACTTTGGTAGCCATAAATCTGTTTATTCATTCAATATTTTTTCCAACCCCAACATTTCTTCTGGACACCAAGCTAGGTGCTAGGGGTAAAACATAACAAGCTAGAGCTCTAACCACACAGGGTCATGCAGAAAAGTAGTCAGACAGTTGTAATGTAGTACACAAAGTGGCATGATGGGGTAGCTATGAGATTCCATGGAAGCACAGAGGAGAGACATCAAACGTATATGAGGGGCAACTGGGAATCCTTCTAGAAGTGAGATTTAAGCTGAGTCTGAAAGATAAGTAGAGGTTAGATAGGTGAGGGGAGTCAGGTGATACAAAGAGTGTAGCAGGCAGAGGACACAGCATGGATGGAACTCTGGAGGTGTGAGGGCACAACACACTGAAAAATGGAGGAAAGTGCAGTGTGGTAGGATTGTAGAAACTGAGATGAGATTTACAAGTGATGAGGCTGCAGAGGGAACAGGGTCCCTACGACGAGAAGGATGTGAACAGAATTGATAAACGCTTCAAAGGGAGGACTGCCTTTGTGTAGGTGAAGCGAGAGGGTGGCACTTAGGTGCTGTTAAAGGCCAATGGATGGAGAGTGGTATCAGGAGGAAGATGGTGCTTGTGGAATATCTACCTGGAGATATACCATAGTAGACAGTTGGGTGGATGTGTTTGAAACTCAGGAGAAAGCTTTGGCCTGTAAACATAAATTTTGGTGACATCAGCGTATGATAGGATGAAATCATAGAGGAAGAGTGTGTAGAATTAGTAAAGATGATTTTAAGACCATACCTTAAAGAACATCAGCATTTAAAGGACAAGTAAACAAAAAAAAAGTTGAGCCTGCAAAGAATACTAAGATGGAATGGACAAAGAGGAAGGAGCAAAATGGGTGAGTGAGATGTCATAAAAACCAAGGATCTAGCTAATGGGGACCTTGATAAGCGCAGTGTCAGTGTGGAAGAGAGGTGTGAAAAGAGAGAACACAGCCCAACCTAAATTGTAGTGCACTGAGAAGTGAACAGGTAATTCTTTTGGAAAGTTTAGTCATGGGGAAGATATTTAAAGATAGTAGAAGCTAGAAGGAAATGGGATTGAGGGTTTTTCCTTTTTTTTAAGCTGGAAGAAATTTGATTATGTTTATAAGGCGATAGGAAGAATTCATTAGGGATGGAGAGGTTGATCATGAGCTTAATTTACCCAGAGTTAAATATTCCTCTTAAAATGTCTTATTTAGTTATCTAAGTAAATTGAATTCCAAACTAATAATCACACCCAATCTTTTAGGTTTCGCAGAGGTCTTGTCACCCTAACTAGATTGCAAATTCCTGTCAAGTGTGTATTCTCCTCCTTTATTCAGGCCAGCACTTAGTTCAATGTTGTACTTAGAGAAAATTCTCAACAGATGATAGAAAACTATTTTATTGCCCTCGTTTGTTTCTTCTCTGAGTGAATGTTTATTTAATGTCCACTATGTGCCACACATTGTTCTAGGTGCTGAGGATATAAAAAAAAAAAAATTTTTTTTTTTTTTTTAGAGGTTAATAAAATAGACATGTCCCTTACCCCCAAGGAGTTTATAATCTGGGGAGAAAGTCAATGAATTAGCAATTAAATAGGAAAGCAAACAAGTAATTACAGATTGCAAATGGTATTTAAAAGGACACTATGAAAGGAAACCCTGGTAGTGTAGTGGTTAAGTGCTAAGGCTGCAAACCAAAGGGGCGGCAGTTCAAATCCGCCAGGCGCTCCTTGGAAACTCTATGGGGTGGTTCTACTCTGTCCTGTAGGGTCGCTATGAGTCGGAATCGACTCAACGGCACTGGGTTTGGTTTGGTTTTGGTTTTATGATAGACAATAATCCTGTGTGGTTACTTTATATAAATTCTTTTTTTATGAAGTCCTGTTTCCATCAGGGCTTCAAACTGGTTATTTTTGGTTCGACCTCTTGCTGAGAATTTGTATTTCCACCTCAGATATACTGAATCTGAATCTACATTTTAGCAAGATCCCCTGTGAGAATCACCTGGGGATCTTGTTAAGATGTAGATTTTGATCAGTAAAATTTGGGGTGGAAATGCAAATTCTCAGAAGGGGGCGTCAAACCTAAAATAACTGGTTTGAAGCCTTGGTTTCCATTGCTGAGGGAGAGCAATCAGAAGGAATTGGAGAGTTAAATGACTCGAGATGAAAAGAAAATGAAGGTAGTGAATAATAGAGACTATTTTGACATAGTATAGTTTGCCCCTTTGCTTGCCATTTCTAAAGTCACTGGGAATACGATGGTCACAATGAGCTGCAGTTTTTTGTTTGTTTTTTACCGTTATTTTATCATTTGAGAAACTCACCAACTCTATTTTCTTGTCCCCTTTCAGTAATTTGCCATCTTCCATGTATGAATGGTGGCCAGTGCAGTTCAAGGGACAAATGCCAGTGCCCTCCAAACTTCACAGGGAAGCTTTGTCAGATCCCAGTCCACACAGCTGGTGTGCCTAAACCTTATCAGCAGTCCCAGCAGTCAGGCAAGGCGTTGGGAACACGTGTTGTCCACTCTACACATACTTTGCCTCTGACCATGACTAGCCAGCAAGGAGTCAAAGGTAAGCTTTTTATTCTTATTTTGCCTGTTAGTTATACTTTACTTAACTTGCCAAGCCCATACAGAAGCCAAGTATTTGCAGATGGTTAGGGTTTATATTGGAATAGAAAGGGGAAAAGGTAGTAGGGACAGAATGTGGACCCAGGTATATGGCCATAGAGACTTGTTATCTCGGAAATAAGAAGGTCAAAAAAGGAGCCCGATCTTCTCTGGTGAGTTTTACCACTGACAGCTAATAAATGTGAATGACTGTTCCAGTCAGGCCTGAGAAATAGAAAAGCAACTAAGACAGTGTTCTCGCCCTTAATGTATGAGTAAAGTAGAGGATCACACAGTACCTGCTGACGAATAACAAGTCTATTTTGTAGTTGAAGAGTACTTGGTTTTAGTTTTAAACAATCGCTTACCTCACTAAGCTTCAATTTATTCAGTCCTCAGAAGAAGGTAAACTAGGTCACTTGGACCCAGAAATTCTATGACTTAATTCATTTTTTTAAACCTGGCATAACCTATAAATACATAATTTTTAAAAGGGGGCCAGAGAAGTGTTATTGGCTCTTATTCTTAAAACCTGAAACTTTTTATCAGAAGATGAAATTTTGTTTGAAAGCTATAGAAAGTAGATCTTGTTACAGATAGGAAGTAACACACTTTGGTATTTTTGTGTACATGTGTCACAAGGAACACCATATGCTGCCGTTCAAGATAAGAGATTTATGTTTTGTGAAATTGGACTTCCTCCTTTGATATAGAAAAGTACAACCTAAAATTTCTACGTTAGAAACTTTGAGAACTGCAAAAATAATTGACCTCTTGAGCCTCCATTACTATTACTTGATAAAATGTGCCCACCTATAGGAGTCCCTGGGTAGTGCATACGGTTTACACACATAGTTGTTAACCAAAAGGTTGGCGGCTTGAGTCCACCTAGTGGCTCCTCAGGAGAAAGGCTTGGTGATCTGCTTTTTAAAAATCAGCCACTGAATGCCTGTGGAGCAGAGTTCTCCTCTGGCACACGTGGGGTTTCCGTAAGCCAGAACTGACTCGAGGACAACTGGTTTTAACTGGTCCATCTGTAACAACTAAAGAAGCATGAATTTCGTAGCTTTGTATGAGTAACCTGAAAAAATATTGTTGTCTCATGAATGTATTACTGTGTGAGGTTTTAATGGCTTTTAAAATTGCAATTTTACTTTTTAAAATGTTTGAATTTAGGATTAATTTTTATTTGGAATGCAATGCTTTATTCTCAAGAATTTTAATGGCTGTGCAGCAAAAATATATATATATGTATAATTTTCATTATTACACACACACACACAAAATTTACCTTCAAGTTTTAAAAATCATGGCTTAGATGTTAATTATTCGTTTACTGACAAGCTTTCCTTTTAATCTGTTTTAGTGAAATTCCCTCCCAACATTGTCAATATCCATGTGAAGCACCCTCCTGAGGCTTCAGTCCAGATACATCAGGTTTCTAGAATCGATGGCCCGACAGGCCAGAAGGTGAAAGAAACTCAACCAGGGCAATCTCAAATGCCTCATCAAGAGCACCCCGTTCAGAAGACCCAGACAGTACATTCCACATACTCCCACCAGCAGGTCATTCCTCACATCTATCCTGTAACTGCTAAGACACAACTTGGCCGGTGCTTCCAGGAAACCATTGGATCACAGGTGAGCAAGACTATCCAGCCTATTTTAGTAATGCATTCCAGATATACTGTCATTTTTATAGGAGCCAGACTTGGTAAAATGATAGTTAGCATTGACAAATTATGGACCATGGGCCTGTTTTTGTAAATAAAGTTTTTTTTGGAACACATGCTCATATTATCTGTGGCTGATTTTATACCACCGTGACAGAGTTGAGTAGTTGTGACAGAGACCATATGGCACACAAACTCTAAAATATTTACCCTGTGGCCCTTCAGAGAAAAGTTTGCTGACCCCTGAACGATAGGGTAATTTTAAGTAGTGAGCTTCCAGAAATATTCCTGGAAGTCTATGATTGCCCTTTTGTATTTGTTCAGTTCGAGTGATATGTACATAAAACGTGGGTCAGCCATGAGATACAGTACATGAGATATGTGCTTCAAAGATGTTTGAAAATATTTATGCCTTTTTTCAATTGTTTGCAGGTTAATAGGTACGGTTGAGGTTTGAACCCATTGTCATCTTTGATTTCCTTCTGATAAAAATTCATAGCCAGAATGATAATGCATGAGTTGTTTAAAATGCATTTTAAATATCATTGTATTTACATGAACTTTGTTTTTGTTGCTGTTATCTGCTGTAGAGTTGGCCCCTGACTCATGGTAACCCCATCCACAGCAGAATTGGACCATGATCCATAAGGTTTTCACTGGCTGATTTTTCAGAAGTAGATTGCCAGGGTTTTCTTTCTCGTCTCTGTTAGACTGGAAGCTCTGCTAAAACCTATTCAGCATCATAGCAGTACACAAGCCTCCATCGCCAGATGGGTAGTGGCTGCGCTTGTGGTACATCGGCCACGTGTCGAACCCAGCTGTCCTGCATGGAAGGTGGGGATTCTACCACCGAACTACCGATACCTTCCTTCATGAACTTTAGGCCCATATTTATATCATAAAGTGAGAAAAAGTCTAAGTTTTCTTTGAAACTCATCATTAAATGTACATAGCAAAGGTAGTATACCATGGCATTGGGGTTATGTGATAATGACATAACTTTGCCTCCTGGTTCACCTCCTGTGCTTGGATTATGCTTTGAACACCTAATGAGAAGAGAAGATGAGGTACATTTATTATTGTTCCTTTGTTGTTTCCTGGGTATGCAAAAATTATTGTGAAATGTTTGGGGGTAACAGAATCAATTGTTATGGTTTTAGACACCTAGAGAATAGTTTTAGGTACTAGGTACTAGGTACTAGGCAGGTCAATGGTAGGGTTATCGCCTTTCTTCCAAGGAAGAAGGGAACGCTGGTTTTAGACTTGACTGGAAGGCAGCACATGGAAATGAAAGAGCTCCATGTGGATTTATAGACCTTGTTAGAGCCATGGGCCCAGCACTTGGTGGCAGGCAGGCAGCTTCCTTATCTGTTCAGTGGCTATAGGAATACCTGTCTCACAGAGCTTTGTCAAGATTAAGCAAGGTAATTAATGTAAAAGCTGCTTTGTAAATGTTGTAGAACTGTGTAAAGATTAGAGTCAAATTTAAAAAAATAGTGAGAATATGTGGTTGCTTATGTCATGTAATTTCTGTAAGGCAGAGAGGGCCTCAACCCCCCAAACACAATCTTAGGTGCCTGCAGATAACCTGAAATGCCTACTAAAAGAGAGCTGGCACCACTTTTTATACCTCAGTAGAAGACCAGATTTAAGCAAATGCTTTTGGGAAAAGGAATATCATTAATTTAAGTTTAGGTTAGATGTTAGGACTGAAGTCTTGTGGTGAGAGCAGGTTTTGATAGAGGCAGAAAAGCTGAAAGCAAACCTGATACATTTCACAATTTTGCCCCAACTAGTCTTGGAGAGGGAGGGCGAATTTGGTGCCATTTGCGTTGTTTAGCCATTCCACCTTAGGTTGGCCGTGGAGAAAAGAAAAACAGATCCTTTTAAAACTAGGAGCTGAGTGCCTTTCTTCCCAGTGTCCAAGTTAGACTAGAAAGAAAATAGGGAATTAACAAACTTGTTCTTCTTATATAATATTAGAAAAAATATGAACGAATCAGTTACTTGTAATCCTAAACTGATTAATAAATTCAAAATGAATTGGATAATTGGTAGAGTTTCCCAAATAATTTAAATGCAGTGGAATAATTTTACCTTATCTGGATACTGCTCTACTTTTGCTCTAAATGATCCAGACAGTGAGCTCAGTTTTTAATTCATTTCACATGTGTAGTCACTAGTAAGACCTGTTTTCAGAAAACATTCTCAGAATGTATTTGTTTTCCTTTTGGCGAGAAATGTTGCTGGATACTTATGATTGCCCAATTAATTTGTGCAATTAGAGTGACCCAGGCATTTAAAAAAATACATTACTTGCGAAAGTCAGTAGTATATAAGATGTTTTCTACAAAGATGTTTGAAGATGCTTGTACTTTCTTGTTATGTCTGGCTTGAAAACTTAGCTGCAGCCAGGCGATACGGGTAGATTTTAATGAATGGCAAAAACAACTGCATAAATGTTCACTGTTGTGTTGCTCAGTGGGAGGATTCTTATTAGCAGCGGGTTTCAACTATTGAGCCTTTTAATGCTGTAGGTTATCAATAAGCCTGGATGTCTATGTGCTGCTGTGAGAGGTTATATACGAAATAAATTTTATATAAACAGCCTTTATTTCTGTGGCACATTCTAACAATTAGGCTGACCCCTGAACTATAGGGCAATTTTAATTGGATTGATCAGTATATTTAAATTCAGGGAAACTTCATAGAGAGAAGGATTTTGGGAACTACTTGGATGATGGAGCAAAATAGACAATTGGTTAGGAAACATAGCTTACAGAGAGGGGAGTAATTAAACACAGTAAAGAGAATGTTGGAAGAAAGGGATGAGGAAGAAGTGTCAGAAGAGACCAGAGACATAGAATAGTGTGGGATTCTTGGCAAACTTCTGCACAAATATTAAGCCTTTTAAATCTGAGGCATAGTGCAATATAAATGACATATGGTATAAGGTCAGAATGTCATGGAAGTCCCCTTAACCAGGTGATCAAGCTCAGCATCATCAGCAGTGGACAGCCTGGCATTCTGTGCCTCCTGATCTGACATGGTATAAAGTTGACAGTGTCACTCTTCTAGTGTTCTTGTCAAAATGTGTAATTTAATTGACTCAAGCTTTTCCACCTAACTTCCACCTTGCAGGAACTACTGAGTATAAAGGGGCAAGTTAAAAATACCACAAGAAAAAATCAAACAAATTCATAATGTAGGGCTTTATGGCCTGGTTTCGTAAAAAGAAATCATGAAAAAAGGTGAGATGACTTTTGTAGAAAGTGACTAGAGACTCAACAACAAAGGTAATGCATGATCCTTAATTAAATCTTGGTTAAAAAAAATGCAGCTTTGAAACATTTTGGAAACAGTTGGGGAAATTTGAATTCGATGATATTATGAAATTATTATTAATTTTCTTAGGTGTGATAATGGTATTGAGGTAGGAGAATGTCCATCTTCCTGAAGAGATGCGTGCTAAAGTTTTAGAGATGTGTATTAGTTTCTGAGAATTGCAATCACGAATTACTACGAGTTGGGTGACATAAAACAGAGATTTATTCTCTCAAGAGTTATGGGGACTAGAAGTTTGAAAAAAATGTGTCAGCAGGACCACGCTACCCCTGAAAGCTCTAGGGGAGAATCTGTCCCATGCTTGTCTTTTAGTTTCAGGAGTTGTTGGCAGTCTTTGGTGCTTCTTGGCTTATGGACTCATCATTCCAATTTCTCCCTTTATCGTCACAAAATGTTCTTCTTGTCTGTTTCTGAGTCTTTTTTTCTTATAAGAACACGTTGGGTTAGAGACTACATTATTCCGGTATAACATCATCTTAACTAATTATATCTGCAAAGACCCTGTTTCCGTAGAAGTTCACATTCTGAGGTTCCAGGAAGGGCATGAATTTTGGGGAAATACTATCAGCCCAGTGAAGGGTGAAATTTTATGGTATCTCTAATTTACTTTCAAATGTGTTTCGTATATAAAATGGTATATTGGAGATTATGACTCGGAGAGGTGGGTATGCAGGCAATAATTGTATTGTTCTTTGAATATCTCAGCATATTTGAATTTGCTTAAGAGAAAAAGACAGGGAAAATGTTAAAAGTTTCTAGATTTATAAATAAAATAATAAAACTTCATGCTGAATTTGAAAATGGTAACTTTAGTTCATTTAATACGTTTTTTTTAAAAATAATTTTTATTGTGCTTTAAGGGAAAGTTTACAAATCAAGTCAGTCTCTCATACAAAAACCCATATACACCTTGCTACACACTCCCAATTACTCTCCCCCTAATGAGACAGACTGCTTTCTCCCTCCACTCTCTCTTTTTGTGTCCTTTTCGCCAGCTTCTAACCCCCTCCACCCTCTCATCTCCCCTCCAAGCAGAAGATGCCAACATAGTCTCAAGTGTCCACCAGATCCAAGAAGCTCACTCCTGACCAGCATCCCTCTCCAACCCATTGTCCACTCCAATCCATGTCTGAAGAGTTGGCTTTGGGAAAGGTTCCTGTCCTGGGGCAACAGAAGGTCTGGGGGCCATGACCACCGGGGTCCTTCCAGTCTCAGTCAGACCGTTAAGTCTGGTCTTCTGAGAATTTGGGGTCTGCATCCCACTGCTCTCCTACTCCCTCAGGGGTTCTCTGTTGTGTTCCCTGTCAGGGCAGTCATCAGTTGTAGCTGGGCATCATCTAGTTCTGGTCTCAGGATGATGTAGTTGCTGGTTCATGTGGCCTTTTCTGTCTCATGGGCTCGTAATCACCTTGTGTCCTTGGTGTTCTTCATTCTCCTTTGATCCAGGTGGGTTGAGACCAATTGATGCATCTTAGATGGCTGCTTGCTAGCGTTTAAGACCCCAGACGCGACTCTTCAAAGTGGGATGCAGAATGTTTTGTTAATAGATTTTATTATGCCAGTTTACTTAGATGTCCCCTGCAACCATGGTCCCCAGACCCCTGCCCCTGCTACTCTGGACTTCCAAGCATTCAGTTTATTCTTTGCTTTTGGTTCAGTCCAGTTGAGCTGACCTCCCCTGTATTGTGTGCTGTCTTTCCCTTCACCTAAAGTAGTTCTTATCTACTATCTAATTAGTGAATACCCCTCTCCCACCCCCTCCCTCCCCCGCTCATAACCACAAAAGAATGTTTTCTTCTCAGTTTAAACTATTTCTCAAGTTCTTATATTAGTGGTCTTATACAATATTTGTCCTTTTGCAACTAATTTCACTCAGCGTAATGCCTTCCAGGTTCCTCCATGTTATGAAATGTTTCACAGATTCTTCACTGTTCTTTATCGATGTGTATTATTCCATTGTGTGAATATACCATACTTTCTTTATCCATTCATCTGTTGATGGGCACCTTGGTTGCTTCCATGTTTTTGCTATTGTAAACAGTGCTGCAGTAAACATGGGTGTGCATGTATTGGTTCGTGTAAAGGCTCTTATTTCTATAGGCTATATCCCAAGGAGTGGGATTGCTGGATCATGTGGTAGTTCTATTTCTAACTTTTTAAGGAAGCGCCAAATCAATTTCCAAAGTGGTTGTACCATTTGACATTCCCACCAGCAGTGTAGAAGTGTTCCAATCTCTCCACAGCCTCTCCAACATTTATTATTTTGTGTTTTTTTGATTGGTGCCAGCCTTGTTGGTGTGAGATGAAATCTCATTGTAGTTTTGATCTTCATTTCTCTAATGGCTACTGATCATGAACATTTCCTGATATATGTGCTGGCTTCTGAATGTCTTCTTTAGTGAAGTGTCTATTCATATCTTTTGCCCATTTTTTTAATTGGGTTGTCTTTTTGCAGTTGAGTTTTTGCAGTATCATGTAGATTTTAGAGATCAGGCACTGATCAGAAATGTCATACCTCAAAACTTTTTCCCAGCCTGTAGGTAGTCTTTTTACTCTTTTGGTGAAGTCTTTGGATGAGCATAAGTGTTTGATTTTTAGTAGCTCCCAATTACCTAGTTTTTCTTCTATATTCTTTATAATGTTTTGTATACTGTCTATGCCATGTATGAGGGCTCCTAACGTTGTCCCTAGTTTTTTTTTTTTCCATGATCTTTGTTGTTTTAGATTTTATATTTAGGTCTTTGATACATTTTGAGTTAGTTTTTGTGGATGGAGTGAGGTATGGGTCTTGTTTCATTTTTTTGCAGATGGATATCCAGTTATGCCAGCACCATTTGTTAAAAAGACTGTCTTTTCCCCATTTAACTGTTTTGGGGCCTTTGTCAAATACCAATTTCTCATATGTGGATGAATTTATGTCTGGATTCTCAATTCTGTTCCATTGGTCCATGTATCTGTTGTACCAGTATCGGGCTGTTTTGACTACTGTGGCGGTGTAATAGGTTCTAAAATCAGATAGAGTGAGGCCTCCCACTTTGTTCTTCTTTTTCAGTAATGCCTTATTTATCCAGGGCCTCTTTTCCTTCCTTATGAAATTGATGATTTGTTTCTCCATCTCATTAAAGAATGTCCTTGGGATTTGGATCGGAATTGCGTTAAATGTATAGATTGCTTTTGGTAGAATAGACATTTTTATAATGTTAAGTCTTCCTATCCACGAGCAAGGTATGTTCTTCCACTTATGTAAGTCTCTTTTGGTTTCTTGCAGAAGTGTACTGTAGTTTTCTTTGTATAAGTCTTTTACATCTCTGGTAAGATTTATTCCTAAGTATTTTATCTTCTTGGGGGCTACTGTAAATGGCATTGATTTGGTGATTTCCTCTTCGATGTTCTTTTGGTTGGTATAGAGGAGTCCAACTGATTTTTGTATGTTTATCTTGTATCCTGATACTCTGCTGAACTCTTCTATTAGTTTTGGTAGTTTTCCTGAGGATTCCTTAGGGTTTTCTGTGTATAAGATCATGTCATCTGCAAATAGAGATACTTTGACTTCTTCCTTGCCAGTCTGGATACCCTTTATTTCTTTATCTAACCTAATTGTTCTGGCTAGGACTTCCAGCACAATGTTGAATAAGAGTGGTGATAAAGGACATCCTTGTCTGGTTCCCTGTCTCAATGGGAATGTTTTCATACTCTCTCCATTTAGTGTGATGTTGGCTGTTGGCTTTGTATAAATGCCTTTTATTATGTTGAGAAATTTTCCTTCTGTTCCTGTTTTGCTGAGAGTTTTTATCATGAATGAGTGTTGAACTTTATCAAATGCCCCTTCTGCATCAATTGATAAAATCATGTGATTCTTGTCTTTTATTTATGTGGTGGATTACATTAATTGTTTTTCTAATGTTGAACCATCCCTGCATACCTAGTATGAATCCCACTCGGTCATGGTGAATTATTTTTTTGATATGTTGTTGAATTCTGTTCGCTAGAATTTTGTTGAGGATTTTTGCATCTACATTCATGAGGGATATAGGTCTATAATTTTCTGGTGGTGTCTTTACCTGGTTTTGGTACCAGAAGAGGGATATAGGTCTATAATTTTCTGGTGGTGTCTTTACCTGGTTTTGGTATCAGAGATATGATGGCTTCATAGAATGAATTTGGTAGTATTCCATCCTTTTCTATGCTCTGAAATACCTTTAGTAGTAGTGGTGTTAACTCTTCTCTGAAAGTTTGGTAGAACTCTGCAGTGAAGCAGTCCGGACCAGGGTTTTTTTTGTTGTTGGGAGTTTTTTGATTCCCTTTTCAATCTCTTCTTTTGTTATGGGTCTATTTAGTTGTTCTACTAGGAATCGACTCGAATGCACTGGGACTTTGTTTGTGTTAGTTTAGGTAGGTGGTGTGTTTCTAAGAATTCATCCGTTTCTTCTAGGTTTTCAAATTTGAGTATAGTTTTCATAGTAATCTGATATGATTCTTTTAATTTCAGTTGGGTCTATTGTAATATCGCCCATCTCATTTCTTTTTTGCGTTATTTACTTCCTCTTCTTTCATCAGTTTGGCCAATGGTTTATCAGTTTTGTTGATTTTTTTCAAAAAACCAGCTTTTGGTCTTGTTAATTCTTTCAATTGTTTTTCTGTTTTCTATTTCATTTAGTTCAGCTCTAATTTTTATTATTTGTTTTCTTCTGGTGCCCGTGGGTTTCTTTTGTTGCTCTCCTTCTATTTGTTCAAGTTGTAGGGATAGTTCTTTGATTTTGGCCCTTTCTTCTTGGATGTGTGCATTTATTGATATAAATTGGCCTCAGAGCACTGCTTTTGCTGGATCCCAAAGGTTCTGATAGAAAGTGTTTTCATTCCCATTGGATTCTATGAATTTCTTTATTCCATCCTTAAAGTCTTCTATAATCCTGCCTTTTTTTGAGCAGGGTATTGTTCATTTTGCAAGTGTTTGATTTCTTTTCCCTGCTTTTCCTGTTTTTGATTTCTACTTTTATGGCCTTATGGTCAGAGAAGATGCTTTGTAATATTTCAGTGTTTTGGATTCTGCTAACGCTTGCTTTATGAGCTAATATGTGGTCTATTCTGGAGAATGTTCTATGTGCAGTAGAAAAGAAAATACAGTTGGTTGCTGTTGGGTGGAGTGTTCTGTATATGTCTACAAGGTCAAGTTGGTTGATTGTGGCATTTAGATCTTCCATGTCTTTATTGAGCTTCTTTGTGGATGTCCTGTCCTTCACCGAAAGTGGTGTGTTGAAGTCTCCTACTATTATTGTGGAGCTGTCTATCTCACTTTTCAATGCTGATAGAGTTTGTTTTGTGTATTTTGCAGCCCTGTCATTGGGTGTATAAATATTTAATATGGTTATATCTTCTTGTTGTATTGTCCCTTTAATCATTATATAGTGTCCTTCCTTTTTCTTTCTGATGGATTTAACTTTAAAGTCTGTTTTATCAGAAATTAATATTGCCACTTCTGCTCTTTTTTGATTGTTGTTTGCTTGATATGTTTTTTTCCATCCTTTGAGTTTTAGTTTGTTTCTCTAAGTCTAAGGTGTGTCTCTTGTAGGCAGCATATAGACGGATCTTATGTTTTAATCCATTCTGCCACTCTCTGTCTCTTTATAGGTGCATTTAGTACATTTGCATTCATGGTAATTATGGATAGGTATGAATTTAGTCCTATCACTTTGATGTCTTTTTTTGTGTGTTGACAGCTTCTTTTTCCCACTTGATTTTATGTGCTGAGCAGATTTTCTTTGTATATTGTTTTTTCCTCATATTTTTTGTTGTTGATTTTGTTTCTGCTGAGTCTGTATTTTTCCCTTGTATTTTATTTTGATGAGTAGGATAGTTTGTCTCCTTTGTGGTTACCTTATTATTTACCCCAATTTTTCTAAATTTAAAACTAACTTTTAGTTCTTTGTATCACCGTATCTTCCTCTCCATAGGGAAGGTGTATGATTACATTTCGTAGTCCCTCTTTATTATTTTAATGTTGTCGTCTTTTATATAACAACATCGCCATTACTCTGTGTTGGCCTTTTTTTTTTTTGAAATCTTGCTCGGTTTTCTTTTTTTTTTTTTTGGATTTCCGTGTCTGGGTTGACTTCTGGTTGCTCTGCCCAGTGTTCTAGTCTTGGGTTGATAACCTGATATTATTGATTTTCTAACGAAAGATCTCCCTTTAGTATTTCTTGTAGTTTTGGTTTGGTTTTTACGAATTCCCTCAACTTGTGTTTATCTGGAAATTTCTTAATTTCACCTTTATATTTAAGAGACAGTTTTGATGGATATATTATTCTCGGCAGGCAATTTTTTTTCTTCAGCTTTTAAATATGTCATCCCATTGCTTTCTTGCCTCCATGGTTTCTGCCAAGTAGTCCGAGCTTATTCTTATTGGCTCTCCCTTGTAGGTGACTTTTCTTTTATCCCTCGCTGCTCTTATAATTGTCTCTTTATCTTTGGTTTTGGCAAGGTTGACTATAATATGTCTTGGTGGGACTTTCTTTTAAGATCTACCTCGTGGAGTTCGATGAGCATCTTGGATAGATATCTTTGCATCTTTCACAATATCAGGGGACTTTTCTGCCAACAAATTCTCAACAATTTTCTCTGTATTTTCTGTTCTCTCTCCCTGTTCTGGTACTCCAATCACTCGTAGGTTATTTCTCTTGATAGAGTCTCACATGATTCTTAAGGTTTCTTCCTGTTTTTTAAATTCTTTTATCTGATTTTTCTTTAAATATATTAGCGCCAAGTGATTTATCTTCGAGTTCAGAAATTCTTGCTTCTACTTGCTCAGTTCTGCTCCTCTGACTTTCTATTGAGTTATCTAATTCTGTAATTTTATTGTTAATCTTCTGAATTTTTGATTGCTGTCTGCCTATGGATTTTTCCAGCTTATTAAACTTTTCATTATGTTCCTGAATAATCTTTCTGATTTCTTCAGTTGCTCTATCTTTGTGTTCCTTGGCTTGTTTTGCGTTTTGCCTCATTTCCTTCCTGATGTCTTGAAGGTTTCTGTATATTAATCCTTTGTATTCTGCATCTGGTAATTCCAGGAATGCACTTTCATCTAAAAGATCCCTGGATTCTTTGTTTTGAGAGCCTGTTGAAGTGATCATGGCCTGTTTCTTTATGTGACTTGATATTGACTGTTGTCTCCGAGCCATCTATAAATTATTGTATTAGTTCATGCTTGCTTACTGTGTCATAGCTGCTTGCTTTGTTTTATTTTGGTATACCCCTTTGGGTTGCTTTAGTGAGCTAGCTTGATTATTTTTGACTTTGGAGCTCTGGTGTCCTGTCCCCAGCTGGCTAGAGCTGTTATCAGGTATATCAGTCTGGGAGGCCTTTCAGTTTTCTTGTATGGATTCAGCTCAGGTGCCCAGGTAGCTGACCATTAAGTGTCTGGTACAGGCTCTGTCCTACGGTCTTAGAGGGGCAGGGTGTTTGGCGTATATACCAGTATCTGATTGCAAGGCAGTGGGCTAAGAACCGACCCCCAAGTGTCTCTGAGGAAAACACGTGTCTGTTCCTTAGAGCATTCTGGTGGATAGGCTCTGCAGAGGGACCGTGGGCACCCAAAGTTTTTGTTGTAAGGACTGGGAGGTACCAGTTGTCCCTAGACCCTTGTCTCGGGTTCCTGGGCGACCCAAGTGGAGCCACCAGTCCTTAGGTCCCTGTTGTGGGTAGGTGAGGATCTTGCATAATAGGCAAAGCAGTGTCAAACACTCACCTCTCTGCCACACCGCTGAAATGGTTAGAGTTTGCCAACTAGGGCCTATTCTCCCAAAATAGGCCCACACAGGTCCATGTAGAAGGGAAAGTTGCTCAAGGTCCATGGATGGTTTATGCCTGGACAGGAGCCGCTTCTGTCCTGAGCTCCTGAAGTTAATGGAGCTAGCAAATTATCTTTTCCCCCCAGTTGCAAATTTTTTCCTTCCCCAAGGCTGGGAGGACATCACACAGTGCTCACCAGGGTCTATCTCAGGCCTGGGGATTCAGCTGCTGAAGCTGGGTTGGGGGTGGGGGTGGGGAGCACGGTAAAATATAAGCAAATACTTAGCTTTTGCCCAGAGCGCCCGTCTGCTCAGGTTCCGGAGGTGTGAGTGGGCTGTGTGGCTGGCTGCTTCTCCCTGAGGGAACTGCATCCGAACGCTAGGACCAGCCCGCCTCCACCGTCGCCTCCCCCTCTGCCACTTAGGGAATGGTGCCTGAGGGCTCCCCGCGATTCAGGTCCGGCAAGTCCTCTCCGCTTCTGAACAGTTCCTTCCTTCCCCTGCCCCTCAGTTTGTTGTCTAAGCCTGCCTTTGGTGCTCAGGGCTCCTAGCTTGTCACAAATACACTTGTTTCACTTGTTTTTTCGGGTCTTTGTTGTAAAGAGGGGTCGACGGAAGCGTCTGTCTCTTCTGCTATCTTGGCTCCCGGTTCCATTGAATACATTTTTAAAAACACATTTTTATAAATGTTAGAAGTTTCAACTTTTGAATGGGAGTGGGTGGGTGGGCAGGTGTGGGGTAGTAGACGTGAGGAGTCAGAGTAGAGCAGTTTGCCCTGGTTCAGTTGTGAAAGGACCAGGACCTGATCTAAGAAATAAGTTTGAAAATAAAAAGATGAATGCAGAGGATTTCGTGAATAATCAAGCATTAGGATTTGATTATTATTTAGGAGAAAATCGTGATGAGGTAGACCATTCTGAAATTCTTTGCTTCAGAAATCAGACAAATGCTTCTTTGGGGGAGGATTGTGAGGTGAAGATGAATGGCTACATCTTTTTTTTAAGCAGCTCCATCCTTCATTGATGTGAAGAGTGATGTATTCTGAAGTATCAGTCAGGGAATCCAATGCCGTTTTAGAGATGGAATATTAGGGGATTAATGGAGAAAATTCAGTCATCAGTGAACAGACCTAGTGATGTTAGTTAAGTTCATGAGAATGGAGGTATTTCTTTAGGTTGTGTCACAGAGGGTAGGAATAATGGGATGTGGGAATTTCCGCAACGTTTTTTTTTTTTTTTTACCTCAACAGAGAATGTCAAGATTCAGGAAAAAAGGATAACAAAACAAAAACTATCCCTATTGTTTTATTATTGTAGAAAGTGATGTTTCATCTTCCAGAGTCCTAAAATAATTTCTCATTCTTATCATTTAAAGTACTGATTTTTCTGTGAATCTGGCTGGTACAGACATCACTAAATTTGCTTTAAAGTATTCAAATGATAGAAGTTAATCTAATAGAATCTATGAGAACGCTAAGAGGAATGGGCTTCTTGAATGTAAATCAAACTTGAGGTATTTGACAATTCACAATTTTAGAAGAATTGGATTTCCATGTTACCTGGAATAAATTGTAGTATTCCACATGTATTAGAAAACGTTTGCCAAGAGTTTGCTGGCTGTATAGATCAGGTTAAAATTTCAACTCCAGTGGTTCCAATTACCAGCCATTTTTCAGGGTAATCTCATGTTTAATGTGCTTAAAATTTGGACATTCCCATGCTGGTTTTCATCCCTGAGGAGAGCCCAAGTTTCAGAAAATACCCCCCCCCATCTACTTTCATATCACAGCGGCATGAAATACGTGCACCTTCTCCATTGTACAAGGATGTCCTTTGTTTTTAATTGGTTCTCTTAACAGTGACCTAAATTTGAAACTTATCTGCTGTCTAAGTTTTTGGTTGCTTCAAACATGTTTTTTTTATTATCCAATTGCTGGCAATAAACATTTACAGTGAGCTAATGATGCCAGACGGTATGAAAAGACCTTGTATGTGAAGTGTTTAGGATCACAATGTAGGGTCCAGTTTTCATGTCAAGTCTGCCATTGCTTGGTTGTGTTGTCACACAATCTTTGTTAAACACAGGAACAGAGCCCCTAACAAGACACAGGCGTTCTAAGATCAGACAAAAAAATTCAAGTGATTCAAGACCTTGCTATTGCAAATGCTGAATGAAGAAATTCACATATAAATACTTGAGTAAACTAAGAAAAACAGAAATGCTCGAAAACCTAAAATGTACAACCGAAAGTTTTATAAACGTAAAAACCCCATAAAGTTTCAAAAACAAAACAAAACAAACCCATAAGAAACGAGCTCTAAGGTCTCTAATACATACTCTGCAGAAGACTTCCTGTTGATTGGAAAGAAAAGAAAGGACCAGTACTTGAAGTGAAATCCTGAAAATCATTGGAAAAACATTTTGTTCTTTGATCTTATTAGTCATATAAATAATAAGATCCTAAACACTTGACATGCAAATAATTTGATCTCTCAAATTTTCCTGGGGCAAAACTGAGTTAGAGTGACACAAGAACTCTTTGGGATCCTCCAAATGGTGCCAGAAGTTGTTCGAGCAATTCTTCTTGGGCAGAAAAAATGGAAACAGAACAGGCCATTGGACGTATTATCAGGAGGGATCAGTCCTTGGAGAAGGACTGGTAAAGTAGAGGGTCAGTGAAAAAGAAGAAGATGCTCAATGAGATGGGTTGACACAGTGGCTGCAACAATGGGCTCAAACCTAACAATGATTGTGAGGATGGCGCAGGACCAGGGAGTGCTGTATAAATGGTCGCTATGAGTCAGGATCAACTCCACAGCACCTACCAATAACAACAAAATGTGGAGTCATCTGGTTTATTAGAAGACCAGTCCTTGGAAATCTGACCCGTAAAGTTGTAGTGAAACAAGAAAGCTTGCCCTTTGCTCACAGGGGACATATTTATTCCTCCCCTGCACCTTCCTCCTCCCTCCCTCCCTCCCTCCCTCCTTTCCTTCTAAGGAGCATTCTGGCTGTACTTCTTCCGAGATTGATTTGTTTGTTCTTCTGGGAGTCCATGGCGTACTCAAATATTTTTTGTGAACACATTTAAAAAAATAAAAATAAAAAACACATTTTAGCACATCTTAATTCAGAGAAATCCTGTAGACAGAGCAAAAAAAAATCAGACCAGCTGTGAATCTTTTTGTAATGTATAGAGCCTAAATCAGTGATTAATTCCAGCTACGACCTCTTAAAATCACTTCAAACATGCTCAGAACTGACATCGTTAAATATAATGACCACAAATCTTGCCACTTTGCCAGTATCAGAAGTGACTAAATGTGTATTGACCCTGAAATGCTCTGTAATTATTTTCGATGACTATTCCTGTGTAAAAACAGGAATCTAACTATTAATAGCTGCACTACTCTCATGGGCAATAGAGGTAATAAAACATGAGGAGGCAGTCATATTTTGCACACCTTCCACCCTGAGGGGCTCATCTTCTGGCATTATATCAGACAGTGCTCTGCTGTTATCCATAAGATTTTCACTGGCCAACTTTTTCAGAATTAGATCCCCAGGTCCTTCTTCCCAGTCTATCTTAGTATGGAAGCTCTGCTGAAATCTGTCCACCATGGGTGATGTGGTGGTTAAGATTGTGTGTCAGCTTGGCTGGGCCATGATTCTCAGTGTTTTGGCATTTGTAAAATATTGTGATCACTTCCCTGTTGAAATCTGATATGTGATCAGCCTCGTGATGGAATCTGTTGAGTGGTACCGGCAGGAGCAGGGCCTGTGGTGGTTTACTGTCCCCTCGGCCTTCATCTCTCTACCCTCTGTTGCCTGTTTCCTTCCTGCTCACCTTGCCAAGGTTTTTGGCTTGTTCTGGATCCTGTAGCTGCCTCTTATTCATCTGACCTCTGGTTTTTGGAACTTGAGCTAGCAGCTTACCTGTCAATCATGGTTTCACCAGCCCTTGAGGCTGTGTGAATCAGGAGAAGCCTTGTGGTCTTGCCTCCTGATCTTGGAGTTTGTTGACCTACATAGCCTGTGAGCAAGAATTCTGCTCTCCAACCTGCCAATCTTGGGTTCACCAGCCTTTTGGCTGTGTGAATCAGGAGAAGCCTTATCCTGAACCATGGACCTGGGACATTCTAGACTGTACAATCCTGTGAGCTGTTACCTTGATATAAATCTCTCTCTATATATTTATATGCTTCACTGGTTTTGCTTCTCCAGAGAACCCAGCCTAAGACAGGTGACCCTATTAGTATTTGAAATACTTGTGGCGTAACATCTAGCATCACAGCAGCATGGAAGCCTAAGACAGTCTAACCTAAATGAATAATTTCTTTTATAAGGATCACCACAAAGCTGGTTGCTATGAAACAGAGGTTAAAGATGTCCCAAATGTCCAACTTTTCCAAACTGCCGTACCACTCCATCATTTCTACCATCAACCATTCCCTCTCCCCTCAATATTCTTATGCCTATCCTTAGGTTTGGTAAATTGCTGTAACCTCTCATGGAACTCATGAACCATACTTACAGTTAGGTGGTTTATTAGGGAAGTAACAGGGTACAACTTGGGATCAGGATCAACTTGGAAGTAACAGGAACAGCTCAGGATGCAGTTCCTCCATCAGGACAGCTGCTTCTCGCCCTCTGCTGCCAGGCTCTGCTGGGATCCTTCTGCTGCTGTGCCCTGCTGTGTTATAGCTCTTAGCTCTGTGGGTCAGCAAGTGCTGTCTTGTGCCATTCTTCTGGTTTCTGCTGTTTTGTGCTGCCATCTCTTGCTGCTTTCTGGTAATCAGGTAATATTTGATTGGGGAAGCAATGGAGAGCATCTTTTAGGTTTTATCAGCTGCAGAAATATGTGGAAATGATTTGTGGAAGAGACAACACTGGTGGCAACTCTGAGGATCTGTGTGAAGGGGATAGTCTATTGATGAGGAGGCTCTGTGTCCATGAAGGATGACAGGAGCCTGGCCTCAGTGATAGCTTTCATAGTGGTACAGAAGGAGACAGTGTGGGAGGCACTGTTGTCCAGAGTGCCAAAGGTGGCTGAAAACCAGCTGCAACAGAATCACTAGGACCCTATTCCAGATTCAGTGAATCAGAATCTTTCTTTTTAACACTATCGCTAAATGATTTTTTGTCAGCCAGGTTTGGATCTAGGGAAAATATTACTAATGCATTCCAATAATTAAAGGTAGGAACATATAGTTCTTATATCTAACTAAAATTCTTTAGGTCAAGAAAACACCAGTAAAAAAAAAAAAAAAAGGCAAAAAGAAAGCAACAATATATCTTCTGTCTTTAACTGTAAATGTGGATCTTTCTGCTTTTATCCTAGGCCTGATAGTCCATTTATTAGTTACTGTATTGATTTAAAGGAGCCCTGGTTTGGTGCAGTGGTTAAATGCTTGTTTACTAACTGAAAGGTTGGCAGTTTGAACTCACCCAGCAGTTCTGTGGGAGAAAGACCTGGCAATCTGCTACCTTAAAGATTACAGCCAAGAAAACCTGTGGGATAGTTTTACTCTGTCACGTGGGGTCGTTAGAGTTGGAAAAAACTTGATAGCACACAACAACAAAAGAACAACAGCAAGATATTAATTTATTCAACAAATACATATTTGAGGCACTATAGGGCTAGGCCCTTGACAAGACACTGGGGATGTATTAGGTTAGGCTAGGCTGTGCTGCAGTAATAAATGAACAAGTCAAAAATGTACATTCTACATATACTAAATGTCCAACAGGTGAGCAGGAAGTTCTGCTGTCAGGGACCCAGGCTGAGGTGGTTATTGCTGTGCTGTGAGTACGTGGCCTTGTCAGTCCCTGCAGCAGGAGAAGAAAGGTCCTGCAAGTGATGTTCATGACTCTTCCCACAGCCCACTCTGGAGGATAAGTGGCATGACCCTACCTCACTTCAGGGAGCTGGGAAGTGTGGGGGAGCACATGGGTCTTTGTAAGCAGTAAACATTTCTGCACAAGTGTCAGAACAGGGCATAAGTCAGACAGGGTTCCCTGCTTACAAGGAACTAAACCAGCCTATTAATATTATCTGTGGCTTTCAGTTTTTCTACATTACTTGCAACCAAGCTGCAAGTAATTATTTGTTTTGAGTTTTATGTACTTGGATGAGACACAGAAAAACTGCAAGCTTAACCAAATGAAGCAAATGTTATACAATTTCACACAGTCTATGAAATCCAAAATGTTTTTGTTCCTTTCAGCAACTCTACATAATAAACAGAAACCTATAAGCAGTGAGGCTTTATATATACACTTACTCCTCACTTACTGATATGGTTGGGTTCCAAAGACCAGGTCATTTTTCAAAAATTGGCATTATGTAAAAATGGAGGATGACTACATCATTATATAACTGCCAAATTACATCTTTAACCAAAACCAAACCCAGAGCCATCGAGTTGTTTCTGACTCATAGTGACCCTGTAGGACAGAGTAGAACTGCCCCATAGAGTTTCCAAGGAGCGCCTGGGAGGTTCGAACTGCTGACCCTTTGGTTAGCAGCTGTAGCACTTAACCACTACGCCACCAGGGTTTCCAATTACATCATTACATACCGCCAAACCACTGAGAATCATGGCCCAGCCAAGTTGACACATAACCTTAGTTAGCCGTTACAGTCAACGTTACTCTCACCTCACACCTCAGCTTTCATTACAGCCAGACGTATGTCATTAATGCGCAAAACAGTCAGATAGTAAATGCAAAATGTTGTATAATGATATAATCAATAAGCGAGGAGTTGGTATATGAAAATTTCTCTCAATACAGTAGTAGAACATAAGCATTGAGGAAGATAGGCCTTCATGTTTATTGTCTTAGGGGTGATCTGGTTGCTATAGTAATAGCAGCTATGCCTATATGAATTTTTTTATTTACTCCTGCTACAGAAATCTGTCTTTTGAACACAAACATCCTTGATAAAGGCACTTGAATTAATTTGATCTATACAACATCCAATACTAGGATTTATAATGTGATTTTTGTCATTTTGCAGTAAAGAAAGGCTAGCAGGTATTACGATGTCAGAATATAATCATGGCAATACTTAATTATTGCTGTTGTTATTTTTTGCAGCTTAATAATACCAAAACATACATATCATGACCTGGTAGACTTCCTGTTGAAATGCTTGAGTCACTGTAGAGTTGAAGAAAATAGGCAGCCCGAATTTGATCATTTCTTTAGAAAGGACGTCAAGTAGAAGCCTCAGTTTCATTCTTAGGAATTTTTTCCCTTTCTGTGTTACTTTAAAAACCAGTTTAGTCTTAATGTAACTTAAAATACCATTTCATAAACTAAAGTGGTTGTCTGGAATTCCTTGAAGCCCATGGTTTGGCTTCAGCAGGCTTTAAACAAATACACTGTCAGAAATCAATGTGGATACATTTCCAGCAGTTAATGCCCTAGTCACAGTAGATACTTTGTAAAATCAATAGCCCGAAATACCTGAGGATTATGGTTGTATCAGATGCCCCAAATGCCTAACATTGTGTTTTAATTAGTCTAATAAATGAAAGCTGGGTGGACTTAAAAAAAACCTTGCTTATAAAGAATGTTCTGCTCAAGCCAAAGCAAATTTTTTACAAGTTCTTTTAGAAAATCTGGAAGTATTTAAGTGTTTTCCTTTTCTTCTGAGACAATGCCTGTTACCCTGCCAGTGCTCTTTCATACAATATTCCCCTTTATGACAATAGGCCTTTAGAACAAGTTGATCAAGTATGTAGCTCTGGTTGCATTAGTGATAGGCTTCATTGATTTGGGACTTCTTTCTCATTAGTGAATAGAAATAAATGTATTTAATGTTCTAGTACATAGATACTGTACAGCTCTCATGAGTTTTTTCAGTTTAATTTGGAGCTATAGTTGATCTAGAGACTAGAAGAACACCATTTTGCATGAAAGATAGGCAGGGACCACTTTGCCACAGTGGAGATGTATTTATATTATAGTGAAAAGGTTAATGATAGGAACAAAGAAGAGTCACAAGAGCAGTTAGAATTAATTGAACCCACTAAAATACAGTCAGATCCTTCTCCATAAGAGAGCTCATTCTGGTTCATATGAAAAGAAGTCCGAGATTACAAAAAATGAGATTCACATTTCTCAACCAGAGTCATAGTCTCAAGGGTGGAGTTTCTGTTTGCCAGAATACCACGAGGTTTTGTGCCAGAATGTTGGAGTGCCTCGATTCTGGATGGGGTGGATACGCCCGTGGCAGTTTCATGGGTGGAATAGTTTATGGGACACTGGGCAGTGTGGGTTAATGGACCATAATGTGGCTTTTTAATGGGTTGCCGCTCAAGGTGTGCAAAATCTGCATCTCCACGAGCTTTTTGAATGCTTTCTGAGGGTTTGTCTATTGATAGTCTCCTATCATTTATTAACACTATTCATTATATGCTAGAAAGTGGCCATTCAAGAGCCATGAATATTTTGGGGAAGGTAGAGTTGCTTTTTTTGTGAGTACAAATTAGCAGGAGGCACATTATAGTTATTGCCAATGATGTTGGTCCAGGTCAAGGTGTAAGGATAGGATTAGGCAAGATGTACATCATAGAATTTAGCGTAGGAACCTTGCAGACAGGGATGCTGACCTTTATAGGATTACCTTGACTTAGGAAACTGTTCCACCACAGCTCCCTGAATGCCCTAACCTCTACAAGGGAGCCTTTATGAAATCATAGAATTGGGGCACAAAATGAGTATCAGCAATTAGGTCATTCTTGTAATTTTATTGATGAGGAAACTTGAGTTCAGAGAAGTAAACTAATTTGCATAAGGTCCTACATTGAATTTGTGTCAGATAGGAACTAAAACTGAGACTTTCTGGTTCCTATTCCAATATTGTTTTTACTCTTCCATGCTGGTTCTCAGACCACCTCTTCTTGGGGATGAAGGATTCAAAAAAGCCACTGCTATCAAAAGCTGAAAGCACAGATACAGCCTTTGGGACCTGTTCTAGTTAGAGAGTTCTGTGTTCTGTGGTGCTTTATGATCGGGCCATGGATGCATAGGGCAGTTCAAAATGGGCTCTGCTATTTTGGCTTCATAGTCTTGGTCATCTGGCACTAAGATATGGCTTATGACAAGAAAGATCTTGATGCCCTCACCTGGTTGAATTATTGCAATTCGGTGATATCATTTTATGCTTCTTGAGTAGAATTAAGATGAAACCCATATAATTACAACCCCTTAACGATAGTTATTTACTCAGTGTTTTCTTTACCAGCCAGAGCACTTTGGGAAGACATGAACATTTTTTGGCAAGATCTTTCTATATCTAACTTAAATATTTCTTCTCTATAATTTGAATCTGGAACATTACATTTTGAGTAACTAATAGATTACTTGCTATTTTGTTAAATAAGCCCAGATCTTTAAGTGAGGGATTAGGCGGAAAGGGTCTAATACTGGTTGAGAGCCTAGAGTATGCTGGCCTTATGTAGGTCTTAGGTAGAACACTGTTTCACTTGCATGGTCTCGATCCTCTCAGGAGCTCTCTGAAAATGGCTATTTTCGGTTCCATTTCATAGATGAGGAAACAGGTGGATAGAGTTTGAGAGTTTTATCCATGGTTATGTAGGTAGAGTTGGTAAAGTGAAGATTTGAACCCATGTCTAACTCCAAAAGCTGTGCCATTGGCATTAACTGAGTTATGGGTCCATCCTTACACTACTTTTCACTGTACCTTATGGAGTACAGTTGTGTAGAAAGATCCATTTCACATTTATAATGCACTAACCCAGCTGAGCATGTAGAGATGTCTGGGAGTTTGCATCGCGTTAGGATTCAACTTGACAGTACACAACAGTAATAAGGATAACTTTGACTGTGGCTGGACAGCATTTATTGAGGAAAGTGGTCATTTTTGCTGAACTTAAAAACTCCCTTCTTCTATTTGTTTAGGAACCCTGGTGGTGCAGTAGTTAAGCGCTTGGCTGTTAACCTAAAGGTCAGCGATTGGAACCCACTTGCTGCTCCATGGGAGAAAGATGTGGCAATCTGCTTCCATAAAGCTTTACAGCCTTGGAAACCCTATGGGAAAGTTCTACTCTGACCTACAGGGTTGCTATGAGTCGGACTCAATGGCATTGGGTTCAGTTTTGGTTTTACTGTTTGTTTGAGAAGTGTAGCCAATAGGTCTTTAATAATAATTCAATTTCATTTTTTTTGTTGTTCTCTGATTATTACTGGTCATTTTTTTTTCTTTTTTTCCCATGATTAATTTACTCTATCCTATTCTTTTTTACCTTTGAGGGGAAGTACCAGATGTAGTATACTTTGATGAAAGCATTTAATCTCCTCCTCTTCCTTTTCATCTTCAATATTTATTCACTGTTACTTTAAAGATGACAGTTATTTAGTTGGAAGCAATCTATAATTGCTTTGTGAAAAGGAACTATGATGTTTCCTTTTCCCTGTCTCCTGGTTGTCTTTATATCCAACTACAAATCTAATTCCATATTGCTATTCAAGTTTGGAAAACTCTCCATAGCTTAGCTCCACCTCATCCTCTGACCTTCCCCACCCCTCCTTGTTCCTTCATGTTTGGTCTGCGTCCAGTGTCCTGGCTTGCCCTGCGGTCTCTCCCAGATGGTCGTCAGTCTTGTGCTTAGTTGCCTGCTCCATCTCTTTAGAATCTGTCTGCACAGTAGAACCATTGAGTCACTTTCTTCTTTCAAATCTTACATAAACATGGTCCTGCTTTCTGTTGCAGGAGATACAGTGAATCAGACTTTTATTTTATTTCGTGTTTTACCTTAATGTAACCCCTAAGAGTAATTGTTAAATCCTTATTACTTAAACATTTGAGAAAAAGTTCATCATTCAAACTAACAGTACTTTAAACTTCTTTATATAATGGTTCCTGGTTATAAGAGAAAATGAGTTATATGTCTGTGATCAGTATTTCAATATGAACTTTTTTAAATGCCTTAAAATAAGAAGACTAAATAGCAGGTCCTTGGCTGTCTTCATAGAGTGGCTTCTTCAATAGTTAAACGTTTCAAATAAATGTATCTTGAGAACCTTTCTAATGGCCAGTGCTATAGGTTGTGCCCATGTGGGGACAACAGCTGAGAGGGCAAGTGAGGCTTGGGATCCAGACCATGCTCTGCTCACCAAACTCTGTGTCCTGGTGCAGGACCACAGCCATCCGCAAAGGTTTTCCTTTTTCTAATCCCCACATAGACTGAGGGGCTAATGGCAGCCCTGCTTGGACATGTATCATTTCATGTTACCATAACTCTCTGAGTTGGGCTTATTTTCTCACTATGGTCCAGAGAGGCTGATGATGTATCTGGCATCTCACTGCCAGATGATGATACCAGTCCAGTGCTCCTTCCGTTCCCCTACTGCTGCATCTTCTTTTCCCAGAACTCTGCCTGTAATTTTGAGGTATGAAAAGTAAATCTTACAAAACCATTCTCAAATATTTATCACAACCACTTCAAGTTACAGTTCATCTCTGGAGAAGCTCCTGGGGTAAGGGTATTTTTGTTTTTAATTTTGGTGAAAGTACACGAAGCCAAAGATACACCATTTCATCAGTTTCTAATTGACAAAAGTTGGAAGACTTGTTTGCCAAGTGATGAGTTTTGAACTGTTATTCCAGCTCCTATGATTATAAAAATTATAGGGAGATCTAAAAAACAACTGTAACCACAGCTTAAATTTGCATATCAGGAAAATGCTATGGGATTTCCTCAAACCTGAGTTTGAAGTCTGAAGATAAGTGTTCTCAATGAGGTCAGTATTTAGAAAAGTACATCATACTTCAATCTGTTAATTTTTAATGACTGTTTTGCAAACTAAAAGGTTTCACACTATTGTTTATAGTGATTTTATATTATAAAACTTGTAATATGGCTATTGATGGAGTAGTAATAACCGTTCTTGAATGGCTTTATGTCCTGAGGCATAGTGGTAGTATAGGTATGAAGACAGGAAGGGTCGATGAGTTGTTTTTGTGCACCCAGTTTTCCAGGCATCATGGCCAGTGTGTGGGTGAATTGGGGCAGGAAGTAGCTATTTTTGTTTTTCTCTCTTCTGTCTCGTTTAGAACGTACATGCTCTAAGAGGAAACACATAGTGGCATTAAGAGGATGTGGTTGAGGGAGGATGTAAGACAAAAGGAAGTGATTAGGAATGCATTGGTCCAGACCCAGCCCTGTTACAGACATGACAGCAACAGAAGTCCTTGAAGTTGACTCTAGTATGTAGCAATTTTCATTTTCTCAATGGAGTAATATAACCTATCAGTATATATTGAGTATAGAACCTTAGGCCTGGCAGAAACCATAGAGGTCATCAGCTTCAGTATCCTGGGCATCACTGAGAGATGGCTCCCGGTGACGATGTCAGTATCTTCCATTGTTGAGGAGCAGTAGTCGTTTATACCGTCCTCAGGTTGATGAATTGAATCTTATCTTCCTTGGCTTTGCAGCTCTTAGTCCTGCTAGCACCTTCATCAATGCAATGAGATATGTGCTCAACATATCTGAGCACAACCATCATGTTAACACTTGGTCTTATTATCTCCACATTCTTCAGTTGGTCCCGCGGGACCTGGTGGCCAGACTTTCATTGTTCTGCTTGTACTGCTGTAGCTGGGTCATGCATTTGCTGAATTGGAGCACTGATGTGAAAGAGCCCTGGTGGCACAAAGTGCTTGGCTGCTAACAGAAAAGTTAGTGGTTTAAACCCCCTCAGCCACTCCTCAGGAGAAAGATCTGGAAATCTGCTTCTGTAAAGATTATAGCCAGTAAAACCCTATGGGGCAGGTCAACTCTGTCACATGAGGTTGCTGCTATGAGTGGAAATTGATGGGCAGCACCTAACCACAACAGCACTTATGTATGGGGCTGTAGTGTCCTCTAGTCTGCAGCCCAAGGTTCCGTCAGGTTTTGGAGGAGCCACAGCACATCGCTCCTTTCATAGATAGATTTTTGTTTCTGATTTGATATAGATAAATACTGAGTTGTGAATTTAGCACATTTATCCTGGATTTCTTTTACATAAACTGTCTTTTGAAATGATGGTCAAACAGGCTGTCTTTGAAAATGTAGTGAATAATTCACATGGGAAAAATTTTAGTTGTATTTTTGTCTGTATAAATCACCTCAATATGTGCGTAAGAATGTAGTTTGACAATGAGTTTCTATCCATAGGGTTATGTCTCACTGAGAAGGAGAATCTACTAGTCTCAGAGAAGGACATTCAGAATTCTTGTTGTTAGCTGCCACTGAGTTAGCCCTAACTCATTGCAACCCCATGCACAATGGAATGAAACGCTACCCAGTCCTGCCCCCGTCCCTGTGTTTGGTAATGGATTGGACCATTGTGATCCATAGGGTTTTCATTAGCTAATTTTCAGAAGTAGATCACCAGTCCTTTCTTCTTTCTTCCTAGTCTCCTAGTCTGGAAGCTCTGCTGAAACCTGTCCAGCATTATAGCAACAAGCAGGGCTCCACAAGCATCGTTTCCTGTGTGATCCTCTCCATTGTGGCCTTTTAGTGTGGGGGAGGGAAGAACTTTCTCCCACCTTCTTTTCCTTTATACACTTACTAGTCCCAGGGGAAAGATGTGGTGGTATTCGGTGAATTCTTGTGTGAGAACCTTGAGTATGCCACAGAGATCTCTCAGGCTTAGTTTCTGGCTCACACTGAAGGCTGTTGTTCATTGTTAAATAATTAGGAGCGTGTACATAAGGCGTTGAGCCTTGTTATAACCATGACATCATTCGTTGCAACCTGTTCTTACACTGTGCAGACCTAGTTTTAAGAAGAACATACAGTGTTGTGGTACCACCTACACTACCATTTATTTCATCGATTTGGATGGCTTGTGCTGCTTTTGGCTGTGGACCTGCAAAAACAAAGCCATGGGATAAAGCGGCATGAATCCTGTAATGAAAACCTTGTACCTTTTTTGAAGCTGGGTAGAGAGAAATGATTTATCTTTGCCCTACCAAGTAAAACATTCTAGGAATCCAAGGTGAAAATTGGATTTTAACCGCTACTAAAATTCTGAGCATATAAAATCAGCAAGTGTTGAGTGTTTTTGCTTGATTAAGAGAAGAACGTAAATAGTACGAGAATGATCTGCGTATGATGTTGATGGGCGTTGTAAATAAATCTAAATGATTTATAAAACTTGAAATAAACAGTAAGCACACATTGGCAGCAGACTGTAACAGTGGGAACCTCTGTGTTTTTTAACAATCATTTTATTCCCAGTCTTATCCCTGGAGCAGCATTCCTTCTTTTTCCACCCTTCATCTTTCAGGTTTAAGTCTTCATGATTAAGCTTAAGGAATTTGGGAGCTCCTGACTCCAGCCCAAAGTATGTGCCTTTCTTCTCTCAGGTTCTCATTTGTGTGTTCTCTTTCTGTCCCTGTCTCTCTCTCTGTCTCTGCCCTTTTCTCTCTCTGTCTCTGACTTGCTATCTCTCTGCCTTTCTCTCTGTTTCTGTCTCTCTCTTTCTTTCTGCTTCTGTGTCTCTGTCTTTCTCTGTCTCTGCCTTTCTCTGTCTCTGTGTCTCTACCTTTCTCTGTTTCTCCCTCTGTGTCTCTGTCTCTGTCTTTCTCCCTGTCTCTCTGTGTCTCTGCCTTTCTGTATGTGTCTCTCTCTGTCTCTGACTTTCTTTCTCTTTCTCTGCCTTTCTGTCTCTCTGTCTCTTTCTGTGTCTCTCCCTTTCTCTCTCTCTCTCTGTGTCCCTGCCTTTCTCTCTGTGTGTCTCTGCCTTTTCCTCTCTCTCTCCTTCTTTGTCTTTTTCCTTTCTTTCTATATGTCTCTTGTCTTTTTTCTGTCTTTCTGTCTCTTTACTTATCTACCTACCTGTTAACACCTTATTTTGTCCAATCTTACTGCCACATCTGAGGCTGTTTACTTGTGCTGTAGTGGACTTATAGCCCCAGGGGCTTTGCCACATAGCAGATAGGAAAACACTGAGCAGAGGGTTCTGTCCCCAGGGCAGACCTCACCAAGCCAGTGTGTTATGTCTCTGTGCTGGAGCCTAACACTCAACTGTCACTAGGTTTATCAAATAGGGTTGTTATGTAGAAGAGGTTCATTATTTCTCTCTAGGAAACCATGCCATGTATCTGCAGTGGTCACCACCCAGGGTTCATGAAATGGAATGACCCTTGGGACTCATTAGCTTAGACTAGGGCTTTTACCAGTGCCTTTCCCAGAATTATGTGTTCTTTCAGGTTCATTTCAGAAAAGCAGTTTTTTTTTTTTTTTTTTGGTATGGCTGCTATTGCCTAACTCAAGATATCTTTATTATTAGCTTATATTTCAAGGAGCTTCATTTTGTTCCATAGAGCCTGCCTAAGGCTGGGTTCTAAAGAGAAGCAAAACCAGTAAAACGTATATAAATATATATATATAGAGAGAGAGATTTATATCAAGGAAATGGCTCACGCAGTTGAAGAGGCTGGAACGTCCCAAGTCCATGGGTCAGGATAGAGGCTTCACCTGATTCACATAGCTGCAGAGGCTGGCTAACCTCAGATTGGCAGGTTAGAGAGCAGAGCTCTTGCTCACAGCCTGTGAAAATTGGTGAGTCCCAAGATGGGCAGGCAAGACTGCAGTTAAGCTACTGGCTCAAGTCCCGAGAACTGGAGGTCAGATGAATAGAAGCCAGCTGCAGGATTCAGAATGAGCAAAAGCCCCTGAGCCTTTCCAGAATATCCACTTATATTCAATGTAGGCCACACGTCCAAGGAAACTCCTTTTCACCTGATTGGCTACTCACAGGAGATCCCATCGTGGAGATGATCACATCATATCAGATCTCATCATGGAAGTGATCACATCGTATGACTGTCAAATCACTGGGAACCATGGCCCAGCCAAGTTGACACAACCTTAACCATCACAGTCTGTTCCTTATTAACTTGGCACCTGTACCATCTCCTTAAACCATACGTAAAGATAATTTAAATAAAGATAATTTTAAAGTCATACTTGTGCTGCGTAACATGATACAATGAACACACATACAAAGCAGAAATACTCATAACAATTAAAGTCATCATTTCTGCAACTGGTCACATGATCGTAACTGGTATTTAGAACTACCGTCTTCTACCAACCATTCTGTATTCCCTTTGCCTTCAGCAAGCACCTCAGCTGGTAATGGTTCTTTGCCTGGTAGGGTGACCCAGACCTTCATTCCTGAAGGGTCTGGGCCATTAGTAGTCCTGTCGGAATTGGGTTGTTGTCGTATTCCATTGACTTTAATCACAGGATGTGATAGTACTAAGTGACGCCCTAAGGGATCTCCTGGATTCCAGACATACTGTTCTTTACCTCCATTATGTAATATCAATCCGATTTCCTCTTGGTAATTAAGATCAATCACACCAGCCAGTATGGTAACTCCCTTCTTTGCCTGTTGATCCAGAGGCATAAGGAGCCCAAAGTGGCCAGGTGGCGTTTTTAACTTCCAGTTCGGTGGAATCAGTGATGTGTCTCCAGGTGGGAGCATCCCTCCCTTTGGAGCTAAGACCTCTAGACCTGCAGAGCATAAGGTTTCAGGGACAGGAGGCAAAAATCTTGTGAGTGGGCCACTAGGGGTATTATTAGTGAGTAGTTCACTCCCGTTTCTACCCATTGATTCGTGGGTCCGTGAACCCTGGTTATGGGAGATACAGCACCATATATTGGACGCTGGTTTAGAGCATATACAGCCTCCTGGAGAATGTTGCCCCAACCCTGCAAGGTATTGCCGTATAGCTGGCACTATAATTGTGTCTTTGGAAGACCATTCCATCATTCTGTCAAGCCAGCTGCTTCAGGATGATGGGGAACATGGTAAGACCAGTGAATTCCATGAGCATGGGCCCATTGCCATACTTCGTTTGCTGTGAAGTGAGTCCCTTCATCTGAGGCAATGCTGTGTGGGATACCATGGCAGTAGATAAGACATTCTATAAGTCCACAAGTGGTAGTTTTGGTAGAATTTCATGCAAGGAAGGCAAATCCGTACTCAGAGTAAGTGTCTATTCCAGTAAGAACAAAATACTGCTTTTCCCATGATGGAAGTAGTCCAGTGTACTCAGCTTGCCACCAGGTTGCTGGCAGATCACCTCAAGGGGTGTACCATATTGGGAATCAGTGTTGGTCTCTTCTGCTGGCAGATTGGGCACTCAGCTGTGGCTGTAGCCAAGTTGGCCTTGGTGAGTGGAAGTCCATGTTGCTGAGCCCATAGTCCATGTATAACCTCCATCCCTGCCACCATAGCCACTTTGTTCATGAACCCATTGAACAGTGATGGGAGTAGCTAGGGAAAGAGGATGACTCGTGTCCACAGAACACATCATCCTATTCGCTTGATTGTAAAAATCCTCCTCTGCTGAGGTCACCTTTTGGTGAGCATTCACATGAGACACAAATATCTTCACTTCTTTGGCCCATTCAGAGAGTTCTATCCACATACTTCTTCCCCATACCTCCTTGTCTCCAATTTTCCAATCATTTTCCTTCCAAGCCCCTGACTATACAGCCAAATCATTGACCATAGCCCAAGAATCAGTATACAGTCACACATCTGGCCATCTCTCCTTCCAAGCAAAGTGAACAACCAAGTTCACTGCTCGAAGTTCTACCCATTGTGAGGAGTTCCCTTCACTACTCTCCTTCAGGGAGGTTCCAGAACGGGGCTGTAGAGCTGCAGCTGTCCACTTTCAAGCGGTGCCTGCATATCACGCACAACCACCTGTAAACTAGGCACGAATTTCCACTTCCTCAGTCAACTGATCATAAAGAACTCCCCTTGAGGCCGTAAGTACAGACTGGGAGATGGAAGGTAATGTGACAGGAGCAGAGACCATGGGCATTTGGGCCACTTCTTCGTGCAACTTATTTGTGCCTTCATGTCCTGCTCGTGCCTGATCTCTTTTATACTACTTGCATTTAATGATGAACTGCTCCTGTGCACTTCTAACTTTCTGATTCTGTGGGTCATACAATACCCAGTTTGTGATGGGCAGCTCAGGCCACTTGGTGACTTGGTGCCCATGGTTAAGCATTCAGTCTCTACTAAGGCCCAGTAAAAAGCCAAAAGCTGTTTTAGTTTGCCAGCTGAAGGCAGACTGCTGATGATGATCCTTCAAAACAAGTATGGAGAAAAAGACGTTAGCCAAATCAATAGCTGTACACCAGGTACCAGCAGATGTATTAATTTGCTCAAGCAATGAAACTACACTTGGAACAGCAGCTGCAACTGGGGTCACCACCTGGTTAAGTTTTTAATAATCCACAGTCATTTTCCAAGATCCACCTGTTTTTTGCACAGGCCAGATAGGTGAGTGGGATGGGGATGTGGTTGGAATTGCCACTCCTGCATCCTTCAAGTCCTTGATGGTGGCAGTAATCTCTGCAGTCCCTCCAGGAATGTGGTATTGCTTTTGGTTTACTATTTTCCTAGATAGGCATAGTTCTAATGGCTTCCACTTGACCTTTCCTGCCATAATAGACCTTATTCCATTTGTCAAGTATCCAGTGTAGGGGTTCTACCAGTTGCTGAATATATCTATCACAATTATGCATTCCTGAACTGAGGAAATCACTACAGGATGGGCTAAGGGACCCACTGGACCTACCGTGAGACAGACATGAGTTAAGAGTCCAGTAATAACCTGACCTCCATTTGCCTGCACTGTAACTGGTGGGCCGCTGTGACATTTTGGGTCTCCTGGAATTAGTGTCAATTCAGAGACAGTATTCAGTAATTCCTGAAAAGCCTGATTATTTCCTTCTCTCCAGTGAATAGTCAATCTCGTAAAAGGTCTTAGATCCCTTTGGGGAAGCCTGGGAGAAAGATTAACAGTACAGGTTTTGGGCAGTGTATTGGATTCTTGAAACTCACTCGAGTTTGGGAATTGATTGAGGGGCCATGACTCTATATTCTGGTGATTTGAATTAGACTCCTGTCCAGATCAAGTAAATAGTAGATTTCCTATGTATTTCACTCTAGAGACACCATGACTAAGTAGCCGATGCCATGAGTCCATTCGAGTCAGACTGTTCTTATTACTGCTCTGACTCTACTGTCCATTACAGTAACCACGCCCGCCTTGTCTTTGTTGCTTGAATGCCACCACTTGGCCCCTACCATCGTGCGGTCCAATCAGCCCCACTGTAGTTAAGTGTCTTAATTAGTTAGGGCAGTTCCCACTGTCAGATATGACTTATATAAAATTGTAATCACTGCAGCCTTCAAGGATGCTGTGGCTCCCTTCACAAATTTGTTCCTCACTGTTGTGGTAAAAGGTATGTCCTCTGGGCACTCCATGTGTGGGTCTGTGGGTCTAACCTAATAAATCCACTCTAGCGTGCCAGTTTTTCTAAGCCTTTACATACCTTCTTTTGCAGCATACAAAGACAGGTGTGGTACTTCAACTTGATTTAGTGTAGGCCACCGTGTAATCCATGCTTCAGCAACCCAACCAAATAAACTATTAGATCCTTTCCTGACTTCTCAAGCTGAAACACTGAGTGAAGAATCTGTGCTTAGTGGGCCCATATTGATAAACTCAGAATGATCCATTTTTATGTTCCTTGCACCATTATCCCACATCCTTAATGGCCATTCCCACATATATTCCCCATGTTTCTGTTTGTATATGTTAGAAAAGTTAAGCAGTTCTTTTGGAGTATAGTGTACCTTCTCCTAGTCACACTGTACTTCACCTTTTGGTACTCACTGGGGCTTAAGTCTAGTTACAGGTACAGAAGCCAAAATCAGTGGGGAAATGTTTTGAGAACATTCAACATTGTCCTGTAATGCATCTGCCTCAGGTGATGTCCCAGGCAGTGACTCAGACAAAGGCATTTAATCTGGGTTAATCTCATTAGATGGGAGTGGAGGGGCTGGTTCTGTTGGCAGGAGTGATTATTTTTGCATATTTGAATTGCCATCTCACTCCATGGATTAGCAGTGCCCACTTTACTACTGGAAACAGAAATATCAACATCTTTAAGACAAACCAGACTTGAGAACCAATTTAGAAAACTCATCCTTACGATTTTGTTTGTCTAGAACCAGTCTCATTACCAAATGTCAAAGGCTGGGTTCTCTAGAGAACCAAGCCAGCAACACGTATATAAATATACATATATATAGAGAGAGAGAGAGAGATTTATATCATGGAAATGGGTCATGCGGTTGTAGAGGCTGGAACGTCCCCAGTCCGTAGGTCGGAATAGAGGCTTCTGATTCACATAGTCGCAGGGGGCTCACTAACCCAAGATCGGCAGGTCTGAGAGCAGGGCTTTTGCTCACAGACTGTGATGATTAACAAACCTCAGGGTCGGCAGGCAAGACTGCAGGTAAGCTGCTACTGAAGTCCCAAGAACTGGAGGTCATATGAACAGGAGTGAGCTGTAGGATCTAGAACGAGCAAAAGCCCACGGGCCTTGCCAGAATATCCACTTAGATTCAATGCAGGCCACACATCCAAGGAAAATCTCTTTCAACTAAATGGCTACTCACAGGAGACCCCATCATGGAGGTGATCATATCAAATCTCATCATGGGAGAGATCACATCATCATATGACTGTCAGGCCACTGAGAATCATGGCCCGGCCAAGTTGACACACAACCTTAACCATCACAGAACCATTTCCTGTGGAGTCTGGTACTTTCAGTTGGGCAGTGAGACTAAGCTGTTTGATTGACAAAGCACCCACGATTTATTCCATCATATGCCTTCAACTCACTAGGGAACCACCAAACAGTAGGGATCTCAAATAGGGCATCTGGGACAGTATAATGGTGATAATAATAAAAACTGTTGCTGTAGAGTCCATTCTGACTCATGGCAAGACCCCATGTATGTCAGAGTAGAACTGTGTACCATAGGTTTTCAGTGGTTGTCGCCTTTTGGAGGTAGATTCACCTTTCTCCTGAGGCACCTCTGGGTGGGTTTGAACTGCTACATTTCCTGTTATAGCCAAGTGTTTAGCCATTTGCACCACTCTGGGACTCCTAATGGTAATAATAGCTGAGCACTTATATGTGCCAGGCATAGTGGTAAACATTGCACATTTTTCCTTTTGCCTTTCCTGAGTCTATCAAAAAGATACTATTATATATTCTGTGCTGTGGATGAGAAGATTTGTACAATATAATACATGTAAGAAGCCTCAGAGCCAGAATTCACACACGGGCCTCTCTAACTCATGAGTCAGGTTTTTAACCGCTATCATACACTGGTTTTGGAGAGCATACAGTATCCCGTCAAAATCATTAAAAACCTGAGAACATCAAAGCTATGATGTAATGAAAACTTTATTAAGTGGGCTAGGCCTTTTTTCATTTTGCTTTGTTTTACAACATGGATATGTAGTAACTTAGGAGCCCCATCAGTATGCTATGTGCCTTGACCTGGAGGGAAAGAAGCTCTACCCTGGAGGCCTGCCAGGTAACCAGAGTCTACCACCTGCTATCCTCTCAGGGTCACCTCCTGACAAGACTTTCTGTCACTACAGTCTCGTCACTAGCCTTGGTATGTGTGCTAATTTCCTTTGGGTTTCACATAGCTACTGCTTACCTGGGAGGATTCCAACCTGTTTGTTTTTTAGTTACTTAGTTTGCATGTGTTTCCTTTGTTCAGTCATTCAGCATTTATTGATCATTTGCAATGTGTACTGTATTTTGGGGTATAAAGATAAATAAAACTCATATGCAGGGTACAGCCAAGATGGCGGCTAAGACACATGCACCATAATGTCCCTTTGCACCAAAGACTGAAAAAAATAAGCAAAACAGAAGCAGATAGCTATCTGGGGACCCTGAACACCAAAAAAGAAGGTCTAAAAACTGAACTGAACACTGATTGGAAGGAAAAGGAGAGTGAAAAAGCATCAAAGGAGGAGTAACACGGAACAGAGGAGCTCATCCAGCTGTAGTGGCCTGATGTGACCAACTTGGGACAAAGCTAGCAGCTACCCTGGGTGAAAAAAACAGCAAGGCACCTTCATGACTTTCCCAAAAGGGACAGAGAACTCCTGTAGAGTTCACTGAAAGAAGCAGAAGCAGGGAGGGTGCCAGGATCCAGAAGTGGAGATACTCAGGAGCAGCATCCCTTGATCTCAGGGGTGAATGGCATGCAGGAGATGGTGGACCTGCCGAGTTCCAGTGGGAGCTCTCCTACCCAACCAGTCCATGGGCGTCCCCCCATCCTTGCACTTGAGAGTGGACAGGCCTGCTTGCTGGTGGTAACACTTGGATATCCTAGCCGGAGAAATGCACTCCCCTTCACATCATCCTCTTGATCAGAGGTGGCACAGGGTCCCATACCCCGACTGCCTTGCCTGACTGGGCAACCACAACACGAGCCTATCCTCTTCCTCCCTACCCTTCCCAATCTGTCCACTGCTCCCCCTTGCCCTCCTGACAAATGAGGCTAGGTGTGCCTGCGCATGTGTTACCTGCCTGCTGCCTACTGTCTCCCCCGCCAGTGCCTGGTGAAGGGCAGCAGCAGTGGGACAGTGAGAGAACACGCCCACTGCTCCCTTTTCCTTTCCCCCACCTGGAACAAGGTGGCATCTCTGTGTGTGCATCCTCCAGGCACAACTTCATCCCTTGACCCACCCAATGAGGGGCAGAGGAGCTGTGACTGCCCACCTCACCCTGCAGCCCCTTCCTCCCTCCCCACCACCTGATGTGAGGTGGCACCACTGTACATGCATTACCATGCGTGACTCTCTCCATTAAACTGCCCAGTGAGGGGCAGAGGAGCCATGACTGTGTGCACATCCCCCCATAGCATCCTCCTTCATCCCTTCACCTGACTCGAGGTAGCACCTCTATGCGTGCATCCACCAGGCTCAATTCTACCCCTTAACCCACCCAGCAAGGGGCAGAGGAGATGTGACTGCACATGTAAACCACCTAATATCAAGAAGGGCCCAGCAAGTGACCATAATGAAGAACCTGAAATCCTCCCTGAGGAAGAATAAGTAACGGAGCTTCCTGATAAGAAATTCAAACGGCTTGTATATAGAGTCCTCAAAAGAATCAAGAAAAACAAAAAACCAAGGAAAACACAGACAAAACACTAGAAGAGTTCAGGGAAACAATACAAGAAAAAAATGACAAAAAGACAATTGGAAACTACAGAAATAGCAACTAGAAATCCAGAAGCTTAACAATGAAATTACAAAAAATTGACAACTCGATGGAAAGTTACAGGAGGAGAATTGAAACAATGGAAGGACAGGATCATCGAAATGCAAGACCAATCTCTTGACAATAATCTGTTTGAGGAATAATTTTTAAAAAAATGAAGAAAGTATGAGTTATGGCGGGGCACCATCAAGAAGAATATCTTAGGCATGATCAGAGTCCCAGAAGAGAAGGAGTCAACAAAAAGCACAGAGAGAGTTGAAGATATGCTGACAGAAAACTTCTTGATATCATGAAAGACAGGAAGATACCCATACAAGAAGCACAATGAACTCCATACAGGATAGATCCTAAAAGAACAACACCAAGACATGTCGTAGTCAAACTTACCAAAACCAAAGACAAAGAAAGAGTCCTGAAAGCAGCTTGGGAAAAATGAAAGATCACCTACAAAGGGGCATCAATAAGGCTAAGTTCTGATTACTCGGCATAAACCATGCGCGCAAGAAGGCAGTGGGTTATTATATATAAAACTTTGAAAGAAAAAAAACTGCCAACCAACAATTATATATCCAGCAAAATTATCCCTTAAATATAGGACATTTCTAGATAAACAGAAATTAAAGGAATTTGTAAAAGCCAGACCAACTTTACAAGAAATGTTACAGGGAGCCCTTCAGGCAAAAAACTATGAAAACACTAGACTACAACCTGAGATTAAAAGACATGACTACATCAGACAGATTTCAAACCAGATAAAGAACTGTCAAAAATAAAGGAAACCTAAAAGACGGAAAACAGGGGACCAGTTGTAAGTGACAACCACTTCAGAACATAAAGGAGGAATAAAGAGTATAGGTTTAGAACTTCCGTATAGAGAAGTCCAGGCAATATCAGGAAATAAATTACTGTTTTAAACTTAGGAAGATAAAGGTGAATTTCAGGGTAACCACAAAGCAAGTCAACAAACCTACTCATCAAAATATAAAAGAAGAAAATTATAAAATTCAGTACACACAGAACCAAAAGTAATGGTGGAAATAAAAAGACAAGACACACACACACAAAATCAGAACAGAAAATTAAGCGGAACGAGGAAATTGTCAACACCACAAAAAAGGCATAAGAACATGATGGTAATGAACTCATACCTATTGATAATCACACTGAATGTAAATGGCCTAAATGCACCAAAAAAGGGATGGAGAGTGGCAGACTGGACAAAAAGCACAACCCATCAATATACTGTCTGCAAGAGACATACCTTAGACTCAAAGATATAGATAAACTAAAACTTAAAGGATTCAAAAAGATGTACCAAGCAAACAATAACCAAAAAAAACAGGAGTGGCAATATTAATCTCTGGTAAAATAGATTTTAAAGCAAATCTATTGTAAAAGACAAGGAAGGACATCATGTAACGATTGAAGGGTCAATTCACCAAGAAGACATAACCATAATAAATATATATGCATCCAGTGACAGAGTTCCACAATACATAAAACAAATTCTGATATCCCTGAAAAGAGAAATAAGACACTTCCACAATAATACTAGGAGACTTAAACACACTATTTTCGATGAAGGACAGAAAAACTAGAAAGAAATTCAAAAAAGATACCCAAACCAGAAACCAAACCCATTGTCCTTGAGCCGATTCTGACTCATAGTGGCCCTATAGAACAGAGTAGAACTGCCCCATAGGGTTTCCAAGGAGCACCTGGTAGATTTGAACTGCCAGCCTTTCGGCTAGCAGACATAGCTCTTAACCACTACACCACCAGGGTTTCCAGCAAAGACTCAGAAGATCCAAACACCACAATCAACCAACTTGACCTCATAGACATATGTAGAGTACTAAGCCAACAGTGACAAAGTACGCATTCTTTTCCAGTGTTCATGGATCATTCTCCAGAATGACCACATTTTAGGTCACAAAGCAAGCCTCAACAAATTCGAAAACGTTGAAATAATACAAAGCATCTTCTCTGATCACAATGCTATAAAAGTAGAAACAAAAAAGACAAAAAATCCAATTAAGAATAGGCAATGGATATGAACAGACATTTCAACAAAGAAGACATTCTGGCTGCTAACGAACATATGAAGAAATAACAAATGTTGACGAGTTTGTGGGGAGGTTGGAACTCATATACACTGATGGTAGGATTGTAAAATGGTACAACTATTACGGAAAACAGTATGGCACTTCCTCAAAAAGGTAGAGATAGAAATACCATATGTTCCAGCAATTCCACTCCTAGGTATATACCCTAACGAAATAAGAGCCGTCACACAAATAGACATATGCACAGCCATGTTCATTGCAGCATTATTCACAATATCAAAAAGGTGGAAGCAACCTAAGTGCCCATGAACAGACGAATGGGTTAACAAACTGTGGTACCTACACACAATGGAACGCTGTGCAATGATAAAGAATAATGATGAATCCACGAAACATCCCACGACACGGGTGGGCGTTATGCTGAGTGAAATAATCACAAAAGGGCAAAGATTGTATGAGTCTGGTATTATAAAGTAAAAGCAAAAGGCTTACACAGGAAGAACAAAAACAAACAAACAAAAACTATTTGATGACTACCATGGATGGGAGGGAAAATTACCGAAGAGATAGTAGACACATGTAAATACTTGTGAAGGGAAAGGCGATACACAACATGGGAGAAGTCAGCACAACATAACTAAGGCAAGAGAAGACACTGAGAGGAACACAGGAATAAAGGACAACTATGGTAATTATTTCAGCTGCTAAGCAATAGGTCAGTAGTTCAAATCTACCACCACTCCTTGGAAACCTATAGGGCACTTCTGCCCTGCCCTTGTAGGGTTGCTCTGAGTCGGAATAGATTCAGTGGCAACAGGTTTGGCTTTTTGGTTATGGTAACTACTATTGCATGAACAATTCTATAACAATAGTATTAAAAAAAAAATAGTATTAGCAATCAACAAATGGATACATAGATAGGTAGATATGCCAAGAGGTGAGAGAGGGTAAGTGAACATACGCACTGGCAGATACAGGTTTGGTGGTGGAAATTTCTAAATAGATGACTGTTGGTGCTCCTCATATATTAATATAGACAATAGAGCTCATAAGTGGCACAGTTAGGGAAACCTCTTAGGCATAACTAAACACCTCATAGGATGAAGTTCCCAGGCCTGAAGGCAGAGGACCATAGACTCAGGAAGCATCCATCAATTGACATGGCATATTTCTTAAAGACAATGTTCTACATCCTACTTTGGTGAGTAGTGTCAGGGTCTTAAAAGCTTTCGAGTGGCCATCTAAGATACAACCATTGGTCTTTTTAAGCCTGGAGCAAAGGCAAGTGAAAAAAACCTAAAGACTCAAGGGAACAATGAGTCCAAAGGACTAATGGGCCACATGAACCACAGCCTACAGACCCCAGGACCAGAAGAACTTAGATGGTGCCTGGCTACCACTACCTACTGCTCTGACGGGGATGACAACAAGGGCTTCCAGACAGAGTGGGAGGAAAATATTGAACAATAAGATCATATTCACAAAACAGATCAGACTTACTGGTGTGACAGAGCCTGGAGGAACCCCCAAGATTGTGGCCCTCCGACCCACTTCTTTCTCAGAACTGAAGCTACACTTGAAGTTCAGCTTTCAACCAAAGATTAGGCAGGCCTATAAAACAAACAATAACATACATGAGGAATGTGATTCTTAGATCAATCAAGTATATGAGATCAAATGGGCAACACCTGCCCAAAAACAGACTAGAAGGCAGGAAGGGACAGGAAAACTGTATGAATGGAACCAGGGAACCTGGGACGGAGAGGGAAAGGGGGAGAGTAGTGACACAGTGTGAGGATTGCAACCAATGTCATGAAACAATTTATGTATAATTTTTTTTACTGTACATTTTTATTATACTTTTTTATTGTACTTTAGATGAAGGTTTACAAGAGGAAATTCATTTTTCATTAAACAATTAATACACATAATGTTTTGTGACACTGATTGGCAACCCCACGACATCTCAACAGTCTCCTCTTCTCTACCTTGGGTTCCCTGTTACTAGCTTTCCTTGTCCTCCTGTCTTCTCATCCTTGCCCCTAAACTGGTGTGCCCATTTAGTCTTGTTCTGTTGTATGGACCTGTCTAACCTTTGGCTCAAGGGTGAACCTCAGGAGTAACTTTACTATTGTTAAAAGGATGTCTGGGGCACATACTTTTTGGGGTTTTGCCAATCTCTGTGAGACTAATAAATCTGGTTTTCTTTGTGAGTTAGAATTTTGTTCTACATTTTTTTCCAGCTCTGTCCGGGACCCTCTAACGTGATCCCTGTGAGAGCAGTCGGTGGTACCTGGGCGCTATCTAGTTGTGCTAGACTCAGTCTGATGGAGGCTGTTGTGGTTTTGGTCCATTAGTCCTTTGGACTAATCTTTCCCTTGTGTCTTTGGTTTTATTCACCCTCCCTTGCTCCACATGAGGTGTGGGACCAGTAGAGTATCTTAGATGGCCGCTCACAAGCTTTTAAGACCCCAGATGCTACTCACCAAAATAGGATGTGGGGCATTTTCTTTATAAACTATGTTATGCCAATTGAGCTATATGTGCTCTGAGACCATGATCTCCAACCTCAGCACAGTAATTTGGTCCCTCAGGGAGTTTGGGTGTGTCTGTGAAGCTTCTGGAAACCCTGGTGGCGTAGTGGTTAAGTGCTGTGGCTGCTAACCAAAGGGTCGGTGGTTCGAATCCACCAGGCGCTCCTTGGAAACTCTGTGGGGGAGTTCTACTCTGTCCTATACGGTCGCTGTGAGTCAGAATCGATTTAGCGGCACTGGGTTTGGTTTTTTTTGGTATGAAGCTTCCATGAACTTGCCTTGGTCAAGTTGTGTGGACTTCCCCAGTATTGTGTACTGTTTTGCCCTTCACCAAAGTTACCACTTACCTATTGTCTAGTTAGTGTTTTTCCCTCCACTCCTCTCTCTAGTAACTGTCAAAGGTTTCTTTTTATGTGTAAACCTTTTCATGAGTTTTTATAGTAATGGTCTCATACAGTGTCCTTTTGTGACTGACTTGTTTCACCCAGCGTAATGCCCTCTGGATTCATCCATATGAGATGTTTCACAGATTCATCTTTGTTCTTTATTGTTGCATAATATTCCGTTGTGTGTATGTACCATAGTTTGTTTATACAGTTATCTGTTGATGGGCACTTAAGTTGTTTCCATCTTTTTGCTATTGTGAATCATGCTGTAGTGAACATGGGATTGCATATGTCTATTCGTGTGATGGCTTTTATTTCTCTAGGATATATTCCTGCGGTGGGATTGCTGGACCATATGTATTTCTATTTCTAGCTTTTTAAGGAAGCACCATATGGTTTTCCGAAGTGGTTGTACCATTTTACATTCCCACCAGCAATGCAAAAGAGTTCCAAGCTCCATGCAGCCTCTCCAACATTTGTTATCTTGGTTTTATTTTATTTGTTTGTTTATTTTTGATGTTTGCCAGTAATGTTGGGGTGAGAGGGTATCTTGTTGTAGTTTTGATTGACATTTTTCTAATGGCTAGTGATCTCTAGCATTTCCTTATGTGTCTCTTAGCTGCCTGAATGTCTTCTTTGGTGAAGTGTCCATACCTTTTGCCCATTTTTAATTGGATTATTTGTCTATTGTATAGGTGTTGGATTTTCCTACAGATTTTAGAGATTAGACCTTTTTCAAATTTGTCACTAGCCAAATTTTTTTTCCCAGACTATGGATTCTCTTCTTATTCCCTTGGTGAAGTCTTTTGACGAGAATTGGTGTTTGATTTTTAGAAGATCCAAGTTATTTAGCTTGTTTTCTGGTGTTTGTGTGTTGTTAGCTATGGTTTGTATCCTGTTAATGCCGTGTATTAGGGCCTGTGGCATTGATCCTATTTTTTCTTCTATGACCTCTATAGTTTTGTATTTTATATTTAGGTCTTTGATCCATTTTGAATTAGTTTTTGTTTATGGCATGAGGTATGAGTCCTGTTTCATTTTTGTGCACATGGACATCCAGTTTTGCCAGCACCATTTATTAAAAAGACTGTCTTTTCCCCATTTGATGGACTTTGAGTCTTCGTCAAAGATCAGGTGACTGTAGGTGGATAGATTTATATTTGGGTTCTCAACTCTCTTCCCTTGGTCAATGTATCTATCATTGTACCAGGACCAGGCTATCCTGACTGCCATAGCTGTATAGTAGGTTCTGAGGTCAGGCAGTGTGTGTCCACCTATTTTATTCTTTCTCTTCAATAGTGCTTTCCTTATCTGGGGCCTCTTCCCTTTCCATATAAAGTTTAATGATTAGTTTTTCCATCTCTTTAAAGAATATTGTTAGTATTTGGATTGGGATTGCATTGCATTTATAGATTGCTTTAGGTAGAATTGACATTTTCACAATGTTGAGTCTACGCACAAGCATAGTATGTTTTGCCATTTATGTAGGTCTCTTGAAAACCCTGGTGGCAGAATAGTTAAGAGCCATGGCTGCTGACCAAAAAGTTGGCAGTCCAAATCCAGCAGGTGCTCCTTGGAAACCCTGTGGCGCAATTTTACTCTGTCCTTATAGCGTCGCTATGAGTCAGAACCAACTCGATGGCAATATTGTTGTTGTTGTTGGGTGACGTTGAGTTGGTTCCAACTCACAGCGATGCTGTGTGCCACAGTAGGAAATACTGGCCGGTCCTGCACCATTCTTACAATTGTTGTTATGCTTGAGCCCATTGTTGCAACACTGTGTCAGTACATCTTGTTGCAGGTCTGCCTCTTTTCCATGACCCTGTACTTTACCAAGCATGATGTCCTCCAGGGACTGATCCCTTCTAACAACATGTCCAAAGTATGTAAGATGCAGCCTCACCATCCTTGCTTCTAAGGAGCATTCTGGTTGTACTTCTTCCAAGACAGATTTGTTCGTTCTTTTGGCAGTCCATGGTATATTCAGTATTCTTCACCAGCATCACAATTCAAAGGCATCAGTTCTTCTTTGGTCTTCCTTATTCATTGTCCAGCTTTCACATACGTATGATGTGATTGAAAATACCATGACTTTGGTCAGGTGCACCTTAGTCTTCAAGGTGACATCATTGCTTTTCAACACTTTAAAGAGGTCTTTTGCAGCAGATTTGCCCATGTAGCGCATCTTTGATTTCTTGACTGCTGCTTCCATGCGTGTTGATTGTGGATCCGAGTAAAATAAAATCCTTGACAACTTCAGTCTTTTCTCTGTTTATCATGAATTGGCATATTGGTCCAGTTCTGAGGATTTTTGTTTTCTTTATGTTGAGGTGTAATCCATACTGAAGGCTGTGATCTTTGATCTTCATTAGTAAGTGCTTCAAGTCCTCTTCACATTCAGCAAGCAAGGTTGTGTCATCTGCATAATGCAGGTTGTTCCTGAGTCTTCTTCCAACCCTGTTCTTCACATAGTCCAGCTTCTCAGATTATTTTCTCAGCACAGAGATTGAATAGGTATAGTGAAAGGATAAAACTCTGACACACACCTCTTCTGCCTTTAAACGACTCAGTATCCCCTTGTTCTGTCCAAACAACTGCTTGTTGATCTATGTACAGGTTCCTCATGAGCACAATTAAGTGTTCTGGAATTCCTACTCTTCACAGTGTTATCCATAATTTGGTATGACCCACACAGTCAAATAACTGCATAGTCAGTAAAACACAGGTAAACATCCTCCTGGTATTCTCTGCTTTCAGTCAGGATCCATCTGTCATCAGCAATGATATCCCTGGTTCCACGTCCTCTTCTGAGGCCATAGGTTTTTTTTTTTTTTTTGGTAGTTGTCTTAGTCATCTAGTGCTGCCATAACAGAAGTACCACAAGTGGATGGCTTCAACAAAGAGAAATTTATTTTCTCACAGTCTAGTAGGTTACAAGTCCAAATTCAGGGCGTCAGCTCCAGGGGAAGGCTTTTTCTCTCTGTCGGCTCTGGAAGAAGTCCTTGTCCTCAATCTTCCCCTGGTCAAGCAGCTTTTCAGGCTCAGGAACCCTGGGTCCAAAGGACATGCTCTGCTCCTGATGCTGCATTCTTGGTGGTATGAGGCCCCCAACTCTTTGCTTGCTTCCCTTTCCTTTTACCTCTTGAGAGATAAAAGGTGGTGCAGGCCACAAGCCAGGGAAACTCCCTTTACCTTGGATCAGGGAGGTGACCTGAGTAAGGGTGGTGTTACAATCCCACCCTAATCCTCTCAACATAAAATTGTAATCACAAAATGGAGGACAGTCATACAATACTGGGAATCATTGCCTAACCAAGTTGACACATATCTTGGGGGGACACAATTTAATCCATTACAGTAGGCCTCTTTTGTTTTCTTGCAGTAGTGTTTTGTAGTTGTCTTTTACATCCCTAGATTTATTCCTAAGTATTTTATTTTTGGAGGGGCTAGTAGTTCTCTTTATTGGTATATAGGAATCCAACTGATTTGTGTATGTTTATCTTGTATCCCGCTACTCTGCTGAATCTTTTATTAATTCCAGTAGTTTTCTTGTGCCTCCGTATGGATAGTATCACGTTATCTGCAAATAGGGTAGTTTTACTTCTTCTTTTTCAACTTGGATCCCCTTTATTTCTTGTTCTTACCGTATTGTTCTAGCTGGGACTTCCAGCACAATGTTAAATAGGAGTGGTGATAAAGGGCATCCTCATCTTGTTCATGTTCTCATGGGGAATATTTTCAGCCTCTCTGCATTAATAATTGTGTTGGCTATTGGTTTTGTATAGGTGGCCTTTATTATGTAGAAGAATTTCCCTTCTACACCTATTTTATTGAGAGTTTTTATCAGAAGTGGGTGTTGGACTTTATCTAATGCCTTTTCTGCATCAGTTGAGGTGATTGTGTGATTCTTTACTTTTGTTCTATTTATGTGGTATATTACATTGATTGAATTTCTAACATTCAACCATTCTTGGGTACCTGGTATGAATCCCACTTGGTTGTGGTGTCTTAATTTTTTTTGTATGATGCTGAATTCTATTGGCTACAATTTTTATTTTTTTAATACGCTTTAGGTGAAAGTTTACAGCTCAAGTTAATTTCTCATACAAAAATTTATACACATACTGTTAATATGAATACATACTGTAATAATATGACAGAACACTCCCCCTTTCCACCCTGGGTTTCTCATGTCCATCCAGCTAGCTCCTGTCCCTTCCTGCCTTCTCATCCTGCCTCTGTACAGGAGCTGCCTATTTGGTCTCGTGTATGTGTTTAAACTAAGAAGCACACTCTTCGTGAGTATTAGTTTATGTTTTATAGCCCAGCCTGATCTTAAAGAGTGAGCTTTGGAAATGGTTTTAGTTCTGGGTTAAGAGAGTATTGGCTAGAATTTTGTTGCGAATTTTTGCATCTACATTCATGAGGTATTTGTCTGCAATTTTAATTTTTTTGTGGTGTCTTCGCCAGCTTTTGGTATCAGGGTTATGCTGGCTTCATAGAATGAATTCAGAAGTATCTCTTCTTTTTCTATGTTCTGAAATTGTTTGCCTAGTACATGGTGCAGGCTCTTCTCTGAATGTTTGGTGGAAGTCTCTGGTGAAACCATCTGGGCCAGGGCTATTTTATTTATTTTTTGTTGTTGGAAGTTTTTTTTTAATTATATTTTCAATCTCTTGTTATGAATCTGTTCAGATTTTCTACCTCATTTTGTGTTAATTTAGGTAGGTAGTGATTTTCCAGAAATTTGTCCATTTCCTCTAGGTTTTCAAATTTGTTGGAGTATAGTTTTTTATAGTATTCTGTTATGATCCTTTTTAATTCAGTTGGGTCTGTTGTAATGCTTCCCCCCGCCCCCCCACCCCCCATCTCACTTCTTATTTGGGTTATTTGCATCCTCTCTTGTTTTTCTATAGTCAGTTTGGCCAGTGGTTTGTCGATTTAATCATTCCTTTCAAAGAACCAACTTTTGGTTTTGTTGATTCTTCTTATTGTTTTTCTATTCTCTATTTCATTTATTTCTGCTCTGATATTTAATACTTTCTTCTGGTGGCTCTGGGCTTCTTTTGCTGTTCTGTTTCTATTTGTTTGAGTTGTATAGCTAATGTTTTGATTTTGTCCTTTCTTTTAATATGTGTATATGTTGCTATAAATTGATCTCTGAGCACTGCCTTTGCTATGTCCTAAAGGTTTTGGTATGATATGTTTTCATTCTTGTTTGATTCTTGGAATTTTTTGATTCCTCCTTTGATTTCTTCTGCTACTCAGTAGTTTTTAAGCAAGGTGTTGTTCAGCTTCCATTTTTAAAAAATTTTTGTTCTTTGCGCTTCCTATTATGAATTTCTACTTTTTTGGCATTGTGATCAGAAGATGCTTTGCATTATCTCAGTGTTTGGATTTTGTTGAGGGTTGCTTTGTGGGCTAAGGTGTGGTCTATTCTGGAGTACATTCCAAAGGATTTGGAAAAGAGTGTGTACTTTGCTGCTGTTGGGTGGAGTGTTCTATATTTGTTATGAAGTCAAGTTGCTTGATTGTGGCCTTTAAATCTTCCGTATCTTCGTTGAGTTTCTTTCTTGATTTTCTGTCCTTTACCAAGAGTGGTGTCTTGGAGTGTTCTGCCATTATTGTGGAACTGTCAGTTTTTCTTTCGAGTGCCGTTAGAGTTTGTTTTATGTATTTCGGAGCCTTATATCAGATGAATAGATATTTATTATGGTATTTCCTGATGGTGGATTGTCCCTTTAATCATTATATAATGTCCTTCCTTGCCTTTTATGGTGGGTTTTGTTTTAAAGTCTGTTTCATTTGAGGTTAATATTGCTACTCCTGCTCTTTTTTGGCTTCTGTTTGCATAATATATCTTTTTTCCATCCTTTGATTTTTAATATATTTATGTCTGTGTTTCTAAGGCATGTCTCTTTTAGACAGCATATTGATGGGTCCTGTTTTTTTTAATCCATTCTGTCACTCTCTATCTCTTTATGGATGCATTTAAGCCATTTTTGTTCAGTGTGATTATTGATAGATGTGAGTTTATTGCTGTCATTTAGTATTGCTTTTTTTCGTGGTCCTGACTTTTTTGTTGTTGTTGTTGTTGTTTCTGTAAGTTTCTGTACTGAATTCCTTTTGTTTATGGATTTTTTTTTTCATTTCTTTAGTTTTTGTAGATTCTGTGTTTACTGAGACTTTATGTTTTTCTTCTTTATTTTGTTGAGTACGTTTGTTAACTTTCTTTGTGGTTACCTTGAAATTTACACTTATCTTCCTGAGTGTAAACAAGTCTTTATTACTTGATATCGCCTTGGCTTTCTGTGCATTTGAAAGTTCTATACCTACACCATTTATTCCCTCTTTTATTGTTCTGACTTTGTTGTTATTTACAGAATGACCTCTCTGGTTCCTTGTTGTAAATTTTTTAAATTTTGTTTTGCCCTTGAGAGTTCATTATCTAGATTGATACCTGGCTGATGCTGTCTTATGTCCTAGATTCAGGTTGTTGTCTGATGTTGTTGGTTCTCTAACCTAAAGATTTCCTATAATAATTTCTGTAAATTTGGTTTGGTTTTTGCAAATTCGTTTAATTTGTGTTTATCTGGAAACATTCTAATTTCACCATCATATTTGAGAGAGAGTTTTGCAGGATATATTATCATTGGTTGGCAGTTTTTTTCTTTCAAGATTTTATGTATGTCATCCAATTGCCTTCTTGCCTGCATGATTTCTGCGGAGTTATCAGAGTTTAGTTTTATTGTTTCCCCTTTGTATGTGACTTCATGTTTCTCGAGGTGCTCTCAGAATTCTTTCTTTGTCTTTGGTTTTAATGAGTGTGATTATGATATGTCTTGGTGATTTTCTTTTGGAGTCTATCCTATATGGGGTTCTTTGAGCTTCTTAGATGGTTGGCATTTCATCTGTTGTAATATTAAGTTTTCTGTCAGCAAATCTTCAGTGATCCTCTCTGTGTTTTCCTTTTTATCACCCTGCTCTAAACCCTGATCACACACAAATTTTTGGTTTTGATTGTATCCCACATCTTCTTGGGGTTTCTTTGTTTTTCTTCATTCTTTTCTCTGATTTTTCTCAAACAAAGTGGTATCCAAGGGTTTGTTTTCAGTTTCACTGATCTTGTCTTCCATTGTTACACATTTGCTCCTAAAACCTTCTATTGCACTGTGCATTTTTGAAATCTTGTTGTTTATCTTTTGGATGTCTAATTACTATTTTTGTGTGATTTGTAGTTGTTTATTTATTTTCACACTTTCATTCTTGTATTATTTTCCTGAATTCTTTCATTGCTTTGTCTGTGTTTTCCTTGAATTTGTCTGTATTTTGCATGATTTTGTTATTTTTTTCTTTTTCTTTTTGTCTTCATTTTCCTTAATCTGCTGGAGAACCCTGCATGTTAGAGTTTTCAATTGTGTTTCAGGTAGTTCCAGTCCCTTTTCTTCTGCCAGAAGTCATGCGGTGTTTTGTTTTGGTCACCTTCTGGAGCCATCCTCTCATATTTTTTTATATGTTTTTATATTGCCTGCTGTCCCTGGGAAATTCAGGAATTATTTTCTTTACTGATTGCAGATTTGATGGTTTCGTCCCACTTTTTTATTGTATTTGGTTATGTCTGGGCAGGTAGCCTGGTTGTGTTTTGTTGCTTGCTCACCTGTGGGCATGACACTTCTGCACACTTTGTCAACTATGATGTAGTGTGGGGTCCAGTGGGGCTGGAACAGTAGGGGTGGGTAGTTTGCAGTACAAACTGGGGCCAATGGGGCAGGGCCAGGGGCAGTACGGGGTGGTGTCCGGGTGAATGCGTTGGTGCTGCTCGGGGGCATGGTGCCGCATGCATGGTGCAGATAGACATGTGAGAAGGGAGAGAATGTGATGTGGCTCTTGGCCTATTTAGAAGGGGCTTGGGCAGCGCATGGGGCTAGGGTGGGTGGGAGAAAGGAAAGAGGGAAAGAGAAGAAACCAACCAACCCACAAACAAAATAAATAAATAAATAATAAAAATAACAAGAACAAAATATATGGTATTGTGAAAGCTGGCTCTTGGGGGCGGGGCGCAACTAGGGTGGTTGCAAGATGATGTCTCTCTCACCAAGTGGCACATCCCATCAGAAGGGGGTGGAGGTATCACAAGCCCTGTGGAGAGTGAGAAGGAAAAGAGAGAAAAGGAAAGGTAAGGAAAAATAAAAAATATGGCACTGAGGGAGCCAGCCTATAGGGGCAGCGCAAATCTGTGGTGGCAATGTGTCAAAGGCTCTCCAGGCAAGCAGTATAGCACATTCCGCCAGGAAGAAGAGGGATGGTGCACAGGGCTAAGTGGGTGATAGAAAGGAAAGGAAGGAAGGGAGAGAGAGAGAGAAGAAACAACATCAACAACAACAACAAAAAAGAAAAATAAATAAAATGGCACTGAGGGAAGCTGGGGAGGCTGTGTTCTATGATTCTATGATTCCAAGTGGTGCAGCATAGCCCCTCGAGATGGGGCAGGGGTGGTGCACAGGGGTGGATGGGTTGGAGAAAGGAAAGGAGAGAGAGGAGAAACAGGAAAAAAGAAGAAAATGAAGAAAGGAAACAAAGCAAAAAATCACAGCACATCAAGAAGTGGAAGAGATGGCAAACAGGGCTAGCTAGGCAGGAGGAGGTGAAGGAAAGAAGGGAGAGAGAAAGATGCAAAAAAAAAAAAAAAACCCAAAAAGCAATATCAAAAACAAACATTTAAAAAAAAAAATGACGCTAAAGGGACCGGCCGATTGGGGCATGCCAGACCCAGGCAGCAGTGAGCTGGTGTCTCTCTAGCTGAGTGATTGTGGCCCAAGTCTAAGTACAGGGAAGAAAGGTGAGGGGAGGGAAAGGGTATATCCCTGATTACAGGGTGCTCTCTCTCATTTTGGGAGCTCCATGAAATTGCCTTCCTGTACTCCCTGTCTGCCAGACTTTGGTGGCTGAGGTCCAAGATGGTGAATCTGGGTGGCAGCGAGCTGATGTCTTTCCGACCTAACGACCACAGCCCATTGGAAAGCGGCAGAGGCCTTGTATAGGGAAGAAGGGTTGGGAGGTGGGAAATTGTGTGTCCCTGGTTACCAGCTGCTCTGTCTCCTGTAGGGAGCTCCATGAAGTTGCCTTCCTGTCTGCATTCCTTGGTGGCTGCAGTCCCAGATGGCGAACCTGTGCCACGTTAGTTGGTAGGGGACCTCCACTCCATAACTCTCTTCATTCTCTCTTCTCTATCAGTTTCTTATTCCATTCGGTGCTTGATTGAATTCTTTATTCTTTCATTTTATGTTTAGGGTTCCAGGATTGATGTTTGTATCTGTTTTACTTAGTTGGTCAGGTCTTTGCTGCAGAGGGATAGCTTGGTGCTTCTGTCTACAGTGCCATGTGGCTCCACCTCCTTCTGTGTATGAATTTTTGAATGAGAAACTACTTTGCTCTGTAAACTTTCAACTAAAGCACAATAAAAAAGAAGAGATAAACTATGTGAAAACTCAAAAAATAAAAAAAAAAGACGTGTTTTGTTAAAATGCATAGCAGAGGCAGTAGAACTATGTAGAAAGTTGTGTAGAGTAAGGAGGGTGAGAAACTGAAACTGAGGCAACAAGGGGAGGCATCATGGTGATAGTTCTCCTGAGCTGCATCTCAAGAGATGAATAGAGTTTCTTCAGGAAAAGTGGGGGGTGGAAAAAGGAAGCATTCCAAGGAGAGGAAACAGCCTTTCAAAAGGCACACTTTGTTCAGAAAGTAAAGTTTTTGTATGCCTAAAGGGTAGATTTTGAGAGGCTGAGGGGGTCGAAGAGATAGCTGGAAAGATTGTCTAAGACAGGAACAGAAATGCTCAGCTATGGAAGAAAGGCCTGGTTATCTACTTCTGTGAAATGAGCTATTGAAAACCCTATGGAGCACTGTTCTGCTCTGACACGCATGGGGTTGCCATGAGTCAGAATCTACTCGATGGCAACTGATGAGTCACTGAAGGTTTTTATTCAGTAATGTGATCAGATTTGTTTTGGAAAGTTTTGGATACCATTTGGAGGATGTTGTAGAGGTTGAGGCAGAGGCAGGTAGAGTGACCTCTTAGAAGCTTTGTGTTTTTTTCAGAGAGACACAGGTGTGAGCCTGGGCTTAGCCTGCACAGGAAGGATGAAGAGCCAGGTGGCCTGCTCTACCTGATTGGTCTTTGAATCTGTACATAGAGCAGGATCTATTTTCCTAGACCTTTCTCCCACTAAATTGACCAAACTTTGGCCCCTCCCTTTGCAGACTGTTCTGACTTCCTGTGGTTGACCAGGAAATGTGTGTTAACATTCGACAGCTGTGGTTGCTCCCAGAGCCTCTAAGCCCCTTTCTACTTGTTTAGGCAGGATTTGCTTAGACTTTCCAGCACTTCCCTACCTTGGCCAGCCTTCCTAGACCAGACCACTTGGCTGCCTAGAACCTTTGTTGTCTGCCAGAACTGATCTGGCTTTGGTGAATCTTTTTTGTACCATCCTCCCCATCCTACCCCTGCTCCAGTACTAGTACTAGTTGCTGTTGAGTCAGATGATGACCCAGGTGTTGCACAGTAGAACTGCTCCATAGAAATTTTAAGTCTGTGACCTTTTGGAAGCAGATTGCCAAGCCTTTCTTCTGAGGTGCCTCTGTGGGTTCGAATGCCAGTGGAAAGTTACTAGTCAACCACTTAACTATTTGTGCCATCCAAGGACTCCTATCCCTGCTTAAACCCCAAAATCACACCCACTGCTGTTGAGTTGATTCCGACTTATAGTGACCCTAGAGAACAGAGTAGAACTGCTGCGTGGGATTTCCAAGGCTGTACATTTTTGTGGAAGCAGACTGCCACATCTTTCTCCTATGGAGTGGCTGGTGGGCTCGCACTGCTGACCTATCAATTAGCAGCCCAGCGCTGACTGAGCACTTTAACCACTGCACCACCAGGGCTTCTTTTATCCATGCTTAGGCTTTGACGTTATAGTAGTAGTAGTTAGGTGCTGTCGAGTGGGATCTGACTCATAGTGACCCTGTGCACCCCAGGGAGCCCCGGTGGCACAGTGGTTAAGAGCTGTGGCTGCTCACCGAAAGGCTGGCAGTTCGAATCCACCAGGCAGGCGCTCCTTGGAAACCCTATGGGGCAGTTCTACTCTGTCCTGTTGGGTCACTATGAGTTGAAATCAACTCGATGACAACAGGTGGATATTACAGGAAGATCAAAAGCATCTTGCACATGGCACCGGTACCACATTCTCCAGTCTTTTAACTCGTACGCCACACCCTTGAAGCTCTGTTCCCTGATTAAGTCACAGAAAAAATTAGACAGTTGAAACGAAAATAAAAAGTTTATATCAATCTTTTAAGTTTTGAGGTTGTTATTAAGATAAAAATAGCATTGAAAGCTTAAATCTTACAAAGTGCTTTGAGCAGTGATAGATTTTTATTAGACTCTAAAAATGCCAAGGAGCTCTTATTTGGAAATATGCATATGCTTATTCATTTTAGTGCCATATTCATTCTGTTCTGGTGTTTCATTTCAAAGTTTTGTTTTTCCTCTAATTGTATCAATAACAAAGGAACTGTTTTATGACGCGACTGTGAAGCACAGCAGTGTTCTAGAGCTGAACATGTTGCTCTCCATTAACCTTCATATTTCACACCTCATCACTGCAGTGTGGCAAACCGCTCCCTGGCCTGTCAAAGCAAGAAGACTGCTGTGGGACCGTAGGCACCTCCTGGGGCTTTAATAAATGCCAGAAATGCCCCAAGAAGCCTGGTAAGTGACATTTCATTGCAAGTTAATGTAGCATATCTATTTTCTTATGATGGGTGTTTTATTGTCAAAGGAACATTAGACTTTCAAAGAACTCTAATTGGATTCGAGAAGATAGTCCTATAATTTTCACTTGCAGAAACCTTGCAAGTCTGAGGAAGTTTTCACATTGATTCTTTTATTTAATAAGCAGGCCTTATCAAGTGCCTTCTTCAGTTGGATTACTTAAAAAAAAGAAGGTCTTACAAGAGGTGATGAACTGAAATAGCTTCTTTTGTCTTAGGTGAAGAGAAAATAAGATCTCTTTCAAAATAATAAATCAATTTCTTAAATTCTTATTAATATTTATAGTTACATTGTAGCTTTTGTTATGGTACAGATTTTAAAGAGGTTTTACTGAAAGGAAAGCTAAAGTAGAAAAATGATCGGTTACTGATTTGTGAATGAGAAATTTATAGTCTGTAGGATTCAGTACTTGACAGCACCTGACAACAACAGCAACACTTTTATCACAGTCTTCAATAACATGAATCAGTATTAACACTCACATATTTTGATTAGCCTATAAAGCCTGTTTTACAGAACCTGTTGATTTAAATAAATCTAGGTTTGTACTTTTCTATTACTTTCTTCCTAATTGCACTTTGTCTTTTTAGTTTTTAAATGTAGCATTAACTCTGAATAACTGATTTCTAATAAATAACTTTTAGGAAGACAGAGGTAACTTGTTTTAAGTTAAGCTCTATCATGCCTACTCTGTTTTTGGCAATAGAGCAAGTGATATTTTCCTCAAGGTTCTTCTTTTGTCTCAAAATGCTGAAAATTGTTTATTGTTGTTTTTATACTTTATGCAGCTAGGACTTTCTCATTTGCTTCAATTGGATAATTTTTATGTATTCTTTTTTCAACTTTTATTGTGCTTTAAGTGAAAGTTTACAAATCAAGTCAGTTTCTCATATAAAAACTTACATACGCCTTGCTATATACTCCTAATTGCTCTCCTCCTAATGAGATAGCACACTCCTTCCCCCCACTCTCTATTTTCATGTCCATTTGGACACCTTCTGACCCCCTCTGCTCTCTCATCTCCCCTCCAGACAGGAGATGCCAAAATAGTCTCATGTGTCCGCTTGATCCAAAAAGCTCATTCTTCACCAGTATCATTTTCTATCCCATAGTCTACTCCAATCCCTATCTGAAGAATCGGCTTTGGAAATGGTTCCTGTCTTGGGCCAACAGCAGGTCTGGGGACCATGACCACTGGGGTCCTTCTAGTCTCAGTCAGACCATTGAGTCTGGTCTTCTTATGAGAATTTGGGGTCTGCATCCCACTGCTCTTCTGCTCCCTCAGGGGTTCTCTGTTGTGTTCCCTGTCAGGGCAGTCATTGGTTGTAGCTGGGCACCATCGAGTTCTTCTGGTCTCAGGCTGATGTAATCTCTGGTTTATGTGGTCCTTTCTGTCCCTTGAGCTCATAATTACCTTGCGTCTTTGGTGTTCTTCATTCTCCTTTGCTCCTGGTGGGTTGAGACCCAGTGATGCATCTTAGATGGCTGCTGGCTAGCATTTACGACCCCAGAAGCCACTCTCTGAAGTGGGATGCAGAATGTTTTCTTGACAGATTTTATTATGCCGATTGACTTAGATGTCCCCTGAAACCATGGCCCCCAGACCCCCGCCCCTGCTACTCTGGCCTTTGAAGCGTTCAGTTTATCCAGGAAACTTCTTTGCTTTTAGTTTAGTCCATATGTATTCTTAAAGAAATCTGTTGATTTCTACTTTGATATTCTCAACTGCCTTTTAAAAAAGCTGTTCAATTTAAAATCTGCCATCTTGAAATCACCACTCCGTATGTCTTTCTTATATATTATTTGGTCTTCTACCTTAATAATAAAGTTGTTTTAAATGATTGTCTCAAATTGATTGGTTTTCTAAATCTTTTTTTTTCCCTGTAGTATATTTCTTTTTTGTTGTTGTTGTTGATATTGCCCCTGTCTTCTTTCAGAAGAATGATTCGTGGAAATACCTACCAACGTTTCTGATAATTAATGAGCTCCTCCTTTAGATAAAAGAAATACATAAATAAGGACATTCAGTACTAAGAAAATGTTCACAGTGGACTTTTTAAGCTGATTTGGTAATGATTTGCAATATGGTTTTCCAACAAGTGGGTTGAGTGTAATGGGCCCTCCTCACTAAAACGTCAAGTTGACGATACTATTTTGGTAATTTGTCCAGAGGTGTATCTCGAAACATGTGGTATAATTTAAGGAACATGGAGTCTGGAATAAGGTAGGCCTGAGTTTGACTCCCAGCATTGCCATTTACTATTGAGTCTTCTGGGTCATTAGACTGGAATCTATATCTAAAATTTAAAAAAAAAACTCTAAATTTTTTTTTTTTTTTAATTACTATTTACCCACCATTTACCATGTCTGTCTGTGGGAACATTGTGGTGGGTAATATCTTTCTCATTGCTTGGTCTAAGGATTGAGGATGAGAGCAGTAACATTCTTACAACTTTGTTTTGGAACTAAATATATGTTCTCTAATGCTTTTTTCCATCTTCTCCTTTATTTTTATCTTCCTTTCTACCCTTTTGTGTGTACCTTTTTCTTAGCTGCTTTTCTTTTCTCTCTGCTCTAGACCTCAGAGCAGTAAGAATGGGACAGTAGGCAAGGGTAAAGAGAATCGTGCAATTCTTTTTTAATCTGTAACTTCCACTTCTGACTTTTGTCATTTTTATCTAGAATTGTGCCATCTAGTATTCATTGTTTTATATGGTTTTGTTAGCTCTGTATTTTAATCTTGATAATAGATTTACTAGAATGTATAAGTACAAAGTTGCTATCACTTCTTATGAGATGTTGATGAAAATAAATCCATACTTTGGCTCATTTAATGTATAGAAGTGGGGAGATTGATTCCACTTCAGGATAGGCCCTGTAGATTACTGAAGGAAGTAAACTATGAATGTCTGACATTTACTCCGTTTGTGCCATCTTAAATGACTCACTCCCAAGAAACACACTCTGGGTCACATTCTTCCTGTGTCATTTTAAAAACTGTCCTTTTCTTCATTGGTACTGCTGTCTAAATCATATTCATTTTGGAAAACAGCGGACTTTCCTTGGCTTTATACTCTATGGTTTTGTGTTCCATGATTTTTTTTTTGTCTTTACTCCAAGTAGTTCAAACTTCAGGCTTTTATTTAATAAGTGGCTTTTATTTAATACCTGAAGTTTTTGTTTAGCCACATACAGAAAGACCTTTCCTTTTTAATCATTTTTACTGTGAAAACTTAGTTTTAAATTTGCAAACAATTTCATCAAGTTGCCCATAACCTATTAGAAATGTGCTTAGCAAGAATAAGTTATTTGTCCTTTAGAAATTTTTAGAAGAAAATTAACATAGAATCTTCAGCTGAAGAGATTTTTAAGAGACCATCTGAACTGGCTCTTTGCCTTGAAGCAGATGAGTGTTGAAACTTTCAAAACAAGTTTTTATCTCTTTGCCTTTGAAGAATTCGCAGAGAGCGCACAGTCTCTATAGGTAGCTTGCTCCAGAGTGTCTTTATTGGTGGAGCAAGACTAGACGTGAGGACTGGGAGGGAGCTGAATGCAGCCCACTCCTCACATACCAGTATCTCCTTTCTTTTACACCCTACACCCAGACTCCTCACTTTAAGCTTCCTCATTAGGCACTCAGAGGAGTCTGAAGAAGGAAAATACAGCAAAGAAAGGAAGTAAAAGAAGAGAGGGTCACCACTAATACATATCACCCTGTTCCATGAGTTGTTGTTGGGTACCTTCAAGTCGATTCAGACTCATAACAACCCCATATGACAGCCCCATAGGGTTTTCTTGACTGTAATCTTTATGGCAGCAGATCACCAGGTCTTTCTTCTGTGGAGACACAAGGTGAGTTCAAACTGCCAACCTTTCAGTTAGCAAATGAGCACTTAACCATTGTGCTACCAGGTCTCCTGTTGCATGAGTGGTGAGGGATAAAGAACATGTGTAGAAGGCAGAATACTTTCATCATCCAAAGGAAAAATGGAGCATCATCTTCCACCTTTCACCCTTTACTTGAGTCTCTTTTTTTTTTTTTCTTTAGTGGCCTACCCGTCCATCCCAGTTTGATTAGAGCCATTTTTTATTGTTTCTTTATCCTGTTAATAAAAGAATACCTTATTGGAGGAAATGACATCTATCATTTAGTAAGTTGTCAGCCACTGCAGGAGGCATTTTCCATGAAGTCTTAACTATGTTCCACAACCATCTGTCCCTCCTAGTAGATGTGAATATCCCCAGTTTACAGAACTGCACTTTGAAGGAAGGTTGTTACCCAAGGCATTGAGAGCTATTGATAGGCAGAGCCAAGATTTGGACCCAGGTCTTTCTGGCCCTAACTCTTATGTTCTATTCATTGATGCCAGGTTGTCTTACAGATCTAACTTTTGGTTATCAAAACCTCAACAAATAAAATTTTTTTAGATAAACTAGTGACTACAATATTTCTATTAAGAGTTGTCTGAGTGATAAACCATTCAACCAGTCACAGCAACTCTTAATCTCAGTTTCCTCTCATCACCTGCCTCTTCTTCCCATGTTCACAGTAGTAAGAATCAGCTCATACCTCAGATACCAAAGCCTACAATTAAGGCAAGCATATAATTTATTGACTAAACTTGGACACTTTTGAGAGTGATATGGAATGCTATTGATTCTTTGCTGGAACAGCAGGCATAACCCGGAACTGTTACTGGAAAACCAGGGGCTGTGAGCACGTTACCTATGATGGATAAGAAAATTCAAATGCCTGAAGCTAATCATTATTGATTAGCCAATTAATAGATCCATCGTGATGTAAATGCTTAATCATCAATTGGAAGAAAATACAAAACAGCCTTATGATTCTTTCGATTCCCATAATAATGATTTAGTGACAACTTCTTGGAACTGTATCTGTTGAAAAATATGAGGTATATTGAAAAACAAAGAATATAAAAGAAATTGTGGAGGTACATATCGAATTGATATAAATGATTAAATGCATTCATACCTTAAATACCCTTGGTGATCACATTTTAGGATTGTACAAATTTAATTTAAGCATGTAACAAAGAATTATTTCTTTCCTTACAGCTTATCAGGGGTATAACCAAATGATGGAATGTCTACAAGGTTATAAGCGCGTTAACAACACCTTTTGTCAAGGTAAGGTTCACCAAATTCATTAGTGTGGATTTGACAGATGGGACTTTTTCAGAAATATGTGTTTTTTTGCCACACATTGCTTATTAGCCCAGCATATGAAGGTCACACAGTGACACACTTCCTGTTCACTGCGTTTAGCTAAGGAAATATTGAGACTTAATGTATGGCTGCTAGAATTCCTCCAATACTGTTTAAACTTTGTGAAACTTTTTTTCCTTCTATTAATTGGTGATAAAATCCACAGGAGTTTGGATCACATTACAGAGCACCCTGAGGTCTCCCTGCTAGCCACCTTCCATCCATGCATGGGCAAGTAAACACCCACGCACCTGGCAGAACATCTTCTCTGCCGACAAGTGCCTGGGAACCAGAGACCACTTTTCTTCGCTCATCAGAAAATTGCTGCCGGCCTTAAAATCCCATTACAGAAAGACACTTAGCCATACTAACTTGATTCAGGTACTAAATATCAGTGTGAACTCACTTTTTCTAGGGAATAGAAAAAGCTATGTAGCTAAATGTCTTAGTCTGGCTTCTCTAGAGAAACAGATAAAGTAAGATACACCACTCTCTCTATCTTTCTGTCTATCTCTGTCTCTCTGTCTGTCTATCTGTCTGTCTATCATCTATCTATCTGATCTGTCTAATCTATCTATCTATGATTTGGGGGGAGAAAGATGTGACAACCTGCTTCCATAAAGATTTAAGCCATGGAAACCCTATGGGGAGGTTTTTTGTCCTGTAAGGTCACTATGAGTCAGAGTCGACTCGATGGCAGTGGATATGGGATATATCATTTTATGAGAAAGCTAAAAAGAGAGATTGAATGATAGATTTTTGAGGAATTGGCTCACACAATGGTGAGGGAAGGCAATAGGCTGGAGATTCTGGTAGTCTTGTGGCTAAAAACTGATACATCAGGCACTGGGGAGTGAGAGGAATGCTGGCAAAATGTCTATTTATAGACTGGAGGCAGAATACTCCCTCAGGAAATCTCCCTTTTCGCTCTTAAGGCCTTCAACTGATTAGAAGAGGCCTACCCACATTAGAGATAGTAATCTGCTTTACTTAAGGCCAACTGATTTAATCACGTGCAACTACTTCATAACAATGTCTAGACTAGTGTTTTGACCAAGCTACCATAGCTTAACCAAATTGACACATAAAAGTAACCATCACACTAAATGTGAAATTTTGCTCAATTTATTTTGGACAGTAGAGTGAAGTTTTACAAGCAAAGAGAATCTCAAAGATCATCTAGTCCAATGTCTACATTTTATAAATGAGGAAACTCAAGCCCAGAAAGGTTAAGTGACTCTTCTGTGGCTACATAGAGCTGAGATTGTAATTTATATTTACCAATGCCTAGGTTAATACCCTTTATATGATATATTTTGGTTCATTTACTTTGTCTGATGTCCAATGAATGTTCCTAATTTCCCTTTAAATGTCTAGAATGAAGGTGTTGTTATCATTAACTTGGAGATATGTTATCTTAGCCATCCAGTGCTGCTATGACAGAAATACCACAAGTGGATGGCTTTAACAAAGAGAAGTTTATTTCCTCACAGTAAAGTAGGCTAAAAGTCCAAATTCAGGGCGTCAGTTCCAGGGGAAGACTTTCTCTCTCTGTCAGCCTCCTCATCAATATTCCCCTGGACTAAGAGCTTCTCCACACAGGAACTCCAGGTCCAAAGGACACGCTCTGCTCCTGGCACTGCTTTCTTGGTGGTATGAGATCCACCTGTCTCTCTGCTTGGTTCTCTCTTTATATCTCAAGAGATTGCCTCAAGACACAATCTACTATTATAGATTGAGTCCTGCCTCACTAACACAAGGGCCGCCTATCTTCCCTCATTAACATCATAGAGGCAGGATTTACAACATATAGGAAAATCACACAATACCAGGAATTGTGGCCCAGCCAAATTCCTACACACATTTTTTGTGGAACATAATTGAATCCATGATACATATGTATGTTGAAATTACAGAGAAACAAAGAGCCTCCCAGAGTCTTACTCAACCAAAAGCCATGTCAAGAATAGTGCATATGTCTTTGGACTTCTGGTCTGGGGCTCTGTACCCTTCATTGTATGGATGGAATAGATTAAGAGCATGTTACAAAGTATAGGTTAACCTCACTTTGAGGTGTTTTATTTTAAAGTAATGTCTTAAATACCTGAGAATTTTTTAAAGTTAGATGTTCAATTCCATAATGTAACTGTGTAACTTTTATGGTATATAAGGCTTTTGTTGACTTAAAGAATTTTCTTTTGAAATGCACATAGGTGACACCATATTTTAAAAAGTTTTTCCTTTAAATATTATAAGCCCTAATCATATGTGAGAGAATGTTGGAAAAGTTAGACAAACTAGAATCAATCTAAAATTAGATTGACTGAAATGAATAGAGTAACTAGAATTAACAGGGAGAGTTAATGACATCTGTCATTTAGTAAGATGTTAGGCACCATGATAGATAATTTTCGTGAATGATCTCTAAATTCCACAGCCCTGCCCCAGCTAGATGATGTGAATATCTCCAATTTACAGAAATTTCACTTTGAAACCCAGGAAGGTTATTTCGAAGGTCACAGAGCTACTTTTTTGTTGTTGTAAAAACCTACATTTTTCACATTTACAGTTCAGTTGGAACATCAATCATATTGTACAACCATCACCAATATCCACTGCCAAATTTTCCACATACCTACTTTCTGAGAAACAGTTGCAGACGTGGGAATGATGGGTTAATCAATGCTATTTGAAAATAGAATTTAAGTAGAATTTAAGATACAATTGAATTTAATTAAATGGATAGAAGAATGAATGAATGGCTACAAAATGAGTAAATGTATATTCTGTATTGTAGACCTACTTATTATTTCATAGGATACATAAAGAAGTCCTACCACATTTTTAGGATGCATTAAAGAAATACAGTGAGCAGGGCATTGGCAGTTAACAACCTTGTTGTAGTCTGTGCCCATCAGATTGCATTTGGGGTTGTAGTGTTCAGTCTTCATTGTCTTTTTGTTAATAGGGTCAACCAAACTTGTGAAGGGCTAGGACATGTGAGTGAGCTTAGCCCAGACAAAGTGCAGACTACAGGGAAATATAATGCCTGCCTTCAAATGTTTGCTTAACTGTTTTACAAAATATGACATCTTATGAGTTCCTTCAAAAGCCGAAGTCAATAAGATGGAGTTATAGAGAGGCATGTTTAGAGCTACATGAAAGCCTTTCTGTGGAGCAGAGTTCCGCAACATTATAATGAAGTATCTTGGAAGTACTGAACTTTCTACCCATATCAGTGATTCAACAGATACTAAAGAACCGTTGACCTGGGATGCTATGGGGGTATTTCTGTCCTGTGCGGTACGTAAGGCTAGATGACCCCCTAGGTATCTTCCAGTTCTGTGATGCTATTACTAACACTGTGTCACCTGCAATGGTACATGAGAATGAAGTAATAACACTTGACCTGACACACACAACTTAGCCCTGGACCCCTAGTTTCCTGAAATTTCCCCTGTGATTAGGCATATCTGCTTACTCGGTTAAGCTACAGGACAGAAAACAGTCCTTCGTTATCCTTGACCTTTCTAATCCTGCATAGCTGTTACACACTTTCTTTGGAAAGTCTGGTGCTCCCAGTTACTCTGAATGTCAGATAGGGGAGAATGGATGTGGGTTCTCTTCCTTCTGTGTGTGTTTGCGTTGTGTGTATGCATGTATGTGTTTGCCATTTGTTACTGTTCATAAGTACTCGAGAATAGGACATCTACTCTATTTTAGAGTGTTGTATGTTGTTATTTGCTTCTAACTTATTTGGAAGATGATAAGAGGCTTATTATAGGTTTGTTTTATTTGGTCAATTACCAATAACTTTCACAGAAAACCAAAATATTTCTGTTGATTCACACATCTAGTCACAGGCGCCATAAACATATAAAATGAGCAATATGGAAATAATAATAATGAACAACTATTACTTGTTTGGAGCCCTTGTGGTGCGGTGGTTAAGAGCTCCGTTGCTAACCAAAAGGTTGGCAGTCTGAATCCACCAGCTGCTCCTTGGAAATCCTATGGGGCAGTTCTGATCTCTCCTGTAGGGTTGCTATGAGTTGGAATTGACTCGATGGCAATTGTTTTTTTTTTTTTAGGTATTGCTTGTTTACCATGTGCGAGACACTTCACTTAATAAACACTTTGTGTCACTTATCTCAGCTAGTCCTCAAACATCTTTTTTAACTAAACCAAAAAACTCCTTGCCATCGAGTCGATTCCAACTCATAGCGACCCTATAGGACAGAGTAGAAGTGCCCAATAGGGTTTTCCCAGGAGCATCTGGTGGATTTGAACTGCCGATCTTTTGGTTAGCAGCCGAGCTCTTAACCATTGTGCCACCAGGGCTCATACTGTTATTATCCCCGTTTTTACAGATGGAGAAATTGAGACCCCAGGAGGTTAAGTAACTTGTATAGTACATAGCTTGTAAGTGCTAGGTGTAGAAATGAAATGCAGGTAGACTGAGACCAGAACTTGAACTATCAACCACCTTGTTCTATTGTAGGGGGAGGGAATCAACATTTATTGATGACCTACTTGTGTTAGTCCATACACTATTAAAAAAAAAAAAACCCTGTTGCTGTAGAGTTGATTCCAGCTCATAGTGACCCTGTAGGACAGAGTACAGCTGCCCCATAGGGTTTCCAAGGAGCAGCTGGTGGATGTGAACTGCCGAGCTTATAACCACTACACCACCAGGGCTCCCATATACTATGTGCTTCATTTAATCTTCAAAATAAACCTATGGAATCTGGACATTATTAATTTCAATTACAAACTGAGACACAGAGAGTAAATAATTTTCTCAAAGTCACACAGATAATAAGACGCCAAACCAGGGTTAAATTCCCAAGCCTTCCTTACCAATTCTATATATATTCGTAAAGTAGTACTATGTTTAAGCACTCGGCTGCTAATCAAAAGTTGGTGGTTCAAACCCATCTAGTGACTCTATGGGAGAAAGACCTGGTGATCTGCTCCCATAAAGATTATAGCCTAGGAAATCTATGGGGTAGCTCTACTCTGTCGTATGGGATTGTTATGATTGAAATCGACTGCAAGACACTTAACAACAATTAAGTATTACTAACCTAGATAGTAGCTGATTAGAACAAAAGACATGCTGTCTGTTCTGAGATTTAATGAAAATCAAAGCAATTAACATTATTTTGGTTATATTTAATCAGAAGAGATGGTTATCCCATAGCTTCCTTCTTCTTACTGGTTCAAAGTTCTGTACAGCTCATATTCATAAAGATACCACTTTAGATGTGGAAGTGAAATTTTGCCAGTTATCACTTGCTCTTTCATTTAACAGACCTGAATGGAGGATTCTTAAAATAATTACTTGAGTTTTGTATTTTCCTCCGTTGGTGCAGTTGTGTGATCTTTAACAAGTTTTGTTCATACTGAGCATAGCAAATGGTTCCAACTTGTTCAACTCCACTGATGGTCACTGACACTAAATCCTGCCATACATTTTTCTCAGGAGGGTATTTGCTAAAGTTGTACTTTCTGACAAGAATTCTGGAGTGAAGAATCGCAGCAAATTTTATTTCATGGTGCCTGAGGAAGGCACTGATAAATTATACCACTGAGAAGATTGACTCATAGAATAATATGATTTCATTCAGCATAATCTATTAAAATTGCCATTGAGAAAAGGGCTTAATTTTACTCCGTTTGTGATATTATTGGTCAGTGAAATGATTGGAATGTTCTCACATTAAATATGTATACTCAGTTTTCCTAGAGCCTGGAAGCATTTTGCTCTTGTTATCCTAAAGATTTTCAAAAGGCACCCATTAAGGCTCTAATTACTCATGCATTCCAAGTCGTTCTTACAGTCTTTTGGGTTTACAAAGCACATTTAAAATTAACGTGGTTAATAACTCCCAACCCACCAAAAAAAACCACTGCTGTCTAGTTAATAACTAGAATTACATTATTTCCTTAAACTAAGTGAACAATGTCCTGAAACAGATCGTACTAATGTGTGCTCGATCACAAAGAGCCAACTGTCCAGAAATTAATTTGAGCAGCTTTCAAATAATTGCCCTCAAGTTGCCGCCCCCACTGCCGCTCTATTGTTGCTGCAATTTTCTTTTCAGAGGAATGATTTATTACACGTACACACATGGAGCTGTAAAGCCTGCCTTGCCACCCCAGCACTATGAAATTGTTATAATCTGTTTCATTTATCATAATAAGCATAACAATTTCATTTCCTGGTAGACCTAGAGCAGCACTCCTGATTTAATTATTATACTAAGGGTTTGCTGTAGAACTGGAATTAAGTGAAATAACACCTCATGGAAGTGATAATATTGATTTGACTTTCATGCTACTATACTCTCAAGCTCGAAAATTCTTCTTGTGTTTTGCATATTCTCACTTGCCCATAGCTTTGCCATGAAATAAATGGGTTCTTAAAAAGTTAGGGATAAATCAAAGTTTTAAAAATAGAATTAGATTCTGAAAGTACTTGAGGGTTAGTCTATTTAGTAAAATCTTATATTAAAAACAAATATCTCTTTTGACATGCTAAAATCACTGCAGTTTCATTATTTAACAGGTATTTTTAATCAGCTTAGTATTATATTCTACGTTTTTAGCACTGCCCTGAGACGCTGTAGGTACTCTCAAAACATATAACTAGAAGTCATCTACACTATTACAATCCAGTGTATATGTATTCCTTTTTCATAGATATTACTGAAAACTTTTAAAATGATTCAACATTCAGCAGACACTAATTGGCGGGGCACTCCTGAGCTATAGACTGAGGGAGGCTATGTGATGAATGATGAATAAGACATCATCATTCCTGCCCTTAGAATTTCCTGCCCTTAGAAAATCACTTTGAATCAGCAGGATGCAGTTTGTTTTATCCACTCTCCCAAGTGGCCGAATTTAGCTGACTCAGGATGAACTTGTTAAAGCAAATATGAAAGAGCTGTCCACAGGACTTTCTTTATGTGATGTTTTATTACATCGGTTACAAAACAGATCCATTTGGGCACAGTGATACTCACTACACAGACTTTCACTGTAACGATCCTTTTAAATAGAAAGCTCCCCAAAGTGCATCTGAAACCAAATTTTATTTGGACGAAGATAATGCACATTTCTGAGACCTATCCCTTTCACTAAATGAGACTCACCAGCCTTTATTAACATTCCACGTGAGCAAGTCATAATAAGACTTTCTGCTTAAGAAGAGCTGGCCTGAACTGTAGCCTGCATTTCAGAACCTCTTGCTGCTCTAAAAAAAATTTGATTATGAGCTACACTATGACGAGCAGGCAGAGGAAGACTGTTCTTTGAGTGCTTTGGGAAAACTGGATAAATGGAGACTAGAAAGTGGAGGTGAGATCCTTAATAATGCCTACTTGGCTGGAGAGAAAAATTTAGCCTGTAGCATATTGTTGTTAGCTGCCCTGGAGTTATCCCCTGACTCACGGCAACCCCATGGACAAAAGAAGGAATCCCTGCCTGGTCCTGCACCATTCCCAGGATGGAGATTGAATCCTTGTGATCCAAAGGGGTTTGTTTGTTTGTTTGTTTTTCCTTAATTTTTATTGTGCTTTAAATAAAAGTTTACAAATTAAGTCAGCCTCTTATACAAAAATTTATATACACCTTGCTATGTATTCCTAGTTGCTCTCGCCCTAATGAGACAGCCCGCTCCTTCCCTCTACTCTCTGTTTTCATGTCATTTCGGCCGCATTCTGACCCCCTTTTGCCCTCTCATCTCCCTTCCAGACAGGAGATGCCAACGTAGTCTCATATGCCTACTTGATCCAAGAAGCTCGTTATTCACCAATATCATTTTCTATACCATTGTCCAGTCCGATCCAAACCATGGGAATGGTTCCTGTATTGGGCTAACAGAAGGTCTGGGGACCATGACAACTGGGGTCCTTCTACTCTCACTCAGACCATTAAGTCTGTTCTTTTTACAAGAATTTGGATTCTGCATCCCACTGCTCTCCTGCTCCCTCAGAGGTTCTCTGTTGTGTTCCCTGTCAGGGCAGTCATCCCTTGTAGCCAGGCACTGTCTAGTTCTTCTGGCCTCAGGTTGATGTAGTCTCAGGTTTATGTGACCCTTTTTGTCTCTTGGGCTTATAATTACCTTGTGTCTTTGGAGTTCTTCTTTCTTCTTTGCTCCAGGTGGGTTGAGACCAATTGATGTATCTTAGATAGCTGCTTGGTAGAGTTTAAGACCACAGATGCCACTCTCCACAGTGGGATGCAAAATGTTTTCTTAATAAATTGTATTAAACCAACTGATTTACAGCCCCTGCTACGCTGGCCTTCGAAGCATTCAGTTTATTCAGGAAACTTCTTTGCTTTTGGTTTAGTCCAGTTGTGCTGACCTCTGCTATATTGTGTGTTGTCATTCCCTTCACCTAAAAGAGTTCTTTTCTACTATCTAATTACTGAATACCCCTTACCCTCCTTCCCTCCCTCTCTCCCGCCTCTCATAACCATCAAAGAATATTTTCTTCTCTGTTTAAACTATTTCTTGAGTTCTTGTAACAGTGGCCATATACAATATTTGTCCTTTTACAACTGATTTCACTCAGCATAATGCCTTCCAGATTCCTCAACGTTATGAAATGTTTCACAGATTCATCACTGTTCTTTATCGATGTGTAGTATTCCATTGTGTGAATATACCATAATTTATTTATCCATTCATCTGTTGATGGGCACCTTGGTTGCTTCCATCTTTTTGCTATTGTAAACAGTGCTGCCATGAACATGGGTGTGCATATATCTGTTCGTATAAAGGCTCTTAATTCTATAGGATATATTCCAAGGAATGGGATTGCTGGATCATATCGTATTTCTATTTCTAGTTTTTTAAGGAAGGGCCAAATCGATTTCATAAGTGGTTGCACCATTTTAGATTACCACCAGCAGTGTATAAGTGTTCCAGTCTCTTCGCAACCTATCCAACATTTATTATTTTGTGTTTTTTGGATTAATGCAAGCCTTATTGGAGTGAAATGGAATCTCATTGTAGTTTTGATTTGCTTTTCTCTAATGGCTAATGATCATGAGCATTCCCTCATATATGTTAGCTACCTGAATGTCTTCTTTACTGAAGTGCCTGTTCATATCTTTTGCCCATTTTTAATTGGGTTATTTGCCTTTTTGTAGTTCAGTTTTTGCACTATCATGTAAATGTTAGAGATCAGATGCAGATCGAAATGTCATAGCTGAAAACTTTTTCCCAGTCTGTAGGTAATCTTTTTACTCTTTTGCTGAAGTCTTTGGATGAGCATAGGTGTTTAATTTGTAGGAGCTCCCAGTTATCTAGTTTCTCTTCTGCATTGTTAGTAATGTTTTATACACTGTTTATGCCATGTATTAGGGCTCTTAATGTTGTCCCTATTTTTTCTTCCATAATCTTTATCATTTTAGATTTTATATTTAGGTGTTTCATCCATTTTGAGTTCATTTTTGTGCATGGAGTGAGGTATGGGTCTTGTTTCATTTTTTTGCAGATAGATATCCAGTTATGCCAGCACCATTTGTTAAAAAGACTGTCTTTTCCCCATCTAACTGACCCTTTGACCCTTTGTCAAGTATCAACTGCTCATGTGTGGATGGATTTATGTCTGGATTCTCAATTTTGTTCCATTGGTCCATGTGTCTGTTGTTGTACCAGTACCAGACTGTTTAGACTACTGTGGCGGTATAATAGGTTCTAAAATCAGGTAGAGTGAGGCCTCCCAGTTTGTTCTTCTTTTTCTATAATGCTTTAATTTTCCAGAGCCTCTTCACCTTCCATATGAAGTTGGTGATTTGTTTCTCCATCTCGTTAAAAAGTGTCATTGGAATTTGGATTGGAATTCCATTGTATCTATACATTGCTTTTGGTACAATAGACATTTTTACAATGTTAAGTCTTCCTGTCCATAAGCAAGGTATGTTTTTCCACTTATGTAGGTCTCATTTGGTTTCTTGCAGTGGTGTTTTGTGATTTTCTTTGTGTAAGTCTTTTACATCTCTGGTAAGATTTATTCCTAAGTATTTTGTCTTCTTGGGGGGCTACTGTAAATGGTAATGATTTGGTGATTTCCTCTTTGAAGTTCTTTTTGTTGGTGTAGAGAAATCCAAGTGATTTTTTTTTTTTTTTATCTTGTATGCCGATAATCTGCTGAACTCTTCTATTAGTTTCAGTAGTTTTCATGAGGATCCCTTAGGGTTTTCTGTGTATAAGATCATGTCACCTGCAAATAGAGATACTTTTACTTCTTCCTTGCCAATCTGGATGCGCTTTATTTCTCTATCTAGCCTAATTGCTCAGACTAGGACCTCCAGCACAATGTTGAATAAGAATGGTGGTAAAGGGCATCCTTACCTGGTTCCCTATCTCAAGTGGAATGCTTTCAGACTCTCCATTTAGGATGATACTGGCTTTTGGCTTTGTATAAATGCCCTTTATTATGTTGCGGAATTTTTCTTCTATTCCTATTTTGCTTAGAGTTTTTATCATGAATGAGTGTTGAACTTTGTCAGATGCCTTTTCGGTATCAATTGATAAAACCATGTGATTCTTGTCTTTTGTTTTCTTTATATGATGGAGTACATTAATTGTTTTTCTAATGCTGAACCATCCCTGCATACCTAGTATGAATCTCACTTGGTCATGGTGAATTATTTTTTTGATATGTTGTTGAATTCTGTTGGCTAGAATTTTGTTCAGGATTTTTGCATCTATGTTCATGAGGGATATAGGTCTGTAATTTTCTTTTTTTGTGGTGTCTTTACCTGGTTTTGGTATCAGGGATATGGTGGCTTCATAGAATGAATTTGTTAGTATTCCATCCTTTTCCACGCTCTGAAATACCTTTAGTAGTAGTATTGGTGTTAACTCTTCCCTGAAAGTTTGGTAGAACTCTGCAGGGAAGCCGTCCAGGCCAGGGTTTTTTTCTTTGTGGGGAGTTTTTTGATTACCTTTTCAATCTCTTCCTTTCTTATAGGTCTATTTAGTTATTCTACCTCTGTTTGTCTTAGCTTAGGCAGGTAGTGGTTTTCTAGGAATTCATCCGTTTCTTCTAGGTTTTCAAATTTGTTAGAGTACAATTTTTCATAGTAATCTGATATGATTCTTTTAATTTCTGTTGGGCTTGTTGTAATATCGCCCATCTCATTTCTTATTCAAGTTATTTGCTTCCTCTCCTGTTTTTCTTTTGTCAGTTTGGCAAGTGGTTCATCAATTTTGTTGAGTTTTTCGAAAAACCAGCTTTTGGTCTTGTTAATTCTTTCAATTGTTTTTTCTGTTTTCTATTTCATTTAGTTCTGCTCTGATTTTTATTATTTGTTTTCTTCAGGTGACCATGGGTTTGTTTTGTTGCTCACTTTCTATTTGTTCAAGTTGTAGGGATAGTTCTTTGATTTTGGCCCTTTCTTCTTTTTGGATGTATGCATTTATTGATATAAATTGGCCTCTGAGCACCGCTTTTGCTGTGTCCCAAAGGTTCCGATAGGAAGTGTTTTCATTCTCATTGGATTCTCTGAATTTCTTTATTCTGTCCTTAACGTCTTCTATAATCCAGTCTTTTTTGAGCAGGGTATTGTTCAGTTTCCAAGTGTTTGCTTTCTTTTCCCTGTTTTTTCTGTTACTCATTTCCACTTTTATGGCCCTATGGTCAGAGAAGATCCTTTGTAATATTTCAGTGTTTTGGATTCTGCTAAGGCTTGCTTTATGACCTAATATGTGGTCTATTCTAAAGAATGTTCCATGTGCACTAGAAAAGAAAGTACAGTTGGTTGCTGTTGGGTGGAGTGTTCTGTATGTGTCTGTGAGGTCAGGTTGGTTGATTGTGGCATTTAGATCTTCTGTGTCTTTATTGAGCTGCTTTCTGGATGTCCTGTCCTTCACCAAAAGTGGTGTGTTGAAGTCTGCTACTATTATTTTGGAGCTGTCTATCTCACTTTTCAATACTGATGGAGTTTGTTTTATGTATCTTGCAGCCCTGTCATTGGGTGCACAAATATTTAATATGGTTATATCTTCTTGGTATATTGTCCCTTTAATCATTATATAGTGTCCTTCCTTATCCTTTCTGATGGATTTAACTTTAAAGTCTATTTTGTTAGAAATTAATATTGCTACTCCTGCTCTTTTTTGATTGTTGTTTGCTTGATATATTTTTTTCCATCCTTTGAGCTTTAGTTTGTTTGTGTCTCCAAGTCTAAGGTGTGTTTCTTGTAGGCAGCATGTAGATGGATCTTGTTTTTTAATCCATTGTGCCACTCTCTATCTCTTTATTGGTGCATTTAGTCAATTTACCTTCAGCATAATTATGAATAGGTATGAATTTAGTGCTGTGATTTTTGTGTGTGTGTTCTTGACAGTTTGTTTTTCCCACTGAATTTTATCTGCTAAGTAATGTGCCAAGTAGATTATCTTTATATATTGTCCTTTCCTCATATTTGTTGTTGTTGATTTAGTCTCTGCTGAGTATTTTTTTCTTGTATGTTATTTTGATGAGTAGGATAGTTTGTCTCCTTTGTGGTTACCTATTATTTACCCCTATTTTTCTAAATATAAACCTAAATTTTATTTCTTTGTATCACTGTATCTTCCTCTCCATATGGAAGATCTTTTATTATGTTGCTTAGTCCTTCTTTATTGTTGTAATGTTGTCTTCTTTTATATAATAACATCGCTGTTACCCTGTTTTGAGCGTTTTTTTTTTTTAATAATCTTGCTTTGTTTTTTTGATTTGCCAGTCTGGGGTGACATCTGATTGCTCTGTCCAGTGTTATAGCCTTGGGTTGATACCTGATATTATTGATTTTCTAACCACAGAGCTCCCTTTAGTATTTCTTGTAGTCATGGTTTGCTTTTTATGAATTCCCTAAACTTCTTGTTTATCTGGAAATGTTCTAATTTCACCTTCATATTTAAGAGACAGTTTTGCTGGATATATGATTCTTGGCTGGCAATTTTTTTTCCTTCTGTTTTTTAGATAAGTCATCGCATTGCCTTCTTGCCTGCATGGTTATTGCTGAGTCGTCCAAGCTTATTCTTGTTGGCTCTCATTTGTAGTTGACTTTTCATTCATCCCTAGCTGCTCTTAAAATTCTCTCTTTATCCTTGGTTTTGGCAGGTTTGATTATAATATGTCTTGGTGACTTTCTTTTAAGATCTACCTTATTTGGAGTTCGATGAGCATCTTGGATAGCTATCTTCTCATCTTATACGGTATTAGGGAAGTTTTTTGCCAACAAATTTTTAACAGTTCTCTCTGTATTTTCTGTTGCCCTTCCCTCTTCTGGTACTCCAGTCACTTATACGTTATTTCTCTTTTCAGAGTCCCACATGATTCTTAAGATTTCTTCATTTTTTTGAATTCTTTTATCTGATTTTTCTTCAAATATATTAGTGCCAAGTGATTTATCTTCGAGTTCAGAAATTCTGGCTTCTACTTTCTCAATTTTGCTCCTCTGACTTTCTACTGAGTTTTCTGCTTCTGTAATTTTATTCTTAATCTTCTGAATTTCTGATTGCTGTCTATGGATTTTCCAAGCTTATCAAATTTTTCATCATGTTCCTGAATAATCTTTCTAATTTCTTCAGTTGCTTTATCTGTGTGTTCCTTGGCTTGTTCTCCATATTGCCTCATTTCCTTCCTGATGCCTTGAAGGGTTCTGTATATTAAACTTTTGTATTCTGGCTCTGGTAATGCCAGCAATGCACTTTGATCTAGAAGATCCCTGGATTCTTTGTTTTGAGAGCTTGTGAGGTGAGCATGGCCTGTTTCTTTATGTGACTTGATATTGACTGTTGTCTCCGAGCCATCTGTAAGTTATTGCATTAGTTTATGTTTGTTTAATGTGTCGTAGCTTCTTACTTTGTTTTGTTTTGATATACCCAGATGGTTTTCTTGACTGAGCCAGGTTGATTATTTTAGCCTTTGGAGCTCTGACGTCCTGCCCCCAGATGGCTAGAGCTGTTATGAGGTATATCAGTGTAGGAGTACATTCACTTTCCATGTTTGAATTCAGCTTAGGTGTCCAGGTAGCTGATCATCAAGTGTGTGGTACAGGCTCTGTCCTACTGTCTTAGAGGGGCAGGGATGATTGGTGTAGGTACCAGTATATGTTTGCAGGAGGGGATCACGCTTTTAACAAGGCAGGGTGCTGAGAATCATCCCGCATGTGTTTCTGAGGAAAGCGTGTCCCTCTTCCCTACAGCATACAGGTGGGTGTGTTCTGTTGACGGACCATGGGCACTCAGTGTTTTTCGTTGTAGGGACTGGGAGGTATCAGTCATTCTTGGACCCCTGTTGCGGGTGGCTGGGTGACCTGCATGGAGCCACCAGTCTTTAGGCCCTTATGTGGGTAGATGAGGACACTGTTTAAGAGGTAAAGCGATATCAAACATCAAACACCCACCTCTCCACTGCACAGCTGAAACAGTTGTTGTCTGCCAACAAGAGTCTATTCTCCTGAAATAGGCCCACACATGGCCATGCAGGGGAGAAAGTTATTCAAAGTCCATGGACCATTTATTCCTGGACAGGAGCTGCTTCTGTCCTGAGCTTCCCCGGTTAGTGGAACTGGCATCTTTTCTCCCAGTTGCAAATTTATTCCTTCTCCAAGGCTTGGAGGATGGCTCCAGGTGTTCAGCTGGGCCTATCTCAGGCCCGAGGAAATCAGCAGGCACTGAAGCCAGCTTGGGGATGGGGGGGAACGGTGAAATGTATGCAAGTATTTAGCTTTTGCTGAGAGCTCCATTATTCTCTGGTTCCGGACGTGCCAGTAGGCTGTGCAGGTGGCTGCTCCTTCCTGAGGAAACTGTGGCCGGACGCTATTACCAGCTCGCTGCAGGTGCTCCCAGGAATGGTTCCTAAGGGATTCGGCGATTCAGGTCTGGCAAATCCTCTCTGCATTTGAACCCTATCTCCATCCCCCTGCTGCTCATTCCATTTTCTGACTTTGCCTTTGATGTTCAGGGCTCCTAGCTTTTCATAAATATAATTGTTTCACTTGTCGTTTTGGGTCTTTGTTGTAAGAGGGTTCGCAGGAAGTGTCTGGCTATTCCACCGTCTTGGCCCCACCTCCACAGGGTTTTTACTTGTTGATTTTTTGAAGTGGAGCAACAGGCCGTTCTTAGTCTGGAAGCTCTGGTGAAATATATTCAGCATGGTAGCAACATGCAAGCCTCCACAGACAGATGGGTGGTGGGTGTGCATGAGGCACATCGGCCAGCAATCAAACCAGGATCCTTCTGCATGGAAGGCAAGAATTCTACCACTGAGCCACCAATACCTTACTACTATTAGGTTAAACAGAGAAGTGGGGTGAGATAAAGTCATTCTGAATTTTAAAGCAAGGCTCTTACGATTAATTGCCTGTACCATTTACGATATAAGAGGCCTTGGATACATGCTTGGAAAACATTTATTGGATTTATACTGCCTTTAACATAAAAATGTCCAAAGGCCATTATTACAATCTTTTGCATATTTCAAAGAAAATAAATTTGTGGCTTAGACAAGAGTCATCATTTTATAGTTGTCTTCCAAGATACTGTTAATGAAATTATAGAATTTTCTGCACACTGACATTTAATCAATTTTGCCCTTAAACATTGTTTCTTATATCCTGTACTTTATTTCAGAGTTCATGTTTTTCTTTTGTGGGAAGCTTTCCAGATAAAATATGAAACATTCAGTTAAATTTGACTTTTTCATAAGTAACCAGTAATTTGGGACATACTTATGCTAAAAAATTATTGTTTACCTGAAATTCAAATTTAACTGCACAGCCTGTATTTTTATTTTCTAAACCTGTAATTTCAAGGTTATGTCCTTACAGTTCTTTTAATGAGGGTAACTGGGATGTATCTACTTCACTCACATGTCTGATAATATATTTTGTTCTCATTCTATAATGATGACTAATCAGATATACAATTCTAGGTTGACAATTGTTTTCCAAAAACAACTTTGAACTACTTTCTACCATTGTCTTCTGGCTTCTATCTTCTCGATGAGAGGTTTTACTCTCTTCCTTTGTAGATAATCTGCCCTTCTGTGTTTTGAGATCATCTCTTAATTCTTTATAGTCTGTAGGTTTACCATGATGTGTCTATATTTGGATTTATCTTAATGTGTTTTATTCATAAACACAATGCAGTTTCAACCTGAAGGTTCATGCTTTCCTCACATTTTAAATTTACTTTTCAAATATTGCTTCTCCACCATCCCATCCTTCCTTTTCGCTGAAACTTCGACAAATATTGACACATCATGGTAAACCTACAGACTATAAAGAATTAAGAGATGATCTCTCTTCTTCATTTCTCCAAACAAGTCTCATGATTTTATCTTTTTTTCTGCTGCATTTTGAACATTTACCTCAGTTCTGTCTTCCAATTTTTAAATTGAATCTCTAATTTCTGCTTTAACTCTTTCCTGCTTTCATACACAGTCTAAAATTTATCTCATCTGTTATATTTTTAATTTCAGTGACTTTTCCATTTCTAAGATTTCTAATAAATTATTTTTCATACCTACCTGTTCTTGATCATATTTTTTTAAATGTATTAATTCATTTAACTTTTTAACATGCTAAAACTCTTCGTGAGACTATTTCATTAAATAATTTTCATATGGAGAAAATTCCTGTTTTAAGCAGTGACCTTGTTTTCTTTCTTAGCATTAGTTTTTTTAGCTGAGTTTATAGGCTCACTTTGAAAAGGAGATTTTTTTGTGCACACACACCAACTCCCTTACCTCTTCCTGTCTAGCAGTTTTTTTGGAAACTTCCATTTAGACTCCTGGGCCCCCAGCCTAGAGCTAGACTGTAATTTCAGAATTAATTCTCCACGGTGATTTTTGGTGACATTGTTCTCTAGTTACTGAGCTAGTGGGTACCCCTCTCCAATCCTCCTCCCCCAGCCCTGTGCACCCTGGCTTTCTGTAAGCCACAGCCCCAGACAGTCTCTCTTAAAAGGAAGCCCCACCCAGTCCCATAGTTCAGTCACTGAGGATGTGTTTTCGTGTAGACACTTTTAGTCTGTTACTCTAAAACACATACCTCCTGGCTGCCCCGCCTCTTTCTAACCTTAAAGTTCAACACCCGCATACACCACCAGGTGTTTCAGTTCAATATCAGGTTCACTGAGATGTTTATCTCTTTTTTAAATCTTTCTTTTAAAATTTTTGTATAACTCCTATGTGTTTCAAATGAGGGCGGGACAGGGGAAATGGGGGAATGCCAAAGCCTGAATTTACTCTTACTCTTCTTTAGCATTTATCCATATCAAAATTGGTGGTTTTTTAATTTTTCTAATTCAAGAAATCAGTACTGGAATATTGTGTTAAATTAATGTATATACTTTAAATGATTTTTCTTTGAGGTTGTTGAAAAGCATTTCAGTTAATTATATAACCTGTTAAACACAGGTAGACTTTTTTCCTGTTGAAATTAAGCAGCCTGTCAACATGAATTTGCTGGTCATTCACCCACTCATTCTTTTAAAAACTATTTGATGACAACTTAAGCATCAGGTACTCTGAAAAATAGAGTTTTATAGACTCAGTTCCTACCCTTATGAAGATCATTGTTCTCTCAAGTAATAAAAAAAAAAAGGCAGCCTGTGGTGAATGCTGTAAGAAAATGAATCAAACACCGTGCAGTTTCAGAGGAGAGAAAGATTCCATCTAGTTAGAAGATTCAGAGAGGCGTGGTGTTTAAAAACATGTTCCTTTAAAAAAAAAAATTACATTAAGTGTCTTTCCTACTTATAAAAATAATTCATGCCTGTCTTAGTTATCTAGTGCTGCTATAACAGAAATAACCACTAATGGGTGGCTTTAACAAACAGAATTGTATTTTCTCCAAGTTCAGGAGGCTAGAAGTCCAAATTCAAGGCGGTTGCTCTAGGGTAAGGCTCTCTTTCTTTCTTTCTGTTGGCTCTGGAGGAAGGTCCTTGTCGCTTTTGAGCTTCTGCTCCTGGACGATCTTCATATGATTTGGCATCTCTCTGCCCCCATCTCTGCTTACTCACTTGCCTATTTCCTCTCTCATATCTCAAAAGAGATTGATTTAAGACATACCCTACACCTCTACGGTCTCATTAACATAACAAAGAAAATCCGTTCTCAAATGGGATTTTAACCACAAGTATTAAAAAAAACCCATTGCCGTTGAGTTGATTCCGACTCATAGCGGCCGTACAGGACAAGGTAGAACTGCCCTATAGAGTTTCCAAGGAGTGCTCGGTGGGTTCAAACTGCTGACCTCTTGGTCAGCAGCCATAGCACTTAACCACTACTCCACCAGGGTTACTGAATCACAGGTATAGGAGTTAGGATTTACAATACATATTTTTGAAAGGCACAATTCAATCCATAACAATGCCTATCGTATAAAAGAAATGATAAAAGTATAAAGAAAAAAATAAAAATGACCCAACAGACCTTACCAAGATCGTTATATTTTGTTGTTTCCTGCCAGTCATATAAGTGTGTGTGTGTGTGTGTGTATATAAATTTGAGTGTGTATTTTATGGATAGCTGTGAAAACTGCTTTTTTAACTTAGTGTATAATGACTATTCTGCTGTTATTAAATATTCTTCTAAAAATAATTTTAATGGTGGTATAGTATGCCAGTTAATGGGTATATAATAACTTATTTAACCATTTTCCTAATGTTGGGTTTTCAGGGTTTTTTCTGTTTTTCCTTATTAGAAACAATGCTCTCAAGAGTGTACTTGCACATAAATCTTCATGTGAAACTGTGGTTATGTTTAGAAGAGAAATGACTTGTTCTCTTGCTTTTGATTCCTCCTGTCCAAATCACCTTTCAGAGAGCACGTCCACTCTCCCTTCCCGCTCACAATATACAAGAGTGCCCATGGCCATCCTTCTCTTTCTCCCTAGTTTCCTTCTCTTTACCAATTTGAAAACACAAAAGGGCAATTAAATAGCATGTTTTGCTTCACAAAAACCTTCAGCGTTTCTATTTAGCCTTTCTCCCAGGCATTTTATATTGAAAATTGCTGAGCAGTATAAAAAGAGCAAGATCTTATTACCGTTTTTAAAACTTTATTTTCTCATACTCAAACTAACTTTCATTGGTTCCAGTGGGTTCTTCTGAGTTTTCTAGGTAGGAGTACTTTAACCTTCAAATAATTTTACTTTGTTCTGAGAGATGATGATGGGGTAGAGGAGTAATCAGAGTTAGAAGAAACTAAGACGCAGGCATGGGATGGCATGGAACATGTTTGTGGATGGTGAATCTGCTGGTGTAGGTGAAGGTGGATGATAAGACTATACAGGTAATTAAGGGATGCAGGCCGAATGTGAAATTTGTTTGGTAAAGTGCCCAATGGCCAGTGAGAGTAATGTTCTTTCAAGGTTACATTTGAAATAGATGGGAAGTTGATATATTTTAAGTCAGCTACTACATTGAATATTCTGATTTACTTCAAAGGTATTATAGTGAAATAAAATTTTTATGGAGCTAATGTCTTTAAACTAGTAGTAAGTACTGTGTATCTTCCCTTTCTCCCATCCTTCCTACTCTTTCTCCCTCCTTCCCTCCCTCCCTCTCTCTTTGGATCCACCCCATCCTGTTCAGAGCCTCCTTCCACACAGTGATGGCAACATGCGACAAGGTACAATGAAGATTTATAGACATAAATAGACATATTCTTTTATTGACAATGATTCTGACACATTTTTATTGACAATGATTCTGACACAGTCAGTAGGTGACATGAGCAACATAAAAGATCTGTGGTTCTTAAGAGTTCGCCAACACTCAGGCCTAATTCAACTATTTTGTGCATATAACTCATGTTCTTCCTTTCATAACTTTATATTCTTACCCAACTTCTTCCCAGACTTTCTCCCAAGGTGGAATTATCTATATGTGGCTTTTCTTATTATGGGATTATTTTCATAATACTTGATAATTTTCCCTTTTCTAATAGAATAAATTTTCTTTTGATATCATTATTGCCTAGACATATTTTATCTCTTTATATATTATATATATACGTATATATTCTTATATTCTATTCATTTTTATTTGATGCTGATTTAGTGGCTCATTGTGTTAAATGCCTTAGGAATGTCCTTTAATTCTCACAATAACCCTTTGAGACCCCCATGTGTCTGTAAGTTTGTCATATTGTGGGGGCTTGCATGTTGCTGTGATGCTTGAAGCTATGCCAGTGATACTCAAATACCAGCAGGGTCACCCATAGTGAACAGGTTTCAGCTGAGATTCCAGACTAAGACAGGTTAGGAAGAAGGATTTGACAAGTCTATTTCTGAAAAAAAAAATTAGGCAGTGAAAACCTTATGAATAGCAGCAGAACATTGTCTGATGTAGTGCTGGAAGATGAGCCACTCCGGTTGGAAGGCACTCAAAATATAACTGTGGAAGAGGTGCCGCCTCAAAATAGAATTGACCTTAATGACGTGGATGGAGTCGAGCTTTTGGGGCCTTCATTTACTGATATGGCACTATTCAAAATGAGAAGAAACAGTACAAACATCCATTAATAATCAGAACATGGCATGTACAAAATATGAATCTAGGAAAATTTGAAATCGTCAGAAATGAAGCAGAACGCATACACATTGGTATCCCAGGCATTAGTGAGCTCAAGTGGACTGGTACTGGCCATTTTGAATAGGATGATCATGTGGTCTACTATGCCGAGATTAGCAAATTGAAGAGAAATGGTCTCACGTTCCTCATCAAAAAGAACATTTCAAGATCTGTTCTGAAGTACAATGCTGTCGGTGATAGGATAATATCCATTGGCCTACAAGGAAGACTAGCTAATACAATTGTTAGACAAATTTATGTACCAACCACTAAGGCAAAAGATGAAGAAATTGAAGATTTTTACCTTCTGCAGTCTGAAATTGATCAGACATGCAAACAAGATGCATTGATAATTACTGGCAATTGGAATGCAAAATTTGGAAACAAAGAAGGATCAGTAGTTGGAAAATATGGCCTTGGTGATAGAAACAACACTGGAGATCCCATGATAAAATTTTGCAAGACCATTGCCTTCATTGCAAATATCTTTTTTCAGCAACATAAATGGCAACTGTACACGTGGACTCTGCCAGATGGAATACACAGGAATGAAATTGACTACATCTCTGGAAAGAGACAATGGAAAAGCTCAATATCACCAGACAGAACAAGGCCAGGGGCCGACTGTGGAACAGGCCATCAGTCGCTCATATGTAAGTTTAAGTTGAAGTTGAAAAAAATTATAAAAAGTCCACCAGAGCCAATGTATGACTTTGATTATATCCCACCTGATTTTAAAGATCATCTCAAGAATAGATTTGATGTGTTGAACACTAATAACTGAAGACCAGACGAGTTGTGGAATGACATCAAGGACATCATACATGAAGAAAGCAAAAGGTCATTAAAAAGACAGGAAAGAAAAAAAAATAAAATGGATGTCAGAAGAGACTCTGAAAGTTTCTTTTAAACTTAGAGTAGTTAAAGCAAAAGAAAGAATTGATGAAGTAAAAGAGCTGAACAGAAGATTTGACAAGGCAGCTCGAGAAGACGATTATAATGAAACGTGCAAAGAACTGGTGATAAGAAAACCAATAGGGAAGAACGTGCTCCGCATTTCTGAAGCTGAAAGAACTGAAGAAAAAATTCAAGCCTCAAGTTGCAGTACTGAAGGATTCTACAGAGAAAATACTAAACAACACCCACACAAAAAACCAAACCCACTGCTGTCGAGTTATTTCTGACTCACAGCGACCCTATAGGGCAGAGAAGAACTGCCCCATAGAGTTTCCAAGGAGTGCCTGGTGGATTCAAACTGATGACCTTTTGGTTAGCAGCCATAGCACTTAACCACTATGCCACCAGGGTTTCCAAAATGACACAGGAAACATCCAAAGAAAGTGGAAGGAATACAGAGTCACTGTACCAAAATGAATTTGTCCACATTCAACCATTTCAGGAGGTGTAGCATATGATCAAGAACTGACCGTACTGAAGGAAGAGGGTCAAGCTGCACTGAAAGCACAGGCAAAAAAGGCTCCAGAAATTGACAGGATACCAATTGAGATGTTTTAACAAACGGATGCAGCTCTGGAAGTGCTCACCCCTCTATGCTAAGAAATTTGGAAGACAGCTATCTTGCCAGCCAATTGGAAGAGATTCATATTTGTACCCGTTCCAAAGAAAGGTGATCCAACAGAATGTGGAAAGTAACAATATCATCAGTATCACATGCAAGTAAAATTTTGCTGAAGAACATTCGAAAGCAGTTGCAGCAGTACATTGACAGGGAACTGCCAGAAACTCAAGCTGGATTCAGAGGAGGACGTGGAACTAGGGATATCATTGCTGATGTCAGATGGATCTAGGTTGAAAGCAGAGTATACCAGAAAGATATTTACCTGTGTTTTATTGACTATGCAAAGGCATTCAACTATGTGTATCATAACAAATTATGGATAATATTGCAAAGAATGGGAATTCCAGAACACTTAATTGTGCTCATGAGGAACCTGTGCTTAGAACAAGAGGCAGTCGTTTGAACAGAACAAGGGGATACTGTGTGGTTTAAAGTCAGGAAAGGTGTGTGTCAGGGTTGTATCCTTTCACCATACATATTTAATCTGTATGCTGAGCAGATAATCCTAGAAGCTGGACTATATGAAGAGGAATGCGGAATCAGAATTAAAGGAAGACACTAACAACCTGCAATATGCAGATAACAAAACCTTGCTTGCTGAAAGTGAAGAGGACTTGAAGTACTTACTGATGAATGTCAAAGACCAGAGTCTCAAGTATGGATCATACCTTAGCATAAAGAAAACAAAAATCGTCACAACTGGACCAATAAGTAACATCATGATAAACAGGAAAAAGTTTGAAGTTGTCAAGGATTTCATTTTTCTTGGATCCACAATCAACGCCCATGGAAGCAGCAGTCAAGAAATCAAATGACGCATTACATTGGGCAAATCTGCTGCAAAAGATCTCTTTAAAGTGTTAAAAAGCAAAGATTTAACACTTTAAGGACTAAGGTGTGCCTGACCCAAGCCATGATGTTTTCAGTTGCCTCATATGCATGTGAAAGCTGGACCATTAATAAGAAAGACAAAAGCAGAATTGATGCATTTGAATTATGGTGGTGGTGAAGGATATTGAATATACCATGGACTGCCAGAAGAACAAACAAATCTGTTTTGGAAGAAACACACCCAGAATGCTCATTAGAAGTGAGGGTGGTGAGACTTCATGTCACATACTTTGGACATGTTATTAGGAGAGACCAGTCCTTGGAGAAAGATATCATTCTTGATATGGTAGAGGGTGAGTGAAGAAGAGGAAGACCCTCAATGACCCTCAGTGACCATATCAAGAATGGTGTAATGGCTTCAGCAATGGGCTCAAGCATAACAACGAATGTGAGAATGGTGCAGGACCGGGCAGTGTTTTGTTCTGTTTAATATAGTGTTGCTATGAGTGGGAACCGACTCGATGGCCCCTAACAACAACAGAAACCCTGTGAGGTAAGTAGTGTTATCTTTTTTTAAGATTATGAACTGAGTTCTGAGGCTCAAAGCAATTAAGTAATGGAAGATGACGTAACTAGAGAGTGGTAGACACTACCACTAAAGCCTAGGCTTCTCTCACCATGTTGCTAACATTTATACAGCATTTTACAGTTTTTGAAAGTACTTTTAGCAAGCATTTTTATCTCATTAATTCTTCACAACAACCACATTTACTTTTTACAGGTAGGAAACCACGGCTTAAAGCCTTGCTCAATACATGGTGGCACTAGGAGTGATGTTAGATGCCATCAGATACATTTACTATGTAGATTTAACCCTTCAGTTAAGTGCCTTCAGTAGGTTGCTTAGAAAACAGAATCCTCCAAACATCATTTTTTTTTTATAGCAAATTTCCTTTTTTTAAAATGTACAGATTTGTAGTTGAATTAAGTATTTTTCTCTCATATTATTAGCAAGCCATTAAACCTCCTCAGTTTTGTCCTGAGCTCCTTAAGAAGAGGAAGGTTTATGGACCCAGAGTTAGTTTGTTTTTTAAGCTAGACTTCCCTTAGATTCTGAGGTAACCCCCTCCTCTCTAAGCACTCCTTTCCCCTTCAGTTAACAATTACTTTAATAAAATAATCATTATTTTTCACAAAACTAGAGAGCAGTTGGGTCCTTCTGCTGAGCTGGACCAGGTGTGAACGATGTTTTCTTGGCTCAGTTATACACCTGTGGTCAGCTGATGAGTTGGCTGGGGCTGGATGGTCCAGGATAGCCTTAGGCTAGACAGCTTGGCTCTCTTCCACACAGTCTGTCACCCTCTAGGCAGCTAGCATGGATGATTCTCATGGTGGTGGCAAGATTACAAGAGAAAGAGTGAGTGAAAGCACATAAGGCTTCTGAGGCCTAGGTTCAGGGTTGACACACTACCACTTTTGTGTATTCTACTGACTGCAGGAAGTCACAATGCAAGCCCAGATTCAGGGGGCAGGGAAATCTGCTCCATGTCTTCATGAGAGGAGCTGCAGAGTCAGATGGTCCAGGGCTTGGATACAAGGTGGTGGTGGTGGTTGTGTGCCGTCAAACCGATTCCGACTCATAGCGACGCTATATGACAGAGTAGAACTGCCCCATAGGGTTTCTAGGAAGTAGCTGGTAGATTCAAACTCTTGTTTAGCAGGGGTGGAAAATCGAGGTCGTTTTTTAAATCCATTGACTATACTTGTATTACTTTGTACCAACTTAGAAAGCATAAATGGATTTTGCATAAGAAAAAAGAAAATGAAGATCATGATTTGTATTACTATGAGTTGTCTTTATATCTGAACTTAGGAGCCATGTTGAAGAGTGTACTGGTATCTAAGATAACTATTGGTCTGTACACATCTGGCGCAAAAAAAGAAGGCAACCAAAGAGTCAAAGAAGAGACTAGTTTATGGGCTAATAGTCTACACGAAACATGGCCTCACCTACCTTGATACCAGAAGAACTAGATGGTACCTGGCTACCATTACTGACCATTCTGACCAGGGACACAGTAGATGTTCCTGGATAGAACAAAACTCAAATTCCTACAAAAGGCTAGACTTACTGAACTGGCAGAGAAAAGAGGAACCCCTGAGACTGTCACCCCGAGATACCATTTAAACTTGGAACTCACACCACTCCTGGAGGTGACCTTTCAGCCAGAAAAGTGGCTTATAAAATAAATAATGCAACCCATGAGCACTGTACTCCTCTAAACAATCGTCTAAATGAGACCTAATGGTCAACATTTACCCTAGACCAAAGGGAAGGTAAGAGGGCAAAGAAGCTAGATTAACGGTCCAGGTTGCGTATCAACTTGGCTGTGCCATGATCCTTGGTGGTTTGGCAGTCGTATGATGTTCTGATCACTTCCATGATGAGATTTGATATAATGTGATCACTTGCATGATGGGATCCACTATGAGTAGCCAGTCAGTTGAAAGGGAGTTTCCTTCAGCATGTGGCCTGCATCAAATATAAGTGGACATTCTGGCAAAGCTTGGGGGCTTTTGCCCGCTCTGGATCCCGCAGCTGGCTCCTATTCATCTGACCTCTGGTGTCTTGGGACTTGAGCTAGCAAATTACCTGTGGCCTTGCCTGCTGATCTTGGGACTCATCAGTCTTTGCAGACTGTGAGCAAGAGACCTGCTCCCTGACCTGCCAATCTTGGGTTTGCCAGCCCCCGCGACTATATGAATTAGGAGAAGCCTCTATCCTGACCCATGGACTTGGGACGTTTCAGCCTCTACAATTGCAAGACCCTTTTCCTTGATGTAAATCTCTGTATATATTTATATACTTTGGTGGTTTTGCTTCTCTGGAGAACCCAGCCTAAGGCAAATGGAAACAGAACAACCAAAATGGAAATGATGAGAATGCTGACACATAGTGACCCTATAGGACAGAGTAGAACTGCCCCATAGAGTTTCCAAGGAGCACCTGGTAGATTTGAACTGCCGACCCTTTGGTTAGCAGCCGTAGCACATAACCACTATGCCACCAGGGTTTTCTACCAATGTATAGAAATTGTTAAATGAGGATTTAATTTACTATGTAAATTTTCTCTAAAATCACAATTTTCAAAAAAAAAAAACTTGTAAATAAACATTTTCTCAAATGTATTAGAAATGAGTAACTATATTTTAAAGTAAAGTTTTTATTGAAGCATATTATATATACAGAACAATGAACAAACTATAAGTGTACAGCTCAGAGAATTGCATTCCTTTTGGCGAGAAATGTTGCTGGATGCTATGGTGTCCCTAAGTGAACACACCTGTGTCCTTATCATTCAGGCCAAGAAATAGAACATTACCTATACCCCAGAATCCCTCCTTTTGTGCTTTTCCAATCTGTATTCCCTCCTTCTTTTCCAAAGATAATCACTATTCTGACTCTTAAAACCACAGATCAGTTTTGTCTGTTTATTAACTTCTAAATTATCTCATACATTTTTTTTTTTTTTTTTTTTTTTGAGTCTGGCTTCTTTCAGTCAGCATTACATGGACAGTATGTTTATATGTTTTCATTTAAAGTTCTGGTTAGTGAACTGATAATATCCATTAATATTTTCATTTAAAATAATTACAGTGCTGTTTTCCCTTCTTTCAGCATACTCTACTCTGACTTTTCTGTGTATGCAGCATGGTTACAACTTTGTTCCCAAAGTTCCTTTCAGTTCCATTGTCATACCTAAAACCTAAGGGCATTGATTTTTGTAACGTTTATTTCTCGCTATTAGGAGATAAAGGATATATATGGAAGTGATGTGGGTATAAGGAGCCCTGGTGGTGTAATGGTTAAGTGCTCAGCCACTAACTGAAAGTTGGAGGTTTGAACCCACCAGCAGCTCCATGGAAGAAAAGACCTGCCAATCTGCTTTTGTAAGATTATAGCCTGAGAAACCCTATGGGGCATTTCCACTCTGCCCTATAGGGTCACTATGAGTGGAATTGACTCTACGACAAAGAACAAAAACGATGTGGGCATTAAGAATGAAACTTAGAATACATCGGTCTTGCTATATATTTGGGTACTAATAGTGGAAAGTCAATTGGCAGAGTCAACCAGATTTGATAATTCAGTTCTTCAAAACACTTAAAAAATTAAAAAAAAAATTTTTGTGTGCCCACCACAGATTCATCACTATGCACTATTATATTTAGTAATTTAATTTTGTAAACTGTAGGGGTAATTAATATGATACCAAAATGTGGTTTACAATTTGAGTGGCTCAGATGGAATTGATAGATGTTTTACTGATCGAAGGTGCTGTTTGACTGTCCTAGGCATCCTCTTAAAACTACTGTTAACAGTTTCTAGTATAAGTAGGCACAATATTTTCAGTGAGAACTTAAACTGCTTTTGGTTTGGACCTAAGCATCATATTTCAGCATTTGAAAGTCAAATTGGGACCCATTCCTATCCATTTTAGAATCATTTTTCTGATGTGTCCTCTTATTACACTTACATCACTGGGATAGAATTCAAAAAGGAAATGTCTATTTTGTTCGCTTTTCCTTAGGAAAGACAGTGGTACAATGAGTCATTAGCACATTGTTTTTCCCAATAGCTTTTTGACCTTAAACTCTGGGGCTATAAAATCAATGGGGAGGTGCCTGTTGTATCACAAGTGATGAGGAAAGCCCGTGATAGATTCATTTGAGTGTGAATATTTCGAGAAGAAATTAATGTGGTGGTGTGGACAGGAGTCAGAAATCCAAGACCAACAGAGTAATTGCATGCTCTTAGAAGCATATTCCATGTGTAGCACACATGTATCATGAAATAAAAACAAGCTGTTTTCTGAGCTCTGATAATTCTTTCACCTTGTTACCCAGAAGAATTGTTGGGAAGGCAGTTGCTCCCACAGTGGTTCACCGCCTTTCACTGAGTCTAATAATTGAGTCCGTCCTCTGCTGGATTGTTACTTCATAATTGTGGGACCATTACAGGTAGGGAGGGAACGCCATGGCAGCAGTGAGGCCTAGGTAGAAGCAAATGTAACATGAACTGTACAGTGGTTTGCAGGCCAGCCCCAGAAAGGAAAATGTCACAAAGTGTGCTCCACCAGACCACCAGCTAAGAGGCATGTTGATGTTGTTGTTGTCAGGTGCTGTCAAGTCGGTTCCTACTCATACCAACCCTGTGTGCCACAGAGCGAAACACTGCCTGGTCCTGTGCCATCCTCACAATTGTTCCTGTGTTTGAGCCCATCCTTGCAGCCACTGTGTCAGTCCATCTTGTTGAGGGTCTTCTTCACTGACCCTCTTCTTTACCAAGCATGATGTCCTTCTCCCGGGACGTCCCTCCTGATAACACGTCCAAAGTGCGGTGGTTTGTGGGCCAGCCCCAGAGAGAAAATGTTCACAAAATGTGCTCCACAGACCACCAGCTCAGAGGCATGTTAATAGATGGTATGTGAAAAAAGGATTCCATGGCCAAATGTGTAGGAAATACTGAGTTAAACAGAGAACAATATTCCTTACCAGAGGACATCTTGGGGCTCCTAATGTGCTAATGTATATCTAATAAGCAAAGTTCCTTGAATGTATTTGGCCATAATTAGAGCCCCTCTTTTATCAGAGCTCTCATATAGCTAGTGTTTTATATAAATATACTTTGGGTAAAATTATTCTAGAGCATTGATCTTCAATTTTTTGTTCTCACAACTCCTAAAATAATTTTGAAAACTTAAGTATGTATTCATGCTTTTTTTTTTTCCATCAAAAGTTAAATAACTAAAGTAGATTCATTTCTGGCATGTTTATCGTGTGTATATGCTTTGAACATATTTTCATCAAAACCTGGGAGCTGTAGATTTGACTCATTTAGTTTATGAATAATGTTTACCATATAACCTAACTGGCAAAGCCAGGCCTCCTGAGAAACAAATCAGATTTATCACCTTTCCATGATGCTCCTTAAGGAGGGACATATTTCTGAATTGTATTTGTTTGGTGCCACTGAGAATTTTACATTTCAGGGCAGTGCATCTAGAAAGAGCCTGAACAGACAGGAGGCATGCTTTGACTTTGTAAAGAGGGAGAAGGTGCTAAGGAAAAGGGGGATGGAAAAAGACATTTAGCAAATGTGTTCTTAGGCAGATAACTTTTAGAAAAGGAAACATAAAAAGGCTGAGGACCTAGAGCTTGATTCCTATGTGTACCCTCTGGAATGTCTTCATGTGCCTTCAGAGGTCCAAGTACCCAGTGTGTGAAGACTGCTTTTCTGGAAGATCAAGAAATATATATGTCGTCTTAAGAGCACCTAAAGTAAATAATCTGTATTAGGTAGCCAAATGACCTGCCTGGCTGGGCAAAGTATTCCCTTCAAGAGGTAGTTTCTCTGCTTTCAAGTGGAAATAATACTGCTAATGGGATCTATATTGGAATTGCTATCCACCAGCAAAAATTAAACATACATGCAGAGTCTCCAGAAAGCTTTGTGTCTTCTGAAAAGATCTTCATGTGCTGTTCTCACTTTGTACCTAATTGCTGTTGGTAATTGGACATGCTTCATTTCTTGTATAAACTTGCGTCGCTAAAAAGGCAGTATGTTATTACTCACTTTGTTAAACATATACTCTCCCTTGTAGGAGAATAGATACATAAAAGTGTGTTTATTTCCCATTAAGGCACTTACACTATTCCTAATATATTATGTATTGATTGTCATACTTTTATTATTCCTTGGCACTTTCGACCCTGGCAACTGGCAGAGTGATTTGAACTCAGAGAATATTTAAGTTAGAAGTAACCTCGGGGATTATCTAGCTCAGCCTCTTTGCATTATAGGAGAGGGAAATTAAGCGACTTGCTCTAGGTAACACAATTTAGTATCTGTGATCGTTAAGATTGTGGCCATGATTCTCAGTGGTTTAGTAATGATGTAGTTTGGCAGTTGTATAGTGATGTAATCACTTCCATGATGAGATCTGATATAATTTAATCACCTCCATGATTGAATCGGCTATGAGGAGCCAATCAGTTGAAAGGGTGTTTCCTTGGGGGTATGACCTGCATCCAGTATAAATGGACTTTCTTGCAAAGCTCACTAGTTTTTGCTCTGCTCTGGTCCTGCATTTGGGTCATCAGCATCTGACCTCCAGTTCTTGGGACTTGGGCCAGCAGCCTGCCATCTGATCTGTGGATCTTGGGTTTGTCAGGCCCTGCAGCTACATGAGTCAGGAGAAGCCTCCAGCCTGACGCCTGACACCTGACCCACGGACTCTACAACAAATCTCTCTATATGATAAATCTCACTTCACTGGTTTTGCTTCTCTAGAGAACCCAGCCTAAGACAGTATCTCAACTCAATGAGATTTGAAAAACAAACAAACAAACAAAACTAGGGCTTAATGGGCTATTTCTCCCAGTAGATTTCTTCACTCCCCTTAATCCTTTTTAAAAAAAATATGATCTTGGACAAAATTATCACTCTAAAATGAGAATAATGATTCTTGTGTTACCTCACAAAATTGTTATGCAGAACCAATGTGATAAGGTGTACTATGCAATTACAGGGGGTGATGATGATGATGATGTTATTGTTCAACTTGATGACAACCCTCCTCGCGTCACTGTACTGGATAATTGTGTCATTCTTCAGTACTGATAACTAGTCTGTGTTGTATTTCAGAATGTTTAAAGAAAGTCTCTTATTATGCACATTTCCTAACCACTCAGAATTTTTACAGTATCTAGTTCATAAATGCTTAGCTTTCTATTTCCATTTTATTTGGTTGAACCATTGGACTTTGCCAATATCCAACCATTTTAGACCTGTAAGAACATTTTTGTATTATTAAGCCTTATATGTGGCCTCAGGTACATGGTGGGCTATATAGGACATAGAAACTCAATGAATGTTTTAAGTAAGAGAAGAATGTGAATCTCCTTCATGTAAGCTGCATCCCAAGTACACTCTAAAAGAGCACATGAGAATATACGAACTTCTCCCCTTGCTTCTGCTTCTATAAACTTCTACAAACATTCTAACACAGCAGCTCAGGTGGACATATGGGGATGGGTGACTGGCTCTACAAGGGTGCCAGCCATTCATTTTGGCCATCATTCTTTAACTCAGTAAGTTGTACCTTATGCAGTATAGACCACTCCTTCAACGGATGGAATTCCACAGTTTTTCAGAAAAAATAAGTGCTCCACAGAGGAAGAACAATGAAAAAAATTCATGTTATTATCCATTTGATTTTTAAACTAAGGACTAAATAATTTTTATTTAAGGAGAATGCATTAAGGGAGATTTGCCGACCCTGTAAAATGTGAGACTTCTGAAAAGCAATCATGTTGGTCAAATACAAGTTATTTATAAATATTATGATCAAGTTAGAAGTAGTTGTTTGATTTTAAAAATGAAATCAGTCTTAGGAATTAAAGTCTAAATAGAATTGTAATTCACAATTTGCCAATCACACTCCATACAATTGTTACACTTTGGCCTGATATAGTCTTCTCTTAGTGTGCTCCTTGCACTTCTAATATTTAGGTGCAGTATGTTCACTTTAACCCATGTTTTGTTCTTCATGTGTTTGTGAGTCTTTAATTTCCTTCAGTATATTTAGAAAGGTTTTAAAAAGCTTGACTAGCCCAGAAAGTCATTTATATAGTCAATTATTTCAAATTGACAGTTGCTCATGTTTCTTATTAACTTCTGAGGGTTTAAATTAAAAAATAGTGAGGGATAAAGTTTTAAAAAAAAAAAGGCTATAAACTAGTCAGAAGCTGTCCTCAGGAATAAAACATGGAATGGAAGAATGAAGCAGTGAAAAATAAGTGAACACCTACTGATTTTTATACTTTGCATATAGGTAAGTTAGCAGTTTAATGAAATGCCTTCCAAAGTTCTATTTGTGAGTGAACTGTTCCATCTTGGGACATGATTTGCCATAGAAATGATATTATAAATCAGTGATTTTCAAATTTTCTTAAGAAATAGAACCCTTTTAATAAATACCATCTTATCCTAGTATTTGAAGCAGATAAAAGGGAACTACTTTGCTTAGGGCAGAGGTGCAGGGTGCCTAGGGCTCCACGGAACAGGGCTGCAGATCATATTTACTTGCTGATGAATCATGTCAAGGTCCTGGTTAGACATTGTAGTGCTGGGACTCTGACCTCGGGACTTAATTGCTGTTTTGCTTCCAGTTGAGCCTCCTGTCTCTCCTCAGACTAAAGCACAGTCTCAGAGAAAGCCAGTTAATGTCCCAAGTTGAAGTGAATGAAACCCTTCAAGGCCTCTAGAGCCAGTGCAAACCTCCATGCCATCTTCCTTCTCAGACAGCATCACTTCAAAATGATGCCTTTTGTACCTAACAAACTCATGCTTTCATCCTCTGTGTTTCTCAGTCAGGGCTCTACTGACATTTTTGGCAAGACAATTCTTTGTCAAGGGGAACTAACCCACATTTTTAAGGTTTAGCGTCCCTGGAGTCTACCCACTGTGTGTTCCATTTTCATTGTGGCAACACAAAGGGTTCCGTAGGCAGGCAGTACACCCCCACTTTGAGAACTACCAGCTGATCCCTGAGTGCTAAGAAGGAAGCAATCTTTTTGACTTATAATCTTTAAATAGGTATTTGCATTTTAGAAGACAACATTTTTATATACAAAGGGCTAGTAAGTATATGAAAAGGTGTTCAGTATCATTACTCATGAAGGAAGTACAAATTAAAACCACCCAAATGACTAAAATTAAAAAGACTGGTAGTAAGTTGGTGAGTATGTGGACCAGTTGGTCCTAAGAATGTAAATTGGCATAACTACTTTGGGCAACTGTTAGACGATATGTATGAAGGTAAAAACGGGCCTTCTCTATTGGCCCAGAAAATCCACTCCTATATATGTACTTAAGAGAAATGAGTACTTAGGTCTACCAAAAGACATATACATGAATGTTCGCACAACATTGTTCAGAATAGCCCAAAACTGAAAACAATCTAAAAGTCTACCAACAGTAAAAAATATATACTTAAGAGAAATGAGTACTTACCCAGACTTAGGTCTACCAAAAGACATACACATGAATGTTCGCACAACATTGTTCAGAATAGCCCAAAATTGAAAACAATCTAAAAGTCTACCAACAGTAGAATGGATAAATTAATTTTAGTGTGCTCACACAATAGAAGATAATATAACAGTGAAAAAAGAATGGACTACTGATAATGCGACTACACTGATAAATCTAACAGGCATAATGATGAATGAAGCCAGACAAAAGAATATATACCATACGACTCCCTTTATGTGATGTTCAAGAACAGGCAAAGCTAATCTATAGTGATAAGAGTCAAAATAGTGGTTACCTGTGGGAGGAAGGATGTTCTAAAATGATGGAAACGTTCTAAGTGATGATCTGCTTGTTGTTACGCAGTATGTGTACGCACACGTCTACACTCATACAAACACATATGCACATATATATGTAAAAATTGATGTAGTTGTACACTTAAGATTGATGTACTTCACTGTATATAAATTAAAAAGAGAAAACTTGGAAATTTAAGTAAATTTCCAATTTTTGGAATTTTAGAAAATTAAATTTAAATAAATTGAGTCAGTTGAAGGAAACAGGGGTTTTCCTGAAAGGTATGAAGAATGTGTCATGGAGGAATAGTCATCCTTCTAGGTTCCTGTGGCCAGAATTATGGAGGTGATGGTCATAGTGGTGGTGGCACAAGGTGATTAGAATAGAAGTGGTAGGAGAAGTCTTACATGATTTCCCTTCCTCATGGATTTTTCAATTCCTTCCTGTTTATACTGTTTGTCTCTCTAAAACATTGTAATTCCTCCATCTCCATGGCATCATGGTTGAGGCACCGGGCACTCTTGAGGAGAATCAAAGAGAGAGATGATGGTTTAAATCAGGGATTTATGTGTAGTGGGGAAAACCTCCATCTTAACCGGGTAATTAGCAGTGAGGCTGAGATGGTGCTGTCATAGAAACCCCCAGACAAGGAAAAATTCTTGGTGACCATGGAATGTATAGTGTTGCAACTAGTGAACAGGGGTATGTGCAATTCAAGGAAGGAGGAAAGCTAATAACCATACCCTAGTGGGGGATGAAGCCAGTGGGGGATGAAATGAAGTATAGAGTGGAAATTCTGTCCATCCTTTTGACCACAACTGGCTGGTTACCCAAACTTGAAGTTTAAGCCGGGACATATGATAAGGGGCCTCACTTGTGCCATGTAAGCCCCAACTTGACTTGGCATTCTTTCTTGTCCTTCTTTGTGGTTTTCTTAAAGACAATGAGTTATAGGGAATATTTTCAGTTACATCTTGTGCATAAATAAGTATTGCAGCACACCATGCACTCTGGTAAAGTGCTGGACCATACGCTGTACCAAGTATAATCTAGCTGTACCAGTATCCAACTGAATCCAAATTAGAATGCTGTAGAATTTATACCACAAATATATCTGTTAAATTGTCATTTGAATGTGGTTGAAAATGTCATATTTTATCACTGAAATTAAATTAAAAAATGCACGTTGGATAACATATAATGTCCAAATAAATATTTATGCCCACCAAAAAAAAAAAAAAACAACTGCTGTCGAGTCGATTCTGACTCATAGCAACCCTATAGGACAGAGTAGAACTGCCCAATAGAGTTTCCAAGGAGCACCTGGCAGATTAGAACTGCCGACCTCTTGGTTAGCAGCCATAGCACTTAGCCACTATGCCACCATGGTTTCCGTATGCCCACCTAGAACTTGAAATATAAGCTAATAATGATTTATTGAGGCCTGTATTTGCCTTTGGAAACCCTGGTGGCATAGTGGTTAAGTTCTGTGGCTACTAGCCAAAAGGTTGGCAGTTCAAATCCACCAGGCACTCCTTCAAAACTCTGTGGGGCAGTTCTGCCCTGTTTATAGGGTTGCTATGGATGGGAATTGACTCAACGGCAACGGGTTTGGTTTTGGTTTGATATTTGCCTTTATATGTGAAAATGCTGCCAGTAATGTGTTACCATTGTGTTTGATTTCAATTTAGAAAATTAATGTTTTAGGACGCTCAATACAATTTTATAGAAGAATTAATGGTTGAAGGAAGTAAATATTACTTGAAATGGAATTGCTAATAGCCAGTCTATCAGCTATTAAGCTTCAAAGCCTGAATATACTACTTCCTTTTCATTTTTAACTTATCACATCGTTTTTTCATTTTTAAATTAATTACATTTGAAAAGCAAATGACTGCATAATCTTTATTTTCTAAAATCTCACATTTTTATCTCTCCTTTTTTCAAATCACTATGATTTTTTCATGAATCACCATATGCAGATAGTCCTTTTTTATTGTTTTATTGTGGTAAAAACATATATAACAAAACATTTGCCAGTTCACCATTCTTACATGTACAGTTCACTGACATCAGTTACACTCACCTGTTTTGCAGCCATGACCACTATATACTGATGACCTAAGTCTCTCTCCTAGCCAGATTTCCTCTTTCACTTTATTCCTGAATGTTTTGTTGCTACTAGGTATTTATCCTTGGGTATCCCAATGTAACCCTGAATGGTAAAAGTTACCTCTTTATCATCTTGTACTCTTTCCCCCTCAGACCTCCCTTCACAAAACTTAACAGTAGCTTTTTCTCTTTTCTCAGGTTAGAAGCCTCCCAAGCATCTTTGACTCCTTTCTCTTGCTTTCTAGTGTTGTGTTGGCCAGTCCGGGGGAAAAAAAAAAATCAAACCCATTGCCATCGAGTCAAATTCGGACTCACAGCGTGAATATAGGACAAAGTAGAACTGCCCCCTAGGGTCTCCAAAGCTGTAAATCTTGATGGAAGCAGACTGCCACATCTTTTTCCCACAGCTGGTGGGTTTGAACTACCGACCTTTTGGTTAGCAGCCAAGTGCTTAACCACTTTGCCACCGAACACCATGTATTGTCAGCTGTTTTCTAAAGAATTTTCCAGCCCGTCCTTCCCTTCCTGTCTGTTCCCACTGTCACCAACCTGGCCTTGTCCCCAGTCTCATACTTGTATTACTACTTCTATCAAACGTTTAGTCTCTTCTCACCAAGCCATGTGCAGGCCAGATGCATTTCCCTACAGCTTGCCTTTGACTACATCTTTCTGTTGTTTAGAAACCTTTGGTATAGCTCCCTGTTCTCAATAAAATTGATTCAAAACCTAGCCTATCTTAACCAGCCTACCTTTCCAGCTTTATTTCCACCCCTTTACCTTCCTGCAACTTTTATCCTCACCAGCGGTTTGGCTCACAATTTATGAGCCCCTTCCCGTCGCTAGTTTGTCTGTTCATGTTCCAGTGTCAGCCCACGTAGAGCATTTCTTCCCTTACTCCCCCCATATGACTCCTCCCCAGACTTCAACATCCAGATGTTTAATACCCTGATGAGGTCTTACCTCCTTCTCAATGCTGCAATCTCTCTCCTACCTCTAACTTCCTGTAATAGCTCTTACTGTTTGTATGGGCATTTTCATAATTTAACTTCTAGATTTTGGCATTTGTTCGAACTGTGTTATCATGAAATGCTTTTCACTTCTTTAATTTCTCACATATTTGTATGTATAGCTAGACTGTATATGCCTCTAGTAGGAAAGCTTTTGCCTTACCTGTGTGCTCCACAGTGCCTAGCATGCACTGTTGTTGTTGTTGGTACCTGCTGTCAAGTTGGCCCTGACTCATGGGGACCTCATGCACAAGGGAATGAAACACTGCCCATTCCTGCTCCATCCCTATGATTGATTACTGATTGGACCATTGTGATCCATAGGGTTCTCACTGGCTGATTTTCAGAAGTAGATTGCCAGGCCATTCTTTCTAGCCCACCTTAAGTCTGGAAGCTCCACTAATACCTGTTCAGCATCATAAAGACATGCAAGCCTCCACCGACAGACAGGTAGTAGCTATGTGTGAGGTACATTGGCTGGGAATTGAACCAGGGTCTCCTGCATGGAAGGCAAGTATTCTACCACAGAATCACTATTGCCCCCAGCATACATTAACACTGTTTTGTTCACTGGTAAATCCTTAGCACCCAAAACAGAACCTGGCCCATAGGAGATGTATAATAAATATTTATTATTTAAATTGCAGATGTTTAATAAATGTTTATTGGTTCGATTTTTAGTTATTCATACCTCCTGCAATAAAATTGCTAGCATCCCTGTTGTACCGTAGCTAAAAGATAATTATGGTGAAAAAGAAAGTGAGTATAATTTATAGCCAGAGCTTGTTTAATAGCTGCTAAGAAATTGTGTTTTCTTGCAGATATTAATGAATGCCAGCTACAAGGGGTGTGCCCTAATGGTGAGTGTTTGAATACCATGGGCAGCTATAGATGTACCTGCAAAATTGGATTTGGGCCAGATCCTACCTTTTCGAATTGCATTCGTAAGTAATGATCACTTTTTGTTCCTTTTTTGAATCAGTTATCTTTGGGGTTCATCCAAAAAAAAAGAAATATGCAGACAATCCTCATTAATTAAAATTACAAGAGTGATGGGACCAGTCTGGTATTGTAAAATAAATCTATATCATGGAAACTTCTCCAAAATGCATTTTTATTACATTCAGATAAATATAACCACTAAAACGATGGTAGAGATCAAGTACACTAAGGTAATATACTTTAATAAAAAGAAAGAATTTAATTAAAATTAGTGTATCAACTCTTCGTGGTACCTGAGAAATGAAAACAGATATTCCTTTTTTTTTTTTTTTAAGTATTTTAAGTATTCTTTAAGCAGAGTTAAGCTTTTTTCCAGCTTCTACTTTTAATTATTCCAAATTCTGAATCACGGGAGTCTGATTTAATGATGTTTCACTGTACTCTGTCAGTTGGAAAAGTCTGGGAAATAGTTAACAAGGCCTTGCATCTCAAATTTACAAATTCAGCTCTAATTTCAAATACTCTATACTATTGTTCTCAGAAACCACTAAAAAATCCCATAAATTATAAGATTTTGTTTGACAAATGCTGTCTGTTTTAAGTTTTTTTTTTCCCCCTTGTGCCTTGTAGGGGTAAAAATCCCTTAAACCATATGTTTTAATTCTGGTTCAGAAAATATAGTTTCACCAAAGAGACTCCCCACTATACACACACGCACACACACACGCACACACAAATCCAGTGTGACTACTACAAATCACATAACAATTAGATATGGATGCACTCTGGATATAAAGTTCCTGAATGCAGAGTTTTATCAAGACTACTTTATTTGTGCCCATTACTACAAAAGTAAGCAAACACTCTACAGATCTTTAAAAGCCCTATACAATTAAAGTTAAAATTTTTTAAACAAACTTTTGGTAGAAAACTGCTAAGATAATCTTTAAAGCAATTATGTATTAGTTTCTGACTGCTAAATTTTTGTTTTTTACTTATGTATTTGTATTATGGTATTGGTATATATTTCTTGTCCCCACTTTATTTTCGTTTGCAATTTGGTCAAGTTCAGTTTTTCATGAGGTACTGCTATCATTAATTTTTAGCTATGCATAGCTCCTTAACTCTGTGCACTAAGCTGAGATCCATAGAGATGATGAAATGAAAACACATGTAGTAATATAAAAAATGACAGTGTCATTTGTTAATTTAAATGAGTTTGTTGGGTCTTTTGGAACACTGTTACTAATTATTGCTATTTTCCTTTAAAAACTGTCAAATGCAAATTAGGAAATTTTGCACATAAGTTCTTTTCTCCATATTCTTTTTACAAATAGTTCTGATCATGAAGCAGATGGATACCTAATTATAGGGCTTTTTTGGGGAGTGAGAAACATCGACTATAAAATTATGTTTGCGTACAAGGTACATTTGAAAACTGATGAAAAGATTTCTAAATTTCAGGCCAAAAATTACATTGTTGACAATATCCAGATAATTTAGGGATAATTTTTGGCTGACTTGAATACATGAGTAAATATTTTAAATAGCTTTTATAATTTAAGCATAAAAGACTATAAAGAGTTTGGATATAAAATTCATTGTGATTTTTTTTTCCCTTAAATAATTTGACTTGTAATCTTGTTAAAATAATTACATGGAAGGTTGCAGATTGAGTAAACTTTGAGAGCTGGTCACAAAATGTTTTATTAAACTTTGACTAGATCTGATATCTAGAGTTAAGGGCAGACATCCAGGTTTTAATAAGATTGTAGAAATCTGCCAATGAGATTTTCGAAACATTTTCACATTTCCTTAGCATTTATTTTTGTGTCATTGCTATAATAATACTGAACTTATTAAACAACGATCCATTCTTATTTGAAAAATAATTCAATTTTACGATTCAGCTACAATAGCTGAAATGATAAATATTAAGAGACTTCTGGTGCTAGTTAAATATTCTAGTTTCAAGTTAAAACGTGAGCGCATTACCAGCATTGAGTGGGCAGATTTATTTCTCTTTCCTCTGATTTCACCACATATAACATCTCAGAGATGTGTAGAGTTCTTTTAGTAGTTGTGATTTGGACCAGTCCAGTCTGACTTGATGGCAAACTATATTTTGGAGGACCAGGTTGGGGAAGCCTGATGACATTTGGGAAGAACTCAGGGAAAGGTGTGATGTTTACAGAATAGAGAACAAAAGCAACAAGATGGGGATGATGGTGGTGCCCTTGATATTCACGGAGAAGTAGAAAAAGATGACTAAAAACAGCTGGCATCGAGTCAGTCTGGCTTATGGTGACCCCATATGTGTCAGAGTAGAACTGTGCTCCATCAGGTTTTCAATAGGTGATTTTTCAGAAGTAGATTGCTAGGCCTTTGGTTCCAGGCACCTCTGGGTAGACTTGAATCTCCAACCTTTCAGTTAAGAGCCGAGCATGTTAACCATTTGCATCACAGGGATTCCGGAAGGATACTAGAAAACATCAAAAAAAAGAGAGAGAGAGCCTAAGCAAATTGTCATTTGTAATATATGTTCTTAAGAGGTATGAAAGCAGCTTGAGATAGGGCATGCAAGCAACATCTGCTCAGGCAGTATGAATTTTGGGCATATCCAGGCCATAAAGGGTGAGGCCAACTCTGGGAACTCTAAGAAATGCACTTGGCAACAGCTGAGGAGCAATGGGAAACTCTCCCTGTTCTCTAATGCACTGAGGTGAACACCCTTAAGAATTGCTTGACTCCAGCCAAAGTTTGCAACCATTTTCACTTTCTCTCCTTGCCCACTCATTGTCCTTGACTCACCTAAGCTGAAAGGAAGAACACAGGAGAATGAGGGCATTTCTGGTCTCTGACCTCTGTGTCTCTAGCTTAGGATGCTGCAGCACCATTTTGCAGACCTGCCTCTACCTATTTTATGAGAAAAGGTGAACATTTTAGGACTTGTCAAATAAATCCGAGAAAAGTAAAATAACCTTCACCATCAGAGTAGCAAGACTTTCTGACTGTCGGAACGGCAATTGATTTTCTTTAGGAATTCAAGAGCTCCTGGGTGGGAGCTGTGAGGGTGTGTCCATAGGTTCAGTAAAAGGGCCCAGATAAAAAAAAAAGACTTCTGAGCCAGGACTTTTGGTATTTTATGGGATTCTTAACTCATGAACATGGAGCTTATTGACAGCTATAGAGGGGTAAAGAGAAGAAATGCTCAGGAACTTCTGACGTAGCCCTAGAAATCCTAAGAAGAAGGACAAATCCCTTCCAGGCTGGTCATATTTATGTACAGTATTTCTTTTTAACTCCCCCGGCATCTTTATATGAGTTTTATTATTATTTTACACATTGGGAAACCAAGGCTAGGAGTTTAAGTAACTTTCCAAAATCACGCAACTAGCGACTGACAGCTGAGATGTAAAACTGGGATTGTGCCTCCAAATTTTGTGTTCTGGTCTTTCAGGAGTTGGCAAACTATGGCCCATGAGCCAAATCTGGCCCACTGTGTGTTTTTGTAAATGAAGTTTTATTGGAACACAGCCATTCCCATCCATTACATATTATCTAAGGCTGCTTTCTTGCTACAGTGGCAGAATTGAGTAATTGCAACAGAGATTATATATACTATATGACCCTTTATAGACAAAGTTTGCCAACCCAAGGGTTACATAAGTGCTATCCAGTAGAGCTTTCTGCAATGATGAATCTGTATATTCTATATCTGTGCTGTCCAATACAGTAGCCACTAACTACATGTGGCTTTTTGAAATACGGCTAGTGTGACTGAGGAATTGAATTGTTAATTTAATTTAAATTTAATCCAAATAGCAACATATGGCTAGTGGTTTAGTGGCTAATATATTGCACAGCTCAGTTCTAAATCATATTTTACAAAGCAGAATAGGTAAATGACTGCTAGACATTCTGCTTTCCCTCTAAAACCAGTTTCCTTCTTGACTAGTATTTTTGTCCTTGGTAATAAAGTTCTCCCAAGCACTCAACAACTCTGATAATAATAATTTTTATTGTGTACTTAATAAGTGTTAGGCACTGTGATAAACACTTTGGATTATCACATATAATCCTTACAAGATTATCTGTGAGGTTTGTATTGTTATTCTTCTATTTTATAGTTGAGGACATTGAGGCACAGAGAGGTCAAGGGTCTTTCCAAAAGTCACACAGCCTATAAGTGGGACAGCCAGATTTGAAACTGTATCTCTCTTACTCCATAACCTAAGCCTTTAACAGGAAATGGAAAAGGTCCTGAATTGACAGGAGTAAGTCATTTATTTAAGGACAGCTGCTATTTAATCTCACCTGCCAACTATAGGACAGATACGGTAACTTTGCAATGGGTCTAGAATCATTCTTTCATTTTGGTCTTCCCAGAATTTATTTTTCACAGCCCATTTCCCACAATGGGGATTCAGCGGTTCTTATTTCCGTAGGAAAGTTTCTCTCAGGTCCCTCTTAACACCTTTATCTGCCACCACATGCCTATCCCAACACTCATCCCCGTAGAGATTTTAAGTTTTAAAGGGATAAAACCTAATGGTGGAATTTTATCTAAGAGTCAAATGAGGATATTGGAGGTGGGGGTAGGAGTGAAAACAAACTAGTAGGTGGGGTTAGATAAACTCTACTCTGTTGCTGTCCTATGAAGTCTTTTATAATTTCCATGTTCTTGTATATACCAGATTAATTTTTATCTGCTTAATGAAATTTATTGTTCACATTTTAAGTGATTAGGGCAGCATATCTTTTTTGTATTGGGCAAATCTTTTTTTTTTTAATTTTAGATGAAAGTTTGCAGAACAAACTAGCTTCTCATTAAAGAGTTAGTACACATATTGTTTTACGACATTGGTTAATAACCCCATGACATGTCAGCACTCTCCCTTCTCAACCTTGGGTTCCCAGTCACTAGCTTTCCTGTCCCCTCCTGTCTTCCAGTCCTTGCTTCTGGGCTGGTGTGCCCCTTTAGTCTGATTTTGTTTTATGGGCCTGTCCAATCTTTGGATGAAAGGTGCACCTCAGGAGTGACTTCATTACTGAGCTAAAAGGGTGTCCGGGGGCCATACTCTCAGGGTTTCTTTAGTCTCTCTCAGGCCAGTAAGTGTGGTCTTTTTTTGTGAGTTAGAATTTTGTTTTACATATTTCTCCGGCTTTGTCCAGGACCTGCTATTGTGATCCCTATCAGAGCAGTCAGTGGTTGTAGCCAGGCACCACGTAGTTGTACTGGACTCAGTCTGGTGGAGGTTGTGGTAGTTGTTGTCCATTAGTCCTTTGGACTAATCTTTCCCTTGTGTCTTTAGTTTTCTACATTCTCCCTTGCCCCCAAAGGGGGTGAGACCAGTGGAGTATCTTAGATGGCCACTCACAGGCTTTTAAGACCTCAGACGCTATTCTCCAAAGTAGAATGTAGAACATTTTCTTTATAAATTATGTTGTGCCAGTTGAGCTAGATCTTCCCCAAGACCATGGTCCCCACAACCCTCAGCCCAGTAATTTGGTCCCTCAGGGAACTTGGGTGTGTCTGTTTAGCTTCCATGACCTTAGGGCAGCATATCTGAAAGTATAAAAAAAAGTATAAGCAAAGATTATTGTGCAACTCTGAGGCCATAATTGTCAATTACTTAATATACCATTGGTGAACCCAAATAAGAGAACCATAGCATCTTACATTCTTACTCTGTTTTGTAATTGAATTGCTGTCATCATTGGGTACATGGTCAGAATTCAATACTATATTTGAGTATAGAGCTATATGTTTATTACCATTCTGAATATTTGTCTCATATTTCTAGCCAAGAGCAAAAGATTTGTTTTCCTGGCTAATGTAGCATTTCTAGTAGGTTGTTAGAAGAGACCCTGAAATTTGCTCTTGAATGTAGAGTATTTAAAGTGAATGGCAGAAATGGTAAAGTAACAGAGCTGAACAGAAGATTTCAAAGAGCAGCTCAAGAAGACAAACTATTATAATGAAATGTGCCAAGACCTGGAATTAGAGAATCAAAAGGGAGAAACATGCTTGGAAATTCTCAAGCTGAGAGAACTGAAGAAAAAATTCAGACTTCAAGTTGCAATTTTGAAGGATTTTATTGGCAAAATATTGAACGACCCAGGAAACATCAAAAGAAAATGGAAGGAATACAGCGTCACTGTACCAAAAAGAATTGGTCGACATTCAACCATTTCAGGAGGTAGCATATGATCAAAAACCAATGATATTGAAGGAAGACATCCAAGCTGCACTGGAGTCATTGGCAAGAAACAAGGCTCTAGGAATTAATGGAGTACCAACTGAGGTGTTTCAACAAACAAATGTAGCACTGGAGACACTCACTAATCTATGCCAATGAATTTAAAAGACAGCTACCTGGTCAACCACCTCGAAGAGATCCATATTTGTGCCCATTCCAAAGAAAAGTGATCCAACAGAATGCAGAAATTACTGAACATTATCATTAATATCACACAGAAGTAAAATTTGCTGAAGGTCATTCAAAAACAATTGCAGCAGTACATCAAAAGGGATTTGCCAGAAATTCAAGCCGGATTCAGAAGGGGATGTGGAACAAGGGATATCATTGCTGATGTCAGGTGGATCTTGGCTGAAAGCAGAGAATACTAAAAAAGCATTTACCAATGTTTTATTGATTATGCAAAGACATTTGACTATGTGTATCATAACAAATTATAGATAACATTGTGAAGAATAGGAATTCCAGAACACTTAATTGTGCTCATGAGGCACCTGTACTTAGACCAGGAGGCAGTCATTCGAACAGAACAAGGGGATACTGTGTGGTTTGAAATCAAGAAAGCTGTGCGTCAAGGTTGTATCCTTTCACCATAATTATTAAACCTGTGTGCTGAGCAAATAATCTGAGAAAAAAAAATATGACAAAGAATTTGGCATCAGGATTGGTATAAGACTCATTAACAACCTGTGATAAGCAGATGACGCAACCTTGCTGGCTAAAAGTGAAGATCAAAGACTAAGGCCTTTAGTATGAATTACACCTCAACATAAAGAAAACAGAAATCCTCATAACTGGACCGATAAGAAGAATCATGATAAACAGAAAAGATTGAATTTGTCAAGAATTTCATTTTACTTGGATCCACAATCAATGCCCAATTGTACATTGGGCAATCTGCTGCAAAAGACCTCTTTAAAGTGTTCAAAAACAAAGATGTCACTTTGAAGACTAAGTGCACCTGCCTCAAACCATGATATTTTGTCTCATGCATGTGAAAGCTGGAGAATGAATAAGGAAGACCAAAGAAAATTGATGCCTTTGAATTATGGTGTTGGTGAAGAATGTTAAAAATACCATGGACTGCCAGAAGGATAAGCAAATCTGTCTTGGAAGAATACAGCCAGAATTCTCCTTAGAAGCGAGGATGACGAGACTTTGTTTCACATACATTTGACATGTTATCAGGAGGGACCAGTCCCTGGAGAAGGACATCATGCTTGGCAAGGTAGAGGGTCAGCGAAAAAGAGGAATACCCTCAATGAGATGGATTGATATAGTGACTGCAGCATTGGGCTCAAACATAGCAACAATTGTGAGGGTGGCGCAGGACTGGGCAGTGTTTCATTCTGTTATGCATAGCGTCTCTGTGAGTCAGAATTGACTTGATGGCACCTAACAACATTTAAGAACCCAGAGGCACCCTTTATTATTGGTCTTGAGTATTGTTCCACAACATAATGCTTTCCACTTATTCTTTAGAACTCTTTTGGCAATTTTTTTTTTTAATTTGGGGATGAACTTTTTAACTGAATAGAGTGTATAATCGTGTACTGTATCTTAAGTAATAAATGTAGCATGCTGGTGAGTTATTCTATACAATTAGCCTTCTAACCGTGATTAAAGACACTGAGACAGTAAAAGCACCAATCTATTCATCCTTGCATCATGCAAGAGTATTGTATAGCATATTGTTCCACAGTTATGTGTCACGTTGATTAGAATGTGTAAATGCTAACGTTGTTTAATGAAATGAATGAAATTGCCATGCTAGTTATTTTAAATGATAAAAGAATAATAGATAATTTATTTAGGTTTTAAAATAGGAACAATTTTAAAGGGTACACCCTGTTAGAAATTTGAGACATAAATGGACACTTTTTGGTCCACACAGTTGTAGATCATTGAAAAATTGCATTGCATCAGTACACTTTAGGCATGTAAGCCATGCCTTTTCAAAGATTTCTTTGTTTTCTTCCATCCTTGAAGGAGTAAATTTTTAATTTAGTTGAGTGATATGTACACTCAGGGCAGGGCGAGCTTTTAAGTTAGAACGTGATCTGACCATCCACGCCTGTCTAAAGATCCCACTTGAGTTGCTTGGAATTGTTGTTGTTAGGTGCCGTCAAGTCGGTTCCAACTTATAGCAACAGAATGAAACACTGCCTGGTCCTGAGCCATCCTTAAAATTGTTGTGCTGGAGCTCATTGTTGCAGCCACTGTGTCAGTCCACCTCGTTGAGGGTCTTCCTCTTTTCCGCTGACCCTGTACTCTGCCAAGCGTGGTGTCCTTCTCCAGGGACTGGTCCCTCCTGACAACATGTCCAAAGTATGTGAGATGGAGCCTCGCCATCCTTGCCTCTAAGGAGCCTCTAAGGAGCTTGGAAATAGTCATGGGAAAAAAAAAAGATACCCCAAAACTTAGGGAGACTGAGTTAGGAAATTATGGGAGGAAAAAAAAAAAGCTATGAAAAACAGAGATCTTTTAGGGTAAGATGTTCAGGGAGAATAGCTTGCTAGACCGCTGCTTTATTCTCCAGGTAATGAAATGCCTGAATTTTTACATTTATGTTTGTGCAGTGCCTGAGATTTAACAACCAGAGACTCAGTTTAATTAGCAAGCCATTTCTTATAATTCCGTACTCACATTAATCCCTTAAAATACTGAATTGATGATTTGGAGTTTTTATTTAATTTTAGCAAGAGGCCTGGTAGGTAGTTTCATAATATAGTACTTGGATGGGAGAGCAGGATAAGTGTAACAGGGATGGTGCCTCTGGATAGGTGCTTGGAGAGGTGAAAATAAGGACGTAGGTGTGGCGAAGTAGGAAGGGAGCCAGAGTCACAGTTTTCCAGTGTAAAGGACTTGAGGCAACTTTCTGCTCTGCTTCTGCTTCTGCTCCTGCTCCTGCTCCTGCTCTGCTCTGCTCCTGCTCCTGCTGTGCTCCTGCTTCTGCTCCTGCTTCTGCTCCTGCTCCTGCTCTGCTCCTGCTTCTGCTCCTGCTCCGGCTCTGCTCTGCTCCTGCTCCTGCTCTGCTCTGCTCCTGCTCCGCTCCTGCACCTGCTCTGCTCTGCTCCTGCTCCTGCTCCTGCTCCTGCTCCTGCTCCTGCTCTGCTCCTGCTTCTGCTTCTGCTCTGCTCCTGCTCCTGTTCCTACTCTGCTCCTGCTCCTGCTCCTGCTCCTGCTCTGCTCCTGCTCCTGCTCCTGTTCTGCTCTGCTCCTGCTCCAGCTCTGCTCCTGCTCTGCTACTGCTCTGCTCCTGCTCTGCTCCTGCTCCTGCTCTGCTCCTGTTTCTGCTCCTGCTCTGCTCTGCTCCTGCTCCTGCTCCTGCTCTGCTCCTGCTCCTGCTCCTGCTCTGCTCCTGCTCCTGCTCTGCTCCTGCTCCTGCTCCTGCTCTGCTCCTGCTCCTGCGCTGCTCCTGCTCCTGCTCCTGCTCTGCTCCTGCTCCTGCTCCTGCTGTGAATATCCTGTGCTCCTGGGACCTAGAACTAACACTAATGTAATTAGTATTAAAATTAATCCCCACCAGGTGTAAAATGTGCTCTCATGGATTGAGTTGACGTTGTTTCTATGGAAATACGTGTTGTAAATTCCAAACAATTGATTTGGAAAGAAAAATTTGGAACCAAACTCATGGATGAGCTGATCATACCAAAACTATGTATATGTTCTTAAGATTATGCAACATCCAGACATACATACATCCATACATACACATGCTGTATGAGAGATACTAAGTTATTTCAGTAACTTATTAACGTTCTGAGAGTAATAATAATGTTCTTAAATTTTCTTTTACTTTTGCTCTTTAACCTTTAATCTTTCATTAATTGCTTGCACAGACTCCAGAAAGCAAGTAGGAGAAGGGAGAAGGAAAGACTAAGACCTCAAACTTCTCAGTTGTAGCACTTTTCTGGGAGCTCTGGGCAGAACTGGTCTGACTATACATTTCTCTGTTGAGTTTCAACGCTTCATGAAGGTCTCCTTTTCTCTCAATCCCCACCCCCACCCTCAGTTCACCTATAATATCTCTCACTGACTATCTTTAAAAAAAAAAAAGTTGTCGTGGAGTTGTCTCCAACTCATGGCGACCCCATGGGTTTTCAGTGGCTGATTTCAGAAGTAGATTGCCAGGACTTTTTTCTGACGTGCCTCTCAGTAGACTCGAATTTCCAGTCTTTTGGTTAGCAGCCATGTGCTGAAATTACATTGTTGAAATTCTGCCACTAAGCAGTGATGAAGGTGGGTACAGATGCCCTGGGGAAGATGATGCCATCTATTTTATTATCAATAAGGGTCGTTACTATAGGGTTGCTGTAAGTCAGAATCGACTTAGTGGCAACAGGTGTTGACATGTGCTTTTTGTCTACTCTGTACTTTCGTATATGTTGTATCTAATCTGCATACTTGGGCCTATCATTTTATAAGTGTAGACATTATTGAGGCCCAGTGAGGTGATGTGGTTGAACCCAGGCCTGTCTGGCTTCAAAACCTTGATCTCTCCATTGTCTTACAGCACCTTAATTTAATTGGTTTGTTCCTTATAGCATCTAGCTGAGATGTCTGTCCTTTTAGAACAACGAAAATCTACATCCGAGCAAGAAGGGTAGGAAGGTAGAGGGATCGCGTAAGGGAAGAGCAAATTGTAAAATCCTTGTTTGAATATGGAGCCCTGGTTGTGCAGTGGTTACAAGCTGAGCTGCTAAACTAAAGGTCGGCAGTCTGAATCCACTAGCTGCTTCTTGGAAACCCTATGGGGCCGTTTTACTCTGTCCAATAGGATCGCTATGAGTTGGAATTGACTGACGGCAATGGGTTTAGTTTGGGTTTATTTGGATATTGATACTAGAGAGAGGGGCTTTGGTTAGGGTGGGATAAGAGGCACAGAGGGGTCCACCAAGCTTGGCCTGATTCAGCAGTTTTGACTGGACTTGGCCCTGGCCCTGCAAAGTATAGTCCATTACAAAGTGAAGTTCTTGAAGGCAGTGCTATATCTTTTTTATCCTCATATTTGCCCCACGTGCCCAGTAGAGTGCCTAGATGTTAGATTAACGAACTCTTATCTAGTATCTGGAGTTGTGGTTTGGTTAACATACTCAGCTGGTAACTAAAAGGTTGGAGATTAGGGTTCACCCAGAGGTGTCTTGGAAGAAAGGCCTGGCAGTCTACTTCTGAAAAATCAACCATTGAAAACAATATGGAGCACAGTTCTACTTTGACATACATGGGGTCACCATGAGTCAGAATCATCTCAGTAAAAAAAAAAAAAATGGCAACCGGTAAATCTGCTAAACCTGTAGTAGGAGACTCAGGATTAGGATTTAGGTATTTCATGAGTGTGGCGATTTAGGTATTTCATGAATGTGGCCTGGTATGCTTCTGCAGTGCTTTCTGAGGGAATGAGCACATCATCAGTTCCTCCTCTGGTGTGCTGTCTGCGTGGACCCAGGGGCCTGTATGCTGCAGCGCTGCAAGTCGGAAGCTGCTTCCTGTATCCCATTCACTGTTCACAGGCCTCACTGTCCTCAAAGTGAGAAGAGCCTCTGCTGGTTTGAAGCATCAACTATGTTCTTTCCTGATCTTCAGCAGTGCATGTTTGCTCACCAGATTCTGTCCTGTAGCTACCTTGCTTATGGCTAAATACGAGAGACCAAACAAGGTAGTGATTTTGATAATAAGTTACTAGGTTTATTTGTGCTGGTCGGTTTTTATTGAAAATGTTTCTCTTCACTTGGTCACACATCCTAATTTAGCATTTGCTGAAATGAAAGAGGGAACCAGACAGGGACTGGTACAATCACTGTCAGGACATTACCCCTTGCCATCGAGCTGATTCCAACTCATAGTAACCCTATAGGACAGAGTAGAACTGCCCCATAGGATTTCCAAGGAGTGGCTGGTGGATTCAAATGGCCAATCTTTTGGTTAGCAGCTGGGCTCTTTAACCACTGTGCCACATTAGGTGCCCTGAAAAATAACTCTAGATAGACCAAGAAAGGTGATACCCTAAATCTAGGTAGATCAATTTGAAGTATGCCTTCTAATCCAGACTTGAAATTAAGATTCATTTTACTATTACGTGAAAAGTCGATCTGTGTTTGTTTCTCATGTGACGTCAGGCCTTATCTCTCTGCTCCAGCGGATACCCCTGTGATTTCTGAAGAGAAAGGGCCCTGTTACCGACTTGTCAGTTCCGGAAGGCAGTGTATGCACCCTCTGTCTGTACACCTCACCAAGCAGCTCTGCTGTTGTAGTGTTGGCAAAGCCTGGGGCCCACACTGTGAGAAATGTCCCCTTCCAGGCACAGGTAAGACATGCCCAGCTGTATGTGTGCCTTCTTTCCCAGCCAAACAAGTACGAAGGGTGATGTTGGCGGCTTGAGTCCTTTTTGCCTTTTGACTTGAAAATGATTTTTAAACAGTGCAACATGTTCTTAACACATGGGAAAAAAATAATAGACATACAGGGTTGAACCAGTGGGAAAAGTCACAAAGAGATTTTCATCTTTCTGTGTAACATTAGACTTCCTTGTGAATGTTACAAAAAGCCATTACATTTACTCTTAGCTTCTAGGCCTCTAAGTCTCCTACTTATAGATGTAGCAAGATGAGAAGGCTGTGCAGGGCTTTGTACTTGCCTAAAAAAAAAAAAAAAAATTTTTTTTTTTCTAATGACTGGTGGCTCATCACTTGCATAGTTAACTAGACCTTGTGTGGGTTGGCTCGTTCGTTCATTTATTGCACATGTGCTGTCAGGTTCTGTTACGAACACTGTGCTTAATTTCTTCAATTGGAAACAGAGGGCATTGTATTCATGATTGAATTTATCCTATGAATAACTCAAGGGTGGATCCTGCCAAAACATCTGTGAACTTCCAGGTAGAGCTGGATATTAAAAGCTTAATTATTCTTTTTCCTTTAGTTTGGTACCTAATTGCCTAATGTCCTGAAAGGATAAATTCATCTCTCCAAGTCCCTTACTTCTACCAAGGAGTCATCAGCTTCTCTAGCAGGGTCAGGTAGAGTTAAATAGGAGAAAAGGAAAAGTACCCTGCAAACACTGGACATGATGTTATCAAAGGAGGACTGGCCTCAAATTCTCTGGGGTAGGGTAGGCATAAAATTATCTACTCAATTCCTTGTTTAATCAGATTTTTCCCACCTAGGGAAGGGAAAAAAAAAAAAAAATTTTTTTTTTTTTTTTTTAGGGAAGGGCATCATTAGCTTTAGAGGTCCATTAGTGTGTCACACCAACAAAGCAGTCAAGGCTTAAATGTAAATGTAACTATCATGATCTACTTTTCTTGGCGGGTTAGCACCAGAAAGAAATGGCGAAGTAGAGGATAATGCAACGTTAATGGTATATTGGTAGACTGGATAACTTTGGAAACCTCCAAAAGGCCTTAGTACCCTCTTGTGGAATCTGACACACTCATCATTGAAAAGTAATAATAAATAAATGGTCTTTATAATTCATAGACATGTTTCTCTTTAAGTTCATGTATCCTTTACATGAGCATAAATCGGAATGGTAAAAGTAATTCAGGGACATTCCTCCATAAAATACAAAAATTGAATTTGAAAATAATAAGCATAAAAATTTGGGGCTTCACCAATTTTTGGTTATGGTGATTTTCATGAAAATAATACTTAGTTCGTTAATACCTCAAAAATTTGAGGTATTTGTTTTTTTCTGGGAATATCTGTTCTTTCAAGTAACATTGATTAAGAATTGTGTTTCTAGTTAAATGCAAGAGTGAAGCTTCATCATTTAGTATGTGATCTTTGGAAAAATAATATTTTAGTGCACTTTAAGGAAGATTTTAGAGTTTCCTTTTTTTTTCAGAACTGTTTTTAGGTCCAGAACATTCAATAGGAGATCTCTTGTTTAGTGGAAGTGAGAAACAACTTATTTTAATTTACTTAGTTTAAAATAGCAATTAAAAAGTTGACCGTATGTTCTTTGGTGTCTGCATTCAGTAATTTGCTTCCAACACTAACACCAAAGGAATCAAGTGGATTTTTTCTCCTTGACCGCACACCGCCACACCACCTTTGCCTTTTTCCTCTGCTTATTCGTGAAATTATCCGTTGGATGTGTAGCACATCGCATGTGTCTACTTTTTAAGAGTACAAAACTGTGTTTCTGGCATGAATGGTGATTCCAGGGCACAGAATATCTGCTTGTCCTCTTGATAATTACACCAGCTGCTCGTGATCAGCCTTTTTCCCACTAGTCATCCCTTCCCTTGAAATAGCTGCATCCTGATTTGGCATTTCCTTTCTTTCTTGATTTCTGCCTACCATCTCTTTAGCATGTTTCCTTCCTCTCAATTCCATCTCACTATCCTGAGAATCTCTCTTCAAAAACTCTTCCCCTTTTTAAGTGTTCTTCACCCAAGCCCTCAAGTCAGCTGATACATGCTGTTCCGGCTGAACCCTTTGGGTTCTTCAGCTAAAAACAAATCATGACTATGTCCACATCTCATTTCTCTGAATAGGTATTGCCTTATTTTTTTTTCATTTTTGCCTTCTTGCTAGTCATCTAATTTAGAGATGCCACTGAATCCCTTGTTAATAACCAATGAAAGGAACACCAAAGCTTGAGGAAAACTAGAAAGCCTGATTTTTGTTGATATTATATATACACATACAGCATAAGAGGTATATAATATATACAATATCTCCTCTACATAAAATAGTTCCTAATATAAATATAATATCTTAAATATTTTTTTATCTTAAATATGTCATATATTGTGAAGTATATAATATCTCCTAATTGGTTACTGATATATATATCTGATATATAAATAAATATATATAATACTTCTTGAGTGATTAGGATAAGAAATTAAATTAATGGAGAAATGTTTAGTAAAAGAAAGGATTGGTTTTTTTCTGTAAATACTAAAGTTTAACAGAAATTTAAGCAATTTGCTTATATTTTTGCATCTGTTTTGAAGTTTTAAATGTAAATATATAAGTGATGATTTATTAAGAGATATTCATCATGATATTTTCCTCTGTATAAGCTTTGCACTTTTAGATTTTTAAAAGGAATATTTTCCCATCCCAAATCTAGCTGCTTTTAAGGAAATCTGTCCTGGTGGAATGGGTTATACAGTTTCTGGCGTTCATAGACGCAGGCCAATCCATCACCATGTAGGTAAAGGACCTGTATTTGTCAAGCCAAAGAACACTCAACCTGTTGCTAAAAGTACTCATCCTCCACCTCTCCCAGCCAAGGAAGAGCCAGTGGAGGCCCTGACCTTCTCCCAGGAACACAGGCCAGGAGTGGCGGAGCCAGAAGGTGAGAGTAGCGATGGATCATGGACTCTAGCCATCTATTTGTGTTTGTGCTTTGATTTCCCTGTTTACTCCCTGCTAGAAGAGGGTTTCTCAATGTTAACAATGTTGATACTTTTCACTGGATGATACTTTGTTGTGGAGGACTGAGTCCTATATATTGTAGGATATTTAGCTGCATCTCTGGCCTCTAACATGTAGATGCAGAATACCCACCCACAGATATTACTACCAAAACCCAATACCCTTTGCTGTCGAGTCAATTCCAACTCATAGTGACACTGTAGGACAGAGTAGAGCTTCCCTGTAGAGTTTCTAAGGAGTGGATTCAAACTGCCGACCTTTTGGTTAGCAGCCACAGCTCTTAACCCCTGCTCCACCCACCAGGGCTCCAGAAAGGTCTCCAAATATTGCCAGATGCCTCCTGGGGCAAAATTGTTCTCAGTTGAAAACCACCGCTCTAGAACAATATATACCTGCCCCAGGTAACGATATTCTGTGATAACCTCAGGATGTTGCCTCGACTGCTGTCTGAGGGTCACATTTTCCTGGTGCTTATTCCTGGAGAGTGATTTAAATCTTCTAGGTAATAGCTCTTATTCATTTCTGTGTCTAGAGGATCATTAATAGATCCTCTTTTACAAGGCTTAATAAAGTTAAAGCATCAACTGAGCTTCCATCATGGAGAGCCTAGTGTGAAGTCAGGGGTGATGGGAAGGGAAATGAAGGAAGATAGGATAAAAAGATCTTGGAGATCACCAGTGCAGTCCCTTCATTTACCTGAGGCCTAGAGAAGGGACCTGACTTGCCAAATGCCATACAAAGAGCATGTAATGCGACCTGTGACCAAGGAGCACATTTTTCCAAGGAGTTGGTTAAGGTCTTATAGTGATCCAGAGGGACTCTGGAGACAATGAACTTTGTTACTGTCTTTCTGGAATTCAGGAAAGAGGGATTGTCTCTATCTCTGGCTCCATACATAAACTGGTATATCTGATCTTTTGAGTATCTTTGTTACCACAAAAATCTCACCCCAATTAGAAGGAACAAAAACTTAGGTTTTTTTTCAAAGTATATGTTTACTCTAATAAAGCTCCTATTGGCTTTTCACAGTTGATTCTTAGGTCACAATTCAGAGTGCTCATCTATGAATCTTATGAGAAAGAGGATGCTCCAGGCTAATGAATGAAGAGTTGGGAGCTTGGCAAAAAAAAAACAGTTGCCATGGAGTCGATTCTGACTTATAGCTACCCCGTGTGTGTCACAATAGAACTGGACTCCACAGGATATTCAGTGGCTGATTTTTTGGAAGTAGATCTCCAGGCCATTCTTCTGAGATACTTGTGGGTAGACTACAACCTCTGCTCTTTTAGTTAGCAGTCAAATGCGTTAGCCATTTGCACCACCCAGGGCCTCCTTCTTGGTAGTCAGGTCTTTTTTCTGGGCTCTGAGCACTTGTGTGTTCTAATGTATTTCTCTTCAGTGCTGCACTCTTTGCATGTCTTCCTGGTTAGGCAGAGCACGTGAGATCTCACCTGAAATTGACAGTGTTGATCAGTCTTCTCCTATACACTTCAGGTGCCATAGCCAGATGTTTGCAACTGCTCATGCTCTGCACAGGCAGGAGGGAAATGCTTTCTTGTCCACATTCTTCTTCAGACTCCTTTCTTGGTGGTGGGTTAGGCAGATAGAAGGTTAGTTGACTTCCTCCACCTACAAAGATATTGCAGAAGTGATTTCAATTTATCCAAAATTCTCATTGTTTTAAGGGGTTAATGCCTATATGTGAATGTTTATGGAGACACCAATTCATCAGAAAAATTCCAGTGAATATTGACCTCAGGTTTAAGGACTAATATTAAGGATTGGTTAACGAAGAATAAGTCTTTCAAAATACAAGGATCTCCCCCCACCCCCCACCATGGTTGTGTAATATGTCGTTTGTTTAGCATATTTATGCTAATCTCTCATTGGTCCTGATTGGCTTGTGAGATTTTTTTCTTCATAATTTAGTTAGCATATCTTTCTGGTAATGCTTACAAGACTTCATTAAAGATTAGAGTAAACTGAGAATGTAGCCACTCATTTTTGAAACAAGTGGCTTTCTTTTATAACACTGATGTTAGAAAGCATTCCAAACATACTATACTATGTTAAGAACAAGTATTTGACAATTATATAAATGTTTCAGAATTGAGGTTAGGCATAAAATAATATACCAGAAAGTGTTATCTTCTTTAATTTTTTATATGTTATGTAATTTTTTAAATGATAGAGTTTGAAAGAACGTTAACACATGTTCTGCCTGAGCCTGTCTAGCTGAGGAATGACTCTCACTGATAGTTTACCTGTCAGCATCGATGTGAAATCCCCCCACAATGGTAAATTCATTGCCATTGAGTCGATTCTGACTCATAGTGACCCTATAGGACAGAATAGAACTGCCCCACAGGGTTTCTAAGGGGTGCCTGGTGGATTCAAGCTGCTGACGTTTTGGTTAGCAGCCGTAGCACTTAACCACTACACCACCAAAGTTTCCCAAAAACCCGTTGCCGTCGAGTCGATTCCCACTCATAGCAACATAATGGTAGATGACCATAATTCACCTTTATTGCTTTTTAAAGTTGAAATATAATAAGTGAATTGTCTTGAATTTTACTAATGCCCTGCTTTCTTTTCTGGTTTTAGTGGCAACTGCACCACCTGAGAAGGTAATTTACTCTTGTTTGTAAATCTTTTTTTCTACCTTCACAATGGTTTTCTATTAGAATACATGTGGATTTTTTTAGATGTAAATACAAATAACGTGTACTATGGTTTAAGGGAAACTAAAAAAAATGGTTTAAGGAAAGGTAGCATTAATTCATTCATTGAAGAAATACCTACTATATAACTGGCACTATTCTAGGTGCTAGGAAAACAGTAGAGAACAAATGAGACAAAAATCTCTATTTTTATGGAGCTTAAATTTTAATGAGAAGACAGTGGTAGGAACTCATAGGACTCAGGGTTGTAAACAATTCAGGGTCAGCTTTATTGTTTGGACCAATGATGGGAAGGATCTGACATGTTCTTGTCGCCGTGTAGTCTTAGAGTGTGTATACGGGTGAAGCACTTCTGAATTCAACTAAAACTTAATATGCATGCTTGAATTAAATTAGAATAGCAGCAGAGCTTACCCTTGAATACAGATTTTGAGAAGTCAGCTTCTCAAAAAATTTCAGAGAAATTTTTGTCAGTCTATTGTGTTTGTGGGTTTTTTGCATAAAATGACACTATAAATTATGAAATTTTATTAGTAGGAAATACGGACATTTTCCAGATCTAAGTCCTATTTATGTAACATTGTTTATCTGAATACATTTGGTCAATTCATTCAGACCAACTTGCTTTTTTTACTAAATAGTAACATGAAAATTAGTTAAGTTTATTAAATGTTTATATATTTATGTATCATTCTTTGAATTGACAAGAATGCATTAAGTATTAGAATTTATGTAGGGACCACACACATATGCAAATAATTATAAATTCTTTTAAAGATGATTAGCTTATAAATATGGGCCAGAATAACATATATATTATATTGTAAATGCTGAAAGAATGGAGAAAAAGGAAATTATGATTTTGGAGTGATAGTGCTCATCAAGGAAGAAACTGCCCCAATTGACCCCGAAAGAAGTACAACACATATGAGATTTTACATGCACATTGCAGCTCATGGATAACATCTCTAAAGACTTGCAACAGTTAATAATTTTATTGATTTTTAAAATTGAGTTCTAGTGTCATTTAGAGTTTGAGTGGCCCAGCCAAGCTGCCTGACAGTCTCATCTTAACATTTTAACTCAGTTTTCTTCTTCTCTGTTTATGTTTGGGTTTATGGTAATTCTTACTAAGGGTCTGAAAGGGTCCTCTAAAATTTTCTTTTATGCTTTTATTGCATTTTATTTTGGGGGGAAGTAGTGGGGAAAATGCAGTCATTGTCTTGTGGTCTTGGCAGCTTGCAAAAGTCTCATGATGAATGTAAAAACAGCATGTGAGCAGTGTCTGACCTCCTCTAACATCACAAGGGGAAGGAGAATCAAATTTAAAAGTCCAAGGCTGATTCCTATGAGGCAGAGGTCAGATATGCCTTCTCTCTCCACCATCCTGACAAATTCTGACGCCAACCCTCCTTCCCACAGCACTTTGTACTTCTCTGCTGCGTTCGATAATTCATTGCGATGGCCACAGAGAACTCACAGACCGTACTCACGGTTATGGGGTTTATTAGGGAGGTGACAGTTACAATTCAGGCTCAGAGCACTCAGAATACAGTTCTTCCATCAGAACAGCCTCTTCCCAACCGTGCTTGCAGGTATGCCTCTCCCTGACCCTAGGTCCCTGCCCAAAGGCACCCAACATTCTCTCTCCATGGGCCAGGAAGCCCACCACACCATCTCCTGCTGTTGAGTCCCTCCTGCCACCGCTTCTCACCATCTTCAAGGTTACAGCTCACTGTCTGTCTCCTGGATCCAGGAGCTCTTCATTGCAGGGATCCCAGGACCAAAGGACGTGCTGGCTCCTGGCTGGTCTTCCTTGGTGATGCTGGGATTCTCCTGTCTGCTTTGGAATTGGCTCTCTTTTAAAGCAAAACCAACCAATCCCTGAGGTGGGCCACAATTACCCTATCACACAGTCCTGCCCAAATTACCTGGGTGGGAGTTACAAGACCATGGGTAGAAAGGCCACACAAATGTAATCAATCACACCACAATGTGAAAGTTAAAGGTAGATGATGAGAAAGGAGGATGGTCCGGGGGTGGGAAATTATATGTGCAAAGGTGTGGTGGAGGAGACAGCAAGGGGTCAGTTTGGGGAGCCGTGAGATACTTGGTTAGAAAGAGAACTTAGATGGGGCTGCTTTGGAAGGCTTGGAATCTCAAAGCGCAGTTGTAATTGGTGGGGAAATACCCTACTCCTCAACTGGACCCTGCCTGTCAAGTGGAGAAGTGACATTGATTGTTGATTAGGGAGTCCCCCCATGGGGACTTTCTGTCTGTAAGCTGCAAGAGTGGGTTAACATCTGGTCATAGTTTGCTTCTTGTTGGCATTGACCATGGACTGCAGGGAATAGGGTACTACAATCAAGATTGTATTCTATATTCTGTCTGTCTTCTTTAAAAGAGGTAAAATGTGGGAGAAAGTAATGAGTGCTCAGTATTTCTGGAAGATGTTTTCAGCAGGATTAAATGAAGTAGGGAGGAAGAGGAAGAGGAAGCCCAAGGGACCAATTAGATTATTAAGATAAACTGAGAATGGGGGAGTGAGTCAAGAGTAGGATAGTGGAGACTATGACTATGAAAAACAATGAACAAATATAAGGAATAGTGCAAATGGGCAGAACTTGGAATCAGGAATGAAGAGGCAGGACCAAAAAGTGACTTTAAACCTGGATGGGGTAGATTAGGAAACCCTGGTGGTGTAGTGGTTAAGCGCTACAGCTGCTAACCCAAAGGTCGGCAGTTCGAATTCACCAGGTGCTCCTTGGAAACTATGGGGCAGTTCTACTCTGTCCTATAGGGTTGCTATGAGTCGAAATCGACTCGATGGCAATGGGTTTGGTTTGGTTTTGGTTTGGGGTGGATTAAGCACTGTTGCTTAAAATGTTTACCTTTGGGCCCCTGGGAAATAGGTGAGTGTGTGTATGGATCGGCATGGATAGAAAAACTGAAGGGCTTGCCAAAGTTGAGGTGCAGCAATAGTTTATTCTTTTTTTGTATTTGTTGTAATTACACCGATTTTTGTCTAACGTCGTGATATTTCATTGTCTTTCTAAGAGTATAATGAATTAAGTGAAAATAGTGATATATGGGAAAAGAAAACACTCATTTTAATTTGTTCTTGTTTTCCTTTCTCTCTCCTTCCCCTCTCCCCCCCTTTCCCTCTCTTCTTCTCATCTTGCCTTTTATATATATATATATTTTTAATATAACCATCTAGGAAATACCTTCATTGGATCAAGAGAAAACCAAACCTGAATCTGGTCAACCCCAGCTCTCTCCAGGGGTTTCAACTATTAACCTGCACCCACAATTTCCAGGTAGTTGTGTTACCTGTGCTGTTTGTAAGAGTAAAACCAAAAAAAACTCTTTGCCGTCGAGTTGATTCCAACTCATAGCAGCTCTAGAGGACAGAGTAGAACTGCCCAGTAGGGTTTCCAAGGGGCAGCTGGTGGATTCAAACTGCTAACTTTTTGGTTAACAGCCGAGCTCTTAACTACACTGTGTCGTTGTTGTTAGGTGCCATCAAGTTGGTTCCAACTCATAGAGACCTTGTGTACAACAGAATGAAATACTGCCTGGTCCTGTACGATTTGAACAATCATGTTTATGCTTAAGCCCATTGTTGCAGCCACTGTGTCAATCCATCTCATTTAGGGTCTTCCTCTTTTTCGCTGACCTTCTAGTTAACCAAGCATGATGTCCTTCTCCAGGGACTGATGCTTCCTGACAACATGTCCAAAGTATGTGAGATGTAGTCTCGCCATCCTTGCTTGTAAGGAGCATTCTAATTATACTTCTTCCAAGACACACTGTGTCATAGGTAGTCTAAATAAAAGAGTAAGATAAGAATTTTTGTGTCCTTGATTTTCAAGTTTAGTAAATCATTAGAATTCATAATTGAAGTAAAATATGAAAAATACACTTAAATAACTTTACTAACATATTTATGATATAATGTTAGTGTAAGTAGGGTATTACAGTGTAAGTATTATAAGTATGATATTAGAAGTACTATAATGGAACAAAAAAAGAAGTTTTTCACTCTTTTCTATAGTCAAGAATAGTATAGATTATGAAAACATTACTGAGGTTCATCATTTGATAAAAGATCATTTTTCTTGGCTTTTGAATTGTTCTCAGGTACTCTTGCTAAGGAACCCTAGTAGCACAGTAGTTAAGAACTTGGCAGCAATTCGAATCTACCAGCCACTCCTTAGAAACCCTATTTGGCAGTTCTACTCTGTCCTATAGGGTCATTATGAGTTAGAATTGACTCAGTTGCAGCAGGTTTGGTGTTTTGTTTTGTTTTCAATTTTATTCTTGGTAGATGTTGAAACCATGACTATAGATTAATAGCTTGAGCATTAAGAAGCTATAATAGTTCTTTATAACTAAGAACTGCTGTGGTTTATTATTAGACTAAATTACGCTTGCATTTTGAAATGGGATCTCAGTGTTCATAAAAGGCTTTAATTTTCTTTTTATTCCCTAATTCCTCATACAGTAGTGATTGAGAAAACATCACCTCCTGTGCCAGTAGAAGTAGCTCCTGAAGCTTCTACATCAAGTGCCAGCCAAGTGATTGCACCTACTCAAGTAACTGGTAGGTCCAGTATTTGTTATGTTTTATATTCTGTGGAGAAGACATGGGTATAAGGCTCATTTTAAATATAACATCAAAACTGTATCAAATGTATAAGATTGCTCATGGTAGGATTAGTTATAATAGCAAAGATTTGAAAATAATCTAAATATTGTCTGGGTTGTTAAAGAAGAGGAGCGTGTTTAAATAGATTATGGTATAACTATGCAATGGAATATGATGTAGGTATTAAAATAATATTTTCAAAGAATATTTAATCCTGTGAGGAAATTCTTACGTTTTTTAAAAATCCAGAATATGATATTGTGATTACAATTTTATTTTTTAAATGTCTATAAACACAGAAAGGAGACTGAAAGAAAATGAATCGAAATGTCAGCCTACCACCAGATTATAGTAGGATCATGGCTAATTGTTATATTCTTCAATATATTTTTTTTAATTTTCAAAATTCTTTACAATAAGCATGTATGGTCTTAATAATTAGAGAAAAATTATAAAAATGCATCATATCTTGAAACAATACAACAGCCTAAAAGGTAATATCCTTAATATGTATTGAGCCCTTGTAAATCAATAAGAAAAACACTAAAACTTCTACAGAAAAAAGAGGAGAGAATGCAGATCATAGAAAAAACAAAGAAACAATAGAAAATTTCTACCTTAACTCATTATTTTTAAAATGCAATCTAAAATCACACATTAAAAAAAAAATGAATTAGTTTTTAATAAAAACTGTTTTGATTATAGTGAAATTGAGACTCTCATCCAGTGCTGATGGGAGTGTAAACTGGCTCAGCTTTTCTGGAGAGCAAAAACTAGCATAAAATTAAACCTCAAACATGTTCAGGACATTTGACCTAGTAATCCTATTTTAAGATATCTAGCCTAAGGAAGGAGCCCCGGTGGCACTGTGGTTAAGAGCTTGGCTGCTAATTAAAAGGTGGCAGTTCAAATCCACCAGCCACTCCTCGGAAACCCTATGGAGCAGTTCTGCCCTGTCCTGTGGGGTCGCTAGGAGTCGGAATCGACTCGATGGCAGTGGGTTTACTTTTCGGTTTAGTCTAAGGAAATAATGTCCCCAAAGATTGTGATAATGGTTTGTACAGATTGGATACTTAGCACTATTTGTAATCGAGAAAAGATGAAAATAACTTATTTGTTCAACTATAGAGAAATAGATTATTATGTTACATGTAACATAATGGAACCAGCATTCAAAAAACCAAACGATGCATTGCATTGGGCAAATCTGCTGCAAAAGACCTCTTTAAAGTGTTAAAGAACAAAGAAGTCACCTTGAAGATGAAGTTGCACCTGACCCAAGCCATGGTGTTTTCAGTCACTTCATATGCGTTTGAAAGCTGGTTGAGGAATAAGGAAGGCCAAAGAATTAATGTGTTTGAATTGTGGTGTTGGCGAAGAATAGTGACTGTGCCATGGACTGCCAAGAAGAATGAACAAATCTGTCTTGGAAAAGTACAGCCAGAATGCTTCTTAGAAGTAAGGATGTCGAGACTACGTCCACATACTTTGGACATGTTGTCAGGAAGGGTCAGTCCCTGGAGAAGGACATCATGCTTGGTAAAGTAGAGGAAAACCCTCAACAAGATGGATTGACACATTGGCTGCAATAGTGGGCTCAAAAATAACAACGATTGTGAGGATGGTCCAGGATGGGACAGTGTTTCGTTCTGTTGTACACAGGGTCACTATGAGTTGGAACCAACTCAATGGCTCCTAACAACAACAACATGCTGCCATCAAATATAGTATTTTTTAAGAATCTTTTATTAAAGTCTAGCAGGAAGTGGTCATAAGATATTGTTAAATGGAAAATGAAGGATATAAAATGAAGGACATTGAGTACTTATACTAATGATATACAATACACTAAGAAAAGATGAGAAGAAAATACACCAGATATTAGCAGTGATTGTTTTTTGTAGTGAGATCTGGCAGGGTTGGATGTTGTTTTGTTTTGTTTTAGAACTTTTTTTTCTATTTTCGTATATTCTAAAAGTGACATATTTTAGTGTCAGAAAAAGTATTGCAAAAATACATATATTAATTTAAATTCATGATACTGTTGCAGGATGAGGTTATCAGTCTACAAAAGGAAAGGTAGTAAAGGAATTTGTCGCCTCCTTTAGAATATTCCCTCCTCAGAAACAAAATGCATCATTTCAAATAAAAATGTGCTTATGTGTCAAAGTTTTAAACCACTTTCTCAAAAAAGTAGATATAAGTTCCTTTAGATATCTGAATCAAAACATGAAGGACGTAGTGTGTTGTGTTTTTGGAACTGATGCTTCCAAATAGAAGGCAATAGCATACTGGAATGAGTAAAACAAAAACCAGTTGCCATCAAGTTGATTGAGACTCTTGATGACCCAGTGTGTGACAAAGTAGAACTGTGCTGTATAGAGTTTTCAGTGGCTGACTTTTTGGAAGTAGATCACTAGGCCTTTCTTCTGAGGCGCCTCTGGGTGGGCTCGAACCTCCAACCTTTTGGTTAGCTTGAATTGTTGGCACCACTCAGGGTCAATGCTGAGTAAAGTGATGTAGAAATGTTAGCTATGCTGTATATATTCCCAGAGTGATACAATGAAACGACAGTGATTTTAAAAAATGGCCATAACTAAAACTATTATTCTGTTTTCTGAAGTAATGTGTGCACGCACCTGCTTTATTAAGCATGTCTCTAAGGCTCTGTGCTGTGCACTGTAAGGCATACAAACATGTAATGCACTATCTTGGTCAGCAAGGCTCTTCTAATGGTTTACCTGACTGTTAAAAAGAAAAATTGCAGTGTGACAGAGTATAAACAATGTACCCTAGTTCTTTCTAAATACTATATTTCCATTTCCCAATGTGAAGATAATGTGCTTTTTTTTTTTTTTTTGGACTTTAGATGAAGGTTTACAGAGAAAACTAGTTTTTCATTGAACAGTTAGTACACATATTATTTTATGACATTGGTTAACAACCCCATAACATGTCAACACTCTCCCTTCTCAAACTTGGGCTCCCTTATACCAGCTTTCCTGTCCCCTCCTGCCTTCTAGTTCTTGCCCCGGGGCTGGTGTGTCCCTTTAGTCTCATTTTGTGTTATGGGCCTATCCAGTCTTTGGCTGAAGGATGAACCTCAGGAGTAACTTCATTACTGAGCTAAGAGGGTATCCTAGAGCCATACTCTCAGGGTTTCTCCAGTCTCAGTCAGGCCAGCAAGTTTAGTCATTTTTTTGTTTTTTATTTTATTTTTTTAATTTTTATTCTGCATTAAGTGAAAGTTTATAAATCAAGTCAGTCTGTCATGCAAAAACTTATATACACCTTGCCACATACTCCCAGTTGCTCTCCCCCTAATGACACAACCCGCGCCTTCCCTCCACTCTCTCTTTTTGTGTCCATTTCGCCAGCTTCTAACCCCCTTTACCCCCTCATCTCCCCTCCAGGGAGGAGATGCCAACATAGTCTCAAGTGTCCACCTGATCCAAGAACCTCACTCCTCACCAGCGTCCTCTCCAACCCATTGTCCAGTGCTATCCGACTTGGCTTTGGAAATGGTTTCTATCCTGGGCCAACAGAAGGTCTGGGGGCCATGACCACCGGGGTCCTTCTAGTCTCAGTCAGACCATTAGATCTGGTCTTTTTATGAGAATTTGGGGTCTGCATCCCACTGCTCTCCTGCTCCCTCAGGGGTTCTGTGTTGTGTTCCCTGTCAGGGCAGTCATTGGTTGTAGCTGGGCACCATCTAGTTCTTCTGGTCTCAGGCTAATGTAGTCTCCAGTTTATGCGGCCCTTTCTGTCTCTTGGGCTCATAATTACCTTGTGTCCTTGGTGTTCTTCATTCTCCTTTGATCGAGGTGGGTTAACACCAATTAATGCATCTTAGATGGCCGCTTGCTAGTGTTTAAGACCCCAGACGCCACTGGGATGCAGAATGTTTTCTTAATAGATTTTATTATGCCAACTGACTTAGATGTCCCCTGAAACCATGGTCCCCAAACCTCCGCCACTGCTATGCTTGCCTTCAAAGCATTCAGTTTATTCAGGAAACTGCTTTTCCTTTAGTCCAGTTATGCTGATCTTGCCTGTATTGTGTGCTGTCTTTCCCTTCACCTAAAGTCGTTTCTTATCTACTATCTAATTAGTGAATACCCCCTTCCACTCTCCCTCCCTCCCCCATCTCGAACCCATCAAAGAATATTTTCTTCTCTGTTTAAACTATTTCTTGAATTCTTATAAGAGTGGTCTTATATAATATTTGTCCTTTTGCAACTGACTAATTTCACTCAGCATAATGCCTTCCAGATTCCTCCATATTACGAAATGTTTCACGGATCCATCACTGTTCTTTATCGATGCATAGTATTCCATTGTGTGAATATACCATAATTTATTTATCCATTCATCCATTGATGGGCACCTTGGTTGCTTCCAACTTCTTCTTATTGTAAACAGTGCTGCAGTGAACATGGTTGTGCATATATCTGTTCGTATAAAGGTGCTTATTTCTCTAGGATATACTCCAAGGAGTGGGATTGCTGGATCCTATGCTAGTTCTATGTCTAGCTTTTTAAGGAAGGGCCAAATCATTTTCCAAAGTGGTTGTACATTTTACATTCCCGCCAGCAGTGTATAAGTGTTCCAGTCTCTCCACAGCCTCTCCAACATTTATTGTTTTGTGTGTTTTGGATTAATGCCAGCCTTGTGGAAGTGAGATGGAATCTCATTATAGCTTTGATTTGCATTTCTCTAATGGCTGATGATCGTGACCATTTCCTTATGTATCTGTTAGCTACCTGAATGTCTTCTTTGGTGAAGTGTCTGTTCATATCTTTTGCCCATTTTTAAATTGGATTATTTGTCTTTTTGTAGTTGAGTTTTTGCAGTGCCACCTAGATTTTAGAGATGAGGTACTGATCAGAAATCTCATAGCTAAAATCTTTTTCCCAGTCTGTAGGTAATCTCCTTACTCTTCTGGTGAAGTCTTTAGATGAGCATAGGTGTTTGATTTTTAGGAGCTCCCACTTATCTAGATTTTCTTCTGCATTGTTAGTAATGTTTTGTGTACTGTTTATGCCATGTATTAGGGCTCCTAACGTTGCCCCTATTTTTTCTTCTGTGATCTTTATCATTTTAGATTTTATATTTAGGTCTTTGATCTATTTCGAGCTTGTTTTTGTCCATGGAGTAAGGTATGAGTCTTGTTTCATTTTTCTGCAGATGGATATCCATTTATGCCAGGACCATTTGTTAAAAAGACTGTCCTTTCCCCCATTTAACTGTTTTTGGGCCTTTGTCAAATATCAACTGCTCATAGTGGATGGATTTATGTCTGGATTCTCAATTCTGTTCCGTTGCTCTATGTGTCTGTAGTTGTACCAGTACCAGGCTGTTTTGACTACTGTGGCAGTATAATAGGTTCTAAAATCAGGTAAAGTAAGGCCTCCCACTTTGTTCTTCTTTTTCTGTAATGCTTTACTTATCCGGGGCCTCTTTCCCTTCCATATGAAGTTGATGATTTGTTTCTCCATCTCATTAAAGAATGTCATTGGAATTTGGATCGGAATTGCATTAAATATATAGGTTCCTTTTGGTAGAATAGACCTTTTTATAATGTTAAGTCTTCCTATCCATGAGCAAGGTATGTTTTTCCACTTATGTAGGTCTCTTTTGGTTTCTTGCAGAAGTATATTGTAGTTTTCTTTGTATAAGTCTTTAACATCTCTGGTAAGATTTATTCCTAAGTATTTATCTTCTTGGGGACTACTGTAAATGATATTGATTTGGTGAGTCCCTCTTCAGTGTTTTTTTTTTTTTTTGGTGTAGAGGAATCCAACTGATATTTGTATGTTTATCTTGTATCCCGATACTCTGCTGAACTCTTCTTGAGGATTCCTTAGGGTTTTCTGTGTATAAGATCATGGCATCTGCAAATAGAGATAATTTTACTTTTTCCTTGCCAATCTGGATGCCCTTTATTTCTATGTCTAGCCTAATTGCTCTGGCTAGGACCTCCAGCACAATGTTGAATAAGAGCAGTGATAAAGGGCACCCTTTTCTGTTCCTGGTTCCTGTTCTCAAGGGGAATGCCTTCAGGCTCCATTTTGGATGATGTTGGCTGTTGGCTTTGTATAAATGCCCTTTATTATGTTGAGGAATTTTCCTTCTATTCATATTTTGCTGAGAGTTTTTATCATGAATGAGTGTTGAACTTTGTCAAATGCTTTTTCTGCATCAATTGATAAAATCATGTGATTCTTGTCTTTTATTATGTGATGGACTGTATTAATTGCTTTTCTAATGTTCAACCATCCCTGCATACCTGGTATGAACCCCACTTGGTCATGGTGAAGTAGTTTTTTGATATGTTGTTTTTGTTGAATTCTATTGGCTAGAATTTTGTTGAGGATTTTTGCATGTAAGTTCATGAGGGATGTGGGTCTGTAATTTTCTTTTTTTGTGGCGTCTTTACCTGGTTTTGGTATCAGGGATATGCTGGCTTCAAAGAATGAGTTTGGGAGTATTCCATCCTTTTCTGTGCTCTGAAATACCTTTAGTAGTAGTGGCATTCATTCTTTTCTGAAAGTTTGGTGGAACTCTGCAGTGAAGCCATCTGGGCCAGGACTTTTTTTTTGTTGGGAGTTTTTTGATTACCTTTTCAATCTCTTCTTTTGTTATGGGTCTATCCAGGGCACTGGGTTTTTGGGTTTAGTTGTTCTACCTCTGTTTGTGTTAGTTTAGGTAGGTAGTATGTTTCTGGGAAATCATCCATTTCTTTCTAGGTTTTGAAATTTGTTAGAGTAGATTTTCATAGTAATCTGATATGATTCTTTTAATTTCAGTTAGGTCTGTTGTAATATTGCCCATCTCATTTTTTATATGGGTTATTTGCTTCCTCTCCTGTTTTTCTTTTGTCAGTTTGGCCAGTGGTTTTTCAATTTTGTTGAGTTTTTCAAAGAACCAGCTTTTGGTCTTGTTAATTCTTCCAGTTGTTTTTCTGTTTTCTATTTCATTTAGTTCTGCTCTGATTTTTATTGTTTGTTTTCTTCTCGTGCCTAAGGGTTTCTTTTTTTGCTTTCTTTCTATTTGTTTAAGCTGTAGGGACAATTCTTTGATTTTGGCCCTTTCTTCTTTTCGAATATGTGCATTTATTGATATAAATTGACCTCCGAGCACTGATTTTGCTGTGTCCCAAAGGTTCTGATAGGATGTGTTTTCATTCTCATTGGATGCTGTGAATTTCTTTATTCCATCTTTAATGTCTTCTATAATCCAGTCTTTTTTTTGAGCAGGATATTGTTCAGTTTCCAAGTGTTTGATTTCTTTTCCCTGCTTTTTCTGTTGTTGATTTCCACTTTTATGCCCTTATGGTCAGAGAAGATGCTTTGTAATATTTCAGTGTTTTGGATTCTGCTAAGGCTTGCTTTATGACAGAATATGTGGTCTATTCTAGAGAATGTTCCAAGTTGTGCTGGTTTCCCCAATATTGTGTACTGTCTTACCCTTCACCAGAGTTACCGGCTTATCGATTGTCTATTAATGTTTTTCCAACCTCATTTCCCCTTCCCCATAACCATCAAAGATTGTTTCTTTTTGTGTGTAAACCTTTCCTTGAGTTTTCACAATAGTGGTCTCGTACAATATTTGTCCTTTTGCGATTGAGTTATTTCACTCAGCATAATGCCCTCTAGATTCAATCTTGTTATGAAGTGCCTCACAGATTCACCATTGTTCTTTATCATTGCATAATAATGTGCATTTTTAACACTGTGCCTAGTTGACTTCGATGGGCAAACCACTTATAAACTACCTTTGTAGAGGTCAAGTTTGGCTAGCAACTGCAGTTTTGTTATTAAATATCGCTGTGTGAGATTAACAAATGGAAGTTACTCAGCTTCAGCGAAGTTACAGATTTTTAGAAATGAAAGTAGCTCTGCTATAAGAAGTTGTTGGAGGACAACTTAATTTGAGTTTGGCAGAAATACAGGGCTTACGTCTACTGTCACATATTTGAAACATGAATATTTCCTTTCAGGAAATTTAAGTGATGCTGAATTTTTTTTCTTTTTAGTGCTGCATTTGTAGGTGCTTCCACTTGCTATAGTAATCTTTCTGAAGCAATGCATGGGGAGAGCATTATAAATAAAGTGTCTTTGAATTCCAGTGGTTTTGCAGTGTTAGAGCTGTATTCTACACTTTAAACAATAATCTACATTAGAACAAGAAGACTGTTTTGTATCAAATTTAATTTAAATCAAAATATAGATGTTCCCATTGGTTTGATATGAGTGTCGACAGGTAGATGTGAGGAGTGAACTGATTAATTCTCACAGGAACATTACACAATGTGTTTTCCCTAAAACACCAAAACAGAAACCCACTGCCATCGAGTTGATCCCGACTCATAGCAATCTTACAGGACAGAGTAGAACTGCCCCCATGGGATTTCCAAGGCTGTACTCTTTAGGGAAGCAGACTGCCATATCCTTCTCCTACAGAGCGGCTGGTTGATTTGAAGCACTGACCTGGTTAGCAGCCAAGTACTTAAACACTGTGCTGCCAGGTCTTCTTTCTAAAACATAGAGGAGATAAATGTTATTTGTCATTGTTAGTTTCTTCCATGGGTTGAAGAAAGGGATAGAATAATAAGTAAGAGCCTAAAATAGATAGATGTCAACTCCACATTGCTCAGTGCTGTTATTTTTCTGATGGTAAGATTAGAAGTAGCTTTTCAGATTTAGCCAAGCACACTTTGACATGTAATAATTATACAATGAGCCACATATTTGCAGGAAATAAGTGTGATATTTTCCACTCTTAACAGCTGACATGGTGGCTTACAACATTACTGGCATACTGTTTCGAAATAAATTATACATTTCAGCATATAAATTCTTGATGTAGCATAGCATCTTAATAGCTCAAGGATAGGTTGGTAAATCAGACCTGTATTTTTCTGGCAAATATATGGAAAGTGTAAACATCTGTTTCAATTGTTGTGGGACAGTTTATACTCATTGTGGGGCAGTTAGGAAGCCAGGGCATTTTTGTAAACCTTTCCATGAGTTAGCATTTGATGCCTTCCTCTGGCTTTTCCCAAACTTTCTCCCTGGCCCTTGTAAGTTGGCCAGAAGTTATTATTTGATTTCAGTGACTGCCTTGCAGAAAACTTCCCAATTATGATGGCCTGAGCATTTTAAAAATTATTTGTTCATCTCTTCTTTTTCAGAACTCAGGCTTGATCCCTTTAAAAAAATTTGTCCCTGAAGCATATTACCAAGTGTCATTACAGCCTCAGTAAAGTATGTATGCTGGTGGAAAATGAACTCTTTTTTTTTTTTTTTTCCCCGTGTAAAGTCATCATGCTTTAAATTTCCAGACTCTATTTATTTTGAGTAATCACATGATGAGGAAAAATGCTAAAGGTCAGAATACTCATTTTCATATTTTGCCAAAAGCTTTCTTTATCATTTAATTAAAAATATATATATATATATAATAAAGATACCAAAGTCTCATTAGTTTTGTTACTGGAATAAATAGAGCCTTTGGGTTTCCTCTGGCTTTTGGTCATGACTCTTTTTCCAAATTCTAAATGCATTCTACCAAAAGAACTTGAATAAGGTCCTTGACGTGGTCTTGGCAAAGTTGTTTCAGGGGCCACACACAGTAGAAAAAAGCCGGGCAGTCCTGTAAGCCAGAGGACACGTGGATGGGTGTTTTGAGGAAGGAAACCTGAACGAGTTCAGCAGGGAACACTTGCTGAAGAGGATCAAGATGTAACCGTTAACTGGAGCCCTCTGAAGCCAATGTTGTTAGTTGCCATTGAGTCAATTTTCTACTCACAGCAACCCCATGTGACAGAATAGAAATGCCCTATAGGGTTTTCTTGGCTGTAATATTTATGGGAGCAGATCTCCAGGTTTTTCTCTTGCAGAGTCACTGGGCAGGTTTAAGTTGCCAACCTTTTGGTTAGCAGCTGAGTGCTTAACCATTGTACCACCAGGCTCAGTGAGTAGTGCTTTTCTTTTGAGGCTTTGCCACAGTGTGGTTTATCAGAGCCATATTTCCAAAGTATTGACACAGTCTGCTCAAAGAAATTCATGTTTTTACATGAAGTGATCCATTCTGTGGGAACAGGTTCATATGCCAGTGTGTGTGACCTCTTAGAAAAATATAAAGCATATGTGTTTGCTGTAAAAAAATATAGAAAAAGAAGAAAACTTTTCTTATTCTTCTTCAAGGCAACACCTTCACTTGCCTTGCTGTGTAACAAATCCGTGCTTAAAAATGGAATTTAATAGAAAGGGGGTAGGAAGCACAGGAAGAGACAGTGGGAGACATGTTTTAAACATTTTAAAATATTAGTACCAGTAACATATCTTACCTTAAAAAAACAAAACGACAACAACAAAAAACTGCTGTTGATTATTTTGATAGCTCATGAATAGAAAGTGGCGTTTTGAGGCATTATGGCTGCCTTCTGTCTGTCTAGAAGGGTAGAATTCTATGGCCTGAGAGAATGGATGAAAGGTATCTCTGATACCACCCACGACTGAACTTAGACTAATGAATCATTTGTGTAAATATGGGACAATGTAGAAGTCCAGCGTGTTTTAGAAAATGTCCCATCCCTCCTTTGGTGTCTTTCTTAGTACCTCTGGTGGTATCAGAGTAACATTTTCTTACATATGCTTAGTGCCCTGCCAGCCAGGATCCATACTTTCAAGCTACATCACTGTATACTTAATCCATGTGGTGGTAATCAACTAGAAATCATCACATATTTGTCATGAATATAATTTCAACCTAATAGTTTCTATTTAAGATACTGGATTGGAAGAAAAGGCCATTCTTATTCATTTGATTTACTAAGACTAGGAGCACTCCTTGGAAACTCTGTGGGGCATTTCTACTCTGTCCTACAGGGTCGCTATGAGTCGGAATCGACTCGACGGCATTGGTTTTTAGGAGACTTAAAATTCTTTACTACTTCACTTAGAGTTGACTTGAGAAAAAATGATTCAAATATGTTGGTAAACTGCAGCACAGGAATATGTCGCATTTGAATTTTAAGCATTACTGATTTTTGAAGGCTTTTGTTCATACATGTAATAGTTCCACTGCAAAGCTGTGTCTGCAGAATGACATATACATATTTGATAATTGACAAATTGTATGTCGGGGGGCAGTGACTACTTGACCATATGTTTTACAAAAACCCCATATAGCCTTTTATTTTTTTCTGAATTCTTGAACTGAGTATATTAATTCATCTTCTAAGTTTTCTTTTTGCAAATATGATCAATATGTCTTTTCTGTTTTAAGAAGATGGCAGCAAAGGGTATAAAGGAAGGTATATCATTACAAAGAAAACCAAGAAAGCTCAATACCAATAATTTTCAAAGAAGGCTTCTACCTGTGACATAGAATAAATGATTAGAGGCATGTTTCTCACACTATTCAACTAAAGAACTCCATTTAACAGAGAAGATAATTCTTACCTGAGAGTCTAAAAGTATAACATGAAGACTACCTCTTGTCTTCATTTTTCTGTGGCATGTAGATTTTTTTAAAATAAACGCTTTCCTTATTATACAATAATACATGTTAATTACAGAAATTTTGAAAAATAGAGACAAATATAAAGAAGAAAATCTCTGTAATCCTAATACTTTGATATATTTCCTTCTACTTTTTTCTGTGTATATTTTAATGAAATTCTGTATTTCATTTTCAAATGGGTCAAATCTGAGTTCTAAAAAAAAGATGAGCAAATAGTTCTTAAAATACCTGGGCCATCATAGTTACGAAGCTTTCTTTCAGTTTGCCATACTGTGGTGGCTTGCGTGTTACAGTGATGCTGGAAGCTATGCAAACACTATTTCAGATATCAGCAATTTCACCAATGGTGGACAGTTTTCAGTGGTGCTTCTTGACTAAGACAGGCTAGGAAGAAGGACCTGATGATATACTTCTGAAAAAATGGCCAGTGAAAACCTTATGAATAGCAGCAGAACATTATGTGGTATAGTGCCAGATGAGCCCCTCAAGTTGGAAGACACTCAAAATATAACTGGGAAGAGCTGCCTCCTCAAAGAAGAGTTGGTCTTAATGACATGGATGGAGTCAAGCTTTTGGAACCTTCATTTGCTGATGTGGCATGACTCAAAATGAGAACAAACAGCTACAAACATCCATTAATAGTCGGAACATGAAATTAGGACGTATGAATCTAGGACAATTGGAAGTCATCAAAAATGAAATGGACCACAAAAATATTGATATCCTAGGCATTAGTTAGCTGAAATGGACTGGTATTGGCCATTTTAAATAGGACAAGCATATGGTCTATTATGGCAGGAATGAAAAATTGAAGAGGAATGGCATCGCATTCATCATCAAAAAGAACGTTTCAAGATCTACCCTGAAGTACAAGAACTGTCAGTGATCAGAAAACCAGTTGATACAACTTCTACAGGGAAGGCCAGTTAATACAACTGTTATTCAAATTTATGCACCAACCACTAATGCCAAAGATGAGGAAATTGAAGATTTTTACCAACTTCTGCAGTCTGAAATTCATCAAACATGCAATCAAGAGGCATTGATAATTACTGCTGATTGGAATGCAAAAGCTGGAAACAAAGAAGAAGGGTCAGAAGTTGGAAAATATGGCCTTGGTGTTAGAAACAACGCTGGAGATCCCATAATAGAATTTTGGAAGACCAGTGACTTCTTCATTGTAAATACCTTTTTTCAACAACATCAATGGCAACTATACACATCTTCCTTGCCTGATGGAATAGACAGGAATCAAATGAACTACAACTGTGGAAAGACACAAGATGCTCAGTATTATCAGTCAGAACAAGGCCAAGGGCCGACTGTGGAATAGACCATCAGTTGTGCCTGTGCAAATTCAAAATGAAGCTGAAAAAAATTAGAACAAGCCCACAGGAGCCAAAGAACAACCTTGAGAATACCCCACCTAAACTCACATATTGTCTCAAGAATAGATTTGACACATTGAACACTAATGACTGAAGATCAGACAAGTTGTGGAAAGACATTATAAGAACATCATACATAAAGAAACCAAACAATCATTAAAAAGATAGGAAAGAAAGGAAAGACCAAAATGGATGGCAGAAAAGACTCTGAAACTTGCTTTTGAATATAGAGTAGCTGAATGGAAGGAACGATGAAGTAAAAGAGCTGAACAGAAGATTTCAAAAGGTGACTCCACAAGACAAGGTAAAATATAATGAAATGTGCAAAGAACTGGAATTAGAAAACAAAGGGGAAGAACATGTTCAGGATTTCTCAAGCTGAAAGAACTGAAGAAAAAATTCAAGCTTCAAGTTGCAGTATTGAAGGATTCTATTGGGAAAATATTAAGCAACGCGCAAAGCATCAAAAGAAGATGGAAGGAATGAATACACAGAGTCGCTATACCAGAAAGAATTGGTTGATGTTCACCCGTATCAGGAGGTAGCATATGATCAAGAACTGAGGGTATTGAAGGACAGAGTCCAAACTGCACTGAAGGGAATGGCTAAAAACAAGGTTCCAGGAATTGATGGAATACAACTGAGATGTTTCAACAAATGGTTGCAGAGCTAAAGGTGCTCACTTGTCTATGTCAAGAAATTTGGAAAACAACTTTCTGGCCAACCAACTGGAAGAGATCCATATCTGTGCCCATACCAAAGAATGGTGATCTAACAGAACGTGGAAATTATTGAACCATACCATTAATATCACACAAAAGTAAAATTTTGCTGAAGGTCATTCAAAAGCAGCTGCAGCAGTACATTGACAAGGAACTTCCAGAAATTCAAGCTGGATTCAGAAGAGGACGTGGGACAAAGGATAGCGTTGCTTATGTCAGATGGATTCTGGGTGGAAGCGGAGAATAGCAGAAAGATGTTTACCTGTGTTTTACTGACTATGCAAAGTCAATGTGTGGATCATAACAAATTATGGATAACATTGATAAGAATGGGAATTCCCGAGCACTTAACTATGTTCATGAGGAACCTGTACATAGACCAAGAGGCACTTGTTCAAAACAACAAGTGCATACTGCGTGATTTAAAGTCAAGAAACCATACTTATTCAATCTCTATGCTGAGCAAATAGTCTGAGAAACAGGACTATATGAAAAAGAATGGGGCATTAGGATTAGAGGAAGACTTGTTAATAACCTGCGATATGCAGAAGATACAACCTTGCTTGTCGAAAGTGAAGAGGACTTGAAGCACTTACTGATGAAGATCAAAGATTACAGCCTTCAGTATGGATTACGCCTCAATATAAAGAAAAAAAAATTCTCACAACTGGACCAATAAACAAAATCATCATAAACAGAGAAAAGAAGTTGTCAAGGATTTCATTTTACTTGGATGCATAATCAATGCCCATGAAGGCAGAAGTCAAGAAATCAAATGATGTATTGCATTGGGCACATCTGCTGCAAAAGACCTCTTAAAGTGTTGAAAAGCAAAGATGTCACTTTGAGGACTCAGTTCACCTGACCCAGGCCATGGTATTTTCAGTTGCCTCATGTGCATGTGAAAGCTGGACAGTGAATCAGAAAGACCAAAGAAGAATTGATGACTTTGAATTATGGTTTTGGCAAAGAATATTGAATATAGAATGAACTGCCAGAAGAACAAACAACATACAGTCAGGGAGGCGGGGCCAAGATGGTAAAGTAGTCAGATGCTTCTGGCGAGCTCTCTTACAACAAAGACCCCCCAAAAACAAGTAAAATAATTATATTTTTGACAAGCTAGGAGCCCTGAACATCAAAGGCAAACATAGAAAATGGACTGAGTGGCGGGGGAGGGAGAGATGGTTCAGAAACGGAGAAGAGTTGCCGGACCTGAATCACCAGGAACCCTCAGGTACCATTACCAGGAGCTACTGGTTTTTCTTTTTTTTTACTGCAGCAGGCTGGTGGTAGCATTCGGCCACAGTTTCCTCAGGGAGAAACAGGCAGCTACATAGCCTACTCATACCTCCGGAACCAGAAAAGAAAGGCACTCTTGGCAAAAGTTAAGTACTGGCGTATGTTTTACCGTGCCCCCAGTGCCCAAGCCAGCTTCAGTGGCTGTTGATTTCCCTGGGCCTGAGATAGGCCCTGAAATAAGTGCCGCTGAGTGCTCTGAGCCATTCTCCCGGCCTTGGAGAAGGAATAAATTCACAATTGGCGGAAAAGATAATTAGCCAGCTCCACGAACCGGGGGAGCTCAGTACAGAAGTGGCTCCTGTCTAGGCATAAATGGCGCGTAGTATTTGAATAACATTTCCCCCTGCATGGACCTCTGTGAGCCTATTACAGGAGAATAGACCCTTGTTAGCAGACTACAACTGTTTCAGCTGTGTGGTGGAGCAGTGGCTGTTTGACGTTTGACATTGCTTTGCCTATTAAACAGGGTTCTCACCTACCCACATCAGGAACCTAAGGACTGGTAGCTCCATTAAGATCACCCAGCCACCCACAACAGGGGTCCAAGGAAAACTAGTACCTCCCAGTCCTTACAGCCAAAAACATTGGGTGCCCATGGTCCATCTATAGAACCCACCCATCTGCACACTACAGGGAACAGGAACACACTTTCCTCAGAGACACTCAGAGGTCGGTTCTCAACCCCTTGCCTTGTTCAGAGCATGACCCACTGCTGCAGCCAGATACTGGTACCTACATCAATCACCCCTGCCCCTCTAAGACTGTAGAACAGAGCCTGTACTACATACTGGATGATCAGCTACCTGGACACCTGAGCTGAATTCATACAAGAAAAGTGAATGGACTTTTAGACTGATATACCTGATAACAGCTCTAGCCATCTGGGGACAGGATATCAGAGCTCTGAAGGTGAAAATAATCAAGCTAGATCACTCAGGCAACCTATTTGGGCATATCAAAAGAAAACAAAAGCAAGAAGCTAGGATACTGTAAGCAAACATAAAATAAACTAATTCCGTAACTTATAGATGGCTTGGAGACAACAGTCAATATCAAGTCATATAATTAAGCAGACCATGATCGCTTCAACAAGCTCTCAAAACAAAGAATCAAGGGATCTACTGGATGAAGTTCCCTTCCTGGAATTACCAGATACAGAATACAAAAGATTAATATACAGAACTCTTGAAGACATCAGGAACAAGATCAGGAAGGAGATCAGGCAATACTCAGAAGCACCCAAGGAACACACAGATAAAGCAGTTGAAGAAATTAAAAAGTTTATTCAAGAACATAATGAAAATTTTAATAAGCTGCAAGAATCCATAGACATAAATCAGAAATTCAGAAGCTTAATAAAATTACAGAAGTAGACAACTTAATAGAAAGTCAGAGGAGCAGAATTGTGGAGCTGGAAGCCAGAATAAGTGAAGTTGAAGATAAAACACATGGCACCAATATATTTGAAGAAAAATGAGATAAAAGAATTAAAAAAAATGAAGAAACCCTAAGAATCATGTGGGACTCTTTCAAGAGAAATAACTTACGAACGATTGGAGTACCAGAACAGCGAGGGATAATGGAAAATACAGAGAGAATTGTTGAAGATTTGTTGGCAGAAAACTTCCTTGATATCATGAAAGATGAGAAGATATCTATCCAAGATGCTCATCAAACTCCACATAAGGAAGATGTTAAAAGAAAGTCACCAAGACATGTTATAATCAAACTTGCCAAAAGCAAAGATAGAGAATGTTAAGAGTGGCTAGGGATAAATGAAAAGTCACCTACAAAGGAGATTCATTAAGAATAAGCTCAGACTACTTGCCATGCAGACAAGAAGGCAATGTGATGACCCATATAAAGCACTGAAGGAAAAAAATTGCCAGCCAAGAATCGTGTATCCAGCAAAACTGTCTCTCAAATATGAAGGCGAAATTAGGATATTTCAGACCAACGGGAGTTGAGGGAGTTTGTGAAAACCAAACCAAAACTGCAAGGAATACTCGAGGGAGTTCTCAGATTAGGAAATCGATAATATCAGATATCAACACAAGACTAGAACACAGGACAGAGCAACCAGATGACAACCCACATAGGAAAATCACAGAAATAAATCAAGATAAAAAAATTGTCAAAACAGGGTAGCAGCAATGTGATTATGTAAAAGAAGACAACATTAAAACAATAAAGAGGGACTAGGAAATGTAGTCCTAGGTCTTTCATATGGAGAGGAAGACAAGATGATATAAAGAAATAAAAGACATGTATAAACTTAGAAACTTATTAAAATAGAGGTAAATACTAAGGTAACCATAAAGGAGACTAACAGTCTACTCATCAAAATAAAACGCAAGAAAAATAGAGACTCCACAGAAGCAAAATCAACTACAACGAATAAGAAGAAAAGACAATATATAAACTACTCAGCACAAAAATTTATGTGGGAAACAGAAACTATCAACACCATACAAAAAAGACATCAGAATAACAGCACTAAACTTATACCTAGCCATAATTGTGCTGAATGTAAATGCACTAAATTCACCAATAAAGAGACAGAGAGTGGCAGAATGGATGAGAAAGAAAGATCTGCCTATATATTGCCTATAAGAGACACACCTTAGACTTAGAACTAAAACTCAAAGGGTGAAAAAAATTATATCAAACAAACAACACCAAAAAAGAGCAGGAGTGGTAATATTAATTTCTGACAAAATAGACTTTAAAGTTAAATCCACCACAAAGGATAAGGAAGGACACTATATATAATGATTAAAGGGACAATATACCAAGAGGATATAACCATATTAAATATTTACGCAGCCAGTGACAGGGCTGCAAGGTACATGAAACAAACTCAAACAGCATTGAAAAGTGAGATAGACAGCTCCACAATTATACTAGGAGATTCAACACACCACTTTTGGGGAAGGACAGGTCATCCACAAAGAAGCTCAATAAAGATACAGAAGATCTAAATGCCACAGTCAACCAGTTCGACCTTATCGACACATATAGAACACTCCACCCAACAGCAGCCAAGTATACTTTCTTTTCTAGTGCACATGGAGTGTTCTCACTAATGAGATAGTAGACAAGAACTATTCTAGGTGAAGGGAAAGACAACACACAATACAGGAGAGGTCAGCACAACTGGACTAAACCAAAAGCAAAGAAGTTTCCTGAATAAATTGAATTTCTAGGGCCAGTGTAGCAGGGGTAGGGGTTTGAGGACCATGGTTTCAGGGGACATCTATGTCAGTTGGCATAGTAAAATCTATTAAGAAAACATTCCAAATCCCACTTTGGAGAGTGACTTCTGGAGTCTTAAACGATAGTACATCCATGAGTCTCAACCCACTTGGAGCAAAAGAGAATGAAGAATACCAAAAATACAAGGTAATTTTGAGCCCAAGAGACAGAAAGGGCCACATAAACCAGAGACTACCTCAGCCTGAGACCAGAAGAACTAGGTGATACCCAGCTAAAGCCAATGACTGCCCAGACAGGGAACACAAAAGAGAACACCCGAGGGAGCAGGAGAGCAGTGGGATGCAGACCTGAAGTTCTCATAAAAGTACCAGACTTAATGGTCTGACTGAGACTAGAAGGACCCTAGAGGTCATGGTTCCGAGACCTTCTGTTAGCCTAAGACAGCAACAATTCCCAAAGCCACTTCTTCAGACAGGGATTGGACTATGAGATAGAAACTGATACTGATGAGGAGTGAGCTTCTTGGATCAAGTAGACACATTAGACTATGTAGGCAGCTCCTCTCTGGATGAGAGATGAGAGGGCAGAGGGGGTCAGAAGCTGGCCGAATGGACACGAAAATAGAGAGTGGAGGGAAGGAGTGTACTGTCTCATTAGGGGGTGAGGAACTAGGAGTTTATAGCAAGGTGTATATAGATATTTGTATGAGAGATTGACTTCATTTGTACACTAAAGGCACAATAAAATTAAAAAAAAAAAAAAAAAGTGCAGCCAGAACGCTCCTAAGAATGGAAGATGGCAAGACTTCATCTCATGTTTTGGACATGTTATCTGGAGGGATCGGTTCCTGTAGAAGGGTATCATGCTTGGTAGAGGGTCAGCGAAAAAGAGGAAGATCCTGAATGAGATGGATTGACACAGTGGCTTCAAAATTGGGCTCAAGCATAACAATCTTTGTGAGGATGCCGCAACACTGACCAGTATTTTGTTCTTTTACAGGGTGGTCACTGTTTTTTTATTTTTTATTTTTTTTGTGCTTTCCGTGAAAGTTTACAAATCAGGTTAGTCTCTCACACAAAAACTTAACACCTTGCTACATGTTCCCAATTGCTGTCCCCCTAATGAGACAACCAGCTCCCTCCCTCCACTCTCTCTTTTCATGTCCATTTCACCAGCTTCTAACCCCGTCTACCCTCTCATATCCCCTCCAGGGAGGAGATGCCAACATAGTGTCAAGCGTCTACCTGATCCAAGGACTTCACTCCTCACCAGCATACCTCTCCAACCCATTGTCCAGTCCAATCCCTGTGTGAAGAGTTGGCTTTGGGAATGGATCCTGTCCTGGGCCAACAGATGGTCTGGGGGCCCTGACCATCGGGGTCCTTCTAGTCTCAGTCAGACCATTAGGTCTGGTCTTTTTACCAGAATTTGGGGTCTGCATCCCACTGCTCTCCTGCTCCCTCAGGGGTTCTCTGTTGTGTTCCCCGTCAGGACAGTCATCGGTTGTAGCCAGGTTCCATGTAGTTCTTCACCTTGTGTCCTTGGTGTTCTTCATTCCCCTTTGATCCAGGTGGGTTGAGACCAATTGATGCGCCTTAGATGGCCACTTGCTAGAGATTAAGACCCCAGATGCCACTCTCCAAAGTGGGTTGCAGAATGTTTTCTTAATAGATTTTATTATGCCAATTGACTTTGATGTCCTCTGAAACTGTGGTCCCCAAACCCCTCCCCCTGCTACACTAGCATTCGAAGCATTCAGTTTATACAGGAAACTGCTTTCGGTTTAGTCCAGTTGTGCTGACCTCTCCTGTATTGTGTGTTGTTGCCCTCCCCCGTCTCGTAACTATCAAAGAATATTTTCCTCTCTGTTTGAACTATTTCTTCAGTTCTAATAATAGTGGTCTTATACAATATTTGTCCTTTTACAACTGACTAATTTCACTCAATATAATGCCTTCCAGATTCCTCCATGTTATGAAATGTTTCACAGATTCATCACTGTTCTTTATCGATGTGTACTTTTCCATTGTGTGAAAATACCATAATTTATTTTTCCATTCATCCATTGAGGGGCACCTTGGTTGCTTCCATCTTTTTGGTATTGTAAACAGTGCTAGAATAAACATGGGTGTGCCTATATCTGTTCGTGTAAAGGCTCTTATTTCTCTACGGTATACTCCAAGGAGTGGGATTACTGGATCGTATGGTAGGTCTATGTCTAGCTTTTTAAGGAAGTGCCATATCGATTTCCAAAGTGGTTGTACCATTTTACATTCCCACCAGCAGTGTATAAGTGTTCCAGTCTCTCCACAGCCTCTCTAACATTTATTATTTTGTGTTTTTTGGATTAATGCCAGCCTTGTTGGAGTGAGATGAAATCTCATTGTAGTCTTGATTTGCATTTCTCTAATGGCTAAGGATTGTGAGCATTTCCTCATGTAACTGTTAGCTACCTGAATGTCCTCTTTAGTCAAGTCTCTGTTCATATCTTTTGCCCATTTTTCACTTGGGTTATTTGTCTTTTTGTAGTTGAATTTTTGCAGTATCATGTAGATTTTAGAGATCAGGGATTGATCAGAAATGTCATAGCTAAAAACTTTTCCCAGTCTGTAGGTAATCTTTTTACTCTTTCGGTGAAGTCTTTGGATGAGGATTGCTGTTTGATTTTTAGGAGCTCCCAGTTATCTAGTTTTTTTTCTGCATTGTTAGTAATGTTTTGTATGCTGTTTATGCCATGTATTAGGGCTCCTAATGTTGTCCCTATTTTTTCTTCCATGATCTTTATACTTTTAGATTTTATAATTAGGTCTTCGATCCATTTTGAGTTAGTTTTTATGCGTGGTGTGAGGTATGGGTCTTGTTTCACTTTTTACAGATGGATATCCAATTATGACAGCACCATTTGTGAAAAAGACTGTCTTTCCCCATTTAACTGTTTTGGGGCCTTTGTCAAATATCAACCACTTATATGTAGATGGATTTATGTCTGGCTTCTCAATTCTGTTCCATTGGTCAATGTATCTGTTGTTGTACCAGTACCAGCTTGTTTTGACTACTCTGGCAGTATAATAGGTTCTAAAACCAGGTAGAGTAAGGCCTCCCACTTTGTTCTTCTTTTTCGGTGATGCTTTACTTATCTGGGCCCTCTTTCCCTTCCATATGAAGTTGGTGATTTCTCTCTCCATCTCATTAAAAAATGTCATTGGAATTTGGATTGGAATTGCATTTTATGTATAGATCACTTTTGGTACAGTAGATGTTTTTATAATGTAAAGTCTTCCTATCCATGAGCAAGGTATATTTTCCCACGTAGAAAAAAAAAAAAATTTTTTTTTTTTTTTAATGTAGGTAGGTATCTTTTGGTTTCTTGCAGAAGTATTTTGTAGTTTTCCTTGTATAAGTGTTTTACATCTCTGGTAAGATTTATTCCTAAGTATTTTATCTTCTTGGGCGCTACTGTAAATGACATTGATTTGGTGATTTCCACTTCAATCTTCTTTTTGTTGGTGTAGAGAAATCCAACTGATTTTTGTATGTTTATCTTGTATCATGATACTCTGCTGAACTCATCTACTAGTTTCGTTAGTTTTCTTGAGGATTCCTTAGGATTTTCTGTGTATAAGATCATGTCATCTGCAAATAGAGATAGTTTTACTTCTTCCTTGCCAATCTGGATGCCCTTAATTTCTTTATTGTACCTAATTGCTCTGGCTAGGACTTCTAGCACGATGTTGAATAATAGTGGTGATAAAGGGCATCCTTGTCTGGTTCCCGATCTCAAGGGGAATGCTTTCAGGCACTCTCCATTTAGGATGATGTTGGCTATTGTCTTTGTATAAATGCCTTTGATTATGCTTAGGAATATTCCCTCTATTCCTATTTTGCTGAGAGTTTTTATCATGAATGAGTGTTGAACTTTGTCAAATGCCTTTTCTGCATCAGTTGGTAAAATCATGTGATTTTTGTCTTTTATTTATGTGGTGGATTACATTGATTGTTTTTCTAATGTTGAACCATCCCTGCATACCTGGTATGAATCCCACTTGGTCATGGTGAATTATTTTTTTGATATGTTGTTGAATTCTATTGGCTAGAATTTTGTTGAGGATTTTTGCTTCTGTGTTCATGAGGGATATAGGTCTGTAATTTTCTTTTTTGGTGGGTGCTTACATGGTTTTGGTATCAGGGATATAGTGGCTTCATAGAATGAGTTTGGGAGTTTTCCTTCCTTTTCTATGCTCTGAAATACCTTTAGTAGTAGTGGTGTTAACTCTTCTCTGAAGGTTTGGTAGAACTCGGCAGTGAAGCTGTCCGGACCAGGGCTTTGTTTTGTTGGGAGTTTTTTGATTACCTTTTCAATCTCTTCTCTTGTTATGCGTCTATTTAGCTGTTCAACCTCTGTTTGTGTTAGTTTAGGTAGGTAGTGTGTTTCTAGGAATTCATCCATTTCTTCTATGTTTTCATATTAGAGTACAATTTTTCATACTAATCTGATGATTTTTTTAAATTTCAGTTGGGTCTGTTGTAATATCACCCATTTCATTTCTTATTCAGGTTACTTATTTCCTCTCCTTTTCTTTTTTTATCAGTTTGGCCAGTGGTTTATCAATTTTGTTTTTTTCAAAGAATCAGCTTTTGGTCTTGTCAATTCTTTCAACAATTTTTCTGTTTTCTATTCCATTTAGTTCTGCTCTAATTTTTATTATTTGTTTTCTTCTAGTGTGTGAGGGTTTCTTGTGTTGTTCTCTATTTGCTCAAGTTATAGGGGTAATTCTTTGATATTGGCCCTTCTTTTTGTATGTGTGGAATTATTGATATAAATTGATCTCTGAGCACTGTCTTTGCTGTGCCCCAAAGGTTCTGATAGAAAGTGTTTTCATTCTCTTTGGATTCTATCAATTTCCTTATTGCATCCTTAATGTCTTCTATAATCCAGTCTTTTTTTGGCCAGGGTATTATTCACTTTCCAAGTGTTTAATTTCTTTTCCCTGCTTTTCCTTTTCTAGATTTTCACTTTTATGGCCTTATGGTCAGAGAAGATGCTTTGTAATATTTCAGTGTTTTGGATTCTGCTAACGCTTGCTTTATGACCTAATATGTGGTCTATTCTAGAGAATGTTCCATGTGCACTAGAAAAGAAAGTATACTAGGTTGCTCTTGGGTGAGTGTTCTGTATATATCTATGAGGTCAAGTTGGTTGATTGTGGCATTTAAATCTTCCATGTCTTTATTGTACTTCCTTCTGGATGTCCTGTCCTTCACCAAAAGTGGTGTGTTGAAGTCTGCTACTATTGTGGAGCTGTCTGTCTCACATTTCAGTGCTGATAGAGTTTGTTTTATGTATCTTGCAGCCCTGTCACTGGTTGCACAAATATTTAGTATGGTTATATCTTCTTGGTATATTGTCCCTTTAATCATTATATAGTGTCCTTCCTTATCCTTTCTGATGGATTTAACTTTAAAGTCTATTTTGTCAGAAATTAATATTGCCACTCCTGTTCTTTTTTGATTGTTGTTTGCTTGATATATTTTTTTCCATCTTTTAAGTTTTAGTTTGTGGTGTGTCTCTAAGTCTAAGGTGTGTCTCTTGTAGGCAGCGTATAGATGGATCGTGGTTTTTAATCCATTCTGCCACTCTCTGTCTCTTTATTGGTGCATTTAGTCCATTTACATTCAGTGAAATTATGAATAGGTATGAATTTAGTGCTATCATTTTGATGTTTTTTTGTGTGTGTTGTTGACAGTTTCTTCTTCCCACTTAATTTTATGTCCTGAGTAGATTATCTTTATGTATTGTCCTTTCCTCATATTCGTTGTTGTTGATTTTGTTTCTGCTGAGTCTCAATTTTTTTTTTTTTTATTTTAATGTGTAGGATAGTTTGTATCCTTTATGGTTACCTTATTATTTACCCCTGTTTTTCTAAATTTAAACCTAACTTTTATTTCTTTGTATTGCCTTATCTTCCTTTCCATATGTAAGATCTGTGACTACATTCTTAGTCCCTCTTTATTGTTTTAATGTTGTCTTCTATTACATAATAACAGCACTGTTACCCTGTTTTGAACTTTTTTTAATCTTGATTTATTTTATTTTATTTTCCTGTCTGGGTTGACATCTGATTGCTCTGCCCAGTGTTCTAGTCTTGGGTTGGTACTTGATATTATTGATTTTCTACCCATAGAACTTCATTTTAGTATTTCTTGTAGTTTTGATTTGGTTTTTACAAATTCTCCAAACTTCTGTTTATCTGGAAATGTCCTAATTTTCACCTTCACATTTGAGAGACAATTTTGTTAGACATATGATTCTGCACTCGCAGTTTTTTCCTTCGATTTTTTACATAAGTCATCCCATTGCCTTCTTGCCTGCATGGTTTCTGCCGAGTAGTCCGAGTTTATTCTTTTTGGCTCTCCTTTGTAGGTGACTTTTCGTTTATCCCTAGCTGCTCTTAAAATTCTCTCTTTAACTTTGTTTTTCGCAAGTTTGACTATAATGTGTCTTGGTGACTTTCTTTTATCATCTTCCTTATGTGGAGTTTGATGAGCATCTTGGATAGATATCTTCTCATCTTTCACAATATCAGGATTGTTTTCTGCCCAGAAATCTTCAGCAATTCTCTCTGTATTTTCCGTTATCCCTCTGTTCTAGTACTTCAATCAGTTGTAGGTTTTTTCTCTTGAGAGAGTCCCACATGATTCTTAAGGTTTCTTCGTTTTTTTTTTTTTAATCTTTTATCTGATTTTTCTTCAAATGTGTTAGTGCCAAGTGCATCATCTTCAAGTTCAGAAATTCTGCCTTCCACTTGCTCAAATCTGCTCCTCTGACTTTCTATTCAGTTGTCTACTTCTGTAATTTTATTGTTAATCTTTTGAATTTCTGGTTGCTGTCTATCTGTGGGTTTTTTCAGCTTATTAAATTTTTCATTATGTTCCTTAGTAAACTTTCTAATTTCTTCCATTGCTTTGTCTGTGTGTTCCTTGGCTTGTTCTGTGTATTTCCTCATTTCCTTCCAGATGTCTTGAAGGTTTCTGTATATTAATCTTTTGTATTCTGCCTTTTGTAATTCCAGCAGGGCACTTTCGTCTAAAGATCCCTGGATTCTTTGTTTCGAGAGCTTATTGAAGTGATTATGGTCTGTTTCTTTATGTGACTTGATATTGACTGTCGTCTCCGAGCCATCTATAAGTTACTGTATTAGTTTATTTTATGTTTGCTTACTGTGTCATAGCTTCTTGCTTAGTTTTGTTTTGATATGCCCAAATGGGTTGCTTGAGTGAGCTAGCTTGATTATTTTCAATTTTCAAGCTCTGACATCCTGTCCCCAGATGGCTAGAGCTGTTATCAGGTATATCAGTCTAGGAGTCCATTCACTTTTCTTGTATGAATTCAGCTCAGGTGCCCAGGTAGCTGATCATCAAGTGTGTGGAACAGGCTTTGTCCTACAGTGTTAGAGGGGAAGGGGTGATTGGTATAGGTACCGGTATCTGGTTGCAGCAGGGGGTCACACTCTGAACAAGGCAGGGGGCTGAGAATCATCCCCCATGTGTCTCTGAGGAAAGCGTGTCCCTTTTCCCTAGAGCATACAGGTGGGTGGGTTCTGCAGATGGACCATGGGCACTCAGTGTTTTTGGTTGTAAGGACTGGGAGGCATCAGTTATTCTGGGACCTCTGTTGCAGGTGGCTGGGTGACCTGAGTGGAGCTACCAGTCCTTAGGCCTCAGATATGGGTAGGTGAGGACCCTGTTGAATAGGCAATGCAGCATCGAACATCAAATGCCCACCTCTCCGCCGCACAGCTGAAATGGTTGGAGTCTGCCCACAAGGGCCTATTTTCCCGAAATAGGCCCACACAGGTCCATGCAGAGGGGAAAGATACTCAAAGTCCACAGACTACTTATGCCTGGACAGGAGCCGCTTCTGTCCTGAGCTCCCCCAGTTAGTCGAGCTGGCAATAACTGTAAATTTATTCCTTCTCCAAGGCCGGGAGGATGGCTCTAGGCACTCAACAGGGCCTATCTCAGGCCCAGGGAATTCAGCTGCTGAAGCCAGCTTGGGGGTGGCAGGGGGCAGTGAAATATACACAAGCATTTAGCTTTTGCCGAGAGCACTGTTCCCTGGTTCTGAAGGTGTGAGTAGGCTGTGTGGGTGGCTGCTTCTCCTTGAGGAAACCGCAGCCAATCGCTAGTACCAGCCCACCGCCACTGCTCCCAGAATTGTGCCTGAGGGGTCCCCGCAATTCAAGTCTGGTAACTTCTGTCTGCTTCTGAACCGTCTCTTCCTCCCCCTGCCCCTCAGTTTTTTTTTTCTAAGCTCGGCTTTGATGTTCAGGGCTCCTATCTTTTCATAAATATACTCCTTCCCCTTGTTTTTTTGGGCCTTTGTTGTAAAGAGAGCTCGCCGGAACCGCCTTATCTATTCTGCCATCTTGGCTCCACCTCCGTTGGTTAGTGTTAGTCTGAACTGATTTCATGGCACTTAAGAACAACATGCATTTTTCTGTCCTATTAATGGTCATATAATATTTCATGTTAGGTAGGTATCAAAATTCATTGTCTTTTGTTATAGCCTGTCACTTCAGTAAACAATCATATTAATCATTTATTATTCCTTTTGATTTTTTTAAATTTTTTACATAATTTGGTAATATACCAAAAACCAAACCCATTGCCTTTAAGTCAATTACAACTCATAGTGACCCTACAGGACAAATTTGAACTGCCCCATAGGGCTTCAAGGAGCACCTGGAGGATTCTAACTGCTGACCTTTTGGTTAGCAGCCATAGCTCTCAACCGCTGTAACATCGTGGTTTACAATTGGTAATATAGTGACTGTAAACAAATTTATATTTCTGATACTGAATTAGCATAAGTAGGCTCATAAAACATATAAGTATTTTGTAAATGTAAGACTTGCTCATACATTTTTCATACATCCAGGTGATTCTGCAGAGAATACTGCAGCTCTGCACATCCTTCCTTTTGAAGCCAGTGAGTTTTCTAATGACTCCATTAAGCCATCTTAAAATTGCAGCATGGTATCTGACACTGTATCAAAGAATGAAGAATGTTGTTTTGGAGAGCAACTTCAACCCTGATTTAGGTCATTTCCATGGTGAATCATCATTAAAGCACTGTTTTTCACATCCTTTTTCTATAGAATGCATAGTTGGGTTATTATGGACAATATCACACCTCTTTTTCTTCTCATTCAAACCACAGACCCTCTAACAAGGCTTCGCTCTCTGCCGTCTTGCTCACAGTCACAGCCTAGTACTAGTGTTTTCTTGGGCTCATCCATACCAGCATCTCATTTAAGCTTTTTTATTATTATTATTATTATGAAGACAATTAGCTCAAGGTAGTATGGTTATAAATGTAAGTTTGTTTATTATATATTCTTAAATGACTTCAATATGAACAACAACAATTAGTATCTAACTTTGTGCATGTATATGTGACAAGCATTGGGCTAAATGCATTATTTAGGTTATCTCCTTTGAAGCTCACACACTGAAGTTGGTACTCTGATTATTTCCCCTTTACACTGACAGAAAAGTGAGGCTCAGAATAGTTAAGTAACTTGCCCTGCTTTACGGAGCTAGTAAATGGCAGCAGATTTGTCTCCAAGCCTGAGTTTTTATCAGCTCTTCTGCCTCCACTATGGCAGTGTATCTCCTCATAAGTGGACATTAAAAATAGAGTACATTAGGGAAGTAATTCATCCCGGAATGCCACTGGTGTCTCCTCATGAATACTATGGTCCTTGAGTCTCTTCATCAGTGAAGCTCATTTGATGGGTTCCACCCATCATGAACTTGTATGGCCCTACCTCCACTGCAGTGTGTCTGTGAGTGGTGTGAGGATTCAGACAGGCTTAATCTGAGCAGACTTTACAGAAGAAGCATGTCTCCAGCAGGGATTTTTAGGAGTCAGGGAGGAATTCAGCACAGAAAATTTGAAAGAAGATTCTACCATACCGGTATAAATAAAATGTGTTCACATTGGTACTGGCAAATTAAGAGCAAGGTATTCCTAGACATTTTGCTTTGACTAGAAGTGAGAAGCCTTTCTTGGGGATTAAGTGAGAAATGTTGGGGGGGTTTAGACATACATGTTGAAACTTGAATTTGGTGTGCTATCGAGCAGAAACTTACTGTTTATTTCTTATCAGGAGAAATCACACAGGGATTTAAACTCCATCACCAAAGATGGATTGGAGTGGGTAGAAATCCACTGAAAAACAGTCCTGGGAGTTGTTTGATTAAGAATTGATCTTACGGTGCCCAACATGGCTTCTTTCTACCTTTCCAGTTCATCTTAGAAGTTGTTTCATTAGGAAGTACTGATGACCTTGGGTAGGACAACTGATCAACAAAATTTATCCCTGACTTCAGAGGTCACCTTTGGTCTTCTAATTGTATACCTGGCAATAATTTGCTCACTACTCAGGAAGTACAAAGTAATGGTAGCAATGAAATCTTTATTTTTGCTTTTTTTCACATTATTTTATTTTTTTTTTAAAGAAATCAACGAATGTACTGTGAACCCTGATATCTGTGGAGCAGGTCACTGCATTAACCTGCCAGTGAGGTACACCTGTATATGTTACGAAGGCTACAAGTTCATTGAGCAACAGAGGAAATGTGTGGGTAAGAGACACTTTTTGTAACCAAACTTATTAAATATAAAATATTTGTACCTTTAGAACATTTCTTTCTTTCTTATACAAACCAATTCAACCATCTTGGGAAAAATGATACTACATTAAATTTTTTTTTTTTAATCTTTATACCTGAGCTAATGGAGCTCAAAAAAGTTTTGCTAAACTCCTGGAATGCTGCTCTTGGTTCAATCCTACCTACCTTGCTAAATGTAATACAATTACACTAAGGTGAAATAGTTTCTAAAAGTTTTTCAGGTAAACTAAGTAAAATAATTAAGAGCTCTAGAAATAGCTACCTAAAAAAAAAAAAAAAATTTTTATATACACTCATTTAGCAATAACAAATTATTATTAATATATGTTGCAATAAAGTGTTATATACACGTGAGTACATAGAATCTGACTTCAAATGGAGATTTCTAAACTGAAAATCAGTATATGCTTACATGAAGCTATTGATGAATTTATGTGTAAGAGATCTCATATATATTTCCTTAAGAAAAAAAATGAAGCACTGTAAGACATGTAATAGCGTCAAGTACTTTATTTTGAATGTATTAATTCTAAATTATTCTTTTCCTAGAAAATGAAAATTCAGCTATAAGATTTATAAAGGAGAATATAAAGCAACAAAGGCATATATTCAATTCACACTACTTCAGTATGTTAAATGCCAGTACACCAGATGTGTGGATTTGGCTGTTTGATTTTGTGTCTTTTGGGATGGAGGACACCCACCTGCTCCATAACATGGCTGTTTTCTCTTATTTTACACATATTATAGGTACCCACATTTAGGACCCTAAAATATAAAGTTAAAACGGGCAATAGAGATGATCTCCTCTGGCTCCTTTCGTGGGCACAGTGGAGGAATTTCTTTCACAGCACTTCTGTCCCTCCTCAGAGCTGAGAATTGGATGGCACATTCCAGAGCTTAGATGACTGTAGTTGTCAAGGGGTCCTAAGATTCCCTGAAATGTGTCTCTCTAAAGCACTGATGTCTTGATTTTAGTTGTAGCTTTTGGAGGAATGCATAGTAAGTTTACTCCTCTTTCCAGTAACAGTCCTTTAAGTGTTTGAGGAGAACTGTCATGTCTCCTTTTACTAATTTCCCTCAGTTATAAAGGTTTGTGGTGCACAGGAAATAGGATATATTTTACAGAATAGGGAGACTGAGAATTTTGTGCTACAATATATTAATTCTTTTATACGTATTTTTATTAACAGATATCGATGAGTGTACTCAGGTCCAGCACCTCTGCTCCCAGGGACGCTGTGAAAACACTGAGGGAAGTTTCTTGTGTATTTGCCCAGCAGGATTTATGGCCAATGAGCAGGGCACTAACTGCATAGGTAACGGCAATGCTTTTCCTGATTTGTAAACTTGCTAGATCTGGGTTCTTGGATTCCCCCAACGCCCCATTAGTCCAGTGATTATTCAGACAACCCAGAAATTGTTCTTATGCACCTCTTTTGGCATAAAATCCCTAGGTGGTGCAAATTGTTAAGCACTCAGCTACTAACCAAAAAGTTGGTGGTTTTAGTCTACTCAGCTGCCTCGGAAGAAAGGCCTGATGATTTACTTCCCAAAATATCGACCATTGAAAACCCTATGGAGCACAGTATTCTGACACACATGGGGTCATCATGAGTCAGAATCAACTTAATGGCAACTAGTTTTTTGTTTGTTTGTCTTTTGACATAGCTGGTGTTTGCCATATTAAGCACTATCTTATAGCATAAAAAATATATCTTATAGCATAGACACTGGGAAATACATCAATTTTTTTTCCTATAACACTTATGAATAAATAGTGTTAAATGGGTGCAAAGGTAAGACGCATTAAATGTTACTTTTGAAGCCTGCATGAATCAAAACCACTGCATTTTGAAGCATGTTACACAAATTGAAGAGATGATAGTAGAAATCCATTACTTCGTTTTTAAATTTAAGCTAACCCGGGAGCTGGGAGAGCTTTGAAGTGCTTTTTTGGAAAATAAGACTTGGCCATGTTTTCTGCTTTACATAGATGTTGATGAGTGCTTGCGGCCAGATGTATGTGGGGAAGGGCACTGCGTCAACACCATGGGGGCCTTCCAGTGTGAATACTGCGACAGTGGGTACCGCATGACCCTCACAGGCAATTGCGAGGGTGAGTGTGCTGAGAGAACAGGCTACTGCACCCCTCTGCGTGCTCAGTGCACATGACCCTGACCTGCAGGGCTGGGTCTAGAACCCAGGGCTGCTGGGTACCTGTAAGGTACTTCTTTTCCTCTACCACCCCATGTACCTTAGCCGAGCTATTCCAGCTTTCTGGACTCCCAGCCTGGTGGTCTCACTTCTGTTGGGATGGTTTCCATCTTCGTGCTTTCTTTGTCACTCACTTCAGTACTTGCCTTCCCTGGTATTTGGAGTGAGGTCTACATTAGGACAATTAATTACAGAGTGCCTTAGTACACACCCAGAGTTAATTACAGTGTCTGGATCATTCAGCTGGGGACATGGTGCAGGTGTAACCAGTGTTGATGTTTAAGTTTTTGACCTTTTCACATTGCTGCATTCCTTTGTCTCAATTTCTTTCTTTTACATGCATTCTGGGACTTTCTTGCAGACTCCCTACAGAAAGACTGTCTGACCAATTCCAGGTCAGATTCCAACTGTGCTGATAAGTATGTTCTCATTATAAAAATGTCTTGAAAAATGTTTATAATATGGCCAAAATTATTATCCATTTAATATATTTGCTCATGTTTGTGTCCAAGTTACATAGCTCTTTTTGAAGCCATCCTGGTGTTTTTTTGGTAATTTTTTTCATGAAGAAATCAATTGAGCTTCTGCTAAGTCCTGCCTTGGAAATGGTAGGTGAAGGAGCTGGGGTTTCTGAGAAATTGGTTGAAGAACCAGGCATGAGGACAGTGCTGGTTCCTGGGAACTCCCTATGTGACTGCCTAGAGATAAGCCTCTTTGAATATAGCCAGGCTTCTAGAGCTAGGGAAGTATAGACTAGGTGGGGTAGTATATTTTCAGCTGTCCCTTGGCCTCTACATGTTAGTTTTTGTCACAGCTCTGATGACCCAGGCCTAGAGGGAGAGCTAATTAGACATTTTCTGGCAGCCTACACCTGCCTCTGCTTTGGCCTCCTGCCTTGCTACCCTCCCCTGCCCTGGGGTTCCACTCCAGAGAGGAGTAGGAGGGTTTGTGTTACTGGATTTCTTTGTTTTATTTTTTTATTGTACTTTAGATGAAGGTTTACAAAACAAACTAGTTTCTCATCAAACAGTTAGTACACACATTGTTGTATGACATTGGTTAACAACCCCACGACATGTCGGCACTCTCACTTCTCAACCCTGAGTTCCCTATTCCCAGCTTTCCTGTTCCCCCCTGGCTTCCAGTCCCTGCCCCAGGGCTGGTGCACCCCTTTAGTCTTGTTCTGTTCCATGGGCCTGTTCAATCTTTGGCTGGAGGGTGAACCACAGAAGTGATCTCATTACTGAGCTGAAAAGGTCTCCAGTGGCCATACTCAGGGTTTCTACAGTCTCTGTGAGGCCAGCAAGACTGGTCTTTCTTTTTGAGTTAGAATTTTGCTCTATATTTTTCTCCAGCTTTGTCCAGGACCATCTATTGTGATCTCTGTCAGAGTAGTCAGTGGTGGTAGCCAGGCACCATCTAGTTGTACTGGCCTCAGTCTAGTGGAGGCTGTGGTAGATGTGGTCCATTAGTCCTTTGGACTAATCTTCCCTTGTATCTTTATTTTTCTTCATTCTTCCATGCTCCCAAAGGGGTGAGACCAGGGGAGTATCCTTAGATAGCTGCTCGCAGGCTTTTAAGACCCCAGACAATACTCACCAAAGTAGAATGTAGAACATATTCTTTAGAAACTATGTTATACCAGTTGAGCTAGATGGTCCCTGAGATCATGGTCTCCACAGCCCTCAGCCTAGCAGTTTGGTCCCTCAGGGAGTTTGCATGTGTCTATGGAGCTACCATGACCTTGCCTTGTACAGGTTGTGCTGGTTTCCCCAGTATTATGTACCGTCTTGCCCTTCACCAAAGCTTCCACTTACCTAATGTCTGTTAAGTGTTCTTCCATCCCTACCCCTCCCCTCCCTTGTAACCATCAAAGATTGTTTCTTTTTGTATGTAAACCTTTTCATGAGTTTTTACAGTAGTGGTCTTATGCAATATTTGTCCTTTTGTGATTGGCTTATTTCACTCAGCATGATGCCCTCCAGATGTTCCACAGATTCACCATTGTTCTTTATGGTTGGGTAGTGCTTCATTGTGTATATGTACCACACTTTGTTTATCCATTGATCTGTTGATGGGCGTCTAGATTGTTTCCATCTTTTTGATATTGTGAACAATGCTGCAGTGTCTATTTGCGTGACGACTCTTAAACTTCTCTAGGATGTATTCTTAGGAGTGGGATTGCTGGATCATATAGTATTTCCATTTCTAGCTTTCTAAGGAAGCGCCATATCATTTTCCAAAATGGTTGTATCATTTTGCATTCCCACTAGCAGTGCATAAGAGTGATCTCCCTGGAGCCTCTCCAACATTTGTTATTTTCTGAATTATTCGTTTGTGCGAGGAATGCAGGGGTAAAGTGCTATCTCATTGTGATTTTAATTTGCATTTCTGTAATGGCTAGAGATCATGAGCATTTCCTCATGTGTCTGTTGGTTGCTTGAATGTATTATTTGGTGAAGTGTGTGTTCATTTCCTTTGCCCATTTTTTCATTGGAATATTTGTCTTTTTGTTGTAGAGATGTTGGATTTTCTTGTAGATTTTAGAGATTAGACCTTTGTCTGATTTGTAATAGCCAAAAATTCTTTCCCAGTCTATAGGTTCTCTTTTTACACTTTTGGTGAAGTTCTGATGAGCGTAAGTGTTTAAATTTTAGAAGATCCCAGTTATCTAGCTTATCCTCTGCTGCTTGTGTGGTGTTGGTTGTGGTGTGTATCTTGTTAATGCTGTGTATTAGGGCCTCTAACACTGATCCTATTTTTTCTTCTATGAACTTCATAGTTTTGGGCTTTATATTACCATATTTAATCCATTTTGAGTTAGTTTTTGTATCTGGTGTGAGATGTGGGTCCTGTTTCATTTTTTTGCAGATAGACATCCAATTTTGCCAGCCCCATTTGTTAAAAAAGACTGTTTTTTCCCCTATTAGATGGACTTCAGGCCCTTGTCGACGATCGAATGACCACAGGTAGATGGATTTACATGTGGGTTCTCAGCTCTGTTCCATTGGTCAGTATATCTGTCGTTGTGCCAGTACCAGGCTGTTTTGACTACTGTAGCTGTATAGTAGGTTCTGAGGTCACGTAGTGTGAGTCCTGCTACTTTATTCTTCTTCAGTAGAGCTTTATTTATCTGGGGCCTCTTCCCTTTCCATATAAAGTTAGTGATAAGTTCTTGCATCTCTTTAAAGAATGTTGTTGGTTTTTGGATCGGGATTGCATTGTATTTAAAAATAACTTGAGGTAGAATTGTTGTTTTCACAGTGTTGAATTACCTATCTGTGAGCATGGTATGTTTTTGCATTTATGTAGATCTCTTGGTTTCTTGCAGTAGTGTTTTGTAATTTTCTTTCTGTAGGTCTTTTATATGCCTGGTTACATTTATTCCCAAGTATTTTTTTTTTTTTTAGTGGCTTTATAAATGGTATTGTTTTCCTGATTTCCTTTTCATCGTTCTGTTTATTGGTGTATAGGAATCCAACTGATTTTTGTATATTTATCTTGTATCCTACCTCTCTGCTGAATCTTTCTATGAGTTCCAGTAGTTTTCTCATAGAATCTTTTGGGTTTTCTACGTATAGTACCATATCTGCAAATAGGGACAATTTAACTGCTTCATTACCAATTTGGATGCCCTTTATTTCTGTTTCTTGCCTTATAAAAAAAGAAAATACACAGCGTTTAATAAGAGTGGTGATAAAGGGCATCCTTGTCTTGTTCCTATTCTCAAGGGGAATGTTTTCAGCCTGTTTCCATTAAAAGTGATGCTGGCCATCGGTTTTGCATATATACCCTTTATTATGTTGAGAATTTTTCCTTCTATACCTATTTTATTGAGAGTTTTTATCAGGAATGGGTGTTGGACTTTGTTAAATGCCTTTTCTGGGTCAATTGAGATGATCATGTGATTTTTTTTTTTTTTTTTATGTGGTGGATACACTGATTGATTTTCTAATGTTGAACCATCCTTGCAAAACTGGTATGAATCCTACTTGGTTGTGCTGTATTATTTTTTTGATATGATGCTGAATTCTATTGGCTAGAATTTTGAGAATTTTTTGTATCTATATTCATGAGCCAGGAAACCCTGGTGGCTTAGTGGTTAAGTACTACGGCTGCTAACCAAGAGGTCGGACGTTCACATCTGCTAAGCGCTCCTTGGAAACTCTATGGGGCAGTTCTACTCTGTCCTATAGGGTTGCTATGAGTCGGAATTGACTTGACTGCAGTGGGGTATTCATGAGAGACATCGGTCTATAATTTTCTTTTTTGTGGTGTCTTTGCATGGTTTGGGCATCAGGGTTATGCCAGCTTCACAGAATGAGTTCAGTGGTATCACTTCCTTTTCTCTCTTCTGAAATAGAGTAGTACCGGTGTAAACTCTTCTCTGAATGTTTGGTAGAATTCTCCAGTAAACCCATCTCGGCCAGGGCTTTTTTGGTTGGGAGTGTTTTTTTATTACCTTTTCAATTTCTTCTTGTTATGGGTCTGTTCAGATTTTCAACATCTTTTTGTGTTAATTTGGGTAGGTGGTATGTCTAGAAATTTGTCCATTTCCTCTAGGTTTTCAAATTTGTTGGAGTATAGTTTTTTATAATACTCTGTTATAAAACTTTTTATTTCAGTTGGGTCTGTTGTAATGTCCCCCATTTCATTTCTTATTTTGGTTATTTGTGTCCTCTCCTGTTTTGCTGTTGTGAATTTGGACAGTGGTTGGTCGATTTTGTTGCTCCTTTCAAAAAACCAACTTTTGGCTTTGTTGATTTTTTTCTATTCCTTGTTTCCTTTATTTCTGTTCTGATCTTTATTATTACCTTTCTTCTGGTGGCTGTGGGCTTCTTTTGCTGTTCTCTTTCTGTTTGTTCAAGTTGTATAGCTAATGTTTTGATTTTGTCCCTTCTTTTTTGACGTGTGCATCTACTGCTATAAATTGACTTCTGAGGACTGCCTTTGCTGTGTCCCAGAGATTTTGGTATGATGTGTTTTCATTCTCATTTCATCCTCTCTAGCAATTTTTTTTATTCCATCTCTGATTTCTTCTATTACCCAGTGGTTTTTAAGCAGGGTGTGATTCAGTTTCCATGTAATTAATATTTTTTTCCTTATTCTTCCTGCTGTTAATTTCTACTTGGATGGCATTGTAGTCAAAGAAGATACTGTGTACTATCTCCATGTTTTGGATTTTTTTGAGGGTTGCTCTGTGGCCTAAGTTGTGGTCTATCCTGGAGAACGTTCCATGTGCATTGGAAAAGAACGTGTACTTTGCAGCTGTTGGGTGGAGTGTTCTATATGTCTCTAAGGTCAAGTTGGCTGATTGTGCTCTTTAGCTCTTCTGTATCTTTGTTGAGTTTCTTTCTAGATGTTCTGTCCTTTACCAAGAGTGGTGTGTTGAAGCCTCCTAATATTATTGTCAATTTCTCCTTTCAGTGCTGTTAGAGTTTGTTTTATGTACTTTGGAGCCCTGTCATTGGGTGCATAGATGTTTATTATAGTTAAGTCTTTCTGATGGATCATCCCTTTAATCATTATATAGTGCCCTTCTTTGTCTTTTACAGTGGGGATTTTATTTTTTAAGTTCTATGTTATCTGAGATTATATTGCTACTCATGCTCTTTTTTGGTAGTTATTTGCTCGATATATTTTTTCCATCATTTGATTTTTAATAAATTTACATCTTTATTTCTAAGATGTGTCTCTTGTAGACAGCATATTGATGGATCCTGGTTTTTTATCCATTCTGTCACTCTGTATCTCTTTATGGGTGCATTTGGGCCAGTTACATTCACTGTTATTATTGATAAAGATAGGTGTGAGTTTATTGCTTCCATTTTGTAGTGCTTTTTTTTTGGGTGCTGACATTTTCTTTGTTTCTCTTACTCTCCTGTGCCAAGTTCCTCTTGTTCGTGGATTTCTTTTTCATTTCTTTTGTTTTTATTGAGACTTTGTTTTTCTTCTTTATTTTGATGAGTAGGTTTGTTAACTTTCTTTGTGGTTACCTTGGCTGTGGTCTGAGATGTTGTTTGTTCTCAGACCGAGGACTCCCTTTATTAATTCTTGTAGGTTAGGTTTGGTTTTTACATATTCCCTTAATTTCTATTTATCTGGAAATGTCCTAATTTTATTGTCATATTTGAATGGGAGCTTTGCAGGATATATTATTCGTGGCTGGCAATTTTTTTCTTTCTGGGTTTTATGTATGTCATCCCGTTGCCTTCTTGCCTGCATGTTTTCTGCCAAATAATCAGAGCCTAGTCTTATTTTTCTCCTCTGTATGCAACTTTTTGTTTTTCTCGAGCTTCGCTCAGGATTTCTTCTTTATCTTTGGTTTTAGCAAATGTGATTATGATATGCCTTGGTGTTTTTCTTTTGGGGTCTATCTTGTGTGGGGTTCATTGAGCTTCTTGGATGGTCAGCTTTCCATCATTGATGGCATTAGGGAGATTTTCTGTCAGCAGTTCTTCAATGATCCTCTCTGTGTTTTCTGTTTTATCTCCTGTTCTGGAACTGCAGTCACATAAAAGTTTTTGCTTCTGATTTTATCACACCTAATTCTCAGGGTTTCCTCATTTTTCTTCATTCTTTTTTGAGATTTTTCCTCCAACAGAATTGTATCCTAGTGTTTGTCTTCAGTTTCACTGATCCTGTCTTCCATCATTTTAAACCTTCTTCTCAGCCTGCTGTGACACTGTCCATTTCTGAAATTCTGTTGTTTATGTTTTGAATTTCTAATTGTTTTTGTATGATTTCTAGTTCTGAATTTACTTTGGCATTTTGTTCCTGTATTATTTTCCTGAATTCTTCCAATTTTTTTGTCTGTATTTTCCATGAATTTATCTGCCTTTTCCATAAATTTGCCTATTTTTCGTCATTTTTGTCTGCTTTTCCTCATTTTGTCTGCTTTCAATATTAGAGATTTGAATTCCCTGTCAAGTAGTTCTAGTGCCTTTTCTTCTACTGGAAAATCATCTGGTGTTCTATTTTGGGTGCCTGAACCATCCTGTCCTGTTTTTTTGTATGTTTTGATATTGTCTTCTGTCTTTGGGATGTTCAGTAGTTATTTTCTTCATTTCTTGATTGTAGATTTGTTTGTTTCATTCTGGTGTTTTGTTTTATTTGGTTATGTCTGAACAGGCAGGCTGTGCATTCTTTGTCATTTGCTCGTCTGTAGTCATGATACCTTTCACCTCCTTGTCCAATGGGCAGGACCAAGTCACTCAGCTATGGTGCAGCAGGGCAGGTTCAGCTGAAGGGGAGGGGTTGGGATGGGTTGTTTGTGGTTTGTACTAGGGCTGACAGGGCGGGCTAGGAATCAGTGCTGGACAGGTTCTAGTAGACTCTGCCTGTGCTACTCGGGGGTGTGCTGTTCAGTGTACAGTGCAGGTAGGCAGGAAAGATGGGTGAGGTTGTGATGTGGATGGAATGGGGTATGGGAAAGAGGAGAGAGAGGAGAGAGAAACAGGAGCTAAGAACAAACAAGCAAAGAAAGAAAAAAAAGAAGTGCTAAGGGAGCTTGCCATTGGAGTGGAGAGAAAAGAAACCAAGAAATGCTGCTCTAGATGATAAGGAGTCTCCATGCATATCCCTCCTCACTCTCTATCCTCTTTCAGTTTCTTATTCCATTGGGTGTTTGGCTGAGTTCCTTATCTTCATTTGATACTTCCAGTTCCAGGGATGACGTTTGTCTCTGTTTACTTAGTTTTTATGGTCTTTGTTGTGGAGGGATGGCATGGTGCTTCTGTCTGTGGCACCATGTTAGCTTGAAGTCTCTGTTACTGGATTTCTGACCAACTTGGAATCAGAATGAAACTATGAGCCCTCCTCTGACACCCAAGAGGCATGGGACAGGCACGTGTGTAAAGTGTCCCTTGTCTGCACTTGTCCCCTACTTCTGCTCTTGAGAGACAGCATGGAAATGGGAAACAGCACAGATTATGGAATCAGCTTATGGCCACCACACTTAGTACCTGTGTGACCTGGAGCCCAGTACAGGACACCTTTGAAACTTAGTTCATCATCAGCAACATGGGAACCATGAAGTTCTCTTGCAGGGTTGTCATGAAAGTAAATGAGTGTTGCTGTTTCTTGTATAGTGCCAGTCACATTGTTAGTCCTCAAGAAGTGCTAGTTTCTTTAAACCTATCCCTCCCCTACCCCTTTTGTTTTTTTTGTCAGATCTTCTCAGTACACCTGTAGTTGTGGAGAATGCTAAAAAGTGGTGGTGGGAGGGATTAGTTTATCTGACAAATACTTACGTGCAAAACTGCCCCCACCAAAAAAGTCAAATACCAATCCTTTCCTTAAGTTTTATACCAGTCCCACAGTGGGAAGATAAAATATTCAAGTGATAACTATAGTGCCAAGAAGGATGGAAAGGAGTAGACTAGAAATCTGAAAATTATTTAAATTGACAGCAGCTAGGAAGTATTCAGTATATGGAAATTATTTAGCAGAAATACTATCAGGGTTCTCCCAGTAAATAATACATAATTCCATCCCTGTGAAAAGGCTTGAAAATAAGAAGGAGCCAAATACGCAGTTGTTTTTTCATTTCATCATGGACCAGAACCAAAGGTCCCCAGGCTTCTGGCTCACTGAAGGTTTCCTCAGCTGTCACCAATGAAGCTGCTTTCACACAGTGCCAGTCTCCAAGGAGTTTGTTGTAGTTTACAGACATTATCTCATGCATCCTTATTCTTTTAAAGTATTATTAGGCAGGTAGTCCCTAATTTATGGGTGAGAGCTGTGAGGAATTTGGGGAAGTTATCTTGGATTTCTCAGCACCCTATTTATTGGACCAACCTGTCTCAATGACATTCTCTGATTTAGCGACTGTATTTCTATAATTAAAAAAAAAAAAAAAAAATCCCATCCAGAGGAGAATGTAATGCTGGTTGAAAATGAAACTGGCAAGCATCATCTTTTTGTAGAACAAGAAGTCCCAGAACATCTGACCTAAAAGCAACCACCGTGTGTCATTGTCTACTGGCAAGAATTTTTCACGAATAGGAAAGTAAATTACAATGCTGACCTGGTGCTTATTCTCTTAGTATTATCTTCAACTGTTTCATTTTAAGCATCTTTTCACACATGCCTAGTGATATATAGTTGGAGATAGTTTTCAAGAAGTTACCACAATGAAGACATCAAATACCCATGGATATTTAGTCTATCCATAATCCATTTCTTCTTTCACTTTTCAGCTTATGTCCTGAAAAACCAATTATATTTTAGATTTGGTTACTCGTAGCCATTGTTGTAGAGTCAATTCTGACTCATAGTGACCCTGGAGGGCAGAGTAGAACTGCCCCATTGGGTTTCCAGGGCAGCAGATCGCTACATCTTTCTTCCTTGGAGCAGCTGATGGGTTCTAACTGCCAGACTTTTGGTTAGCAGCCAAGCACTTTAACCACTGTGCCACCAGCGCTCCTTTTAAATTTGGTCATATATACATTTATATGCATCACATTCATAGATTAAGTCTACTAATTTAAACTCAAAATCCAACTGTAGAAAAATACTTATTTTAAATGGTGCTAGTACCCAGGATATTGCAATTCTTGGGTTTTTTTTTTTTGAGCCGGTCATAATGCAGATATATTCCAGTATGATGTCTTTTCTACCTTTTGGTGTGTTGATTGCCACACTTTTTTTTTTTTTAAAGGAAACCATAACGGTGGTAGATAATAGTCTGTATTTTTCTTTTAAGTTGACGACCCCATGTAGATCTTCAGAATTCTGGAGTTAAATCTTCTTATCCACGGCACTAACTGGTGAAGGCTAGAAGAGAAACGTCATTACCCATGAACTCCTGCCTTCTGCCACTCTCCTTCCCTCCACTCCACTAAAAATCTTTCTGCATCTTTTACATATATATATATTTGTGAGTGTGTGTAGTAAATATATATGAAACAAAACATTTGCCATGCCACCATTCTTCACATGTAAAGTTTAGTGATATTAACTTATGTTCATCATCTTACCCAACCATCCTTCTGTGCTCCCAATTTTTTCCATAATCCTTAGCAGAAGCTCATTGTCCCCTAAGTGTGGAGTCCTCCTTTCCTCTTCTCTTCCACCCACCCCTGGTAACCACTGGTACACTTTGGGCTGTGAACTCTATCCTGTATCTTACTTTTTCCTCATTTTGTTGTTTTACCATTCTTAAAACTGCCAAAAGCTGTTGCAGTGATCTCAACCAGAGTCTCAAGTATTTTAAGGTGTTTTTCCTCCCCATATCAGAAAGAACTCTGATTAGTAAGTTAGCTGTGAGTATAAAATAATAAGATATTTTTCACAAAAAAATAATAATCATGTGATCCAAGTTTTCTGTAAAATCTTGGAAATACGTGATGAGTTCACTGTCTTCTAACATTCTTTTTCTACCACCAAGGAATTTCTACCGTATGAAAATTTTTAAACTCTTTAAATATAGGATGCTTTTGGGTCCATTAACCCAAAGTAAGGATTTCCATAGAGCATGTGATGTCTGCAGAGAGAACCCCTAACCAGGTTGATATATGGCTTCCTCACTCTCATCCCCATTCTTTGTATTTCTTTCTGGCAAACTTTGTTATCACTTGAAAGGTTTGATGTCCAGAAAGTGGCCCCAGACAGCTCCCAGAGTGAGGTGGCCAGGCCCTGCCAGCTGAAGAATTTGGGGCCAAGCTCTTCCTTGGAATGTGTACAAATATTTTAGTCAGGGTTTACCTAACCATGCATTGTTGTGTACTTAAGTGTGGACCCAACGTATCACTTAATCAGTTATTGTTTCCCCCAATGCAGTGTAGATATAACGTTTCTTTTTTCCTTCATCACGAAGTAAGTTTTTGCTTTGATATTCTGCTAAAATGTATGTGACCTAGCTTTTTGATATTTCAGATATTAATGAATGTTTGACTCCAAGTACTTGCCCAGATGAGCAGTGTGTGAATTCTCCAGGATCCTATCAGTGCATTCCATGCACAGAAGGATTCAGAGGCTGGAATGGACAATGCCTTGGTAGGTACTGCAGTGTTCTCACCAAAGTTTGTTTCTTTTATATTGCACATTTTCTGATAGAATGGTGGAATGCCAAGTGAGCCCTCTCTTAAAATGAAAAAGTATGGAATGTAATAAACTTATGTAATTCTAAGAAAAATAAAATCACTTTTAATCATGGAGGAAATAAGAAAATGTGTTGGCATGAAGGATGTGAGCTTTCAGATGGGGCAAAAAAATCTGATTGAAACAAATTGTTATCCAGCATGTGATAAATAACCCAGACTAAGTAATAAGCACCATAGGGAGGAGAGAGAGAGAGAGGAAAATGCTTGAAAAAGAGATAAGGTATAAAAAGAAGCTACCATAGACAAATAGAAGTTAATTACAAAAAAAAATACAAAAGAAGTAGCAAACAATCTCCTTATACTCATTCACTTATTCATTTAAATATTTAATAAGTAATTACTGAGTATCTATATTAGGCACAGTGATAAGTTTACTTTGGTTCTAATTGTCATCATTATTAGTAGCCAAAGAGCTCCAGCTCATAGTGACCCCATGTACAACAGAATGAAACGTCGCCCTGTGTCATCCTCACAATCATTGATATGCTCAAGTCCATTGTTGAGGCCACTGTGTCTTTTGAGTGCCTTGCAACCTAGGGGGCTTATATTGTCCAGCACAATATTGAACAATATTCTGTTATGATCCATAGAGTTTTCGTTGACTTGTTTTCAGAAGTAGAACGCCAGTTCTTTCTTCCTAGTCTGTCTTAGTCTGGAAGCTCTACTGAAACTGGACAGGCTTCTGTCTCTGCTATAGTTAGCTTTCCCCCTTAATTATGACACAGTGGTTAAGTCCCTGGCTGCTGACCAAAAGGTCAGTGGCTCAAGCCCAACAAAGGCTCCACAGGAGAAAGATGTGGTAGTCTGTGTCCATAAAGATTTACATCCTTGGAAACCCCATGGGGCAGTTCTACTTTGTACTGTAGGGTCACTATGAGTAGGAATCCACTCGATGGCAATGGATTTTGGTTTACTGTCTAGTGGAGGAGACAGACATTCACCCAAATGTCTCATAAGTAAATGTAAATGTACAAGTGAGACAAATGCTGGGAGGGTTATGCAATGCCAGGAGAGTATACGATAGAAGGAGTTGCTGGCGATTTAACTGGGGAAAGGATTTGAGAAAAGAAGACTATTTTGGACCAAGGAAACAGCATATGCAAGGGACTTATGGAAGGACCAAGCAGGCATGTTCCAGAGCTAAAAGACCAGCTTGGCTGAAGAGTAGAGAACACGAGGATGGGGTGAGGGGGCAGGGGGGAAGACGGGGGTTCGCTGCAAGGTGGGGGGCAGACAACACAAGGCCCTCTTGCTCCTGTTATAAAGATGTTGGCCTTTCTCCTGAGAGCTCTGGAAAGGCATTTAGTTGTTTTAAAAAGGGACAGAGTAGTGCAGGTGTGGCAGAAGCAGTCTCAATTTCAAAGCTTTTGCCTCACCACCAAGCAGTACCAGCTCAGCCTCTAGCCCTGGTATAGGCAGCCCTTGCCCTGAGGCCCTCTTCCTGTTAGCAAGTGTCACTACTGCTGGAACTGTGAAACAATTTAAAGAAGGAGTGAATGTTTCACTAATTGCGCCTTGAATTGGTACCACTCACAAAGTGCATTTGGTTCTACTTTTTAGGTTTGGCACAAATTTCTTAGTTGCCTCTCACGGTTCCATACGTGTTTTACATTTTCACACTCTGATTCATATAATCCAGGCACAGAACCTGAACTTTACCTTAAAATAATAAAATTCACAATATTACTGTAAACGCTACCCTGATTTATGAATTTACTAATGGAACGTGGCTGACCAAATCGGCAAATGATTACTCTTCAATATAAGTGCATCTTTATCTAGGTAGAGTAGTAGTAATGAGTGAAGTTGTATACTCATGTGAATGAAATCAACCTAATGGTGACCATGTTGCTCTGGTTTAGTGACAGCAATGCAGTACCTTGTTTAAAAGTGATTTTACTTTTGCCAACCAGATGACTAGAATCACTGCTTGTTCCAAGCAATAGCTTTCTTTTTAAGCATTGCTAAGTTCATGCATGTCCTATTATTAAAAGTAGGTAAAATATTTTCCCTTCTGCTTTGGGTAAATTTTTAGGCTGTGTATAATCTACCGATCAAGCCACTCCTCTGTGATATAATTACAGGCTCCATTCATTGTTCATGTTGGACTTGCAGATCTTCTAAACTTCTCAGAAGGGATTTTACAGGTTGTACCAAAATGGATTTTCCATCTTAATTTTTTATAGTAGTAGAGCTTTCAAATATCAAAAAGTTGAGTATGACAAAAAGCAGACATTGCAACGTGCCTTTCTTCACATATTGAGCCAATGAGTTGACAGGGTTTTTCCACTGCATTCTGACAATGCTACTGAAAGCTTAGCTCTGTCTTTTTGTTTTTGTGCTTTTGTACAGTTTAATTCTCACCATTGTACCTCTGGTACCCTAAAATACGTTAAAAAATGTGTGATACTTGCTTGAGCTTACCATTGAGTTGAGCTCATTGATTACACAAACTGATATATATTTCTTCATTCATTTAACAAATATATTAATATATTGACCACTTTTAAGTGCCATAATTTCTTCAAATCCTGGGATTAAGAGTGAATAATATAAAATTCCTCCCCTCAGTGTGCTTACATTCTAGTGGAGGGAAGTAAACAGTATGTTATATCAGAAGTGATGAATTCCATGAAGAAAAATAAAGCAGCTTTGAGAGAGATACATGTGTGGAGAGAGATGCCCATTCGTGGTCAGGGAAGACTTCAAGTGTCAGTAATTGATAATAATTTGTCTGTAACAGTTACCTGTGACCAGTTGTGGCTCTTATATCCTTTCAGTCTAGATACTTTGGGATACATTTATAGAATTTTTTCCAGTTTTAATTGGAACGTCTGTATGAAAACATTAAAACCGTCAATTGCCATTGAGTTGATTTTGACTCCTGGCGATTTCATGTATATCAGGGTAGAAGTGTGCACCATAGGATTTTCAGTGGCTGATTTTTCAGAAGTAGACCGCCAGGCCTTTCTCTGAGGCCACTCTGGGTTACCTCAAACACAAACCCAGGCACTCGATGAGAACATTAAAGACTTTAAAAATTTTTCTCAAAATCTTAGACCATTTTAGAGAAAAATCCTACACTTAATATTTGTTAGTTGTCATCTACAGAGATGATCCTCTACCTCACAGGGCTTTTGCATACCATTAATCCCAGGATCCTCCTTTTTCCTATGACTTCTTCTGACTGCATATTTTTACGTGGAATAATCAAATGCGTGCACTGTTTTGCATAATATTGCTTTCATTTAACATTATAATATTTTTAAAAATCATTGCTCTTCATGTAGATTTCACTCTTTTTTTCAGTTAAACATTTTCATTAAAAATCATGATTTCAGCATCTGTATTGTACAGGGTTGATACCAGTTACACTTTCCGCTTCTTTCACTGACTAAATGAACTTGGTGAAACCATCAATGGCCTCTTTGTATTCAGGGATCTTACTGATTAATGCCTGTCTTAGTTATCTAGTGTTGCCATGACAGAAGTACCACAAGTAGATGGCTTTAACAAAGAGAAATTTATTTTCTCACAGTCTAGTAGGTTACAAGCCCAAATTCAGGGTGTTGGCTCCAGGGGAAGGCTTCCTCTCTCTGCCGGCTCTGGAGGAAGGCCCTTGACCTCAGTCTTCTCCTGGTCAAGGGTCTTCTTAGACGCAGGGACCCCATGTCCAAAGGACATGCTCTGCTCCTGGTTCTGCTTTCTTGGTGGTATGAAGTCCCCAACTCTTTGCTTGCTTCCCTTCCCTTTTATATCTTGAGAGATGAAAGCCAGTGCAGGCCACACCCCAGGGAAAATCCCTTTACATTGGATCAGGGATGTGGCCTGAGGAAGAGTATTACATCCCACCCTAATCCTTTTAACCACAGGCAGAAATTATGATTTATATCATATAGGAAAATCACAAAATGGAGGAAACCACACACAGCCTAACCAAGTTAACACATATTTTTGGTGGACACAATTCAGTCCATTACAATGCCTCTCTTTGATTTATGAATTAGGACAAAAATTGTTTTAAGCAGAAACAGGTACAATGTTAGCAGGTCTTGTCCTTGTGACCACTTTTTTTGTAATGTTTATTTCTGAGTACATGACCTGAACAGTTTATTGTCCACTTCAAAATATCTGTCATTTTCAAGGTCTGCCTAACACTAAAAAAATCATTCCTTAATGCTTTTTGGCAACTCTTATTGGCTCTTCTCTTAGTGTAGCTTCTTCTTTTAAGTTGGAGATTTCGGTCCTCTCTCAAGAGCCGCTTTCATCATTCAACACTGTATTCCTTGGTCCTCACATTCAGCCTGGAGTTGTTGCCCACTCAATCCTGCCTCTAGTGAGTATTTCATCACCCTGAGTTCTGGCCAGTTCCAACTGGCTGCACCAGCTTGGCCCTTTCTTGAGGGAAGCTAGCCTGTGAGTTACTTAGCTTACAGGTTTCTCTTGACTCTTGAAGAGCTAGTCTGATTCAAACCTAGCTATAGCCACACCCCAAAGTACATTCTTTAATATTTATTTAAGGGTGCCTTCAGCATCTCTGATAAATATATCTTATTTCCCTCAATTTAGACAGACTTGGGCAAGTATGACCTCTCTGAAGCTTTGTTTTATTATCTCTAATACCAGTATCAAAATATTTTCCTCACAGGATCAGAATGAAATAAGTGATAGGGAGCACCTAGTAAGGTGTTTTGCCAAGGTTGGACCCAGTAAATATTATAACCCTACCTCCCCTCATGCCATCTCTCTCCTCTTCACTTGCTTGTCCTAAAATATAAGAAATGCAATAATAAGAGTTACTTATTAAAGTAAATTATATGCTATGTTTTTCTAAATAACTGTCTTTTCTTTGGCTTTCTGTAAACTCATTTTACATACTTTTTAACTTTTTATGTCATAGGAGGAAACCCTGCTGGTGTAGTAATTAAGTGCTACAGCTGCTAGCCAAAAGGTCAGCAGTTCGAATCCACCAGACGCTCCTTGGAAACCCTGTGGAGCAGTTCTACTCTGTCCTGTAGGGTCACTATGAGTCAGAATTGACTCGACAGCAGTGGGTTTGGTTTTTGGTACGTCATAGGAGCCTTCTCTTGTGTATTTAAGTAATCTAATCTTGTGCTTTCCTTCCAACTCCCGAGCATCTTTATTTAGCTGGAAGTGTGCTTCTTGGGAGTCATAATGCTTCTCCCCTTCTATAATAATATTGTCATTTCCATTCTTTTAGTTCACTTTCTTTGCTCACCTTCACAATACACAAAATCTATCACCTATTGGATATATGCAGCTTGCCTCTTTTGGATTTGCTTTATTGCCTTAACCCTATAGTTGATTAAGACATTCTAGGAAGAAAGGCCTGGCAATCTACTGCTGAAAATTAGCCAATGAAACCCCTAGGTTGAAAGGCACTCAAAATACACAGTGGCCACAGCAGTGGTCACATACCAATCAATGATCATTAAGATGACACAGAACTGGACAACATTTCATTATATTATACATGGGGTTGCCATGAGTTGGAGATGACTAGACAGCAGCTATCAACAACAATATAGTTGATTCTGTGACAAACCATGTTACCTGGGCAGGTAACACAAATTTCTGACATCTTGTCAGAGTAATCCCTCTTTGTTAGTCCCTACTTACATGAATGATGATTTCCTGACTCCAATTTAAGTTCTCTTAGGCAACTGATTAGCCACAGTCTTTAATGGTTAATGGTTTTGCCTAAGGTCTCAGGTAATAAATATCAGAGCTAGGACATGATCCCAGGTCTTTTATCTTCTAATCCAGTGTTTTGTCATGTTCTGTACAATATCTCATGTATCTCTCATTTCCACATGATAAAAGTTAGAGAACAAGACAATATAATGAAGACAATAGTAGAAAGAAGAGTTTCTTGAAAGGAAAAATCCATATGGCTGGAGTCATCTCTTGCAAACAGCTATGATGATTGCTCAGGGATTCTGAAGTTTGAGATGGCAGGCCTGCACCATAGGTGGCCACAGTTTAGTTTTGCTGAAAGACAAAATGTTCTCTTAGAAAAGTGAGGTAGGAAGCCAGTAAACGGAGGGATTTGTGGATTAATGCTCTGAGATGGTCTTGGCTCTTTTGTCTAGGTTGCACGCAGTGGAATTAGATGTTCTTCTCCGATTCTGAAGAGCAGTGATGGCTCTTTGAGGATTGTGTAACATATTTTTATTGGTAGCTCTGCTACTGCATATCTTGACGTCTTCAGAATAGAGGGGACCTGACATCCTGAGGATTAACTGCACCTCAGGTGTAGCTGAGGCTCTTCTATCACCCCGTGCTGATAAGCACCTGCCTTTGAGTTGCCAACACTTGCTTTTCTGTCCAATATTATCTCCCACCATTTTTAGTATATAAGATTTTGTATGAAGAATACTTGAGAAATAATTGAAGTAATGGCATATTTGGGGCAAGGAGGGGGCAGATCCTGTATGTTCATGTAGCTATATCGATAGAAAGGTGTTTTCTTCCAGTCCTAATGGTTTTTCTCACATTGATGCCTTGGTTGGTGACTACAGAATTAAATGAGGTTGAAAGTCTCATTCAACCAAACTCATTGCCATATTTACTTGAAAATACAGGAAGTAGTGCAAGTAAATTGTTGCTCTAGAAGGAATCTGACGAACCCCAAGATGCTGATGGGTGAAGTGAAAAGGGGAAGACCCTTGGGAGAATATGGCTGTGTGGAGTCAGCCACTTAATACCCTCCATAGCTCAGAGGGTGTGCTCACCAGGGAGGGGCTTGAGGCAGTCTGGTGTGTTCCCAGGATGTTAAACCCACCCAGTGCCCTCGAGTCGTTGGGAAGGGACATACCAAAAAGGTCCCTGCCCCAGACAAATTACATCCCAAGGCAATGAGGGAACATTCAGGTGGGATTGCTGGTCATCTGAGAGTCTCTGTGAAATTGTGGAGAATGGAAAGTTGCCACAGATCTGAAGAGAGGTTAATGTCCTCATTTCACCCCAAAGAGGAAAGAAGGTGGAATCCAGGAACTAATGGTTGCTGAACTTGGTGTTCATCTTGACAAAGAACTGTAGACTGTTTGATTCAAATGATAAATTGAAACATTTTTAAAGGAAGTGATGATTAAAAGAATCAGCCAGGGTTCATTAAGGACAATTATGCCAGACTGTCCTGACTGCTTTTTCTGATCGGTTATTAGATAAGTAGCTTGGGAATCCTGTAGGCATGGCATATCTCGTTTTCAACAAGGGGTTTATTAGAGTCTTTCAAGATTCTTGTAAATGAGAGGGTCAGTTTGGACTGGGTGATAGTACAGAGATGAATTCATAAGCCTTTGAAAAGCCATATCTACCAGTGCTCACCTTGCAAACCTCTGGGAACTTTCTTACTCTGGGAGATATGATTAATTCATTGAATGTCAAATGCCAAATTGTTATGTCCTCAAAGCCCATCAGTAAGTTTGTTTGCTTGGAATTTGGAACCCCTTTTCCTATGCACACTGTGCTTTTCATGGTAACAAGTTTCTTGCCTGAGGTAAAACACAAAGGCCTGTTTAACTCATTATGTATATGCATTATAAGAATTTGGATAATATAAATGTGCTAGAAGGTCATAATCCTAGAATAAGATGAGTTTTGAGCTCCACTTTAGAAAATCAGAGACGTAACCATATTCTGCTACAGGAGTGAGGGGAGCGTGGATGCTGGATGGTAGGAGTAGTAGGGACCACCTTGCTTTCCAAAGCATTGATACTGAAAGATCCTCCTAAGGATTGGAAGTAATAACTGTGGGCAGCAGGCCTTCTGCTGGCATTACCTCTCAGGGCCCCACAAGCTTGGGTCCTTGACTAGAACTGGAAACAATTAAAGGTTTATAATATAGAGGAGCAACGCTATTGATCAGATTTGTGTTTTAGAAAGATTTCTCCGACTGCAAGCTGTATAATGGATTAGAGAGGGCAAGGCTTAAGCTAGAAAAAGACTATAGCAGTAACCCACGCGAGAGTGAATGGTAGTGGTAGGAATAAAATAAAGTGGGGGTGCATTTGAGAGATATTTGAAAGGTAGAATTGATATGACTTGGTAATAAACTGAATATGAGGAAAGAGAGTAAGGAATCTAGAAAGGATAACTCCTAGGTTTCTGGTTGGACATAGGAGTGAATGGTGGTACCGTATATGGATATGGGGAATAGCATAAGGAGAAGAAAGCATAGTGAGGGATCAGTTTTAGCTATGAAGATCAGAGGTACCAGTGGGACATGAAGTGGAGATGTCCAGTAGATTGGCCAGCTGGATGTATGGATCTGCAGTTTACGGGAGAGGTCTGGGCTGAGGATATAACACTGAGCTTGTTCCACTCAATTTGCATTCACCAAGTATTTTTATCTGTGGCCACTCTCTAGACACCTTCTTTCTGTAGAGGGACTCATTAGTGATATTTTACTGTGTACTTATTTCCTCAAGAGCTTAATCTCCATTAAGGCCAAGTAGTCTTTCAATTTATACTGTTCTATCTACGTTTAAATGATTGGCTTAACAGGATTTTGGTTCCATGTAATTATGTCTGTAATAAGTAAAGAAAAGAATAAACATATCGGGCTACCCTTGGCAATTTACTTCATCATTAGTCATGGTGGTAGTCTAGCAAAATAGAAGTTTTATACATGTCTCATGAATGATAATCTGCAATGTCTCTTAATTTAACTAGAGAAAATATGGTCTTAGAAATTGATTTTGCCTTTACGTTCTACAGCCCTAGAAATCATATTCCCTGGTACATGAGTAATTAAAGAGATCAATCCATACACTTCTGAACTTGTGAACATTGTTTAAACCAAACCAGATACTAGACTTGACGTTTTCCCTTTGCTGTCTGGAATTTCCATGCCTAGTGTCCAGGCTCATTCTGTTCCATTATTTGCCTTGGCTCCAGTGCTTGGCTTCTTCTTTCAAGTTGTTTGCTTTCAGTGTTTACAAAAGTGGATTCTCACAACCAAAGAGAGGGTGGATAATGAGTCAGGCTGGAAGTGCTATTTTTGTTGTCATGGGGAGAGTCAGTTTACTCTTTTTGTGAAAGCGACGTAGAGCACCTAGGCAGGGCCAGTTGCTTGGCTCTTCTCAATATGCATATCACACGTGAGCCCACACACACAGACACCCTTTTGCCGTATTTTAGTAATACTCTATATCTGAATTCCATTTGTGAGGAAGAATACAGTTTTAATTGAAATGAATGCAAACTGAATTCCATATTATTGAATTAAGACTGGATCTTCGTTGTTCATGGGCTTGTGACTCTCTGCCTGGCAACAATGAGTGGGTGGAAAGCTTTATTGATTTCTTCTGTGGCAAGCATTACAAGATGAAATGGGTGTAGTGAAAAGCCTTCTCCTCCTTATTGTCTGTCTCTCTTATGATTAAGTTGGTTTTATTAAGTTATAGACTGCTATAAGACAATCGACTTGACGGCAGTGGTTATAAGACTGAGCTTAAGTCCTGACTTTGTGTGTGCAGTTTTAGCACTTTGTGGTTTAAGTTTTTCCTCTTTAAGCTTTTGGTTTTTCTGCTACACTATGTATCTATATATCTATGTATCTATATATATATCTATATAGATATGTATATACTACACTGTATATATATCACTTCAACATCCAGTGGACTTACTCAGTGGCATTAAAGTGGGGCATAAAATTCAAATTTCTTTCTTTTTAAATAATAATATTCTAGTAGGAACCTAGTGAATGTTTGTAGAATTAAATCAGTGAAAATGTAGACAGTTATTTTCAGGATTAAATACTGTGTTATTAGCAAATAATGAAAACACACATAAACTCATTATTCTCTCTTTGTTTAACTTTCTGTCACTAGATTTAACTTTGCCAATGACAGAAATATATAATAAGATTAAAAGGATGGGCTTTGGAGTGACACTGTCTGGATTCAAAACTCAGGATTTCTAACTGTGTACCCTTGGACAAGCTATTGAATAATTATAAGTTATTCAGTTATATATACATATGGCATTTAGGGCCTGCAGTAAATACTTGATAAAGATTAGCTATTATTTTATCTGCCTCTTCACCCTACACCCTACCCTCAAACTGTCCAATAGGCTTCTGTTTATCTCCTTAGATTGTTTCTAACTTATTCATTGCCAGTTTAGAGCATTTTATCAAAAGTCTTTTTCGCAGTTCTGTTAAAACTTTTCTGTGATTTCCCTGGGTCATGAGTTATATCTTTGCTTCTGTGGACCCTCACATTTTACCAAACCCATCAGTTCCCTCATCAGGCCTCAATGCATGTCTGAGTCTTTGTAAAATTTTATTTTGTAGAAGATGCCACTCTAAAACTTCCCTCTCCCCTCCGCCCACCTCCCACCACCACCACAAGCCTTCCATCAAATTCATCCATAGATCCCGTTTTATTCCTTTTTGAATTATTTTGCAGAAAATAAATTAAGGTATAGACCCATCAAACATTCAGCTCGTAACAGAGCATCTTTTCCTTTTAAGGGCTAATTCGAAAGTTTGTTTTAAAGAACCTGCCCATCTTCTGAAGGCTAACTCTTTCCATTTGTAACCAGACAGCGTTATTCATGTTTTATTTCTTTTTCTTTGTTTTTATTTTTTGCTTTCCACTATGCAACATTTTTCAAGATGTGGATGAATGCCTGGAACCAAACGTCTGCATAAATGGTACTTGTTCCAACCTTGAAGGCTCTTACATGTGTTCATGCCACCAAGGCTACAGCCCAACTCCGGACCGCAAGCACTGTAAAGGTAAATACTGTGATCATAGTTCCTGTTTTCATTTGAGCTTCATTTGGAATAGATTAGAGCAACTAGCCTTAGAAATGGAAACCCTGGTGGCGTAGTGGTTAAGTGCTACAGCTGCTAACCAAAGGGTCGGCAGCTCAAATGCGCCAGGCACTCCTTGGAAACTCCATGGAGCGGTTCTACTCTGTCCTATAGGGTCGCTATGAGTCGGAATCGACTCGACAGCACTGGGTTAGCCTCAGAAAAGGGAATCATGCTACCTGTCATTTCTTTTGACTGAACTACTTGGAGCATATTTTGATTGGCATTCTTGAAAGTGGTTCCTCATTGTGGTAAAATATGAGAGTATTTATTTACATAAAGGAAAACAATGTATTTTTAGAGAGTGTCTGTAAAGCACAGACCAATTTATTTACATTTTTTTCTGGTTATAAAAACAATATAAGCAGTTGCACAATTCTGTGAATATTCTAAAAACCATTGAATTATACGCTTTAAATAAGTAAATTTATTGGTATGTGAATTATATCTCAGTTAAAGTTACTATTAAGAAAAACAATCAATATTCTTTATAGAAAATTTAGAAAGTGCACAAAAGTAATAAGGATAAAGTAACAATCTCCTATCATCTCATGAATATTCATCTCATGGATATTTTAGTAGCTAAAATTATATTCTATGTACAATTTTGTGTCTTGCTTCTTTCACTTATCATAAGAATTTTTCATCTTTGCAAACAGTTTTAAAGCTTACATAATACTCCAGTGTATTGCTATGCCATAGTTTTTTTTGCTCTTCTTCACGTGTTAACCAAAAACTTTTTTTTCAACTTCTCATTATTACATAAAAAACTATAACAGGCCTCTTTTTTTAGTGTAAAAGTGTGTCTAAGTTTAGGATTACTACTTTATTCATAAGTGTGAACTATCGAGTAAGATAGTCAGAATTTTTTTACTATTTTGACAGGATAATATTAATTTCTAAGTAAAAACTGTGTATTTAATTCTGAGGTTTAGTATTTATTTTATATCCTTATCCCTTTTAATAATTCCTTGTATACATCTAATTATTAAGCATTTATTTTAAATATTTATTGAACATTTGTATTTCCTCTTCTGTTAATTTGTGTTAATATTTTCCCCATTTATCATGTTTTTCATTTTTTAAGTCATGGTAAATTAACACTTTACAAATAAAATGCGTATAAACATAAATATCTGTGTAGCTTTGTACCTATATTGCCAACCAGCCAGTTGCTGTTCAGTCAGTTCCAACTCGTGGCAACCCCTGTGTATCAGAGCAGAACTGTATCGCATAGGGTTTTCAGGGGCTGATTTTTTGAAAGTAGATCATGAGGACTTTGTTCTGAGGCACCTCTGGGTAAACTTGAACTCCCAACCTTTCAGTTACCCAAGTTAACTTTACTACCCAGGGACTCCACATTCCTTTTTTCTGGTAAACTGTAATATGTCCAAGGTTTTTCTAATTTTTCTTTTTATTTTATAATTCTTTTGTTTTAAAGTTTCTCTGTGGTCATATCTATAGATTGCTTCTTTTCTGTTTTCTCCTATTGCTCTTATATTTAAAAAACAGCTTATGATCCTTCAGAGGAAAAAAGGCAATAAATAAGATTTTTTTTCTTCCCTAATTAACTTTCTCAAGTAAGAGAGGGATTTAGGGTGATAGTTAAAAGCAAGCAGTAAATGGACATGGTAATGTCCTATAAGAATGGCAGTGCCTTCTCCTGGTGGTAGGGAATTTCCAGGCACTTGAATTTGGTGCCTTGCTCCTTTCTTAACACTAAATACCAGCCACTCCCAACCATGCATCTGAAGCTGTAAGCCAGAACACTAGGCTCATCTTCCTTTTGTCAAGGTCCTTTTCCTCTTGGTCCACATCCACAGGTGTACTATTGACCCCATAAGCCAGACATCTCCTCAGACGAAATTTGACATGGGAATCGTCTAAAGAGCATTATTTCTTCCCCCATATGCAGGATTAGTAGTGGATGAAAATCTAATTTTAGAAGTCACTGTTAACCTTTATTTGATTGCTTTATCTGGATTGGAGTGCCTGGGTGGTACAAATGGTTAACATGCTTGGCTCCTAACTGAAAGGTTGGACGTTCAAGTCCATCTAGAGGCCCCTCAGAAGAAAGACCCTAGTGATCTACTTCCCAAAGGTCACAGCCACTGAAAATGCTGTGGAGCACAGTTCTACCCTGTCTCACATGGGATCACCGTGAGTTCGAGTCAACTCAACAGCAACTGTTTTGGGGGTTTTTTTTAATCTGTTTTATTTCCACATCCTGTTGTTTTATCTTCTTTCTTCTTATCTACTTGCTTCTTTTCATCTGCTTATTAATGAAAACTCTTGTAGTTCAGTCTCACCCTTAACATTCCAAACTTACCCGTTGCTACTGCATTCTTCAACTTGCATTTTCTGACCCATCTAAGTTGGTAGCACAACTGCCCTGTGAATATTCTGTGCTCGTGTCAACCCAAGCACCTGCCTCAAGTACCCACCTCCTTCCTCACTGCTTGCCTGAATCCTGGCTCTTCCAGTGGTTCACTCTGCAAATTTAAATAAATTACTTTAAGTTTCCAGACTTCATATCATTCCTAAATTTAGGGGACTGGACTTTCTAAAGGTATAATGCTTACAGTAAATGTTTGATGAATGAATGGCTTATTACCACTGTCTTTTCTCTTGGCTGTCACCATCCCAGCTGAGCCTGCTCCTCTCTAATAGTTCTCACTAGTATCCCAGAAGGAGCCCTGGTGGTGCAGTGGTTAAAGCACTCAGCTGCAATCTGAAAGGTTGATGATTTGAACCCACCAGCGGCTCTGTAGGAGAAAAGACCTAGTGATCTGCTCTTGTAGAGATTACAGCCTAGGAAACTCTATGGGGCAGTTCTGCTCTATCCTATAGGGTCGCTATGAGTCAGAATCGACATGAGAGCACAGCACAACTTTACCCTAGAATTCACTCCATTTATTTGTGTCACCACCTAGGACCACTCATAATTTCCGAACTGTGTAGAACTCTGCTGGGCTACTGCAGAAGCTGTTCTTCCTCCCTTTCCTTCCTTTCAAAAATACTGAGGAGTCAGCATGTTCCAAGCATTGTGCCCAACTGCAGCTGTTACTGAGAGTCTTTACTGTCTCAGAGAACTTTTACTTGTTGCGGTAGGTGGAAACCTACAAGAGATAATTAGAGATAATAAAGCATATTAAGAGGCAGTATAACTACCTTAGCCAAGTGAAGAAGGTTAACATCATCCGTGATGTCATGAGAATTTTGTCATCAGGCTCGGTAAAGTAGAGGGGTCAGCAAAAAAAGGGAAGACCCTCAATGAGATGGATTGACACAGTGGCTGCAGCCACGGGCTCAAACATGGCAATGATTGTGAGGATGGCACAGGACGGGGCAATATTTCGTTCTGTTGTACACAAGGTCGCTATGAGTTGGAACCGACTCAGTGCCACATAACAACTGATACTATGTGAGGAGAAAGGCACTTCAAATCTGTGCTGTCCTTTCCAAAAGCCCATAACTCCAGTATAATCATGATAGAAACATGAGACAAATCCAGAAGGAGGAGCTTCTATAGGATATCTGGCCAGTACTCCTTGAGGCAGTTCAGGTTGTGTAAAAGCCATGACTGACTGGGGAGACAAGAAAACTAAATGCAGCGTGGCACCCTGGATTGGATCCTGAAACAGAAAGAAGACATTAATGGAAAAACTGGCGAAATCTAAAAAAAGTACAAAGTTTAATTAGGGGGAAAAAAAAAAAAGGCCGTGTATTAGATTTTGGGTTCCTGGGTGGCCCAAATGGTTAAGTGCTTGACTACTTTAAAGGGGAGGAAAATTTAATAGGCAGAGAAAACAGTATGTGCCTAAGCTTGGAGGTGGAAAAGGCCTGTCATCTCTACTTGCTGTTTGACTTTGCCCTCCACCCTGATTCTGGTGTCTTTCCATTACGATTCAGTAGTATCAGCAAAATCCTCATCTCCTTTAGAATCTCACCTATGGTCTATGTGTTCTCCTTACTCCTCTATCGAAGTACTTCCTTCTGCTGTAATAAATTATATAGCACTTTTCCTTTTATTATCGCGTAATATTTTCCCAAGTCACACCGGCTCATGGATGCCAAACTCATCCCAGATCATAAATCTGTTGCCTTTCCAACATCCAGCACCTCTGCCAATCTCATCTTGATGATAGTCATAAACATTTCCTTTGTCTTCACCTCACTAAATATACTGACGACTTTCTTCAGATTGTAAATACGTTATGTTGTATTTTAATTTACTGCTTGTTTTCATTGACTTCATTGTATCTGTACATTTTTGCATTGTTATTTCCTAATTTTATAAATACCTGGAGATACTTTCTGTTTTAAATCTGAGCTGGATTTGTCACTTGCAAAAAGCCCCATAAAGAAGTAGCTTTCATGAGGAATAACATTTTTCTTCATTTCTTGGCACAAAAGAAAGAAAATGTTTGCCTTGTAAGCTTGTTTTATTAGAAAACTTTCTTTCATCTTAGGAATTTTGTCCCCCATCAGAAAAGAAAAATGCTTTTTTAATCCGTAGAATTAAGCTGCCACTGTTCTCCTTTGCCATTTTAAAGACCCGATGATCAGATCACCTTGTTCAAGATAACTGGGCTGCCTCCAGTTATTCCAGATGTGTGTATCGTTACTTATAATGAATTACTTCTGAAAGCCTTCGCATCATAAATGAGTAAGCTACTAAGATGTCTGGCAGACCCAAAAGTACTTGGCGTATATCCTTGTTGCATACGTCTTCACATGGGAGTGCTTAATTTGTCTTCTTCTATGAGAAAGTCAAAAAGAGTTAAAATGTTATCAGACATTATGTGGGATTCAACCAGCTACATGAGCTGTTATCAGTCTTAACAAGATCTTGAACTGACATCTCAAATATCTTATAGAATGTGCTGAAACACAGTACAATGTAGGCTGCCCTTTGCTGCCGACCAGTCCTGAAGCTAATAGTCTTGGAGCATTGGAAAGGTGTAAAGTAATTCTTAAAATGAAATTCAGCTTGCTTATTTAATTCTCTATTAACAGTTAGGATTTGGAAGCCAAGACTTGCTCAATAATGCAATCAGTAAAATGAGTAAAAGTTTCTAGCCAATTAAAGTAATTGCTATGAAAAATTAAATAAAATTCCTGATTCCTGGACTCCAGTTACATTAATAGTTTGGGTGAACTGTTTTAGAAAACATGCAATAATCTAATGCCTTGCTTATATCAGGCTACAGATTGCAAGATTAATGCCTCATTAGAGATTAAGAAATGTATCTTTGCCCAGGAAAGAGGCAATTATCAATAATACTTGAAGGAAAGAACTGTGCAGTTAATCAGATTATTCTGGCAGAAATTGTAAATTACATTTTAAATATTTTTAGAAAAAATAAGTTACATATTAATCTTTATAACAAAGTTTCTTTTATAAAAAATCTCATTTTTCCTTTTATTATCATTATCTTTATAAATCCCATCTTTGAACATCTGCCAGTGAATATCTGAGAATAATAACATCAGCTGCAATTACACATTACAACCTTATAAATAGTACATATTACTAACAATAAGATGTGAAAGACAAAAATGGACGGTCATAAGTGCAGTTGTTGTAACTCGAATATGTCGTTAGTAAGGAACTACCTCTTTTTCAGTTTTGCATAAGGCTGAACATAGCGTGTTTTTCATCTTAGCTAATCTTCACAACCAACTTTTAGCACAGATGAAGATCAACCCTACAATGTTTTAATAATTACAAGCTTATAAGCTAAAACTATTCAGCAGAACATCCTGAGGCTATGTCTTCTGTGAGAGTGTCAAAAGGAGTCCAGAGTACTACAAATGTCAGACATTATGTGGGATCTAACCAGCTACATAAGCTATTGTTGGTCTCAACAAGTTCTCGAACTGGCATCTTAAGTATTTTATAGGCAAGTTAGAATTACCTAATTAGATCAGACCAACACAATGGCCAAACAAAACTTTCAGGAAATGAACTCTACTTCTACCAGAAGTGTTCAAGTTATTGGTGAGAACCAAAAACCCATTGTTGTCAAGTCAATTCTGACTTACAGCGACCCTATAGGACAGAGTAGAACTGCCCCATAGAGTTTCCAAGGAGTGCCTGGCAGATTCAAACTGCTGACCCTTTGGTTAGCAGCCATAGCACTTAGCCACTACGCCACCAGGGTTTTCTTATTGATGAGGCTAGTCCTTTATTTCAGTTTTGTAACTTTGTATCCATGGCATTTTCTAGAACACATATAAAGGATTATATTCTTTCTAAGTCAATAGCTTTATCTTCAACCAAGGTATTTTTTTAAATGTTCACTTATCACTTTCTCCTTTCACATTCCAGCAGCCATCATTTCTTTTGGCTTTTTTGTTACTTTGAAAATTAACTCAGTGTCCTTGAACATGACCGTTTGGCCATATAGTTCTTCAGCTTCTAATTACAGTAGAAATGTCTGCTTCTCTCCATAACTGCCTACATTTTTGGTTTTAAATTCATGTAGAGTTAGAATTCTACCTTCTTTCACGCAGTTCTACAGCCTATGAACCATTACTTTGTTTCAGGTTCTGTTTTCAGCCCTAAAATATTTGATACTATTTCTGCTATACCCAAAAGTATGAAAGAAAGAGATGGAGAGGAGCTTGATGTGGTAGTATAGTTTTTATTTGCTTAGAAGTTTCTGTCTGCCTTAGTTATCTAGTGCTGCTATAACAGAAATACCGCAAGTGAATGGCTTTAACAAAGAGAAATTTATTCTCGCATAGCTAGGTGATTAAAAATCCAAATTCAGGGTGCCAGCTTCAGGGGAAGGCTTTCTCTCCTTGTCGGCTCTGGGAGAAGGTCCTTGTCATCAAACTTCCCCTGGTCTAGGAGCTTCTTAGCTTAGGGACTCCAGGTCCAAAGGATGAGCACACTCCTGGCTTTGCTTTCTTGGTGCTGGGAGGTCCCCCAGTTTCTTTACTTCCTTCTCTACTTCTTTGTCTCAAAGAGATTGACTCAAGATACAACCTAATCTTGTAGATTGAGTCCCATCTCATTAACATAAAAAAAAACCCAGTGCCATCAAGTCAATTCCAACTCATAGCGACCCTATAGGACAGAGTAGAACTGCGCCATAGAGTTTCCAAGCACTTAACCACTACTCCACCAGGGTTTCCCTCATTAACATAACTGCCTCTAATCCTGCCTCATTAACATCATAGGGATAGGATTTACAACACGTAGGAAAACCACATCAGATGACAAAATGGTGGACAGTCACACAATACTGGAAATCCTGGCCTAACCAAGTTGACACACATTTTGGGGGAATACAATTCAATCCATAACATGGTTTATTAATACTTATGTGTGTTCTACAGTTTAGCATACTGAGGTTAATACCGGGAATATTGGTAGACTGAAACATGCTGAAATTTATAGCATTTCACTTAAGAAGTACTATTATCTTTGTAATAATAACCCTAGAACGCGTTTCACAGAAAACTGCATTTTTCTGAGTAGTCCTTTTTTTGTTTTTTTTTCCTTTTTTCTATTTTTAGAAATTTTTGTCATGGAAGGCTGTGAGGGCAGTAAGTTTATCATCTTAAAGTTCAGCCAAAGGGATGTTCTAGGTATAAGACCTAATTTAAACAATTGCCATTGTTTGTGTTTACAGATATCGATGAATGCCAGCAAGGGAATCTATGCATAAGTGGGCAATGTAAAAACACCGAGGGCTCCTTCAGGTGTACTTGTGGGCAGGGGTATCAGCTGTCAGCAGCGAAAGACCAGTGTGAAGGTAGGAATATGGCAGCGCGAACTACTGTGCAGTCAATAAAGTGAGTGTGCATTTTGGAGACTATGTGATGAACCGCTTATGGTACCAGAAAGCAAAGGACTTAAAAATAAATGAGGAAAGTCAGTGAAACAGGATAGAAAAGTATTAAACTGCTGATCAGTTGGTGTTACTATTAGGAAGAAAAATTATTGCTGTCTTTACAATTCTTTACTGCAGAAAAGAATTTCCATTGAATATATTTAAAGTAGTTAAGACACGCTAGAATATTAGCAATTGGAGGGCCACTATACCAGCTTGGTATTATGCTACAGAATGTTTACTACCTTGGTTTTTGTGTTTATTTGATTTGTAAAATCTTTTTCTTATGAAATATCACTAAAGAAAACTTTTCAGCAAGGCTGAAATAAATATGCTCAGGGAAAAATTTTATGAAATGTGGCCGGTCGCAGAAAGCGGTATTGAGTAGTCTGGACTTGCTGGAGTTGAACTTGGACTTAAAAAAAAATTAATTGAACTTCACACAGAAATACTTTCGCTTCACAGTAAGTGTATGTTTCCTGAGTTTGAAAATATGGCATAACCTGAGACAAGCACTAATATCAAGAATTCTTGAAAAGAAATGTCCTTTATTGTTTAAGAACAGAGTCAGCTCTATACAAGACCAATTGTTTTACTATAAGGAAACAAATCATATCCATGTCTACATGTAAAATTTGTTATAAAAGAGACAATTCATGATATTAATATAGATAGATTTACCAATATTATTGTAACTTCCCCACTTATGTCTTTGTAGAACGTAGAAAGTCATTACAATACCTAATCTAGAAGTAGAGAATGAGAGGACAGACACACAAACGCACGTGCGCGCGCGCGCACACACACACACACGGAGAATGAGGTAATTTGTTCTAGATTCTGTGAATCCCCCTTAAAGCTTTTGTACTCTATTTTATGACTCCTGACCCTAGTTATCTTAAGTATTCATGAATACATACTCTGTATAGAAAACTACAAACGAATGTATAATGAGAGGAATGTTCTACATGTGATATAAGGCTGTAATATGCATAGTCCTTTCTTTTGAAGAGCATGTGATGTCATTGCCAAAGATAAGTTGGGCACACCCAGAACCACCTTCCAGTATATCAATACGGCAAGACAATTTTAGGTACCAAATGCTACAATGAACAAAATGCTGCCATGATCAGCGTGGGGCAGAGTAATGGTGCAGGGTCCCTGTGGGAACCGATATTTATGTTGTATTATAGAATCACATTGACAGAAGTAGATAAATGCTTTCAAATGTTAAACAAAGTTGATCAAAAGACAACATACTAATTGTAAAACACCAGGTCCTCTAAAACCAGGTCCTCTAGGGAGTAATAAGGAATGTGTTAGACATAGTGGCTACCCTCAGGAAACTTAAAATCTAATGGTATAAGATAAAATAATTGAATATATGCGTTATATTATGTGCCTTTTATGTGTGGGTAGCATACGTGTATGTGAGTGAGCCTGAACTTAGGATTGTAGTTACAGAACAAACGGTCTCTAAGCCAAGGAAGGATACATGTGTCATGGGAGAGAGTCAGTGGCAATGTAGATACCAAATGGGCTGAGAGAAGAGAAGGTGCCATTGGATTCTGCCACAAGATTCTTGTTGTTATCAAGGGCGATAGAATGGAAGTCCAACTGAAGGGCAAATTAGTGAAAAAGAAATGAAGATGTGTGTGTCATGACTCTTTAGATGAGGGGTCAGCAACCTGTTTTCATAAAGAGCCAGCTAGTAAATATTGTAGGCATTGTGGGCCACGTGATCTCGGTCTCTGTACTTAATCTGCTATGAAAGGAGCCATAGATCATATATAAATGCTGTGTTCCAGTATAACTTTATTTATAATAAGTGGTGGTGGGCTGTATTTGGCCCATGACTATAGTTTGCTGAGCCTTGCTTTAGACTGTTACAGGCCTAAGTACTGTAGTTGCATCTATAAAAGAAATTCAAGAAGGTTATTTGAGGTTTACAGATTATTGCAAAATATTTGCCACTCATCAGTGAACAGTGTGATAAATATGTACACATTCCTATCCCCCCAGTTAAAATTTTAAGTTCATCTAGAGTTCTTCAGTGGGGAAATTATTTACCTTTACCAGAGGTCAGTTTAAGTCATGTAATGAAAACTCTAATATAAATTACCAATCATGTAGTTTATAGACCTCCTTTACATGAATGACTAAAAATGTTTTTAAAGCACCACTTTTACAGTTTTCTTTTTAACCTCTTGCATAGATATTGATGAATGCCAGCACCGTCATCTCTGCACTAATGGGCAGTGTAGGAACACAGAGGGGTCCTTCCGGTGTGTTTGTGACCAGGGTTACAGAGCATCTGCCCTTGGAGACCGTTGTGAAGGTGAGAACTGTGCCTCACGTCAGAATCGGGGGAAATCTGGACATCATCCTGGCCTCTGTCCTTGAGCCCAGCCTCTTGGCTTCACGGTTGAGGACATTGAATCCCAGCAAAGTCTTTACCCCATGGTCACACAAATAATGCAAGAAAGGACTAGAATCCAGATTTTCTTTGTACTCCTCCAAGCTGTATTACAGAATTGGGCCAGCTGAAGGGGTAAAAAATCAGTTAACTTTTCTCAGCACAGGTGATTTATCTTGGGTCCATAGTTCTGAACTATAACACCTAATTTATGCAAGATCAACATCCACAAATGTTCCATGTCAGTAAAAACAAGTTAATTTTCCAGATAAATTGAAGGACTTTAAGAGCCAAACTTTAATTTTAAGCTTTTTGCATAAAATATTCCTAAATATCCCACTCGTATAGCATTTAACAGTCATTTACACTCTCACTACCTACTATGGCTCTGGATATCTCTGGGGTAGTTAGGGATGCTCCTCTAGGCCTTTGTACAAATTGGGAAACATCTTCTCTCCCAGTGTGATTCTTTCTCTCCTTCACTGTCAGTCTCCTGCTTGTGACTTTCTTTGTGTTCAGTATCGACCTAAGGACCAGTTTTTCGCAGCTCATATGCTAACTCGTATGCATTTAGAGCCCTGTTGATTGTGAAACCAGGAAACTGGGCAAAGCAGGTCTCCTCTGAGTGAGGGTCTGAAAGAGTCTACCCTTGAAAGAAGTAGATGAGCTTTGTGGTGAATGGTTTTGTGGCACATATTTGAACAGCCCCAGATTGCTTTTTCATTTCCTTCCCAGTTCTTGTTTGGGAGAGAACCATTGTAGTGTGCAAATAAAAACCTGTTGCCATCAAGTCAATTCTGACTCAGAGTGACCCTATAGGACAGAGTAGAACTACCCCATAGAGTTCGGAAGGAGCGCCTGGTGAATTCAAACTGCCGACCTTTTGGTTAGCAGCCATACCACTTAACCACTGTGCCACCAGAGTTTCCATCTTGCATTTCTGAGCTAGAGAATTCGGCTCAATGAGTCACAAAGTGGCTGAGTTGTCATACACTGCTGCTGAGAGTATAAAATGGTACAACCCTTCAGGAAGGCAATTTTGGCAGGATTTCAAAAGTCTTAAAATGTACATTGTGTTGGATCAGTAAATTAACCTCTGGGATTTTATTATAACAAGTAATGTTCCTCAAAGGGTTAATAATAGGAGGAAAAAGTTGTAGTCAACCTGACTATTGAGGAGTAGGCAGATGATCAAATAAGTGATGAATCAGAATAATAAAATATGATTGTGTCTGAAAAATTGTGTTGGGGACCGAACCATGTATGCGTAATGTTAATGATTCATCATAGTAGAATTTCAAGATGGGAGGGACAGTCATGGTGGCGGGTGGGGAGGTAAGATCAGAGGCTGGTCATGGAAGAGCCTATTCTAGAAGTGGTAAGGTGTATGCTAAGGTGCTGAAAACCTAAACTGACCGTCAGTGTCTCTTCAGCCCCAGTTCTTAGCCTAGCCAAGAGGATAACCAGCCCGTCAAGTCTTGCGGAATGGATCCTCATTACCAAACCTGTTGCTGTTGAGTCGATTCCGACTCATAGCGACCCTACAGAAAAGAGTAGAACTGCTCCTATAGGGTTTCCAAGGAGCGGCTGGTGGATTCGAGCTGCTGACCTTTTGGTTAGCAGCTGAGATCTTAACCAGTGTCCCACCAGGGTTCCAGATCCTCATTAGGGCATGTTTCTTTTATCTGGCTCTTTTGATGTGTAACCATCTCATTAGAAATCCAAGAGTTTTATTCTAAAAACATCCATTACCAAACAAAACTTTTTAGCAAACTTGTTCTTCATGGTTAACATATATGTTTGTAAGATAAAATGTGTTCCATAAGAAATTTCCTTTTGGAGTATAGAATCAGTCCCTTTTCTTATAAAGTCAAGGCTGATTTCCTTAGTGTGGTAGGTTATAAATAGGGCTACAGTCTATCCAACTAATTTAGAGCTCCCTTTAAAACTATGGAAACCCTGGTGGTGTAGTGGTTAAGAGCTATGGCTCCTAACCAAAAGGTCGGCAGTTCAAAAATCCACCAGGTGCTCCTTGGAAACCCTATGGGCCAGTTCTACTCTGTCTTATAGGGTCGCTATGAGTCGTAATTGACTCAACGGCAGCGGGTTTTTTGTTGTTGTTGTTCTTGAAACTATATTAGCACTTCAGCCTGCTAATTCCCAACTTGTGTTGTATCTGACCCTTCTCAGTGAAATTGAGCCTTAATTACTCAAGCTGTTGCTGTTCACATGCCTTTCACAGCTGTGAAAGGAAGAGCCATCTTTCTTGTTTGCTTTTCTATTTACATGTGTAATTTTCCCCTAATAACTCTGGCATGGTCCTTGTTTTCTTAAAGTGTTATCCTGCAATCCTACTGGCCTTCTTCTAGAGTCAGAATCCCAAGTGTTGCACTCATTTCTGTGTGCTGCTTATTCCAGCAAACTCAGTAGCCACTCAGCCTGATGATGATAGGTGGCCCATTGTCCTCGCTGTCAGAGGTTTTGGGCATCTCAGCCTTCAAAGGCTCTGCCTCTGGCTTCTTCCCCTTGCAGGCAAGACCTCTAATTCTGTGCGGACCCTAACACCCTCCCCAGACCCACCCGGCTTTCTCTCTGCTAGCCCATTGCAAAGCCTGAGAAAGACTACATTACTTTCCTGTCTTCCTGCGGCCCTTCTCTTGATCATTTCTTCATATCATGAACCAAATCAAAATAGTGGGGAGAAGTGATTATATTTCTTTCCTTCTTGATTTCTTTCCAAATCAGAAGCAATCATTTATGTATTCATTCAGTAAATATTTATTGAATGTCACATGCATGCCAGGCACTGTTCTGGGCATCAAGAATAAACCAAACAGAAAAAAAATCCCCAACATCTACGGGCTTACATTCTAGAGAGGGAGCCAACATTAAGCAAGATAAGTAAAATACATAGTTCGTTAAATGGTAATAAATGTTCCAGAGAAAATGGAAGGATGTGTGGGAAGTGCTGAGGGCAGATGATGATTTTGAGTCAGGAGGCAAGCAGAGGCTTTCCTGAGATGATGACATTTGATTATTTATGGGAAGAGCATTCCATTCAAAGGAACAGCAAGTGCAAAGGCCCAGAGGAGCTTTAGGACCTTGGCTTGCAATGCCTATTCCATATTTAATGAAGATTTCAGAAAGGCAATTGGACCTGTGAGTCTGGAATTCAGGGATGAGTCCTGGGCTGGGACTTATCAGCATATAGATGGTGTTTAGAGCCATGAAACTAGATGAGATCACCAAGGGCGTGAATGCACCTCGAAGAGGGAAGAGGTCCAAAGACTGAGTCCTGGGCCATCTGACATTTAGAAGTGAGGGGAATGGGGAGGACCCAGGAAAAATGATTGAGAAAAAGTGGCAGTTGGGGAATGAGAAATACCAGAATCCAAAGTGTTTCAATGAAAGTGTTTCAGTGAGGAGGGAGTGATGAACACTGTCAAACATTGCTACTAGGTAAGACGAGGAGTGGGAGTTGATGGTGGGATTTAGCAAGTTGGAGGTCATTAGTGACCTTAATAAGCACAGTCTTGGTGGAGGGGTGATCAGAACTGACTTTTTCTAGAAAGACCCGTTGTCCTCCTTAAAGTATGTTCCTCAGCTCCTAGATGGAATCTATCTTTTCACACCATCCCAGACCTGCAATTGCAGTATAGTCTTTAAGGATAGTCAAACTAAACCTGAGTCTAACATAATGTACTAAGTTTTAAAACAAATTATTTATAAAATCTTAGAATAATGCTGTGTTTTTCTGACATGCATAATTTCTCTTAGATTTTAGAAAATGAATGACAATAAAGATTTTAATGTAGCTTGAACAAAGCTAACATGCATCCATTATGCCAACGGAAACATCTAGGTAATGGCTTTTTCCCCTTGTTGCTGAAATTAATATTCTCAGGGTTCTCCATAATCTTTTTTAAATTGAGATTTTTCACGTAATACTAATAATCAGATATACTTTTTCTCAGTTCATTCTCTCAGTTTCCTCTAGAGCAACAAAAGAAAGATTAATCCTCCTGCACCCTTTAGGAATCGTTAAAGTTAAAAAGACTGACGATACCAAGATTCCAGGAAGATGTGGAGGAATGAACCCCTCTCCCATTGTTGATGGGAATGTATAATAGTGCAGCTAGTTTAGGAAACAGATGGGCAGTTTCTTCAGATGTTAAACATATACCTACTATATGGCCCAGCCATTCTACTCCTAGGTATTTGCTCCTGGAAAATGAAAGCGTAGTTCACACACAGACTTACACGTGAATATTAATAGAAACTTTATTCGTAATGGCCAAAAAAAAAAAAAAAAGGAAATGGCCATAAATAGAGAATGAGTAAACAAATTGTGATATATCCATACAATGAAATACTACTGAGTTCTCAGAGAGAACCACTGATACACACAAAAACTTGAATGAATTTCAGAAATACGATGCTGAGTGGTAGAATCCACACACAAAAGGGGCATAGGGAACCTTTTGGGTGATGAAAATGCCTCTAACTTTTGATGATGGTGGCCACAATGATGTATATACAATTGTCAAAACTCATCGAACTGGGTGCTTAAAATAGATGCATTTATTGTATGTAAATTGCATTTTAGTAAAGTTGAAGAAAGCTCTAAAGAAAAAGTGATAATCTCTTTAGTGGTGACTCAGTCATGCCAGCTGTGTCTTGTGTTTTAGTATCAGTTTTCAGAGACAGCTTAACTGTGGGTGAACATTCGTCATAATAACTTGTTTTTATTTTGCTAGAATGAAATAATGTGCTACCTTATTTTTATCCCTGGATGGCACAAATGGTTAAGCACTCAACTACTAGCCGAAAAGTTGGCAGTTCAAGCCCACCTAGATGCTTCTGGGAAGACAGGCCTGGCGATCCGCTTCTGAAACACCACAGCCTTAAAAACCCTATGGTGCAGTTCTACCCTGCACACATGGGGTCACCATGAGTCACAATTGACTGTACAACAACTAATAACACCAATGATCTTATTTTTCTTTTATTTGCTCTTTGAGTGGTACAGAAGATAGTTAATGTGTTGATTGGGTTCTGTGAGGAAAATTTGATTTGGTGTCACATTGCTGAATCAGACAATGAGGAGTATAAGAGAGACTACAACAATGGCCCCCATACTTACTCCTTCCTGGAACCTCATGTGTATTTTAACAGCAATCATAATTATTTGCAAGAAATGCCATAAAATGCCAAATTCTGAGAAAACAGAGGTTTTTGTTCTTTAGCATTCTTAAATGCTAATAATTTCAATCTTGTACAGACACAACAGAAGAGGGACTCATGGAGTATGTTAGGAATAATGAGCTCTGACTAGGAGTAAATGTGGTAGTAAACAGCCCTCGAGAAAGATCATTCAGTGAAAGGGGGCCAATAATTGTCTCACATGCTCACAGTCAAAACTCATTATTGGTTATGTAAACCATATTCAGTTGCACATGTGCTCTAAATATATGTATATTAAAAATATATATCCAAGGAAGACTTAACATAGTAAAAATGTCTATTCTACCAAAAGCCATCTATACATACAATGCACTTCCAATCCAAATTCCAATGACATTTTTTAATGTGACGGAGAAACAAATCACCAACTTCATATGGAAGGGAAAGAAGCCCTGGATAAGTAAAGCATTACTGAAAAAGAAGAAGAAAGTGGGAGGCCTCACTCTACCTGATTTTAGAACATATTATACAGCCACAGTAGTCAAAACAGCCTGGTAATGGTACAACAACAGGCACATAGACCAATGGAACAGAATTGAGAGCCCAGATATAAATCCATCCACATATGAGCAGCTGATATTTGACAAAGGCCCAGTGTCAGTTAATTGGGGAAAAGATAGTCTTTTTAACAAATGGTGCTGGCATAACTGGATATCCATTTGCAAAAAAATGAAACAGGACCCATACCTCACACCATGCACAAAAACTAACTCCAAGTGGATCAAAGACCTAAACATAAAGACTAAAATGATAAAGATCATGGAAGAAAAAATAGGGACAACGTTAGGAGCCCTAATACAAGGCATAAACAGAATACAAAACATTACTAAAAATGACAAAGAGAAACCAGATAACTGGGAGCTCCTAAAAATCAAACACCTATGCTCATCTAAAGACTTCACCAAAAGAGTAAAAAGACCACCTACAGACTGGGAAAGAACTTTCAGCTATGACATCTCTGACCAGCGCCTAATCTCTAAAATCTATATGATTCTGTCAAAACTCAACCACAAAAAGACAAACAACCCAATCAAGAAGTGGGCAAAGGATAAGAACACGCACTTCACTAAAGAAGATATTCAGGCAGCTAACAAATACATGAGAAAATGCTCTCGATCATTAGCCATTAGAGAAATGCAAATTAAAACTACGATGAGATTCCATCTCACTCCAACAAGGCTGATATTAATCCAAAAAACACAAAATAATAAATGTTGGAGAGGCTGCGGAGAGATTGGAACTCTTATACACTGCTGGTGGGAATGTAAAATGGTACAACCACTTTGGAAATCTATCTGGCGTTATCTTAAACAGTTAGAAATAGAACTACCATACAACCTAGAAATCCCACTCCTCGGAATATAGCCTAGAGAAATAAAAGCCTTCACACAAACAGATATATGCACACCCATGTTTATTGCAGCTCTGTTTACAATAGCAAAAAGCTGGAAGCAACCAAGGTGTCCATCAACGGATGAATGGTTAAATAAATTGTGGTATATTCACACAGTGGAATACTACGCATCGATAAAGAACAGTGACGAATCTGTGAAACATTTCATAACATGGAGGAACCTGGAAGGCATTATGCTGAGCGAAATTCGTCAGAGGCAAAAGGACAAATATTACATAAGACCACTATTATAAGATCTTGAGAAATAGTATAAACTGAGAAGAACACATACTTTTGTGGTTATGGGGGAGGCAGGGAGGGTGGGAGAGGGTTTTTTACTGATTAGTTAGTAAATAAGAACTACTTTAGGTGAAGGGAAGGACAATACTCAATACAGGGAAGGTCAGCTCAACTGGACTGGACCAAAAGGAAAGAAGTTTCCGGGATAAACTGAATGCTTCAAAGGTCAGCAGAGCAAGGGCGGGGGCTTGGGGACCATGGTTTAAGGGGACTTCTAAGTCAATTGGCAAAATAATTCTATTATGAAAACATTCTGCATCCCACTTTGAAATGTGGCGTTTGGGGTCTTAAATGCTAACAAGCGGCCATCTAAGATGCATCAATTGGTCTCAACCCACCTGGATCAAAGGAGAACGAAGAACATCAAGGTCACACGATAACTATGAGCCCAAGAGACAGAAAGGGCCACATGAACCAGAAACATACATCATCCTGAGACCAGAAGAACTAGTTGGTGCCCGGCCACAACCGATGACTGCCCTGACAGGGAGCACAACAGAGAACCCCTGAGGGAGCAGGAGGTCAGTGGGATGAAGACCCCAAATTCTCACAAAAAGACCATACTTAATGGTCTGACTGAGACTAGAGGAATCCCGGCGATCATGGTCCCCAAACCTTCTGTTGGCCCAGGACAGGAACCATTCCCGAAGACAACTCATCAGCCATGGAAGGGACTGGACAGTGGGTAGGAGAGAGATGCTGATGAAGAGTGAGCTATTTCTATCAGGTGGACCCTTGAGACTGTGTTGGCATCTCCTGTCTGGAGGGGGGATGGGAGGGTAGAGAGGGTTGGAAGCTGGCAAAATTGTCACAAAAGGAGAGACTGGAAGGAGGGAGCAGGCTGACTCATTAGCGGGAGAGCAAGGGGGAGTATGGAGTAAGGTGTATATAAACTTATATGTGACACAATGACTTGATTTGTAAACGTTCACTTGAAGCTCAGTAAAAAAAAAAAAGAGTAAAAAGACCACCTACAGATTGGGAAAAAATTTTCAGCTATGACATCTCTGACCAGCGCCTGATCTCTAAAACTATATGATTCTGTTAAAACTCAACCACAAAAAGACAAACAACCCAATCAAAAAGTGGGCAAAGGATATGAACACGCACTTCACTAAAGAAGATATTCAGGCAGCTAACATACCTGAGAAAATGCTCTCGATCATTAGCCATTAGAAAAATGCAAATTAAAACCACGATGAGATTCCATCTCACTCCAACAAGGCTGGCATTAATCCAAAAAACGCAAAACAATAAATGCTGGAGAGGCTGTGGAGAGATTGGAACCCTTATACACTGCTGGTGGGAATGTAAAATGGTACAACCACTTTGGAAATCTATCTGGCGTTATCTTCAACAGTTAGAAATAGAACTACCATACAACCCAGAAATCCCACTCCTCGGAATATACCCTAGAGAAATAAGAGCCTTCACACAAACGGATATATGCACACCCATGTTTATCGCAGCTCCATTTACAATAGCAAAAAGCTGGAAGCAACCAAGGTGTCCATCAACGGATGAATGGTTAAATTATGGTATATTCACACAATGGAATACTGCACATTGATAAAGAACAGTGACGAATCTGTGAAACATTTCATAACATGGAGGAACCTGGAAGGCATTATACTGAGTTAATTAGTCAGATGCAAAAGGACAAATATTGATAAGACCACTATTATAAGATCTTGAGAAATAGTATAAACTGAGAAGAACACATTCTTTTGTGGTTACGAGAGGGGGAGGGAGGGAGGGAGGGAGAGGGTTTTTTATTGATTAATTAGTAGATAAGAACTACTTTAGGTGAAGGGAAGGACAATACTCAATACAGGGAAGGTCAGCTCAACTGGACTGGACCAAAAGCAAAGAAGTTTCCGGGATAAACTGAATGCTTTGAAGGTCAGCTGAGCAAGGGCGAGAGTTTGGGGACTATGGCTTAAGGGGACTTCTAAGTGAATTGGCAAAATAAATTCTATTATGAAAACATTCTGCATCCCACTTTGAAATGTGGCGTCTGGGGTCTTAAATGCTAACAAGTGGCCATCTAAGATGCATCAATTGGTCTCAACCCACCTGGATCAAAGGAGAATGAAGATCACCAAGGTCACACGATAACTATGAGCCCAAAAGACAGAAAGGGCCACATGATCTAGAGACTTACATCATCCTGAGACCAGAGGAACTAGATGGTGCCTGGCCACAACTGATGACTGCCTTGACAGGGAGCACAACAGAGAACTCCTGAGGGAACAGGAGAACAGGGGGATGCAGACCCCAAATTCTTATAAAAAGACCAGACTTAATGGTCTGACTGAGACTAGAAGAATCCCAGCGGTCATGGTCCCCAAACCTTCTGTTGGCCCAGGACAGGAACGATTTCCGAAGACAACTCATCAGACATGGAAGGGACTGGACAGTGGGTTGGAGAGAGATGCTGAGGAAGAGTGAGCTACTTGTATTAGGTGGACACTTGAGACTGTGTTGGCAACTCCTGTCTGGAGGGGAGATGGGAGGGTAGAGAGGGTTAGAAACTGGCAAATTGGTCACGAAAGGAGAGACTGGAAGGAGGGAGCGGGCCGACTCATTAGGGGGAGAGTAAATGGGAGTATGTAGTAAGGTGTATATAAGCTTACATGTGACAGACCAACTTGATTTGTAAACTTTCACTTAAAACACAATAAAAATTATTTTAAAAAAATACATATATATATATCCAGGCAGCATCAAACTTGTTTTCAATAGCTGCTGAGTAAACGACTTTAACCAAGCATTTTCTTCCTCCTGATACCACTTCCTGTCAAAGCCCCTCTTACCCCTCCTCTGAACCTTGTGGTGCTATCAAGACTCACAGTAAATTCCTTCTGTTACATGGTGACCATTGTGATACCTCTTCTGTAAATTCCTGGCACCTAAGGTTGGTACCAGTCTTCTGATAAATAATTACCTTTTGTTATTTTGTGAAGTGTTTAGGACCTATAAAACATTTTAATATTTTTTGTGTTTATTTTTATTAATACAATTTCTTTTTTGACCAAACATTTCTTTTGTAGGGCAAGGCTCATGCCAAACACTTAAAAATTTTTCTTATAATGCATAATACAGAATCTTGTGAATAGATGTTTAACATATATTTAATGATTGCATATTTAAAGAATTTTTTTCTGTCATCACCAAGAAAATTATTGTTTGTTGCATAGTTTGAACTTTCCTTTTTCCAATTAATTTTATTTGATGTTAAAATTTCAGAGTTTATATATTGCACAAAGTTAAAATCCTTGAAAATGTTTTATTTGTTAACTCTAAAAATTGAAAAGCTAACATCTATATTTTTAATTAAAATTATTACAAATGAGAAAATAATGTAAAAGTGTGTGATTTTGTGTGTAAGGGAAAATGTCAAATTTTCATACATGTAGTTTATTTAGTTAAAAAAGTTTTCTCTTATACTTGATTTGTAGATATCAACGAATGCCTGGAGGACAGTCATATTTGCCAGGGAGGAGACTGCATTAACACGGCAGGGTCTTATAATTGTACTTGTCCAAATGGATTCCAGCTAAATGACAATAAAAGATGTCAAGGTATTACTCTTTTTTATTTTTAAAGTCCTTTTTTTATTTACATAGTTCACCATTTCTGTGATGCTTCTTGGTGACGGTCTGAGGTTTTGTCCCTTTTTTTATGTACATAAATGAGCTACAGCAATTTGTATTATTAAGATAGCCTTCTTGGGGTCTATATGGAGGACAGGAAGTTCTCTCTTTGCATAAGCACTGTGCTAACTGAGACACATGCATATCAGAACTATATTCTCGCTTCGCATGGTTCGTGGTAACTTCTCAGTTATCATGGGCTCAGATCACCTGGGCTTTGCTGGTCCTTCCCTGAACCCACCTTGGTATTTGAAACTATATTATCTTCCTAAGCATTTTTATATCCTTGCTGGGCATATTTAGGTGGTGTATATCTGTGCTTTCCCTGGCCCCTATTTTTATTGATTATTCCTCATTCCTTTTTCTGATCCTAAAAAGCCTCAATAATAATTCAGTCAAAAGTGGAGAAGACAGGATTTTATATTTTTTCATCCCCAAATGATACAGTGGAGCTAGGGTACTAGTAAGAACACAGCAACTATCACAGCCACAGCTTCAGTTAAACACCCACTGTGGGCTGAGTACTGTGGCTGCCTCATTTAGTGCTCAACAACTCAAGAGGCAGTTTTTCTTATATCCTTTTGATGTATGATTAACTGAGGCTCAGAGAAGTGAATTAGCATGTTCTAGCTGACAAGTCATAGAGCTAAGATTTTTTAGGATCTTTTCCCACTACTCTTCCCCACGTTGCCATAAGAATTATTACATTTATAGTCAAAGGAAACAAAACAGTGAGATTAAGTGATTTTTTTCCCAGGATAACACACTAAGTCATTGTTAATGCCAGGGCTAAAAATTCAGATTGTGCGTACCCTGTATCCTAACGTTTTTTGCTATACCTGGCTGCCCTACAAGTTGTCCTACATTTACTAAGCTGCCTATTTTATCCATTGGAAACTCACACTTATATTTATAATTTATGTCTGTTTATTTCTGATACATAGATAAATATTTTTCTTGTCTCTCTGCCATTATGGAACTCTGTAGTGTATCCCGAAGTATAAATGAATAGTATGTCCACTGATAGTGAGTATTTATCATTTTTTTATTCTGGATTGCCATAAAGTGTATCACCTTTCACATGCCCTAAATTACAGCATTCTTGAGGGGGAAGATGATGTCCAATCTCTAAGATGCGGCACCGGAATAATATTAGACCCATTGTTTCTCCACACCGAGCTGTCTGTCACGGAGATATGAAGGACATTGGTCTTGACCTCATGAAACTTGTTTTTTTTTTTTTTTAATAAATTACTGATCCCGAGATTTAAATCTACTGCTCTGTCCCTTATTTAATATCATCTATTGATTTTCCATCATGATGTATTATTGATTTTCCATCATGATGTATTATGGTGAATTTAAATTTTCCAGGTTTTTTTTTTTAATGTAGAGATTAAATGTGCTTGGATTTAATATAGTAGAGGAGGAGCATTTGAATTATAAGTGTGTATGAGAATATTTTCATTTTGGGATTTTGACATTTTAACAAAATGAATGTTGACTTATATGAAAGTGCCAAGAGATGCCAAGGAATTGGATCCTGTTTTTATTACAGGCTTTTTGGCATAAAAGCAATATTCTCTCTTTAATTGCCTCTTTTGTCACAGATTTTTTGACAGACTAGAGACAAAACCAAGACTTAGTATGGATGGACCAAGCTTTCGTATCGCAGATTTTATAATTTAACTAACAATCTGATGTAGTTGTCTGGTTTATTAATCATATTCCTATTTTCTCTCAATGCATTGAATCCATGTCTGTGGTTTGATATCAACCTAACAAATATGTGATTGCTCTGAACATATGGGATTTTATTGACTGCTATTCAGCTGCTAACTAAAGAGTCGGCAGCTCAAATCTGCCAGGCGCTCCTTGGAAACTCTTTGGGGCAGTTCTACTCTATCCTATAGGGTCGCTATGAGTTGGAATCGACTCGACGGCACTGGGTTTATTATTAAATTGACTTCATTCTTTGCCACATTGATGATTCCTGTTTTCCAGAAGGAATTAATGTATCTGCTTGAAATATTTAAATCTAAATAGCTCAGATGTATTCCTGAAGCAAGTCTTAGTACCGTTTGAAGCATAATGTCAGTGAATCTCTGATCCATCTGCATTTCTTCTCCTAGAAGCTGTTTATAGTGGCGTGTGTACCTACCTTGTTTCTAATCATCTTTCTTTGTTGTGTCACTGGAGGCAGCTTTGTGATCTTGCTTTCTGCCTGAAGTTAGCCTACATCTGTCTAATCACGTGATCATGTCAGCATTCTATAGATAGCTATAGATTTCAGAGTTTATTTTAATGCCAAATATTTAATTGATGGCACTGCTAATAACCGTGGGGCATATTTGAATAATGATGTGTGGTAGGCATAAACATTAAAACTTTCCTAATAATCCAAAGATCCTTCCATATTCAGCAAGGCATTTTCAACGGGAAGTGTTTTTGCATTTCTCTTCCCCCTTAAAAGTAATGATGATACACAGACAGCATGGAAATTTAGTATCGATAGTCTCTGTAGGAATGTGGCAGGATACATTTGAGATTCAGAACACACTTGAGTTTCACGTTTTGACTTAGAGATGCCAAGATGAGAATTTCTATGGAATCTCGGACCCATGAAAGAAACCCAATTCAAATATAGTCTGGCTTTTAGCTCTGAGTTACTGCAGCATAGTTTAGAAATACCTCAATAAGTGCAACCCAAATTGAATGCATATGTTTCTCTAGTTCCAGATATTCATGTTGTTTTTTTCTTAGCAATTTCCCGGAAAAAAGTCTTGGGGAATTTGTCTTCAGTCCCTGTCATCAAACTTTTTAGACAGTTATTTGTTAATCAATGACTTCTTTTAAAGCAAGAACTGTGTGTACATTATTCCCTAAACAGAGGTGCAAACCAGGTAGCTTTGAATGGGCCTGAGGTATTAAATAATATTAGAAGAAAGTGCTGGGTAGCCAAATCTAGGGCTTGACAAGGTGGATAATGATCTTGGGCTAGATCCCGGGCCAAAAGAATTTTATGGCACCTTGCTGCCCAGGCAGAGATAACTGTAAGCAGCCAGTGGGAGAGAAAGAATGGAACTGAAAGCTAAGAGGAGGTCAGAGTTCAAAAATGAATAAAACCTAAGATATTATCAGTCCTTAGAGAGAAAACATTGGAGTCCCTGGGTGGCACAAATGGTTAAGCACTTGACTACTACCTGAAAGATTGGCAGATCGAACCCACTGAGAGGCACCTCAGAAGAAAAGCCTGGTAATCTGCTTTGGAAGGTCACAGCCTTCAAAACTCTACAGAGCAGTTCTACTCTACATGCGTAGGTTCTCCATGAGTCAGAATTAACTTGAGGGCAACCGTTTTTGTTTGTTTTGTTTTGTTTTAGAGTGGAAATGTAGAAGATACCAAAAATTTTATAAAACCAGTGAAAAATTTCATAGAGTGAAATTATATTGAGAAATATACAAATAGAAAATGATTCATTGCTCTTCCTTGAAATATCTGAAAATTGTCATTAACAATACTGGAAGAATTTTTAAGAAAATATGAGTAATTTCTGGGTTTTTTTTTTTTTTTTTTTTTTTTGATTCAGCGATGGATAGGCCAACTAGTCTGAATTATGTGGCAGATAGAAGGGTAAAGAATTTGGGATTAACAAAGGTAAATGAATAAATCAGTGATATTGTCAGAATTTCTGTTGCACAATGGGATTAACACAGCACAAGGAAGCTCAAGAGACCTTGGATGCAAGGAAAGGGGCGACTATACTGAGGAAGAGAACCACAAGGTTTGTAGCTAAGTGTATTATAGAGGTCACTAGGAAGGACTTCTACCTGTACTTTTTCCACGTTCCCATTAAGCTTTGCAGTCATTTGTGTGTGTCTGCCTCTCGCATTAAAATTGTGAACTTCCTAATGGAAAGGGCCCCATTTATCCAAGCTTTCCTAGGAAATATCCAGTAAATGTGTTTTAATTTCATTAAAGATGGACTTCTAGGAGGATGTAACAAGGACTTCTTTAGTAAGAGATAAAGAAGGGTTTATGAGACTTTAGGAAGATAGGAAAATGTACTGACCAGATGGGGCTGAGAACATGTGATCGTTTATATAACCCCAGTTAACTCAGAGAACCTTAACCAATCACTGTTCAGTTAGCAGAGAATGAAAATAACTGTGAGAAATTGTGTGGTGCATAAACATTCATAAAACACCATCTAGGTACAATACAGGAGGATGGGGACACAGTTAAAATACGCAGTTCTTGGGGAGCCGGGGCCAAGATAGCAGAGTAGTCATTTGCTTCTGGTGAACCCTCTTACAATAAAGACCCGAAAAAACAAGTGAAAAGATTACATTTATGACAAGCTAGAAGCCCTGAACATAAAAGGCAAAGTGAGAAAACGGACTGAGCAGCAGGGGGAGGGAGAGACTGTTCAGAAGCAGAGAGGAGTTACTGGACCCGAATCGCCAGGATCCCTCAGGCACCATTACTGGAAGTGGCGGCAGGAGGCTGGCGGTAGCTTTTGGCCGCAGTTTCCTCAGGGAGAAACAGACAGCCGCACAGCATCCTCACATGTCTGTAATCAGAGAATAATGGCGCTCTAGGCAACAGCTAAGTGCTTGCATATATTTTACCACTCCCCCAGCCCTGAAGCCAGCTTTAGTGGCTGTCAATTTCCCTGGGCCTGGGATAGATCTGGCTGCGTGCCCCGAGCCATTGTCCTGGCCTTGGAAAACAAATAAATTCACAATTGGAGAAAAGATAATCTGCCAGCTCCACTTACCTGGGGAGCTCAGGACAGAAGCGGCTCCTGTCCAGGCATAAATGGTTCAAGGACTTTAAATATCTTTCCCCTCTGTGTGGACCTGTGGGGGCCTCTTTCAGGAGAATAGGTCCTTGTTGGCAGACTATAACTGTTTCAGCTGTGCAGTGGAGAGGTGGGCATTTGATGTTTGATACTGCATTGTCTATTAAAAAGGGTCCTCACCTACCCACATCAGCTGCCTAACGACAAGTAGCTCTACTCAGGTCACCCAACCACCCGCGACAGGGGTCCAAGGATAACTGGTACCTCCAAGTCCTTACAACCAAAAGCACTGGATGCCCAAGATCCATCTGCAGAACTCACCCACCTGTGTGCTCTAGGGAACAGGGATATGTTTTCCTCACAGACACTTGGGGGATGGTTATGACCCTCCTGCCTTGTTCAGAGTGTGACCTCCTGCTGCAACCAGTTACCGGTACCTACACCAATCACCCCTGCCCATCTAAGACTGTAGGACAGAGCCGGTACCACACACTTGATGACCAACTGCCTGGACACCTGAGCTGAAGCCATACAAGAAAAGCAAATGGACTCCTAGGCTCATATACCTGGTAATAGCTCTAGCCATATGATGACAGGCCATTAGAGCTTCAAAGGTGAAAATAATCAAGTTAGCTCACTCATGGAACCTATTTGGACATATCAAAACAAAATAAAGAAGACCAAGATGGCTGACGAGGCAGAAGTATCCGCTGAACCCTCTTGCAACAGAGACTTAAAAAAAGTGATTACATACATGACAGTCTACGAACCCTGACCATCAAACACAGAACTAAGGCATCGACCTGAGTGACAGGAGCGAGAGACCACGCACTGAAGCACCGACCAGTTCCGGAGTCCAGCGTGCTGCACCTCAGCCCTGAGCCCTTGGTGCGGTGCTTTGGTGCCACAGCGGTGGGGCTGATACTGGCTTCCTGAGACAAGGCAAGCATGGGACGCAGCACTAACCCCCAGGAGCAATCACCACAGGAACCCAGCCAGCGCACACAAGCTACAAACCAACCTGAGTGACAGCAGAGCGAGAGACCGTGCAGCAACCCCCCAGCCCTGATCCCTTGGTGTTGGGCTTTGGAGCGAGTGCAGCGGGGCTGATAGTGGCTTCCTGAGACAAGGCAAGCACAGGACGCAGCCCTAACCCCCTGGGGCAATCTCGGCGGGGACCCAGCCAGCACACACAGGCTACACACTCCTCTGGAATCTCAGATAAAAGAGCCCTCACCAAACAAGATAAGTGATTTTGTCTATTTTACCACACTGCTCTCTCCTATGTATCTGATCACCCCCCTCCCTGCCCCAGCTGGCTTCATAACATTCGAATTCCCTGGGCCAGAGAGAGAAGTGCTCTGTGTTTTTTTTTTTTTTTTTTTCCTCTAACTCATTCTCCTGGCCTGGGAAAAGCAGCAATTAACAATCAGGGGAAAAATCCTTTCCTGACTTCCATAAACTGGAATAGCAGTACAGAAGCAACTCCATCCAGGCATAAGAGATCCACAGCCTTTGGCTTTCACCCCTACATAGAACCAGGTGGCTATTATAATGCAAAGGGAATTCTGTTAGAGATCTGACTGTAAATTGTTTCAGCTGAGCAGTGGAGAGGCAGGTTTTGGAGGTCTGATACCACTCTACTTATTAAACAGAGCCCTCACTGACCCACAGCAGGGAACTGAGGGCTGAGGCTCCATCCACACACCACCTAGCCACATGCTAAAGGGGTCTGAATAGTGGTGCCTACCAGTCTTCAGAGGTACAAGCACTGGGTGCCTAAGGTACAGCTGCAGAGCCCACCCACCAGAGCGTAGCATAGAACAGAGATGCTCCTTCCTCACTGGCACTTAGGGGAAGGCTGTCAGCACCCTGCCCTCCTCAGACTGTGACCCCCTGCTGCATACAACCATCACCACCACTCCTCTAAGATAGTAGGTGAGAGCCTATCCCACACACCAGGCGACCCACTATCAGGACACCTGAGCTGATTCTATTCAAGAATGGTGAATGGACTCATAGGCTCATATACCGGTAACAGCTCAAACCAGCTGATAACAGGACATAAGTGATTCAAAGGCTCCAACAATCAAGTTAGTGCACACCAGTAGCCCACCTGGGTATATTGAAACAAAACAAAACAGGAAGATAAGACTCAGTGAGCAAATATAAAATAAATCATTACAATAACTTATACATGGCTCGGAGATAGCAGTCAATATCAAATCCCATAAAGAAGCAGACCATGATTGCTTCTACAAACCCCCAAATCACAGAATCGAGACCTTTCCCAGATGAAGGTATGTTCCTAGAATTGCCCGATGTAGAATATAAAAGACTAATATACACAATGCCTCAAGACATCAGGGATGACCTCAGAAATGAAATAAGGCAACGTACAGAAAAAGCCAAGGAACACATAGGTAAAGCTGTTGAAGAAATCAAAAAGATTATTCAAGAATATAGTGAGAAATCTAATAAGCTGCAAGAATGCATAGAGAGATGGCATTCAGAAATTCAAAAGATTAACAATAAAATTAAAGAATTAGACAACTCAATAGGCAGTCAGAGGAACAGAATTGCGGAGACAGGATAAGGCAATTGACACCATTATATTTGAAAAAAAATCAGATAAAAGAATTTTTAAAAAATGAACAAACCCTAAGAATCATGTGGGACTCTATTAAGAAGAATAACTTGAGTGTGATTGGAATTCCAGACAGGGAAGGATAACAGAAAATACAGAGAGAATAGTTGAAGATCTGTTGGCAGAAAACTTCCCTGGCATCGTGAAAGATGAAAGGATATCTATCCAAGATGCTCATCGAGCACCATACAAGATAGATCCCCAAAGAAAATCACCAAGACATATTATGATCAAACTTCCCAAAACCAAAGATAAAGAGAAAATTTTAAAAGCAGCCAGGGATAAACGAAAAGTCACCTACAAAGGAGAATCAATAAAAATAAGTTCGGACTACTTGGCAGAAAGCATGCAGGCAAGAAGGCAATGGGATGACACATATAGAGCACTGAAGGAGAAAACTTGCCAGCCAAGAATCATATATCCAGCAAAACTCTCTCAAATATGAAGGTGAAATTAAGTCATTTACAGATAAACACAAGCTTAGAGAATTTGTAAAAACCAAACCAAAGCTAGAAGAATTACTAAAGGAAATTCTTTGGTCAGAAAATCAATAATATCAGATATCAACACAAAACAAGGACACATAACAACATCCTAATATCACCTCAGATAGGGAAATCACAAAAACAAAATAAGATTAATAAAGAAAAAAAAACACTCGAAACAGGGAATCATTAATGTCGTTATGTAAAAGATGACAATAATCAATAAAGACGGAATGAATACAGGAGGCATAGATCAGAGGAAATCGAGGCAATATACACTGAGACAAGTTAGGTTTTTACTTAGAAAAATAGGGGTAAATATTAAGGTAACCACAAAGAGCTAACAATTCCATATTTCAAAATAAAAACCAAGATAAATATAACAACTCAGCAAAAATAAATTCAACTACCATGAAAATGAGGAACACATAATTTACAAAGAAAAAATTCTCAGCACAAAAAAGGAAGTGAAAAAATGAAATTGTCAACACACAAAAAAAGCATCAAAATGACAGCACTAAACTCATACTTATCTATAATTCCATTGAATGTAAATGGACTAAAGGCTCCAATAATGAGACAGAGACTCGCAGGTTGGATAAAAAAACATAATCTAGCTACATGCTGCTTACAAGAAACACACCTTCAACTTAGAGACATAAACTAAAACACAAAGGATGAAAAAAATACATCAACCAAACAACAATAAAAAATGAGCAGCAGTGGCAGTATTATTTTCTGACAAAACAGACTTTAAAGTTAAATCCAACACAAAGGATGAGGAAGGATACTATGTAATGATTAAAGGAACAATTTACCAGGAAGATATAACCATATTAAATATTTTATGCACCCGATGACAGGCTGTAAGATACATAAAACAAATACTAACAGCGTTGAAAAGTGAGACAGACACCTCCACAATTATAGTAGGAGACTTCAACACACCACTTACAGGGAAGAACAAGACTTCCAGTAAGAAGCTCAGTAAAAACACATAAGATCTAATAGCCAGTATCAGCCAACATGACGTCATAGACTTATACAGAACATTCCACCCAACAGCTGCAAAGTATACTTTCTTTTCTAGTGCACATGAAACATTCTCTAGAATAAACCACATATTAGGTCATAAAGTGAGCCTTTGAAGAATCCAAAACATCAAAATATTACACAGCACCTTCTCAGACAATAAGGCCATAAAAAGTAGAAACCAATAGCAGAAAAACCAAGGAAAAGAAATCAAATACTTTGAAACTGTACCCTGCTCAAAAAAGACTCGGTTATAGAAGACATTAAGGAGGGAATAAGGAAGTTCATAGAATCCAATGAGAGTGAAAACACTTCCTATCAGAACCATTGGGACACAGCGAAAGTGGTGCTCAGAGGCCAATTTATATCAATAAATGCACACATACAAACAGAACAAAGTGCCAAAATCTAAGAACTGTCTCTATAACTTGAACAAATAGAAAGAGAGCAACAAAACAAACCCTCAGGAACCAGAAGAAAACAAATAATAAAAATTAGAGCAGAATTAAATGACTTAGAAAACAGAAAAACAATTGAAAGAATTAACAAGACCAAAAGCTGGTTCTTTGAAAAAATCAACAAAATTGATAAACCATTAGCCAGACTGACTAAAGAAATACAGGAAAAGAAACAAATAACCCAAATAAGAAATGAGATGGGCCATATTACAACAGACCCAACTGAAATTAAAAGAACCATATCAGATTATTATGAAAAACTGTATCCTATCAAATTTGAAAACCTAGAAGAAATGGTTGAATTCCTAAAAACACACTACCTACCTGAACTAACACAAACAGAAGTAAAACAACTAAATAGACCAATAACACAAAAAGAGATTGAAAAGGTAATCAAAAAAATCCGCACACACACACACAAAAAAAAACCCCTGGCTTGGACGGCTTCACTACAGAGTTCTACCAAACTTTCAGAGAAGAGGTAACACCACTACCACCAAAGGTACTTCAAAGCATAGAAAAGATGGAATACTCCCTAACTCATTCTATGAAGCCAGTATGTCCTTGATGCCAAAACCAGTAAAGGTACCACAAGAAAAGAAAATTACACACCTATATCCCTCATGAACATATGTGCAAAAATCCTCAACAACATTCTAGCCAGTAGAATTCAACAACGTATCAAAAAAATAATTCACCATGACCAAGTGAGATTTATACCAGGTATGCAGGGATGCTTCAACATTAGAAAAACAGTGTAATCCACCACATAAATAAAACAAAAGACAAGAACCACATGATTTTATCAGTTCATGCAGAAAAGGCATTTGACAAATCCAACACACATTCATGAAAAAACTCTCAGCAAAACAGGAATAGAAGGAAAATTCCTCAACATAATAAAGGGCTTTTGTACAAAGCTAACAGCCAACATCATCCTTAATGGAGAGATTCTGAAAACATTCCCTTTGAGAACGGGAACCAGACAAGAATGCCCCTTATCACCACTCTTATTCAACATTGTGTTGGAGGTCCTAGCCAGAGCAATTCGGCTAAATAAACAGATAAAGGGCAATCCAGATTGGTAAGGAAGAAGTAAAAGTATCTCTATTTCCAGATGACATAATCTTATACATAGAAAACCCTAAAGAACCCTCGAAATAAACTACTGAAACTAATAGAAGAGTTCAGCAGAGTATCAGGATACAGGATAAACATGCAAAAATCAGTTCGATTATTCTACACAAACAAAAAGGACATCGAAGAGGAAATCACCAAATCAATACCATTTACAGTAGCCCTTAAGAATAAATCTAACCAGAGATGTAAAAGACCTATACAAAGAAAACTACAAGGCACTACTGCAAGAAACCAAAAGAAAACTACATAAGTGGAAAAACCATACCTTGTTCATAGATAGAAAGACTTAACATTGTAAAAATGTCTCTTCTACCAAAAGCCATCTATATATACATTTCTGATCTGAATTCCAATGACATTTTTTTCTATTCTTTTTTAATAATTTTTATTGTGCTTTAAGTGAAAGTTCACAAATCAAGTCACTCTCTCACACAAAAACCCATATATACCTTGCTAAAAAAAAAAAAAATTTTTTTTTTCTTACACACTCCCAATTACTCTCCCCCTAATGAGACAGCCTGCTCTCTCCCTCCACTATCTCTTTTCATGTCCTTTTCACCAGCTTCTAACCCCCTCCATCCTCTCATCTCCCCTCCAAGCAGGAGATGCCAACATAGTCTCAGGTGTCCACCTGATCCAAGAAGCAAACTCCTCACCAGCATCCCTCTCCAACCCATTGTCCACTCCAATCCATGTCTGAAGAGTTGGCTTCGGGAATGATTCCTGTCCTGGGCCAACAGAAGATCTGGGGGCCATGAACACCAGGGTCCTTCCAGTCTCAGTCAGACCATTAAGTCTGGTCTTCTGAGAATTTGGGGTCTGCATCCCGCTGCTCTCCTGCTCCCTTAGGGGCTCTCTGTTGTGTTTCCTGTCAGGGCAGTCATCAGTTGTAGCCGGGCACCATCTAGTTCTTCTGGTCTCAGGATGATGTAGTCTCTGCTTCATGTCACCTTTTCTGTCTCTTGGGCTGGTAATCGCCTTGTGTCCTTGGTGTTCTTCATTCTCCTTTGATCCAGGTGGGTTGAGACCAATTGATGCATCTTAGATGGCTGCTTGCTAGCGTTTAAGGCCCCAGACGCCACTCTTCAAAGTGGGATGCAGAATGTTTTTTTAATAGATTTTATTATGCCATTGACTTAGATGTCCCCTGAAACGATGGTCCCCAGACCTCTGCCCCTGCTCCTCTGGCCTTCGAAGCATTCAGTTTATTCAGGAAACTTCTTTGCTTTTAGTTTAGTCCAATTATGCTAACCTCTGCTGTATTGTGTGCTGTCTTTCCCTTCACCTAAAGTAGTTCTTATCTACTATCTAATTAATGAATGCCCCCTCCCACCCTTCCTCCCTCCCCCCTCTCGTAAACACAAAAGAATGTTTTCTTCTCAGTTTAAACTATTTCTCAAGTTCTTATAATAGTGGTTTATGCAATATTTGTCCTTTTGCACCTGACTAATTTCACTCAGCATAATGCCTTCAAGATTCGTCCATGTTATGAAATGTTTCAGAGATTCCTCACTGTTCTTTACTGATGCGTAGTATTCCATTGAATATACCTTAATTTATTTATCCATTCATCCATTGATGGGCACCTTCGTTGCTTCCATCTTTTTGCTACTGTAAACAGTGCTGCAATAAACATGGGTGTTAATGTATCTGTTCGTGTAAAGGCTCTTATTTCTCTAGGATATATTCCGAGGAGTGGGACTTCTGGGTCATATGGTAGTTCTATTTCTAACTTTTAAGGAAGCACCAAATAATTTCCAAAGTGGTTGTACCGTTTCATATTCCTACCAGCAGTGTTTAAGTGTTCCAATCTCTCCACAGCCTCTCCAACATTTATTATTTTGTGTTTTTTGGATTAATGCCAGCCTTGTTGGAGTGAGATGAAATCTCATCATAGTTTTGATCTGCATTTCTCTAATGGCTAATGATCGTGAACATTTTCTCATGTATCTGTTAGCTACCTGAATGTCTTCTTTAGTGAAGTGTCTATTCATATCTTTTGCCCATTTTTTAATTGGATTATTTGTCTTTTTGCAGTTGAGTTTTTGCAGTATCATGTAGATTTTAGAGATCAGGCGCTGATCAGAAATGTCATAGCTCAAAACTTTTTCCCAGTCTGTAGGTAGTCTTTTTACTCTTTTGGTGAAGTCTTTGGATGAGCATAGGTGTTTGATTTTTAGGAGCTCCCAGTTATCTACTTTTTCTTCTGCATTCTTTATAATGTTTTGTATACTGTTTATAGCATGCATGAGGGCTCCTAATGTTGTCCCTAGTTTTTCTTCCATGATCTTTATTGTTTTAGATTTTATATTTAGCTCTTTGATCCATTTTGAGCTCGTTTTTGTGCATGGAGTGAGGTATGGGTCTTGTTTCATTTTTTTGCAGATGGATATCCAGTTATGCCAGCACCATTTGTTAAAAAGACTGTCTTTTCCCCATTTAACTGTTTGGGGCCTTTGTTAAATATCAACTGCTCATATGTGGATTGATTTATGTCTGGCTTCTCAATTCTGTTCCATTGGTCCATGTATCTGTTGTTGTACCAGCACCAGGCTGTTTTGACTACTGTGGCGGTATAATAGATTCTAAAATCAGTTAAGGTAAGACCTCCCACTTTGTTCTTTTTCAGTAATGCCTTATTTATCCAGGGCCTCTTTCCCTTCCATGTGAACTTGGTGATTTGTTTCTCCATCTCATTAAAGAATGTCTTTGAGATTTGGATGGGAATTGCATTAAATGTACAGATCGCTTTTGGTAGAATAGACATTTTTATAATGTTAAGTCTTCCTATCCACGAGCAAGGTATGTTCGTGCACTTATGTAAGTCTCTTTTGGTTTCTTGCAGAAGTGTACTGTAGTTTTCTTTGTTTAAGACTTTTACCTCTCTGGTAAGATTTATTCCTAAGTACTTTATCTTCTTGGGGGCTAGTGTAAATGGCATTGATTTGGTGATTTCCTCTTGGATGTTCTTTTTGTTGGTGTAGAGCAATCCAACTGAATTTTATATGTTTATCTTGTGTCCCCATACTCTGCTGAAGTCTTCTGTTAGTTTCAGTAGTTTTCTGGAGGATGCCTTAGGGTTTTCTGTGTATAAGATTATGTCATTTGCAAATAGAGGTACTTTGACTTCTTCCTTGCCAATCTGGATGCCCTTTATTTCTTTATCTAGCCTAATTGCTCTGGCTAGGACTTCCAGCACAATGTTGAATAAGAGTGGGGATAAAGGGCATCCTTGTCTGGTTCCCTTTCTCGGTGGGAATATTTTCAGGCTCTCTCCATTTAGGGTGATGTTGGCTCTTGGCTTTCTATCAATGCCCTTTATTATGTTGAGGAATTTTCCTTCTATTCCTGTTTTGCCCAAAGTTTTTATCACAAATGAGTGTTGAACTTTCTCAAATGCCTTTTCTGCATCAATTGATAAAATCATGTGGTTCTTGTCTTTTGTTTTATTTATGTGGTGGATTATATTGTTTATCTAATGTTGAACCATCCCGGCATACCTGGTACGAATACTACTTTGTCATAGCGAATTATTTTTTTGATATGTTGTTGAATCCTATTGACTAGAATTTTGTCGAGGATTTTTGCATCTACATTCATAAGGCATATAAGTCTATAATTTTCTTGTGGTGTCTTTACCTGGTTTTGGTATCAGAGATATGGTGGCTTCATAGAATGAGTTTGGTAGTATTCCGTCCTTTTCTATACTCTGAAATACCTTTAGTAGTAGTGGTGTTAACTCTTCCCTGAAAGTTTGGTAGAACTCTGCAGTGAAGCTGTCTGGACCAGGGCTTTTTTTTTGTTGGGACTTTTTTGATTACTTTTTCAAACTCTTCTTTTGTTATGGGACTATTTAGTTGATCTATCTCTATTCGTGTTAGTTTAGGTAGGTAGTGTGTTTCTAGGAATTCATCCATTTCTTCTAGGTTTTCAAATTTGAGTACAGTTTTTCATAGTAATCTGATATGGTTCTTTTAATTTCAGTTGGGTCTGTTCTAATATCACCTATCTCATTTCTTTTTTTTTTTTTCAATTAACTTTTATTGAGCTTCAAGTGAACATTTACAAATCAAGTCAAACTGTCACATATAAGTTTATATACACCTTACTCCATACTCCCGCTTGCTCTCCCCCTAATGAGTCAACCCTTCCAGTCTCTCCTTTCGTAACAATTTTGCCAGCTTCCAACTCTCTCTATCCTCCCATCACCCCTCCAGACAGGAGATGCCAACACAATCTCAAGTGTCTGCCTGATACAAATAGCTCACTCTTCATCAGCATCTCTCTCCTACCCACTGTCCAGTCCCTTCCATGTCTGATGAGTTGTCTTCAGGAATGGTTCCTGTCCTGGGCCAACAGAAGGTTTCGGGACGATGACCGCCGGGATTCCTCTAGTCTCAGTCAGACCGTTAAGTATGGTCTTCTTGTGAGAATTTGGGGTCTGCATCCCACTGATCTCCTCCTCCCTCAGGGGTTCTCTGTTGTGCTCCCTGTCAGGGCAGTCATCGGCTGTGGCCGGGCACCAACTAGTTCTTCTGGTCTCAGGATGATGTAGGTCTCTGGTTCATGTGGCCCTTTCTGTCTCTTGGGCTCTTAGTTATCTTGTGACCTTGGTGTTCTTCATTCTCCTTTGATCCAAGTGGGTTGAGACCAATTGATGCATCTTAGATGGCCACTTGTTAGCATTTAAGACCCCAGACACCACATTTCAAAGTGGGATGCAGAATGTTTTCATAAAAGAATTATTTTGCCAATTGACTTAGAAGTCTCCTTAAACCATGGTCCCCAAACCGTTATTTGCTTCCTCTTCTGTTTTTCTTTTGTCAGTTTCACCAGTGGTTTATCAATTTTGTTGATTTTTTCAAAAAACCAGCTTTTGGTCTTGTTAATTCTTTCAGTTGTTTTCCTGTTTTCTATTTCATTTAGTTCAGCTCTAATTTTTATTATTTTCTTTTGGTGCCTGTGTGTTCCTTTTGTTGCTGTCTATCTATTTGTTCAAGTTGTAGGGGTAATTCTTTGATTTTGGCCCTTTCTTCTTTTTGGATGTGTGCATTTATTGATATAAATTGGCCTCTGAGCACCACTTTTGCTGTGTCCCAAAGGTTCTGCTAGGAACTGTTTTCATTCTCATTGGAGTCTATGAACTTATTTATTCCATCCTTAATGTCTTCTATAATCCAGTCTTTTTTGAGAAGGGTATTTTTCCGTTTCCAAGTGTTTGATTTCTTTTCCCTGCTTTTCCTTTTATGGATTTCTACTTTTATGGCCTTATGGTCAGAGAAGATGCTTTGTAATATTTCAGTGTTTTGGATTCTGCTAAGACTTGCTTTATGACCTAATATGTGGTCTATTCTAGAGAATGTTCCATCTGCACTAGAAAAGAAAGTATACTTGTTTGCTGTTGGGTAGAATGTTCTGTATATGTCTGTGAGGTCAGGTTGGTTGATTGTGGCATTTAGATCTTCCGTGTCTTTATTGAGCTTCTTTCTGGATGTCCTGTCCTTCACCAAAAGTGGTGTGTTGAAGTCTCCTACTATTATTGTGGAGCTGTCTATCTCACTTTTCAATGCTGATAGAGTTTGTTTTATGTATCTTGCAGCCCTGTCATTTTGTGCATAAATATTAATATGATTATGTCTTCTTGGTGTTTTGTCCCTTTTATCATTATATAGTGTCCTTTCTTATCCTTTCTGATGGATTTAACTTTAAAGTCTATTTTGTCAGAAATAAATGTTGCTGCTCCTGCTCTTTTTTGATTGTTGTTTGCTTGATATATTTTTTTCCATCCTTTGAGTTTCAGTTTGTTTGTGTCTCTGAGTGTAAGGTGTGTCTCTTGTAGGTAGCATATAGATGGATCTTGTTTTTTAATCCATTCTGCCACTCTCTGTATCTTTATTGGTGCATTTTTTCCATTTACATTCAGGGTAATTATGGATAGTTATGAATTTAGTGCTATCATTTTGATGTCTTTTTTAGTGCATTGACAGTTCTTTTTCCCACTTGATTTTATGTGCTGAGTAGATTTTCTTTATATATTTTACTTTCCTCATATTTGTTGTTGTTGAATTTGTTTCTGCTGAGTCTGCATTTTTCCCTTGTACTTTATTTTGATGAGTAGAATAGTTTGTCTCCTTTGTGGTTACCTCATTATTTACCCCTATTTTTCTAAATTTAAAACTAACTTTTATTTCTTTGTATCACTGTATCTTTCTCTCCATGTGGAAGGTGTATGATTACATTTCTTAGTCCCTCTTTATTATTTAATGTTGTCTTCTTTCTTTTATATAATAACATCGCCGTTACCCTGTGTTGGGCTTTTTTTTTTTTTTTACTCTTGCTTTGTTTTTTTGGATTTCCGTGTCTGGGTTGACTTCTGATTGCTCTGCCCAGTATTCTAGTCTTGGGTTGATACCTGATATTATTGATTTTCTAACCAAAGAACTCCCTTTATTATTTCTTATAGTTTTGGTTTGGTTTTGTTTTTACGAATTCCCTAAACTTCTGTTTATGTGGAAATGTCTTAATTTCACCTTCATATTTAAGAGACAGTTTTGCTGGATATATGATTCTGGGAAGGCAGTTTTTTTCCTTCAATTTTTTAAATATGTCATCCCATTGCCTTGTGGCCTCCATGGTTTCTGCCGAGTAGTCAGAGCTTATTCTTATTGGCTCTCCTTTGTAGGTGACTTTTCGTTTATCCCTCGCTGCTCTTATAATTGTCTCTTTATGTTTGGTTTTGGCAAGCTTTTTTATACTATGTCTTGGTGAGTTTCTTTTAAGATCTACCTTATATGGAGTTAGATGAGCATATTGGATAGATATCTTCTCATCTTTCACAATATCAGGGAAGTTTTCTGCCAACAAATCTTCAACAATTTTCTCTGTATTTTCTGTTATCCCTCCCCGTTCTGGCACTCCAATCACTCATAGGTTATTTCCCTTGATAGAGTCCCACATGATTCTTAAGTTTTCTTCATTTTTTTTAATCCTTTTATCTGATTTTTCTTCAAATATGTTAGTGCCAAGTGATTATCTTCGAGTTCAGAAATTGTAGCTTCTACTTCCTCCATTCTGTTCCTCTGACCTTCTATTGAGTTATCTAATTCTGTAATTTTATTGTTAATCTTCTGAATTTCTGATTGCTGTCTGCCTATGGATTTTTCCAGCTTATTAAACTTTTCCTTATGTTCCTGAATAATCTTTCTGATTTTTTCTGTTGCTTTATCTGTGTGTTCCTTGGCTTGTTTTGTGTGTTGCCTCATTTCCTTCCTGATGTCTTGAAGGGTTCTGTATATTAAACTTTTGTATTCTGGTTCTAGTATTTCCAGGAATACACTTTCATCTAGAAGATCCCTGGATTCTTTGTTTTGAGAACCTGTGGATGTGATCATGGGCTCTTTCTTTATGTAACTTTTTATTGACTGTTGTCTCCGAGCCATCTATAAGTTATTGTATTAGTTTATCCTTGCTTACTGTGTGGTAGCTGCTTCCTTTGTTTTATTTTGGTATACCGCTATGGGTTGCTTGAGTGAGCTAGCTTGATTATTTTTGCCTTTGGAGCTCTGGTGTCCTGTCCCCAGCTGGATAGAGCTGTTATCAGGTATATCAGTATAGGAGTCCATTCAGTTTTCTTGTGTGAATTCAGCTCAGGTTTCCAGGTAGCTGATATCAAGTGTGTGGTACAGGCTCTGTCCTACAGTCAGAGGGGCAAGGGTGATTGGTGTATATACCGGTATCTGACTGCAGCAGGCGGTCACGCTCTGAACAAGGCAGGGGGCTGAGAACTGACCCCCAAGTGTCTCTGAGGAAAACACGTCTCTGTTCCCTAGAGCGTGCTGGTGGGTGGGTTCTGCAGAGGGACTATGAGCACCCAAAGTTTTTGATTGTAAGGACTGGGAGGTACCAGTTATCTTTGGACCTCTGTCGCGGGTGGCTGGGTGACCTGACTGGACCTACCAGTCCCTAGGTCCCTGATGTGGGTAGGTGAGGACCTTGTTTAAGAGGCAAAGCAATGTCAAACGTCAAACACCCACCTCTCCACCGCACAGCTGAAATAGTTGGAGTTTGCCAACAAGGGCCTATTCTCCTGAAATAGGCCCACACAGGTCCATGCAGAAGGGAAAGGTGCTCAAGGTCCATGGATAGTTTATGCCTGGACAGGAGCCACTTCTGTCCTGAGCTCTCCCAGATAATGAAGCCAGGAAATTATCTTTTCCCCCCAGTTGCAAATTTTTTCCTTCCCTAAGACCTGGAGTATGGCTGTAGGTGCTCACCAGGGTCTATCTCAGGCCTAGGGATTCAGCCGCTGAAGCTAGGTTGGGGGTTGGGGGGGTATGGTGAAATATACGCGAGTACTTAGCTTTTGCCAAGAGCGCCATTCTGTTCAGGTTCTGCATGTGTGAGTGGGCTGCGTGGCTGGTTGCTTCTCCCTGAGGAAGCTGCGGCCCCAGAATGCTAGTACCAGCCTGCCGCCACCGCTCTGGAAGTGGTGCCTGAGGGCTCCCCACGATTCAGGTCCGGTAACTCCACCCCACTTCTGGACAGCCTCTTCCTCCCCGTGCCCCTCAGTTCATTGTCTAAGCTTGCCTTTGATGCTCAGGGCTCCCACCTTGTCACAAATATACTTGTTTCACTTGTTTTTTTGGGTCTTTGTTGTAAAGAGGGCTCGATGGAAGCGTCTGTCTATTCCATCATATTGGCTCCACTTCCCAATGACATTTTTTAATTAGATGGAGAAACAAATCAACTTCATATGGAAGAGAAAGAGTCCCCAGATAGCTAAAGGATTACTGAAAAAGACAAACAAAGTGGGAGGCCTTACTCTACCTGATTTTAGAATCTATTATACCACCACAGTAGTCAAAACAGCCTGGTACTGGTACAACAATAGACACATAGACCAATGGAACACAATTGAGAATCCAGATATAAATCCATCCACACATGAGCAGCTGATATTTGACAAAGGCCCAGTGTCAGTTAATTGGGGAAAAGATAGTCTTTTTAACAAATGGTGCTGGCATAAGTGGATATCCATCGGCAAAAAAATGAAACAAGACCCATACATCACACTGTGCTCAAAAACGAGCTCGAATGGATTGAAGACCTAAATACAAAGTCTAAAACAATAAAGATCATGGAAAAAAACAGGGGCAATGTCAGGAGCCATAATACATGGCATAAACAGAGTAGAAAACATTATTAAAAATGCCAAGTAAAAAGCAGATAATTCGAATCTCCTAAAAGTCAAACACCTATGCTCGTCCAGAGACTTCACCAATAGAGTTAAAAGACTACCTACAGACTGGGAAAAAGTTTTCAGCTATGACATTTCCGACCAGTGTCTGATCTCTAAAATCTATATGACTCCACTAAAACTCAACCACAGAAAGACAAAAAACCCAATTTAAAAAATGGGCAAAGGATACGAACAGGCACTTCACTAAAGAAGACATTCAGGTGGCTAACAGGTACATGAAGAAATGCTCTCGATCATTAGCCATTAGAGAAATGCAATTCAAAACTACAATGAGATTCCATCTTACTTCAGCAAGGCTGGGATTAATCCAAAAAACACAGAATAATCAATGTTGGAAAAGTTATGGAGAGACTGGAACACTTGTACCGTGCTGGTGGGAATGTAAAATGGTACAACCACTTTGGAAATTGACTTGGTGCTTCCTTTAAAAGCTAGAAATAGAACTACTATATGATCCAGCAATCCCACTCCTTGGAATATATCCTAGAGAAATAAGAGCCTTTACATGAACAGATATATGCACACCCATGTTCATTCCAGCACTGTTTACAATAGCAAAAAGTCAGAAGCAACCAAGGTGCCCATCACCAGATGAATGGATGAATAAACTATGATATATTCACACAGTGGAAAACTACACATCAATGTTGAATCTGTGAAACACTTCATAACATGGAGAAATCTGGAAGACGTTATGCTGAGTAAAATCAGTCAACTGCAAAAGGACAAATATTGTATAAGACCACTATTATAAGAACTGGAGAAACAGTTTAAGCTGAGAAGAAAGTACTCTTTGATGGTTACGAGAGAGGGGAGGACGGGAGGTTGGGGGGGAGTATGCACTAATTAGATGGTAGAGAAGTTTCATTTTAGGTGATAGGAAAGACGATACACAATACAGGAGAGATCAACACAAATGGAGTAAACCAAAAGCAAAGAAGTTTCCTTAATAAACTAAAAAGTTAAAAGGCCAGCATAGCAGGGGCAGGGATTTGAAGACCATGGTTTCAGGGAACATCTAAGTCAATTGGTATAATAAAATCTATTAAGAAAACTTCCTGCATCCCACTTTGGAGAGTGACGTCTGCAATTAGGAGCATATAGCAAGGTGTATGTAAATTTTTTTATGAGAGACTGACCTGATTTGTAAACTTTCACTTAATGCAAAATAAAAATTAATTAAAAAAATAAAGCAGGAAGCTAGGATATAGTAAGCAAACATATATTAAACTAATACAATAACATGGATGGCATGGAGACAACAGTCAATATCAAATCACATAAAGAAGCAAACCATGATCACTTCAACAAGCTCTCAAAAGAAACAATCCAGGGATCTTCTGGATGACGGTGCCTTCCTGGAATTACCAGATGCAGAATATAAAAGATTAATATACAGAACTGTTTGAGAAATGAGGAACAAGATCAGGCATATGCAGAAGAAGCCAAAGAATGCACAGATAAAGCAGCTGAAGAAATTAAAAAGGTTATTCAAGAACATAATGAAAAATTTAATAAGCTGTAAGACTCCACAGAGAGACATAAATCAGAAATTCAGGAGGTTAACAATAAAATTGCAGAATTAGACAACTCAGTAGAAAGTTAGAGGAGAAGAATTCAGCAGGTGGAAGGCAGAATTGGTGAGGCTGAAGATAAGGCACTTGGCAGCAATATATTTGGAGAAAAATCAAATTAAAAAATTGTAAAAAAATGAAGAAACATTAACAATCATCTGGGCCGCTGTCAAGAGAAATAACCTACGACTGATTGAAATACCAGAATAGAGAGGGATAACAGGAAACACAGAAGGAATTGTTGAGAATTTGTTTCCGGAAAACTTCCCTGATATAATGAAAAATGAGAAAATATCTATGCAACTTGCTCATTGAACTACACATAAGGTAGATTTTAAAAAAAAAGTCACCAAGACATACTATAATCAAACTTGCCAAAACCAAAGATATAGAAAAGTTTAAGAGCAGCTAGGGATAAACAAAAAGTCACCTACAAAACAGAGTCAATAAGAATAAGCTCGGACTATTCGGCAGAAACCACGCAAGCAAGAAGGCAATGGAATGACGTATATAAAGCATTGAAGGAAAAAAAAATTGCCAGCCAAGAATCTTATATCCAGCAAAACTGTCTCTCAAATATGAAAGTGAAATAAGGACATGTCCAGATAAACAGAAGCTTAGGGAAGTCATAAAAACCAAACCAAAACTACAAGAAATACTAAAGGGAGTTCTTTGGCTAGAAAATTAATAATATCAGGTATCAACCCAAGACTAGAACACTGGACAGAGTAATCAGATGTCAACATAGACAGGGAAATCACAAAAATAAATCAAGTTAAAAAATACTCAAAACAGGGAAACCACGATGTTACTATGTAAAAGAAGACAAGATTAAGAACTAAGAAATGTAGTCATAGATCTTTCATATGGAGAGGAAGGCGAGGTGATATGAAGAAATAAAGTTTAGGTTTAAACTTAGAAAAATAGGGGTAAATGTTAAGGTAGCCACAAAGGAGAGTAAGAATCCTACTCATCAAAATAAAATACAAGAAAAAAATAGGAACTCAGAAGAAACAAAATTAATTACAATGAATAAGGGGAAAAGACAGTATAAAAAGATAAACTACTCAGCACAAAAAAGTAAGTGGGAAAAAGAAACTGTCAACAAAACACAAAAAAAGACATCAAAATGACAGCACTAAATAAACACCTGTCCCTAATTACGCTGAATGTAAATGCACTAAATGCACCAATAAAAAGACAGTGGCATAATGGATTTAAAAAAAGGTCTGTCTATATGCTGCCTACAGGAGACACACCTTAGATTTTGAGACACAAACAAACTAAAACTCAAAGGATGGGAAAAATATATATATAAAGCAAACAACAATCAAAGAAGAGCAGGAGTGGCAATATTAATTTCTGACAAAATAGACTTTAAAGTTACATCCACCACAAAAGATAAGGAAGGACACTATATAATGATTAAAGGGACAATATACCAAGAGGATATAACCATATTAAATATTTATGCACCCAGTGGGCTGCAAAATTCATGAAACAAGCTCTAACAGCATTGAAAACTGAGATAGACAGCTCCACAATAATAGAAGGAGACATTAACACACCACTTTCGGTGAAGGATGAGACATCCAGAAAGAAGCTCATTAAGGACACGGAAGATGTAAATGCTACAGGCAACCAACTTGACCTCATAGACGTGTACGGAACAATCCATGCAACAGCAGACAAGTATACTTTCCTTTCCAACACACATGGAACATTCTGTAGAATAGACCACATATTAGGTCATAAAGCAAGCCTTAGCAGAATCCAAAACACTGAAATATTACAAAGCATCTTCTCTGACCATAAGGCCATAAAAGTAGAAATCAATAACAGAAAAAGCAGGGAAAAGAAATCAAACAAATGGAAACTGAACAATACCCTGCTCAAAAAAGATTGGGTTATAGAAGACATTAAGGAGGGAATAAAGAAATTCATAGAATCCGATGAGAATGAAGACACTTCCTATCAGAACCTTTGGGACACAGTGAAATCAGCACTCAGCAGTCAATTTATATCAATAAATGCACACATCCAAAAAGAAGAAAGGGCCAAAATCAAAGAATTATCACTACAACTTGAACAAATGGAGAGCAACAAAAGACACCCTCAGGCACCAGAAGAAAACAAATAATAAAAATCAGAGCTGAACTAAATGAAAGAGAAAACAGAGAAACAGTTGGAAGAATTAACAAGTCCAAAAGCTGGTTCTTTAAAAAGTGAACAAAATTGATAAACTGTTGGCCAAACTGACAAAAGAAAAACAGGAGAGGAAGCAAATAACCTGAATAAGAAATGAGATGGACGATATTACAACAGCCCCAACTGAAATTAAAAGAATCATATCAGATTACTATGAAAAATTGCACTCTAACAAATTTGAAAACCTAGAAGAAATGGATGAATTCCTAGAAACACACTACCTACCTAAACTAACACAAACAGAGGTAGAACAAGTAAATAGACCCACAACAAAAGAAGACATTGAAAAGGTAGTCAGAAAACTCCCAACAAACAAAAGCCCTGGCCCGGAAGGCTTTACTGCAGAGTTCTACCAAACCTTCAGAGAAGAGTTAACAGCACTATTACTAAAGGTATTTCACAGCATAGAAAAGGATGGAATACTACCAAACTCATTCTATGAAGCCAGCATATCCCTGATACCAAAACCATTTAAAGACACCACAGAAAAAGAAAAACACACCTGTACCCCTCATGTATACAAATGTCAAAATCCTCAATAAAATTCTAGCCAGTAGAATTCAACAACATATCAAAAAAATAATTCACCATGACCACGAGGGATTTGTACCGGCTATGCAGGGATGGTTCAACGTTAGGAAAACGATGTAATCCATCATATAAATAAAACAAAAGAATTACATGATTTCATCAATTGATGCCAAAAAGGCATTTGACAAAGTTCAACACCCATTCATGATAAAAACTCTCATCAAAATAGGAATAGAAGGAAAATTCTTCAACATAATAAAGGGTGTTAATGCAAAGCCAACAGCCAACATCATCCTAAATGGAGAGAGCCTGAAAGCATTCCCCTTGAGATCCCAGACAAGGATGCCCTTTATCTCCACTCTTATTCAATGTAGTACTGGAGGTCCTAGCCAGAGCAGTTAGGCTAGATAAAGAAATAAAGGCATCCAGATTGGTAAGGAAGAAGTCAAAGTATCTCTGTTTGCAGATGACATGATCTTATACACAGAAAACCCTAAAGAATCCTCAGGAAAACTACTGAAACTAATAGAAGAATTTAGCAGAGTATCAGGATACAAGATAAACATACATAAATCAGTTGGATTCCTCTACACCAACAAAAAGAGCATCGAGGAGGAAATCACCAAATCAATACCATTTACAGTAGCCCCCAAGAAGATAAAATACTTAGGAATAAATCTTAGCAGACATGTAAAAGACCTATAGAAAGAAAACTACAAGACGCTACTGCAAGAAACGAAAAGAGACCTACGTAAGTGAAAAACATACCTTGCTCATGAATAGGAAGACTTAACATTTTAAAAATGTCTGTTCTACCAAAAGCAATTTATAGATACAATGCAATTCCGATCCAAATTCCAACGACATTTTTTTAATGAGGTGGAGAGACAAATCACCAACTTCATATTGAAGGGAAAGAGGCTCCGGATAAGTAAAGCATTACTGAAAAAGAAGAAGAAAATGAGAGGCCTCGCTCTACCTGATTTTAGAACTGTTATACTGCCACAGTAGTCAAAACAGCTTGATATTGGTACAACAGCAGATACGTAGCCCAATGGAACAGAATTGAGAAGCCAGACATAAATCCATGCACATATGAGCAGCTGATTTTTGCCAAAGGCCCAAAGTCAGTTGAATGGGGAAAAGACAGTCTTTTTAACGAATGGTGCTGGCATAACTGGATATCCATCTAGAGAAAAAAATGAAACAAGACCCATACCTCACACCATGCACAAAAACTAACTCAAAAATGGATCAAAGACCTAAATATAAAATCTAAAACGATAAAGATCATGGAAGAAAAAATAAGAACAACGCTAGGAGCCCTAATACATGACATAAACAGTGTATAAAACATTACTAACAAGGCAGGGAGCTGTTAAAAATCAATCACCTATGCTCATCCAAGGAAACCCTGGTGGCATAGTGCTTAAGTGCTATGGGTGCTAACCAAAGGGTCAGCAGTTCAAATCTGCCAGGCGCTCCTTGGAAAGTCTATGGGGCAGTTCTACTCTGTCCTATAGGGTCGCTATATGTCAGAATTGACTCGATGGCACTGGGTATGCTCATCTAAAGACTTCACCAAAAGAGTTAAAAGATTACCTACGGATTGGGAAAAAGTTTTTAGCTATGACATTTCCAATCAGTGTCTGATCTCTAAAATCTATATGATACTGCAATAACTCAACTACAAATAGACAAATAACCCAATAAAAAAACGGGCAAAAGATATGAACAGACATGTCACTAAAGAAGACATTCAAATAGCTAACAGATCATTAGCCTTTAGAGAAATGGAAATCAAAACTACATCGAGATTCCATCTCACTCCAACAAGGCTGGCATTAACCCAAAAAACACAAAATAATAAATGTTGGAGAGGCTGTGGAGAGACTGGAACACTTATATATACACTGCTGGTGGGAATGTAAAATGGTACAGCCACTTTGGAAATCGATTTGATGCTTCCTTAAAAAGCTAGAAATAGAACTACCATATGATCCAGCAATCCTGCTCATTGGAATATATCCTAGAGAAACAAGAGCCTTTACAGGAACAGATACATGCATACCCATGTTCACTGAAGCACTTTTTACAATAGCAAAAAGATAGAAGCAACCAAGGTGCCCATCAACAGATGAATGGGTAAAAAATTATGGTATATTCACACAATGGAATACGGTGCATCGATAAAGAACAATGATGAATCTGTGAAACATTTCATAACATGGAGGAATCTGGAAGGGATTATGCTGATTGAAATTAGTCAGTTGCAAAAAGACAAATATTGTATAAGTCCACTATTATAAGAACTCGAGACATAGTTTCAACAGAGAAGAAAATATTCTTTGATGGTTAGGAGAGGGGAGAGGGAGAGGGGTCTTCACTAATTACATAGTAAAAAAATAAGAACTATTTTAGGTGAAGGGAAAGACAACACACAATACGGGGGAGGTCAGCACAACTGGACTAAACCAAAAAGCAATGAAGTTTCCTGAATAAACTGAACATTTTGAAGCCCAGTGTAGCAGGGGTGGGGTTTGGAGACCATGGTTTCAAGGGACATCTAAGTCAATTGGCATAATAAAATCCATTAAGAAAACATTCTGCATCTCACTTTGGATAGTGACTTCTGGGGTCTTTAACACTAGCAAGTGGCCATCTAAGATGCATCAATGGGTCTCAACCCTTCTGGAGCAAAGAAGAATGAAGAATACCAAAGACACAAGGTAATTATGAGTCCAAGAGACAGAAAGGACCACATAAACCAGAGGCTACATCAGCCTGAGACTAGAAGAACTAGATGGTGCCCGGCTACAACCAATGAGTGCCCTGATAGGGAACGCAGCAGAGGACCC